>NC_050069.1:216497535-217139580 GCF_009764565.3 Dermochelys coriacea
AAATAACTGTCTCTTGCTATGTGTCCGTACAGTGTCCAGCTCAAAGAGGTCCTGATCTTAGCTGAAGCCTCTATGTGCTACCAAACTACAAATAATGAAGAATAGTGGCATAGTTGATCTGCAGAGATTTGCTGAAATCAGTGGTTCTCAAACCATGGCCTATAGGCCATATGCGGCCCAATTAGTACATGGCTGTGGCCCAGCTGTGTGGTTTAAAAAAAAAATCTGGATCCTGGCTGTCTGTGGTCCATGTCCCAGCTGGCCAGCCCTGAGTGGCAGGGTGTGGAGGCTGGCTGTCTTGCCCCACACCTGGGGCTCTGCTCCTAGTCCTGCTGTGTGGAGGGGTCTCTGGGTGGGGTGCTGGGCATAGGGGGCTCTGTAGGGAGGAACTAGCGGGGGAAGGGAGTACGCTGTGGTTCTCAACCTGCGGCCACGTAACACATTGTGGGCTGCATATGTGGCCCACAATGATAAATAGGTTGAGAACCACTGCCTTAAATCATCTTTTCAAGGGGATCAGACCTGGGGGCAATGGAGCTTCAAGGTGATGGACCCTCCCAAACCCACATAACCACACAATCTGCAGAGAAGGGCACATTCACTAAGTCCATTGGTGCAGGACCCATCCACAAGGATACCTGCTCCGTACTCCAGCAACATTTCCCCCATCCCTCCCAATACCTGGCTGCATAGCTCCTGCGGACGTCATTCACTATTGTCTGAGTTCCCCTGCAGCAGGGCAAGAGGGGACCAAAGGGAATAATGGAGCTCTAAGGGTCTATTAACTCTCAGACAAAATGCTGGGGGTTCTCCTGCTACGTCCCTAGGCCTGCACCAAAGCCCAGCAGAATTCCAGCCCTGTCAAGCTCCAATAGAGCAGCTTCTGCAGGGATCCTAAAGCGGAGAGATTGTGCTATGGGCAGCCCTCCTCCTCTTCTATACAGGCAGGCGGAGGTACATGTGAGGAGGATGCCCCCTTGTGTATATGGAAGGGGTTCGTTCTAGGTCCTGGAATTTGCTGTAATTGCTTTGTGTCCTTTCAGCAGTTTTTTTTTTCTTGTTCTGTTGTTTTCTATTTGGAAGGACTATCAATCCTTTTTAAAGGTGTTTCAGATCTTTTAACCTTTTTTCCCCAATTGAACATCACTGGGCTACTTCAATTCATCAATGAGAGTTAAACACGGCTGGGCAGAGGGACGGAATAATGAATTCCATATGGACCTACTTTACAGGGAAGCAGTTCATAAAACGGCTTTATGCATTTTTAATTCTAGAATATAGTTTCATGCAGCTGCAGCAGCCAGCCACAAGATTCTTCCTATAAACCTGTCCCTAAACCTTTGGAGAACTATAACAATGGTTTCATTAATTTAAGTAGTACTCAGTGTCATATCTGCTTTTACATACCAGGATATTAGGGTGAAAAAAAGGAAAATTGTTTTAGTCCTCTGACAAAATTTAAAGATGAAATGTGAAGTTCTGTGACCTTGCTCTAAACTATTTGGTCTATTATAACATACACATTGAGGTTTTCAAACAGTGCTTTATTGATTCCCTGGTACAGACAGGCCTGTTAAATGTGAATTAGTTTACAGACTTCATTTTTTTTCATATTAAAAACCTCTTCAGATTAATGAGTCATTGGTACATCAGCATCTGCTCCCAAGACTAGGGAATTGCGAGAGAAAGTGACAGGAAATATCAGGATAAATATAAATAAATTGTTACGTGTAGGAATCTTCATGGTGAGTAACAGACCCAGAATAGTTAGAGCATGGTATAGTGTGGTAAAGGTGTATGGTATAGTTTATAGTAATAGACACAGTAAACGTATTGATTGGTTTTTCATATATATATATATATATATATATATATATATATATATATATAAACTAAATACATTTTCAACCACATTGATCATTGTTTTTAAGGCTGAAATTAGTATCTGACTGAAATGAGGAATCCTGGCATTTGCTTCTGAAGGTAGCATCACAGATCAGAAAGCCAGTTTGGTTATGTGAGGAGTCTCTGTTAAAATCCTGTCATTTAGATACCATACTGCTTTGTCATTACAGGTTTTTATGCCAGGTGCTCTATGTTAACCTCCTATTAACTTGTGCCAGTTGAGAGTAACACATCTCTATAATCCTTGGAGAAAGATGTCATCTTTTTTCCCAATTAAACAACACAATGTGTCATGTTGCATATCAATACAGCACTGGTGTATTCAGTAGTATGACTCCGAAATCATCGAGCCATCCAGTGACTAGAAAAGTTCCAGTATCCTGCACAACAAATCTTATAATGATTGAAACATGTTGTTTATCTATTAAAATATCTACTTTCTGAATAGTATTTTAGGATAAAATTCATTCCTACATAGAGGCCAGCATTAGTCCTATCCACTGCTTAAGTCTCTCAAACTATAGGATAAGCAGAGTATGTGGGAAAATCAGCCTCATAGGTAAGACAGAGGGTAACAGTTGGGTTTCAGATATGGCTAGTGATGGAAGGAATGGGATGGAAGGAGGTCACAGGTGGCAACATGCTTTTTGAGGAGGAATAGGCAACTCAGAGAGTAAAATAACAAAGAAGAGGAAATATGTATGGGACCAAGAAGCTATTGGAGTTAGCAAAGTGATTGAGGGGAAGATCATGATTCGGTGTGACAACATGCATGGAGGCAGGGCCTCAACCATCAGTAAGGAGGTTGAAAATGGATGTTAATTGGTGATATATGGAGGTGTGGATCACAGGAACAAAAGGGAGATGGGCAGAGAGCTGGAGAAAGTGGGAAGATGACAGGGTTGTGCATAGTATAGCAGGGATTGTCGAAGAGCAGAATATACAAATGCAGGTTACAGAACAAAATAAATTGCAATGCAAGATAGTATGGAGTGAAATACTGATAAATTGCTGAAAAAGCAGCTGTGGGACTACTTAGTGATAGGATAAGACAATGGCATAATCTTTTTGAATGGCATAGCCATTTTTATATGGTAAATTTACATCTGATCATCTATAATGTAGTTATGTGATCATATGGATGCCTTAGATTGATTTGTGTACTGTGCAAATCTAGTTTGCAGCTGTCCCTGCATAGTCCTTAGGAATTTAGCCATGTATCTATATAATCTATGCTTATACCATGTACTGTAGGAGATTAACAATGATTTGCCATAAGTGTAGTTGGTAATGGGAAAGAAAAAGTTGGCAAAGAGGTACCTATTAAAATCTTGCCAGACACCCATAAATCTTTTATGGATGTGCATCTCCAGTGGCTATTTCCTTACCTTTGCATATGATTCATTATAAAGGAGAACAGGAATTATATGATTGTTAATACAGAACTGGAAAGAAGAACATTAGAAAAAGTCATACAATCTTATTAATATATATTATGTGCTACAATGAAATCATTTTACCTAAGTATAAAATTACCTAGATAATAGATCTATGAACAATGAGAAAAGATGGAAAATATGTTGTCTATTGAACACTGCTATAAGAAAGTCAGGACTATATTTTTTTTAAAAAATCCTTAACATTTATATGTATGAAATGACCAAATATTGATTAATTTTTAGAAGCTGAAGATTGTTTGGTTTTTTTATTGAAATAAAAATGATCACTTAAGTAACTCTTTTACCAAAAATATAAAACACAGTAGTTGTATCATACAGTGTTAGGTTTATATAACTTATTTATCCATGTATGTATTTTAATTTATCAGATCCAGTCACTCAGGTAGCCCGATCTCAAACCTGCAACACCTTAAACTGCAGCTGGAAAGAGTTTGCAGAATCTTGAGTACATTCAGATGTTTGAGGCCCTCAGCATTCCCCATAACCTTCACGTTTGGGGTTGGAAGGTTTTGCAGCTGCTTAGGTTTCAGAATTTTCTTCTTCTTTGGGTTAGGGGCCAGCACTACAGTTTCTGGATGGGTGGTGTTAATGTCCACAATAGATACCATAAAATAAAAATACAGTGAGATGTAAGAGGCCAAATTCTGACATGTCCGCGGAATTGCATGAGTGCACACGCACATAGATTATCACTTGGTAACAAATTTTCCAAAAAATATAAAATTAAAGATTGCTTGTAGTTTTTTACAATCTCTTTTTATATTCCCTCATGCTTTATGGTCGAAGCAAATTACTAACTGCCTGAAGCTAGGGAAAAACTTCTCTTATAGTCAAATTATTCCGTAACTGTCCACTAGAGAGATTCTTGGACTTTCCTCTGAAGCCTCTGGTACTGGATGCTGTTAAGTACAGAATATTCAGATACATTATCACTGGTTTGCTGCAGTATGGCAATTTCTATATTCCCATGTTAATTTTTAATGTTTTACTCTCACTTTTCAGACCTTAAAGACAAACCAAACCAAAACAAAACAAAAATTTTTCATACTTCAGTCTTTTCAGTTTATTTTTCCCTCCTCTTTAACTTCCCTGGTTCAGCCTTTTTCCCTCTCCCTATTTTATCTTTGTTTTCTCTCTGTAATATGATATAAATTGTATACATTTATTTTGGAGTTCTTATCTCTTACTGATATTCACCTCTTTCCCTCACTCTGGCCTCCACTTTTTCACCATAATTCTCAGCCATAGCTCTACTTCTCTCAAGTAGGTCTCTCGTTTATGGAAATTTGCCACTTCGTATCCTCTTGCTCTTTGCTGGGCTCTGTGTCTCATTCTCAGTCTCCCTCACATCTCTGGCTCTTTGTTTCAGCCCTATTTCTCCCCACACACAACAGCTCTTCATCAGATCTGTCTCTTCTCCCCCTCACCTCCTCTGCCTACCCCCTCAGGTTCTAAGCCCCAGTCTCCTTGCACAGCCAGTCCAAGTCTCCCAGGAGCTCATCATCCAATCTCCATTTCTGCCTCTGGCTTCCTGTCTCCTTACCCAGCTGGTCCCAATCTTCCTCATGTGCCAACTTCCAGTCCCAATTTCCTTCTTCCCCCTGCTACTTTCCAGTACAAGTTTCTGACTGTCCTCCTCCCCTTCTTTGTTCTCGTTTACTCTGCCACCCCCCACTTCAGTAGATGTAGTTCTTGTTCCCTCTGCATTTGAATCAGAAAAATTCCTCCCTGACACTGCCTGGGCCCAGCAGAGGGACCACTGAGAGCTCAAGACAGAGAGTCTCCCTCCTCTCAGTTCAGGTTCCTTGATTGGTATCAGCCACAGCATCCCAGAGCTTTAATTTCAAGAAAAGTCCTGTTCAGCCCTAGGCTAACATGGAATAGGCTAAGATGGAATCTTCAGGGAGTATAACTGCTAAAAGGTAAGCAATTTCTACTGAGCATGTGTAAACTGCAATTTTTCAGATGCTTATAACTTGGTCAAATTTGGATTTTCATGGAGATGGCAAAAGACACATTCCTGCCACAAAGACAACTGTTGTGATAAATTTCAAGCCTCTGCTCCAAAGAAAGCTACTATAACTTTTCAAGGAGAAGGTCTTCAGAATTTTTTAACATGGGTAAAATGTGTCTTGTCCCAAGCCGCACTGGCAGGAGCTGAACCATTTTATTTGAAATAAAAAACAAAACAAAACAATACCAGCTTGAGGTAGACACCCAGTATGGAAAATTTCAGTCCAAATGGTTAAAGTTGGGCAAAGTTATAAGCAGCTAAAAATAGGGTCTTATAATGGGAACTCTTAGGCAACCTTAATAATAGGCAAGGCTAATAGCCTTGTGTATAATACTTTTAGGTCAGAGAATGGGGGTTTTGTATTTTTTTTTAATTTGAAGATATACTTTGTCATTGGCTGACCCCTTTTTATGAATACAATTAATGTATTAATCCACTTTGCTTGACTGATTGCATAATGAGATGCAGTGCATGTGCTCTTCTGGTGTATAATAAAACATATTATTTCCATATTTAGATATAGGGCTATTTTCCCAATAATATGCCTTGTAATTTCCTAATCAGAAAGGTTACATAAAATAATTTTAGCAGTTGGGGGTTTCTAATTAACTGATAATAATGCAAAGCTGCAGCATAGTCAGCTTAAGCAAACTCACTTGATTCTCGGATGAAAATAGTGCTCTATGCTTTTTTCTTTTTTAATTAAGTGAATGTAGCTCTTGTGCAAGGTGTTGGCTTGGGAGAACTAGAGACAAAAGTCTGCTATTTATCTCCAGTACAAGAATAGTATAGGTGATGTCAGTGCGAGCGTTCCTATGCTGTACTGCCAACTTGTTTCAAACATGTTTTAGAAGATGGTCCCACTTATCACACCATGTTCCAGTATTAGGGTATGTCTATGCTTAAAATGCTCCAGCAGCACAGCTGCAGCGCTTCAGCTGTGCCACTGTAGTAGCACTTCAACTGTAGACATTCATTAAAGTGACGAGAGAGGTTCTTTCATCACTGTAGTTAATCCATCTCTCTGTGAGGTGATAGCTAGGTTGACAGAAGAATTCGTCCATCGACCTATTGTTGTCTACACCACCCGAGGTTAGGCTGGCATAGCTATGTCTCGTAGGGGTATTCACCAGCCACGAGGCTACAAGGAACAAAGGCGAGAAAGGGCTTGACTACATGGGGAAACTAAAAGCTGGTCTATACTAGAAAATTACATCAACCAACCCAGTTGCGCAAGGGTGTGGAAAATCCACAACCGAGTGACATTGTTCAACCAACCTAAGTCCCCATTGTAGCTCACGAAATTTGTTAGTCTCTAAGGTACTACAAGTACTCCATTTCCTCATGTAGGCAGTGCTACATTGATGGAAAATTTCTTCTCTTAACCCAGCTACTACCTCTTGGGGAGATGGATTTACAGCAATGACAGAGAGAGAGAACCCCTCATATAGTAAGTGTCTACACTGAACCACTCCACCTTCAAAATGAATTATGATAAACTGAATTAAGGCCACTTTAAGGCCAGGTCTACACTACCACTTACTTTGGTATATCTTATTTCAGTCAGTAGTGTGAATAAGCCACCCTCCTGAGTGACGTAAGGTACACCGACCTAAGCGCCCGTGTGGACGGAGAGAAGCTATCGCCTCTCGTGGAATTGGCTTTATTATACTGACAGGAGAGCTCTCTCCTATCAGCATAAGCACCTTCACCAGATGCGCTACAGCAGCACAGCTGCATTGGTGTAGCTACGCTGATGTAGCACTTCTAGTGTAGACTAGCCCTAATTCTGAATGAGAGTGTACACACAAAGATTTAATGACTGGTTTTAGAGTAGCAGCCATGTTAGTCTGTATCCGCAAAAAGAAAAGGAGTAATTGTGGCACCTGAGAGACTAACAAATTTATTTGAGCATAAGCTTTCGTGAACTACAGCTCACTTCATCGGATGCATGCAGTGGAAAATACAGTGGGGAGATTTTATATACACAGAGAACATGAAACAATGGGTGTTACCATACACACTGTAATGAGAGTGATCAGATAAGGTGAGCTATCACCAGAAGGAGAGAGAGAAAACCTTTGGTAGTGATAGTCAAGGTGGGCCATTTCCAGCAGTTGACAAGAATGTGTGAGGAACAGTGGGGGGCGGGAGGAATAAACACCCAGGAACCAATCCTTTCAACAAAGCCCATTGCCAACTGTGTCCACATATCTATGTGACACCATCATAGGGCCTAATCACATCAGCCACACTATCAGAGGCTCGTTCACCTGCACATCTACCAATGTGATAGATGCCATCATGTGCCAGCAATGCCCCTCTGCCATGTACATTGGCCAAACCGGATAGTCTCTGCGTAAAAGAATAAATGGACACAAATCAGATGTCAAGAATTATAACATTCAAAAACCAGTCGGAGAACACTTCAATCTCTCTGTCACTTGATTAGAGACCTAAAAGGGGCAATTCTTCAACAAAAAAACTTCAAAAACAGACTCCAACTAGACACTGCTGAATTGGAATTAATTTGCAAACTGGACACCATTACATTATGCTTGAATAAAGACTGGGAGTGGATGTGTCATTACACAAAGTAAAACTATTTCCCCATGTTTATTTTTCCCCCTACTGTTCCTCACACATTCTTGTCAACTGCTGGATATGGCCCACCTTGATTATCACTACAAAAGGGTTTTTTTCTCTCTTGCTGGTAATAGCTCACCTTACCTGATCACTCTCATTACAGTGTGTATGGTAACACTCATTGTTTCATGTTCTCTGTGTATATAAAATCTCCCCACTGTATTTTTGCACTGCATGCATCCGATGAAGTGAGCTGTAGCTCACGAAAGCTTATGTTCAAATAAATTTGTTAGTCTCTAAGGTACCACAAGTACTCCTTTTCTTTTTACAAAGATTTAATGCAGTTTAACAAATCCACTTTTAATTCACACCTTTAGTTAATTCAGATTAATTTTCCAAAGTGTCCCCACATATATGAGCCCAAAGTGTTAGGGTGTTGAAGCAGGATCTTGTTTGGTTTTCATTCCCCACCTGCCATTCCTAGATCCATAGACTATGTATGTGTTTTTGGGTATTATCAGCTGTTTGCATTGGGCAGCATTGTGTTTGGATTCAATTCCCTGGCAAGTTAATTTTTGCTTTTTAAAAAGAGAGATGAAACACAAGCTTCAAAATGTACACAAAAATACTTTCTTATAAAATACACTATTTCCTTTACTGTTCTAACAAAGGCAGTGAAGTAAAAGAAAAGTTTCCTTGAATAGCTAATTAATTCTATTCTAAACATCTTTAAAATAAGTTGAATTTTTGACTCTTATTTAAAAACTGATGGTGCAGAAGGAAGAGCTGCAACCCTCAATCATCGTCTACATATCAAGAAAAATTAGGTGCATGAGAATAGCCTATGTTTCTGTTACTGATGTATTTACCCAAGCAAAATCATTATCAAATATATATTTCTGCCATTGTTTACCATTCTACCGTATTCATAATATGATGATTAACTCAATAGTGAAACAAATTGTTTCTGTAGTGTGCTGTCAAAGTGAAATGCGTACTATACTTCCAGGTGGTGTCTTACTATTGTGACAGGATCGGGCCAGATGGCTACAGGAGAGTGATAGAAGGCAGATATATTAGCCCCAGGTTAAGTAGGTCCCTTTTCCCTGGGTAAGGTAACAGGGAAGGTTCCAGAACAGTCAGGAACTTTCTGGAAACAATTAAGGCAGACAGGCTGATTAGAACACCTGCAGCCAAACAAGAAGCTGCTAGAATCAATTAAGGCAGGCTAATGAAGGTACTTGGGTTTAAAAAGGAGCTCACTTCAGTTTGTGGTGCATGCGAGGAGCTGGGAGTAAGAGGCGCAAGAAGCTGAGAGCGAGAAGGCGTATTACTGGAAGACTGAGAAGTACAAGCATTATCAGATATCAGGAGGAAGGTCCTGTGGTGAGAATAAAGAAGGTGTTGGGAGGAGGCCATGGGGAAGAAGCCCAGGGAGTTGTAGATGTCACACAACTATTACAGGAGCCACTGTAGACAGCTGCAATCCACAGGGCCCTGGGCTGGAACCCGTAGTAGAGGGCAGGCCCAGGTTCCCCGCATCCCTCCAACTCCCTACTTGATACCGCAGGAGCTGAACTGGACTATGGATTCAGACTCCAGAAGGGAAGGTCTCTGGCCTGTTCCCCGATCCACTAGGTGGATCAGCAGAGACTGCAGGGATTATTGTTCTTCCTTTCCCTGTGCTGGCTAGTGATGAGGCTAACTGAGTGAATGGCAGATTTGAGCCATGAATGTGGCCAAACTGGGGGCTGCCGTGAACCTCTGAGGTGAGAAAATCCACCAATAAGCGCAGGACCCACCAAGGCAGAGGAGGAATTTTGTCACACTATATATGCTCTGCCGTTAATAAAGCAGACAAGCATCGCCTATTTAAAAGAATAGTGCAAGTTGTAGAGATGAGAATATAGATTTTTTTTTTGTCTGTTACAACAGAGGGAAAAAGTATTAGCAATCAAGACAGGGTCTGCTTATGGTAGAGTTTAATGTCCTTTGCAAAATTGAGAACGCCATATGTCTAGCTTGTTAGTTTCTCTACTTTTAACTTTGTTTCATATGTATTGGAAGAGACTATATGAATGACACAGCTTAAAAAAGCCCTCTGTTTTGCTATAAAAAGGAACTTGTGTATTTGAAGGTAAATAACTAATCTAATCCATTTCAGGGTTTGCTGATGGTTATATACCTATTTGAAAATGAAGCCAACAATATAAGTAATACTTATATCTATTTTTCTAATGGTTTTGTTTCTGGCCTTCTTGATAACAAATATATTATCTATATCCTATTCTTCCAAGTAGAAAAAGGAGAACAAGCATACTACACTGTATTTTAGGGAATAATATGATCCCAGAGGACACAGCTCAGTGATAGGAAATAGATACACGATCCAAACAGCAACAGGTAAAAAGATTAATCCACTAGCATATGATTCCACAATATTCTGATGTATAGAATTTTTTTTAGTAAACATCAAGTGCTCTGTCAATTCCTGGCTTTTGTTATTCTTTACTCGTGCTGATTAAGGTGATTTTAACACCATTATATTCTTGATAGCATTAATAGAGCTATCAAATTGCTGTGTGTTTCTTCTTTTGAGTGAGAGATTTCAATTTATGAAGCATTAAAAAGGAGCCAAATTAGAGCATCCTTTGCAGAATTGAGGGAGAATTAGCAAGTAAAGGGAAAGAAAGGTTACTCTTATTCTTCCCCAAATGAAGTAAGTGTCAAGATGAAAGTCTTTAAAAGAAAAAGGGTGTATTGGTTTATTAATCTTTATTCAATAGGTTTATTATGTGAAGGAAAAGAAACAATACAGTATTTTTTCAGTTTCTTTGAATCAATGTATTGATTAAATTTTCCCTGCTCTTCATTTAAGTATTGTCCAAGAGTATGCAGCAGTAGAACAATACCAACAGCCAAATTTTCAAAGGGTTGCCAATTAATTTTTGCTCATATTTATCTGAGATAAGGCTGCTATCGCTATGGTATCAAAGCATTAGATGATACAATGTAGGCACCATATCTTCTGCTGATGTCAGTTTTGTTCTATCTCTATTGATGGAGCTAGACCAACTGACACCAGTTAAGGACATGGTGTAAATGTCTAACTCTCTGATTTGCAGGCACCATGGTAATTAGGCATTCCTACTTCACAGGGGTGTTGTGAGGAGAAATGCATTAAAGATTGTGAAGCGCTTTGAGAGCCACTGATGAAAAGTGCTATATAAGAGACAGGTAGTATTTTGAGGATATTATTATCTATCATTTGTGCTTACAAACAAGGGTACCAAAATAGGGACTGTTTTGAAAATCTAGCCATATAGCTATTTCTGAAAATACTGTCACCTGAAATAGTTTCATACTGCTTGTTAGAGTTGCTTTGTGAATCATGTCTCTGTTCTCGGAGACAGAGCAGATTGACGTTTAATGTAGAATTCAGTGCTGAAAATTGTTTTCCAAGACTTTTAAATCATCCGTGTAAAAGCCCTTTTTGAAAAAGGTTACACTGTTTTACAGCAATATGTCATCTCGCTCTCCTTATAGTTTGGTATCTTGGAGTAGATCTTTACACCCTATTCCAGACTCTAATAGTGACCACTCTTGTGTCACTCCCCTGGTGCACCAGGCAGGATTCTGTTTAACTCTTTTATCAGCAGGTTTCTGGGAATGACAACTAATGTAGTGTCCCTCCACATTGCCTTTAACTGGCTGTCACTTTACAAGCCATAAAATTGCCTTAGGTTTCTAACTGAAGCTACCGAGCTGGTAGGATGAGAGCGACACTATAGCTGGCAGATTTTATAACTTGATCTATCTATATCCACCTTCCAACTTGTGCACTGATGCAGGATTAGCCAAATTCTAGTTCAAAGTGCAGTGTACTGTGTTTGTACCAAAGAATGACAATTACAACTGAATGCACTATATTCATGTCTGGTTCTTAAATGTGAATAATGAAGTGTAACTTGGTATTTTTTTTTTAAAAGGATAGTTTCTCTTTTTGTCAGAGAATAATTAAAGTTTCACTCTGGTTACACAAAACTGCTTTTAATTATATGAAGTGATATTACTGATGTACTGATTATATTTAACACTATACAATAAAACTATTAAAATAGAAGTGCGAGCTTCATTATACCTTTTGGAGGCTACACAGGTGTAATGTCTCCACAGGTTTCATGCTATCCTGTATATTTTCAATATAGATTTTCATCTGCTTTTATTTTACCCTAGAATCCAGTAATTAACTTCAAAATGCAAATTCCATGCCCCAATTTACGTGTCAGCTGTCAAACAGCAAAATATCTGAGGCGATATTAGGGCAGGAATTTTGATTTTCTTCGAATATCTTATTTGTGATAATGAACTAGAATCACTCAAATGGCTTGGGACAGACTTAATTCTCGTCTTACCTCTGCTTCATCCTGAGGATCTCCGCTACTTCCATATGCTAGAACTCTGTGGAATAGGGATTTGAATTCTAAACCACAAGGGTGTAAGACATGAAATAAGAATCAGTAAATTTTCTGAGGCATGTCACTGGTTAAGTGACAAAAAAAAATTCTGATTGTCACTAAAATAGAAAAGTCAAAGGAACATTTGAACCTGTCAGTTCCACTCATTCCTGTTATCGCTTTAGGGGATATCATACAACTTGACACCAACATTTAAGCTTTGAAAATTACGAGCTCATCTATTTCAAATGGGTTGGCACACGTTCCCAAGCCTTTGCCATTACTTATGATGGGAGACAGGATGATCACTTTTTTGTTCAGATATTGATATTGCATAAGCTGCTGCTGCTGCTTCTTCTTCTTCTCCTTTTTTTTTCCTGTTTCAGAATGAAGAACAAATTTTGGTATTTTGAGTTTGGCACTTCTGAAACTTTCTCGGCCACCTGCAAGAAGCTGCACGAATCTGTAGAAATAGAAGTAAGGAACTAATTAGTGCATGTTACGCTATAAAATGTTTCTGGTTTGACTGGAATGCAGGGGGTGGGTGGGGGGTGGGGAGGGCAGTGCAGAGTGCCTAGATCCAATAAGACAGAGGAATGCACAAGGTTTTGACCTCAGATCCCAAAATATTATTTTTGTCAAGTCTATTTGTGGTGTGGGACAAAGTTCAGTTTGATGATTAGTGAGATCTTAATACAGTAGAAGAGGGCAAGAGGGGAACTATAACATTAGAAATCAATAGGGAAGCTACTATCACTGGGTCAGATAGAAAAATGAAAGATTGTCAGAGGGAGGGAGAATTGCTGCAGCATTAAAATAAAAAATCTTATTATTTCTAAGTCCCAAGTTTTTGTAACCTTTAAAACTCAATTCACTAAAATTGTACTTGCTTTCCTGGATAAAGTTTAAAGAATACATTTTTTTTTAATCATTCCCCTTCATTAACTACTTTTTCCGCTTTGCACAAGGGGCCATCTTACCATTATACATCCAAGGTTATCTGAAAAGTCACCCTTGATAGATGTGGACAGAATAGACATTAAAAATGTTAGATCAGGGAGTTTCGATAGTCTATGGTGTAAGTGACTGATGAGGGCTATTAGTCACATTACCAAAGTAAGGGGAAAAATATTATATAATTAGAAATATAAACCTGAGGATGTAAGTTATAATAATTCAAACATTCCTCAAGAGTATTGAGCCCCTTTTCTTTTCTGATAATAATGGCAAAGGGCCCAGACTCGCTTTTTGCAACGTCAATGAGATATTTTGCCACTGATGGTAGGATGAGTGGGCCCAAAATGTGTAATGAAAGGTTATTATGGCCTGATCCAAAGCCTGCTGAAGTGAATTGAAAGACTCCCATTGACTTGATTTGAATGGGCTTTGAATACTAGGACCTGATCTAGACCTAAAACTTAGGTTAACCTAGCTATGGTGCTCATGGGTGTGAAATTTCATACCACTGAGACACATAGTTAAGCTGACCTAAGCCCCGGTATAGACACCACTATGAGGCCTGGGACTTGCTCAGTTTGTTGTTAGGTTGAAAGGCAGATTTTTTTTGTGAAGGTATTTTTTTGCTTCAGAAAAATAAATTGGATGTTACTGCCAAATTGCCATTTCTCCTGAAATTAGGAGTATTTATATCTTGCTCTGGAAGCAGATATTTTATACCTAATTTTGATTTTAAAGGAAGTGCTTCATATTCAGTTCTAAATACAATTAACTTGAGAAACATTTTCCTAAATATTTGGGGAACTGACTAGCAGGTTTGATTTTTAAATGTGGGTCTTGGTATCTAAATTTCAGATATACTGTAATTTAGCAGAATATAAAGCATAGGAACAGGTTTTTGTCCAACGAACAACTTTCCACCCAGCCATTACATGAGCTCTGTGCCTAGTAAGAGTTAATCTCCTTAAATACAGAAGCTATATAGCTGACCATATATTTTTACATCCCACATAGTCAAAGTTAAATGAATTTCCATCCAGTCTCAAAATGGTGGTAAATTGGAGTCTTTAAATTATTATTATTAAATTCAAGACTAAAAGTTTCGTTATATTGTGTGGGCTTGTTTTTATTCACTTACTGCATGATGGTTAATATCATTAATGCTCAAGAGAGGTACCTGAGCAAATCAAATAGAAATGGACTCCTTAATATTGGGTAGTGGGAATAAATTATGCACAGCTATTACCTTGAAAAATAGGTTACTCTTATACTAATAATACCTAACCGTGTATTTGTATTTTATTCTGTTTTGTTCTTATATTATAAGCATTTACGTTTCAATGTGTTTTCATCTGGTTTGTTACCTGCTGCCCTTTGCTCAAGGATATCACTGCAAATAAGACCTTGATGAATAATACCACATTTCACTTTGTGAATAAAACGCACAGAGTGCATTTGCTACAGAGCCAAATGTTGCGTGAACGAAGCCCACGAAGATTAAGGATCTGTATTTCTGAGCTGGGAGAATGTAATCAGGCATTTTACGGGCAAATATTAGTTCATCCTTATATTTGGTTTCTAACTTAATTAAGCCTGGCCTTCCTAATTTGCACTCGGATTTCTTAAGTCCTGTGCTTTCTTTTCTGTACAAGATGAATAGTACATTTTAAACCTCGAATTCGTACATGAAAATCCATGTCAAGGTTACAGGAAAATCAGTATTTCGGGAAAACAGCACATGTTCAAGCGCTGTCCTGAATAGGAATGCTTTCCTGAATCGGGGCCCCAAAAGACAAGTCTTCTAAATGAGAAGGAAAGCAATTTTATGGAGGAAAATGGCAATCTGTAAAATTAGTTTTCTTTCCTTTGTATTTGAGTTGTTACCAAAATTAGACTTAGCCCATGACACTCTATAAAGGTTTATCAGCTTCTCCTCCATAAATACCTTTTTATATAAATGAGCAAGATTAAGTGAGAGAATGATGTGGCACAGTATTGCACTTATTCAGATTCTATAGCCTTCATCTCAGTTCTTTTCAGTAAACTAAATCACACTTGATAGCTTCACTCTAAGACAGATCTAAAATGTTCCAGGCTAATGAACGTAATAGAAAAGCTAACACAGAAAATTGGACTGCATCCAAGAATGGACCCAAAAGGAACCAGAACAAAACTACTATTTTCTAGTTGATACAGACAAGATATACATCTAAAAAGCATGCTGTTATATTAACAATACCTTTACATTACATGAAACAGAAAAAAATAGGAACAGAATACATATGTGATTTGTTATTTTAGAATATGAATGTATTAGGGCAACAAAAAGCTACCTATAGAGCAAACTCCTTCTCTGTCTATGAACAAAAGAAATCCTTCTTCACTAATTCTGAAAGTAACTCATCACAGTGGGATTCTGAGGCCTAGTCAAATAATTGTCTTAGTGTACTACCTGCTGTGTTCAATATTGAGTGAAAATGGAAGTGAGGCCCCTGCACCATCTTATTTTAAAATTCTTCTTTTATTTAAATAATTCCAGTCGGTTTGGGGGATGCCAGACCTTTATAAATTAACAGCAGGGAAATACCAAAGGTGTCAGATTGCATATTTATCATCTTTTTCGTGTAATACTTAAATATGTATTAAGAAGTGACTGACATAAATTAGGCAGATTTCAGAAGCCACAGGCCGTGGCTTGTAGAGGACCCCCTTCTGCTTGACATTTCATCCTTGTCAAAGATCAAATTATTTTAATTTAGGCTGCAAATTATAAGGAATGAAGACTTCTTTGTGGGAATTCCCTGTGGTAATCTGACTTTTGTTGTTACTGCTGCTTGTCAGTGTGCAAAAGATATAATATGCATGCAAATAAGGTTAAAAAATATGTACTATCTAATTATCCAGCCAGTACATTCCACTTGAAGACAGTGGGAGGCCTGACACACAGTATGTGTTTGATTCATTGAGGCCTGCAGGGTATTTACACAAGATTACTTTTAATTATGAAATTAATATCTGTTTATCTAGAATGTATAGCAGTAAGTAAGTATACACATGAACAGAATTTTTTAGTAAAATAAATTGTCTTTATCTTTAATACATATAAAATATAGAAAAACCATGAGTTTTCTTCCAAAATGACATTGAAGATACTCATCACCTTTTTTTGAAAGTCAATAAAAATGTGCCATTTCTGTTATACTTGTTGCCACAACTGCCAAGTCATTTCAAGATGTCATTGCATCTTACCAGCTTACCTCACTGAATATTTTACATGGCTTTAAACTTTTTAATTTTGGTGAGAAAATATAAAAAGGAAGCCTTTTTATTGTGATTGCTCTTGTCTCTTCTCTAGATTTGTAATATTGTTAAAAGCATTTGAAAGAGACAGGGTATACGCTAAGTATGGTTTGGTTTTGTGCTTTGGGTCTGTTACAGGATAAGTGAACAATTGGGGCAGGGATGATCATAATTATATATAGCGGGTTCTTTTTCTTGGTAAAAGCCTTAATAAAGGCTTAATGTTAAGCAGAGAAAGAAAATGACAGTGGCCTGTAGAGCAGTGAGCTACCAGATGTAAATGAACTCTCACTGAACCATATATTTTTTTCTAGATTTCTTCCTCGTAATTATATATTGGCATTCCAAATTCACGCCATAAACTTGCATTTTAAAATGTACAAGTGGGTCCCTGTAGCTATGCAGAACCCCACTGAAAGGGCTTGATGAAAATGCAGGCATCCCCTAGCATATTGTAAATTACAGGACCGGGACCTAACATATACATGCAGTATATAATAAAGCATGTGGTTATGCCAGGATGTGTTGTGAGGCATGAGGCTAGTGTACAAATAACTTCAGCCAATATGGGAATGTGGATCCTGGTAATTTGGATGACTCAATGAATTAATAAATGGATATGAAGCCTTTGCCCCTGTAATGGGTGTAAATATAATCCAAGTTGTAGTAACCAAAAGTTGTTTGTTTTCTATCCGATTGCTGTTCAGTTCCTTGCTGTAAATGGGATGGGTTAGTGGTCTCGGTCTGGTTCCTAAGGGAATATGTGTCTGTATTGGAAAACCAGCACTACATTGTATGTGTATTGGAAGTATCAGCTGAGAGGCCAAGGAGTGAATGAGCACAGAAACTAAATTATCTTCACACACCCCAATCTACCTCATCTTTAGGAGATGTGAACAATGCAGTGTGTAGTGACTCCTGTTCTAAATAGGTTTCCTGTTCTCTGGATAAACAGGGGAGTTTTCTGTTTAGGACTTCCCATCTGGCACCCGTCATGAGCACTAACTTTCCTAAAGAGATAGCAAATAAACCAAAGTGGGACTCTTTATATCACTTTCAAGGAAAGCTATTATATTATTGAAGAAACTGATTTTTAAAGCAGAATAGAAGTTTCCTTATGGCTCTACTGGTAGCACTTTGCTTCTGGCCAAGAAGATCTTTGGTTTATCTCCAACATGGGCTCATTCCCAATTATTTGACTGCTGTAAAGTACTAAACAGGTGTGTGCTATTCGTCCATCAGATGTGGTGATAAACAGCGGTTTATCAAACTTTAACAACCCGAAGACCCCCATTTTGATTTTAAAAAATTTGGAGACCCCCAAATCTTCACCCACTCAACCACAGGCCCTCGCCACACCCCACTTTCTGAAGGCCCCACTCCACCACCCCTGTCCCTCCTCTTCCCCACCTCTTTCCATCCCATCCCCGCTACTCCCTTTCCCTCCCAGCACTTCCTGCATGCTGCTGAACAGCTGTTCCTTGGCGTGCAGGAGGCGCTGGGAAGGATGGGGAGGAGGTGAGGGAGGAAAAGGGAAGAGTTGATCAGGTGGCCCATGGACCCCAGTTTCAGAAACATTGCTCTAAAGGTTAATTTAAATTTTAAGAGTAAATTCATGTTCAGAAAAGGGTTTTGATTACCAGCAGTGGAGGTGTCAGAAACTCCATGAAGTCTATGCAGGGACTTCTACTATTGCTACTGATCTTACATGGAAAGTGCTCAGATACTATGGTGCTGTGCAGGAGTATAAAACCCTAAAATAGAAAAAGTGTTTCTCTTGCACAGATAGATTATTGTGAAGGTAGTTTTTGCCATATGGATATTTGTCCAGTATGAGCTGTAGTGAGGTCATGAACACATTTCACATCAGTCAATGGATAACTATTAGATAACAACCTTTCACTGCCAAATAGTTCCATATTTAAGCAAGCAACCTGGGGATGAATAGTAATCATATCCATATTCTGCCTTCTGAACCAGGACCTTGTCCCCTTCTTCCCAGCTCATAGTTCCTTTCCAGGTATGATATATATATTTTAGTATTAAACAGGAATATGTATTTGACAGTAGGAGGAATGATGAAGGAAAAAAACAACTGGTAGGTAGAACATTCTGATTTCTCTTTCTGTCTTACTGCTTTCTCTCTTTATTTCTTTGTTTCCTTTGCTAATCAGTGTGATGGAATTCAGCTAGACTTAATCAATATTTCTCTGGAAGGAATTGCCATTCTGAACATTCCAAGCATGCACGGTGGATCAAATCTTTGGGGAGAGACCAAGAAAAGACGTAGCCATCGTCGAACTGAAAAGAAGAGGTTGGATAAAAGAACCACTGTCACAGATGCTAAGGAATTGAACGTTGCATGTCAAGGTAATCTTCAGATTAAAATGAATAGACAGTCAAATAACTAGACAGTCAAATAACTTTTATAAAACTATAATGCTATATTCCTCTTTATCAAAATTAAGCGTGGCTTAAAAAAACACACACACACACACACACAATGCTTCAGCAGTGCACTGGCATAAACACATCTACACTGATAATTGTGATCTGTATGCAAACCTAGATAGGACGTTACATGTGAAGCAGACTAAACAACAACATGGAGCACTGTTCTGTTCTGTTCTGTAGAAAAAGTGCTTAATGCTACAGAAGCCAGATAAAAGCTACTCATGAATGGCACTCTACATACAATTCTGACAGAATTTGTTCTCCATGGCCATGGAGCTTGTCTCATCATGGTAATAATGACGATCTGCTACCACACTGTAGCATACCATACCTGGATCCTATCTGCACTCCCTGATTATATACACTGCAGTTTGCCTGCCAGCTTTCCCTTCTATTTAGTCATTACTCATTTTTATAGAGATCAGGATTCAGTCCTAAGATTTCATTATTAAGTTATTTCTGACAATCATTATTGTAAATAAGTGTCCATTTTACTTGGTGGGAGTTGGATGGCATTCATTGTAACACAACATTAAATATCACAAGTTAAGAAGTTTAAATCAGTTTTTCTCCAATTTTTGCATTTTGTGGACCACTTTCTAAAAGAGAACTTCTTATGAACCCACCTCCCCACACAACACTCCGACGTTTTGGTCTAAAATATTATTTGGTACAGACCACATGAAAGGATTCTACAGACCACAGTATGAGAGTATTGGCCTACAGTTATCTATGTACTCCTTCTTTTGCTCTCTTTGTATTTTTCACTTTCAAAGAGAAAGATCACTTAGCCCAATGAGTTAAAACATTCAAAAGGCGTATTTCTCGGTAAGCTTGATAAAACTCAGGATTTTTACATTCTGATTTTATTTGAATCCTTTTACTTTTGCTGTTTCTCTAAAGATTCTAAATATCTGGGGGGGGGGGGGTTCCAGTTCTGGTACTCTGACATTAAACTTTTTTTAAGTCCTTGTTTGTTCATGACACTAGTATACGATATATTGTAGCTTTGAACCACTACCTGACTGGGATGAGAAGGCAATGTGTATTTAAAAGTTTACTGAGGCATTGTCTTTGAAGAAGGCACAAGAACTCTGGGATTGCTGGGGGGACTGGCCACAACAATGGCATCTCCTATGCCCATTAGCAGGGTGCAGCACGTTTCCTTCACCCCTGTCCTCATTTTAACGCTGCTCTGATAGTCCAGATGGAGATGGCACAGGTCCATGATGCTACCACACCTTCCTACCAACTACAGAGTTTCTACTGCTACTGTCAATCCTAGAATCCCTTGTTTATTGAACACCAAGAGAAAAAAGATCACAATTGTGTGCTTGGTCCACCAACCAACATAAGTTTCACTGACAAAAGTGCTGGTGTGGACAGTGCTGTGCCAGCAAGAGAGGCTCACCTGCTGACATAGCTAACACCATTTGTTGGGGTTGGTTTAATTATGATGGCAGCAGAGCTGTCTTCCCAGCAAAAAGAGGCTACACAGGAGACCTTACAGTGGCGCAGCTGTAAGGTCCAACCATGCCGCTGTAAGGTCCAACCGTAGTGTAGGCATAACCTAACAAACAAAGGGATACAGAGCCTTTCACATCAAGGGCAGCAATTCACATGCCTTTCAAATTGGTATGAGTGAAAATTGTAGTAACCTCTCAGGTGTTTGAAGATCTGTATCGAATGGGATAGCAGTTTCAGTCTAGTGACTGGTGAATTTGTCTCCATGTTACAATAGTAATTATTACCCTTTGTTTATGTCCTTGTTGGCAGTCTCAGCAGAGATATTAAGGACTGAATGAAGAACACTAGTTACCTTTAAAGGTGGTCCCTCCATGTCAGTGTTCAGGAACGTTGCTGGGCAGTGCCAAGAAGTTTGGAATGTCACTGGCTGTGTTGTTGTATCTGTTCTGTGGGCAAACAATGTGACTCTGCTTCCAATCTCAATCAAGTACCTTTTCCAAGCCTTGTATTAACTTAAACATTTAAGTCTAAAGTAAATAGTTAGTGGATAAACCCTAGTGGTTACCAAATAGGAAAAAAACAAATTTGTGAGGTAAACAAATGTATTTTCAAATTTCAAAGAGCTTCTTTTAAAGGACAGGGTTTTTTTAAGTGTGTGAAGAAGTACTTTGACTTTACATTTGGAATTTATAAAGAGCTTTGGTTAGGTAAGGTGAAAAATTTAAATCAATCGGCTATCAAAACAGCTGACTTCCTGTCTGTTCTCAGACAATATGATTTCTTTGCTAGCTTGAGAATAGTATGTCCTTGAGTCACATCTTGTCTTAGATTAGTGTCTTTTTAAAATACATTTTAGTTACTTAAAAGCTTGTGTATTTTTAGTTTGGAGCAAACATTTCACAAAATGTAAGACTTCTGCTGAAGTTTGTACTGGTAGTTTGAGAACCAAATACACACCTGCATGTTAATCTCTATTCTTTTATTTACTTAGTCTGAATAAATATCCTTTCAGCTGGTTTTATATCCAAACACAGCATCTAATCACAAGACCTAACTAAACAGCCCCGCTTTATATGAAACTATTAGCTAACATAAGGCTTTTATAAGGATACCTATCTGATTTTCCTGAAAATCTAATTCTCCTAATTAGGACTTTTGAGCAGTATTGAAGCTCATTTTTAGTATTATCAAATAATAGCAATGCAACTGTGTCACTAAAACTGTGGATCAATCTGTGTTTCATTATAAATCCCTGCTTTTGTGATTTTATAACTTGACCATAAAAATGTGCATTGGGCTGAAGCTTGGCGCACACAATCTGAATCCTGGATTAACACTGTCAACACTTAAGACTGGATTGTGACTGTGAAATCTTCCCTGAATAAGAGGCAACATGTTGCTTCACTTACCCTGAAGCAGGCCAGGAGACAGATTGTGGAACTAAACCGATTAAGTTTGTTTGGTGCAGAATATGTGGCTTGATGCATGCAGCAACACCACTTATTGAAGGGGGAGGAGCCAAAGCTTTACCTACTCTTGGCCCCTCCTGCCCACTGGGTGTGGGGGGATGTATTTATTCTGTGGAACCTGCTTCCTCTCCTGCGTTGCTACTTGTGATGGAGATAGCCAGCATAAGGGAATAAGGTGTCCCCTTATACTTCTTGTGTGCTACCATACTAGCCAGGCCATAATTTGCCCCCTTAACTAGAAAGAAGAAGAAAATCAAAGAAACATAGGGCTGGAAGGAACCTTGAGAGGTCATGTAGCCTAGCCCCTTGTGCTGAGGCAGGACCAAGTATATTTTGACCATCCCTAACCAGTGCTTGTCTAACCTGTTCTTAAAACCTCCTGTTTTGGGGATTCCATGACCTCCCTTGAAAGCTTATTTCAGTGCTTAATTATCCTTAGAGTTAGAAAGTCTTTCCTGATATCTAACATACATTTCTCTTGTTGAAGATTAAACTGATTACTTCTTCCTTATCTTCAGTGAACATGGAGAACAATTGATCAGCATCCTCTTTATAACAGCCTTTAACATAACTGAAGACTGGCCCCCCTGAGTCTTCTTGCCTCAGGACTAAACGTGCCCAGTTTTTTTTAACCTTTCCTCAAAAGTCAGATTTTTCTGAACCTTTTATCATCTTTGTTGACCTCCTCTGGACTTTCTCCAATTTATTTGCAAAACAATCCCATTATTAAAATCTGTGAAACAAAAATTGAAAAACTAAGTTCTTCACTTGCGTGCATGAGTGCAACTCCCACTGATTTCTACGGGAGTTGTGCAAGGATGTCAGAGAGTGATATTTGGCACTAATATTTTCTATTTGTAACTGGCTTTGATAGATAGATATTTATGCAAAATTTAATATCTATAAGATGGCATATTTCAAGAAAAGTTTCTAGAGCAGAAATGCACATGCTTATTAATATATGATTGTTAAGAAATAATTATTATAGTTTCTCTTGTGCAAAATACATTTTATTATAAAGACCTAAATACTGATTTAGTTGGCAGTCTAGAACAGCTAGAGGATTGGTGAACATTTTGCTTTGACAAAATTTTCATATGCAATATTTTACTAATCAGATCCCCAGGCAATAACAGATCTGTGAAATGTCTACACATTACTGATTATTCTAAGGACAGCATTTTAGCTGCAACTGTGAACCATCTTCCTTTCTGGAGCTTAGACAAAATCCTTTAACATTATTTGGCCAAGATTTTTCTTTAGGAATATACACAAATATTAATAAAAACCAAGAATCAATATTTTACAAAAGGTGAACCTATGGCATGAAGACTAAAATATGAGCTTAGACATATAACTGTAAACAACTGAGCTACCTGCTTTTTGGCAAATGACATTCACTCAAAATACTGATTATATTATGACACTATATTTTCTATGAAAGATATACCAATTCTGTTAGGTGATATAACAACAATGATTATATATTAAATTCTCTTCCTGCCAGAAATGTTAAATCTAGTTCTCAAACCTTTCCCTGTTTTCTTTAGTATTTGTGACAGAAGGAAATACATTATTATAGGAATTGCACTGCCAAAGTTTTCTTTAGGTAAGGAAAATATTTGTTTTGTTTGCTGAATCTTATTTGGAAACCAGTCCGAACTGCTCAAGTTTATTGGGAGCCTAATTTGGTGCTGGATTATGTTAAGCATCTCACTGAATCAGATCCTGGGGCCCAATCCTTCAAACATGCATGCACGCACCCTATGTGCGTGCACACACACACACACACACACACACACACACACACATATACACACACACACACATATAACTTTACTCACATGAGGAGTCCCATTGACTTCAATGGGAATGCTCATGTGAGCAAAGTTTATAAGCGCAAATCTTTACAGGATTAAGGTCTTAAATTATAAACTCTTCAGGATAGGACCATTTCTTCCTATGCACTTTGCACAGCAACAGGCACACTAAAGTTTAACAAAATGTGAAGAAAAGGGAAATCAAATTGAACAGCTTGACAGCAAAACTGTAGTGAGCTACTAGCCAGAGGCTTCTTAAATTTAAGACAATGCATGTTCATGGCTTAATTCAGCATTTAGATATAAACCAAGCTCATGGCCTATGATTCAATAACTCTGGGTGAAAATTTGTGTTGATGCGCTTTCTCTATTATGAGTTTCTGGATGGAAAAGCAGAAGCTATAGAAATGGAGCAACATGTGCCAAGACAACATATGCACAGTCACAAAAATGGGAAGATGCTGAAGCAAGGGAAAGTGACAAGGCCAAAGGGGAACTCAGCTGTAACATAGTGGTCTGCATCTTTAAGGGCCAGGGCACCTGGGGCCGGCCAGCCTGTTTGATTGTCGGACCCAGATGAGAAGGGGTCCATGCCCTCTATAAAGGGGTCAGTTGACAAAGGTCGCAGGAGGAAAGTTGGCTTCTGTGAGTAGCTCTGGAGCAGAGGAAGTGGGTAGCAGAGTGAAAGGCCTCTGGGTCCTGGCAACCTACTTTGTTTTGTGTTTGAATTAATACAGTAGTGCCCTGGAGCAAGAGCCTCAAAGACTCTGTGTGGCAGTGAGTCTTTAATGGGATGGGGAGACAGGTCAGCTGTCTACATGTGGTGGAGAATACGGGCGAGCAATCAGCTCTTTGAACTTGGGGGAAGATGAGGCAACAGCTAGTCTGAAGCTAGACCAGGTAAGGCGGCCCTGCTGTAAGCCATAAAAAGAAAAAAAGAATACTCAGTACAGCTAACATGCCACAGCAAGGTAACAAACCCATCCAAGCATCCAGCAGAGCTAGGAATGGCAGGAATTCTCAAAGGTAGGCTTGGAATGCTTAATGGGTCTACAAAATCCTCAACAAGCCTTGTTTTGGGGGGAAATTTTAAGTTACTGTATGGCTATTTTCAGGGCTGTCATGGCTCTCTGAACTTCAAGCTTTGAATCAGAATGTTGACTTTCAATCAGAAAGTTGTTCCAATGGTTAATTATTCTCACTGTTCAAATAATTTATGCCTTATTTCCATTCTTAATTTGTCTAGCTTCAACTTCCAGCCATTGGATCATATTTTACCTTTCTCTGCCAGATCAAAAATCCCATTATTAAATATTTGTTCCCCAAGTAGGTACTTATAGACTGGGATCAAGTCACCCCTTTACCTTCTCTTTGTTAAATTAAATAGATTGAGCTCCTGGTGTCTGTTACGGTAAGGCAGGTTTTCTAATCCTTTAATCATGCTCATGGCTCTTTTCTGAACTCTGTCCAATTTATGAACATCCTTCTGAATTGTAGACACCAGAACTGGACACAGTATTCCAGCAGTGGCTGCACCAGTGCCAAATACAGCGGTAAAATCCTCTATGCCTACTCCTCTCCTAATCCTCTGGTTATGCATCCAAGGAATGCTTGAGCCCTGTTGGCTACAGCATTGCACTGGCAGCTCTCATTCAGCTGATTATCAACCACAACCCCCAAATCTTTTTCATAGTCACTGCTTCCCAGGATAGAGTCCCCATCGTGTAAATATGGCTTACATTTTTTGGTTCATAGATTTAGCCATATTAAAGCACATAGTGTTTGTTTGTGCGTGTCTTACCAAGCAATCCAGATCACTCTGTATCTGTCCTTTTCATTAGTTTCCACTCCCCCAATTTTTGTATCATCTTCAAACTTTATCATTAGGGCCCTGCCAAATTTCACAGTGATGAGATTTTAAAAATCTTAAATGTCATTGTTTCAGGTATTTAAATCTTAAATTTCACAGTGTTGTAACCCTGGAGGTCCTGTCCAAAAGGGGATTATGGGGGTGGGGCGGTGCAAGGTTATTGTAGGGGAGTCATGGATTGCCACCCTTACTTCTGCGCTGCTGGTGGTGGCTGGAGTTGGGCGGCTAGAGAGTGGCAGATGCTGGATGAGAGCCCGCTCTGAAGGCAGCGCCACTGCCAGCAGCAGTGCAGAAGTGAGGATGGTATGGTAGGATATTGCCATCCTTACTTCTGTGCTGCCAGCAGAGGTGGATTTGACCTGGCTCTGGGAGTGGCCCATGCAGAGGAAGAGGAAGTCCCATCCCTCTGCAGCTGGGTTGGGACTAGCAGCTGGAGCATGGCACATGGTAGGAGCCCCCAGTTGGTGTGACCCCAACCCTGCCCCTTCCCAGCACTCAGGGGTTAAAGGATCCTTGGTCTGCCTGTGTGTGTCACAATGCCACCTCTGACCATGGTGCCCTGGGCATTCACCCATGTAACCCACTCATAAGGCCATCCCTATCCCCCTGCAAAAAAGAGATGACCCCCCCATATCATGCCACCCTCACTTCTGTGCTGCTACTGGTGGCGGCGCTGCCTTCAGATCTGGATGCCTGGGAGCAGTCACTACTCTCTGGCTGCCCAGCTCTGAAGGCAGTGCAGAAGTAAGAGTGGCAATACCATGAACCCCCCCTACACTAGCCAGATTTCACAGGGGAGATCAGATTTCATGGGGGAGACCAGATTTCACAGTCCGTGACACATTTTTCACAGCCATGAATTTGGTAGGGCCCTATTTATCATTAATTATGTTATATTTTCTTCTAAGTATTTAATAAAAATGTAAAATGACATAGGGCCAAGAATCAATCCCTGCAGGACCCCACTAGAAACACATGTCCAGTGATGAGCCTCCATTTACAATTACATGTTGAGACCTATCTGTTAGATAGCTTTTGATCCATTTAATATGTACTGTCTTAATTTTATATCTTTCTAATTTAATCAAAACATCATGCGATTCCAATGCCTTATGGAAGTCTAATTATATAACATCAGCGCTATTATTTTTATCACCCAAACTTGTAATCTCATCCAAGAAAAGATACAGGATCTACTTTCCATAAATCCATGTTGATTGACATTATATTATCCTCCCTTAATTTTTTATTAATCAAGTCCTGTATCAATCCTGTATTATCTTGATGGGGATTGAAGGGGAATGATAGTCTGATAATTGCTCAAGTCATCCTGTTTACCATTTTTAAATATTGGCACATTGGCTTTCTTGTAGTCTTCTGGAACTTCCTCAGTGTTCCAAGACTACTGAATCAGCATTCATGGTCCAGCGAGTCCTCAGCCAGCTCTCTTAAAACTCTGGAATGTAAATTATCGAGATCTGCTTTATTTAAATGTGTAGTTATAACAGCTGCTTATTTTAAAATGTGTAGTTTAACATCCTCCTGAGATTCTAGTGGAATAGAAGACTGTTATCATATAATCTGATGACATCATCTGTTTTTTCCCCAAATACAGAGTAGAAAATATTTATTGAACACTTCTGCCTTCTCTGCATTATAATTGATAATTCTACCATTTCCATCTAGTAATGGACCAATACTATTGTTAGGATTATTTTTGTTCCTAATGTACTTTTAAAAAATCCTTCTTGTCCTTAACTCTGCTGGCCATAAATTTCATTTTGTGTTCCTTGATTCCCTTATCAATTTTCTACAATTCCTAGTTTCAGTTTATATTAATTACTATCAAAACTAAACTATACTATAAAAACTTCTGTTTTCTTCTACTTGTTACATTTATTTTTATTTTTTCAGCTACAAAATTAGATGAAGATTCTTTTTGAAGATGCTTGTTGCATGCTAAAGCTAATTGAATATATGACTTGACTCTCCTACCTAGGTACTTTAGAACATACACTTGTTATATGGATTGATAGAAATGGACACATCTGCTGTTGTCTATTTCACCAATATTATTAATCAGTTTTCTGGGTTATTTAGAGGAAATAATTTAGAGGAACTTGTTTTAAATTGGCTAAATATAACTCAAATGTCTATTTCAGAACCATAAATGATACACTTGGCATTCAATTTCCAGTAAGCAGAAAAATTTCCAATTATTTAAATTCAGTGACTAAATCAATTAAACGTTGAAGCAAGAAAAGAATTGCATATTATTCCTTAATGTAAAAAAATATTGAAAAAAAGGATTATGGCAGATAGAGTGTATCAATTCATAGAAGAGTTATGCATACTGATGTTGGATTAGCTTCATTGACTGAATGTAGAGTGGTCAAATCATCAGTTGATTGGAAATTCAGTGTTGGGGATCCTGAGTATTTCACGGGAAACTCTAGTATATGATATCCAAGGTGTTGCACACCACCTGTGGAACTTATTTCTGTGCAGTTAATTCTCACACATGCACACTTGATACAATATTTTATATAATTGCATGAACCTCAAAAGCTTGAAAGGTGTGGCTCAAACAACCATTTGATTTGGATGCTTCTTTGAATCTCTTTAGTTTGAAAATTTCACAAATTAAACCGTCAGGAGATTTCCATTATTTCCTAGTTTCAGCTGTTCTGAAAATACTTTTAAGGACATTGTTTCTCATGGGTTTTTTGATTTTTTTTTTCACTTCAGCTTCTGGCCCTGAGTGAAACCAGGAATGCAAAAATACTCAGCAAACAGAAAATAAATATATATTAATAGCCCTCTCCTCCCCCAAATACTCCCACAAATAGATACATGAGTATTTCATGTGTCATAAAAGATTTGCGTTCATTTTAGTTAGTTCTAATTTTATTTGAACCAGTTTTCCCATCTCTAAAGATTGTGTGTAAGTTTCTACTTTCAACAGTCTCAAATAGGAATTAAAGGGCTTCAACAAAAATAGCACATTCAAAATACATTTGTAACTTAAAATTTAAAATAAAACCTAGTGAAATTGGTAAAAATTCAGAGATGTTCAACTTGGGAGAGTCCTGATCCAATTGGACCCAGAGTAAGTAAGACGAGGATTAACCCAGGGTCAATAAATGTATAGTGCTGAAAATGTGTAAAGAAGAGTGCAGAAGGGAAGAAAAAGACAGAAAAAGGCTGGCTGGAAGAGGAGGGAGGAGAGTATGAGAACAAAAAGCACAGTAATGAAAACATCCACATCATCATCATCTAATGGTATAACTTGAAAGTTTAATTCCTTGTCCAATATTGGCTTAAGGTTAGGCCTGGATTCATATAATCATAGAATATTAGGGTTGGAATAGACCTCAAAAGGTCAACCCCCTGCTCAAAGCAGGAGATTCCAGTTGAGACTCTCCTGTTTTTTTTCCTTGATGGGTCTTGGGAGAATTTACTGAGAGAGACTGGATAGAGTAACAAAACTCAGTTTTTAATATAGTCTTCAAAATAACAATTTTATTTAGAACTCTGAGATTTTATTTAGAAATTAGAACTTTCCCTTTAAGAGCTGTCCCTTCCAGGTTTATCACTGTTTTGAGAGATTTTCATGCTTCATTAGAATGCTTAATCATGGACATACTTGAAGGTGACAAGCCAGAAAAGATCTTGGTGTTAAAATCAAATAATTATTGTAATGTGTAAACCTTTGCAGTCTGATCTTTTTTTCAGCAGTTTCACAAGAGCTGGAGTTGATGGCCCAGTGTTCTAAGCATCTTGTTTTTTAAATGCCTACACTCACCAGAATGACTCTCTTTAAATACCAACAGGGAGGACTCAGTCCTTTATCCTGCTGACATATCTAAACTGTATACCATGTGCTTCATCTGGTGAGTTCTTAAAACCAAAATCCTGTCTGCTTTACATGGACATTAAAGATAGGATGACGGTCTTCATAAGAGAAAGGGTTGTCTTGGGGTCCTTGCTGAAAATATCTTTTTCCCCCTTTCCTCTCCATTGTTGTGCAATAGGCTGTGTGCCAGTTTTCCTCCTGGAAACCAACTTTTCACTGCTGTAGCACTACATTTATGCAGAGTCTGATTCTGCAGCCCTTACTCACATTGAGTAGTTTTCACTCATGCAAGTAGCCCCACAGACCTCAGGAACTGAGCCCAGAGTAAAACATTTTGAATCCCATAGAATGAAAAGTCTTAGCTGTGATAATTGCAAAATGGTGATGATTATTCTTATTATTGGGAAGTAGTAGCCTCTTAAGAATTAGAATGACAGTCTGATTTGGATTTATATTTATAAATTATATTTATAATATTTATATTTATATGTTTCTGGGTAGTATATATTAGAATTTTATAAAAAAAATCCTTTTATTTACAAGGCAATTGAGATTGCCATTGTATTATTCCTTTGTATTATCCCCCAGAATGTTCCTTTTATTTCAAGTTATTCATTGAAAGAGGATAATTATGGTGTATTTCATAGGCTGCCAGAAGGAAAATGTATCATTGAAAAGTTTCATTTCCCTTAAGTTGCTCATTTTCTATAGGAAGACAGAGCTATTAAGTAACACACATGGCAGAGATTGATTAAAATGGCATAAAGGACTATCTTATTTCTAAGTACAGGGATTTGCATGCATAGCTCCCATGCTTTCAAACAGAAATTCACTCCAGCTACTCTGTAAGGAAGCGGAAATAAATGGGAACTAGGCAGAAATGGGAGGGCCATGTGCTGCACCAACCCAAAAATGGGGAATAGGCAGTTCTTTTATGATCTAAATCAGCTACTCCAGACTCTGGCCTGCAGTAGGGGGTGCAAGTGTTATATACATCCTATGCAAAGGCATGTGGCTATTTGCTTTCTGTAATTATGGACCAAGTCATTTCTTCTCCTGCAGAGGGCTATATGCCAAGGAGGCCTTCCATGACTCTTATGCCTTATCACTCTAAGTAAACTAGTATTTTCTAAACTGACAGCCAAATGAATACTTAAGAGGGGATATGCAATATAATATATGTCCAGGCTCTCGAAAGGGTTTTAATATATTGTACTTGTGATGCATAATCAGGGATGCCTACAATTTCCACAATTAATCCTACATTGGCAGGGTGATGGATTAGATGGCCTAACTGTTTCCCCTCCCCCCCATTTCTGAGACACTAGCATTGCTAGTATTTATCCATGTAAAGATCTAAGCTCTGAGTTGAGAACATACGTTGCAGAATGTGAAACTCTCTAATATTTAGCTCTTGCATGTTTCAGTGGAACCCAGGGAAAGCTAAATTTTAGCTCTGAGATTCTTTTCCTGTTTCTTTCACACCACAGTCTTTTTTTCTGACAGCATGTCACTGGTGTAGGTTGGCAGCCTGGGAAATACAGAACAGGATAGTGACAATCTAGAATTAAGTGTGCTAAAATAAGAGACAAATAATTGTTACTTTAAAATTTACTGTGCAGTGTAGATATTTGTATAGTAATGTACGATGTAAATACCCTAGGATGTAACTCCCCTTGGTGTAACTCCATTGAAATTACCAGAGTTATACCACAGATGAATAATGCAGTGCGTTAACTAAAAGCAGAATTTTGCACATACTGCACTCCTAAATGTGGATCTGAGAAATCTGGTAAGTTCTAGCTGAGGAAATTCTAATATATAAGAAGTCTCTTTCATAGAGATATTTTTGATAAACCCAAGAATATGCAACTTTTCCCCCTGCTCTGGCTGTAGTCCCATTAAAATCCTGTTTTTGAAATGGGACTATTGCTGGAATAGAGGACTCTAAGATAAATCAAAAAAATTTCTGATGGAGGTTTTCTTTGTTTAATAATATGTAATTTTTTAAAAAATTGCTCCATTCAACCCTTTTTCTAGGGCTTAAATCTGATCTCACACTCATGGAGAACAGGACTAACTCCACTGTTGCAGTAATATTAAATCAATGTGAGAATAGAAAAAGGCCCCAATCTGTGTCTTAAGTGTAAAATAACCATAATCTATCAAGTGCTTTGGTAAGGACTTTTCCCTTAATTAACAAAATGAAAACATCTGTTGCTTTCTCTGTTAAGCTCTTTTGGTTTCATACCATTTTTATAATACACTTGTCTCTTTGATTCAGAAGTTTTTCAGATATGAATTATTGTAAAAGTTACTTTTCTTCGAAATGCTTACAAAAAAGTCAGCAATTAACTACTATAACAGGTGTTTCCTTTCTTGTGGAAAAGAATGCATATTGATTATTGTAATTTAGATTCCTTTGCAAATTAAGGAATTGTTCTGTTGTTCGAAAACACTGCAAGTGCACAGAAAATAATAAATATGCGGCTTTTAGGCAGAAAGGTTGGATTAATTTAAGACTGAGACTTTGTTAACCCTTTCTAAGTCTTTTTGGCTGTGCGATCTATGAATGTTATGGATAATTGTTACTAATGAAAGTGCCTTAAAAAGGCATGACATAAGTGCAATCAGGTGTATGTGGGTATGGTTAAAATGCACATTGATATTTGCTACTGCCAAATAGATGCTTTTTCATGGTGATCTTTATATGAAAAGGCAGCAACATCCATCTTTCGTGTTCAATTTGTTTAACAGCAGACAAGTATCCCATTGAACATCTAATTGTATATTACCCAGACCATTTTCCCAGTTAACCCTGCCCTAGATGTCTGAAGCGTAGGGCTAAATGTTCAGAAATACAAATAGGGTAGCCCAGCAGATCATTTTTGGGCTATTATTTCACATAATCATGTTCTCCAATCCATTCGAGTACAAACTTACTGTTTTTCATTACTTGTTAATAGAAAATGTTAAGTTCTTTGAGTGTTTGTGAAAGGTGTCATATTGATAGCAGTTTAATTCTGAGTAACAATTTCAGATTTTATATAGGGATGATGCCAATCATTAAAAAAAATAGATACAATTATCTGAAAATACTGGTGATGTGAAAAAATTTTATTATAGTCTTGTAAGATTAAAAGTTAGGTACTATTTCCTCGCTAGTGCACTGCTCACTTGCCACAACACTGTAGAGAAGAATGGGCGGGGCGGGAGAGGAAGGGAAGAGAGACTGAGAGCATGTACATATATACGTTAAATCTCTCTTTTATTGAGTAGTTGAGTTCTTTTGGATTTTCTTTTGTTTGGAAAGAATCAGGCTCACCAAATGTAAGCCCATTTAATCATACAAATATTTTACTCATATCTAGTTCTATTATTTCTTGGCAAGTAGAGGTCCTGCAAAGCTTGTCCTGTATCTGGGAAGTGGGGATAAGCAAATGTCACATTGCAGTCACCAAAAAAGGGAGCATTTAGATAATGTTGTCTCCATCCTCCCTCTGCAGAGACCAGGCATAGATCAGGAATCACTTTGCTGAAGTCAATGCAATTACACAGGTGATAAGCCAGCCTCGGTGAGACCAGAATGAGGCCCTCCATGTCACCTCAGTGACCTGTTCCATTTTTACCTGCTGCCTTTAAATTGTGGCCTCCCTCCTGAGACTGTGAAGTGTTGCCAGTAAACCACCAGGCTGTTTGTAAGAGCACATTATAAAGTGCGTAGTATTGGAAAGTATAAGCCGCCTAACAAATTAATGGCGCTCTGAGGAGCTGCCTGCTGGGGTGAATATAAATTGTAAAAAAGTATAGGCAGAAAGGTAATGGGCACTAGCAATGCTGCACACACTTTTCAAATTGCTGCTGACTGTGTGCCAATAGATATGGCAATAACTGTCAACAAGATTTACAATATTTTCACATTTACACAGTGAGAGTGGAAAGGTTGAAAGAGTTCTATAATTTTAAAGTTTCATGCCAACTATTTCTGAATCAACTATTTCCAGGCAACAGGGACACTAACATATTGGGTGTCATTCATATATGTCAATGGAAGGCATTTTTATCATCAGAAGTCCTTGAAACTGGACTTTACAAAAAATTCAGTAATGCAGAGATGTATGCGTGCTTGTAAAATCCAGGGAGGTACTGATCCCATTTATTGTCTACTCCATGATTTGTGATTGTGCTAAACCTCGCCAGGCTATCTGTGGCCCTAACAGGCTGTTCCAGCAGCCAGGGATTGCTGGAGTGAGGAGCTCCTTCAGCTACGTCCCTGTCCCTGAAATTAGAAGGGGCTGGCTTAGAGTTGCTAAGTCAGCTTTAAACACATTGGAGGAATCCTCAGGAGGCTGGTTAAGCAACTTTATGGCCCCATTGTGGCTCTGGAGCAGTTCAAATGGGCTATAGAAGGGCTGAGGAACTGGCTCATCATCATCTCACACAATGGATCTGCTCCCTCTATGTAGTTAGTCACATCTGCTTATTTTACTGACAATAAATTTTGACTACTTTATTAGATGTTAGCATTAGATATGGAGCTGGCACGCCTATCGGAGAGTAAGCAGGATTCTTTTCTGACTCGCACATCATCAGTAGAATTGTCCATAAACATCTGAGTGCAGAATCCTTGTTTCGTTTGCATGACCAGAAAGGGAGAACATTTTCAGATCTCAGATTACTTATTCATTTTGGCTTATGAGGTTTCTTTTGACTTGTAAACTGAGCACATTTGGAATGGACATCACTGAAAGATGATAGACACGAAATGCACTATAGCATTTTTCAGTTAATAACTGCTCTCTAAGTGCACTATTAGGAAAGTCCCTATTTTTTTTCTCTCTAGAGCAGTTATCAAATCTAGAAGTGCTTGCTTTGCTGAGTTACAGCCATGAAAACAGCTTTTTTTTTTAGTTTCTTTTAAAAAATCCTGTTGGTGATCACACTGAAATCCATGTTTTGTAACTTGGCTGGTGTGATTTTAGCTCCTCTGGGAGAGATTCCTTGTCCTATAAAGCTGAATGATAGACTCAGATTGTCTGTCTGGCTTCATGTTTGACTCTGCTTACTTCCCAGTCTGATTTAACTCCAACTTCTCAGTAAAGCTCTTGCTTGCTGCTGACTTTTAGTAGTTTCAAAAAAAAAAAAGAGAGGAGTACTTGTGGCACCTGAGAGACTAACAGATTTATTTGAGCATAAGCTTTCGTGAGCTCATGAAAGCTTATGCTCAAAAAAATCTGTTAGTTTCTCAGGTGCCACAAGTACTCCTTTTCTTTTTGCAAATTTTCTTCTCTACATTTTCCCTTCTCTCTTTGGCCCTTATTCAGGAAAGTACTTAAACATGATTAAATCTGATTGGCGCCAATAGAACTTAATTGCATGCTTAAAGCTAAGCACATGCTAAAGTGCTTTCCTAAATCAGGACCTTTATGTAGCATATGTCCTATTCAGCTATCTATCCCCACTTCCACTGTTTCATTCTTGTTTTTCCTCTTTCCTAGTCCATTCACTGCTTTTTTTTAATTCCAAGAAACAGTGCACAAATCACTGAAAAAGTAGCAAGCACTTTTTGCCTTACAAGCTATTTCAAATTTGTAAGACCAACTATAGGCATTTTTTTAAATGGTGCCCATCGCCCGGCAAAACAGCATCTGGGTGAACATGCACACAAATTAAGACATGGCACACTGTATAACACTGATTTATCCTTCAAAAAAGTATTTTACCACAATCCATGCTGAGGCGAAAGCCTCAAAAGCCATTACATTGAGTAAAATTCACCTCTATGCTGAAGGCCCATGTAAAAATTCTCAGGATAAGACTTAAATGGCACTCAGTGGAGCTTAGACTTCATGTGCACTCTCTGCACAGGAGTAAATGTAACCCAGTGAGCAGTGGGTTGTGCCACCCATTTTCTGCCCTGTGTTTGGAACTCAGGAGCTGGTTCACCATAGCTTGAAAGAGAGAGAGAGAGAGAGTTATATCAATGACAGTAAACCCACAGGAAAAGTATGACATAATGATGTGTCCACGCAAGATAATAGTTACTTAATCTGGTCTGGTGTTTTTGCTGGATGAATTCTCTGCTTAAAAGTGACTTTCATTATTTCAAAAGAAATGAGCTGAACACAAAAGGGGGGAAAAAAAGGCTCTTTAGTCAGAACACTCTGAAAGTCTTTCTTCATGAAAGATGAAGCCCTACAAATCCAAAACCAAGAGTTCCTGCTGTGATGATCAGTGTAAGAAGTGAAATATTTACAATGCTTAAAGTAAAAGATGAGTCGATGATTTTTATGTTGGATGGTGACCTTGATTAAGGCATTTCAGTGCATTAGTCCAGGATTGTCTCAGAGTTATAGACATGTAACATATATATATATGAAAAAAACCTGTTTAGTAAAAGAATTACAGCACAGATCATGTCTTTGTGTATTAAATTATCTTCAGTCAATTGATGCTTGGCACATATTTGGCCCTAACTGTACGGTAGGTTGGGCCTGTAATATAGCCATATTCATAACTTCTTAATAAGTTACATTCCATGCCATGTATGAGACAAAGCAATGGAGATATTAGTCTGACTCTTATGTGTTTAAATCAAGATTAGAAACAAAAACTTTGCAAAACTAAAGTGTGCAGTAAAGCAACATCCCCTATTGTAAAACGCATAAACTAGGGCTTGATACTGCCCCTGAAAGCCAAGGTGACATTTGCTGATGTCTTAATTGTTACCTGGATTGACTTCCTACTCAAAACACCGGGAGTTCAATTCAGAAAAGCATCCAAATGTTTGAATAATATCTATTATTTAATGTGTGTATTATAATAGCACACAGAAGCCCTAATCAGGATCAGAGTCCCATTTGGGTAGGTTCTGTATAAACACACTGGTTGGAAGGCTCTCTGTGCCAAACAGCTTTCAGTCTTCAAAGATGACTCACATTTGAAGAATGAGAGAGAGGTACTGTAACAGGGTGGTTCACCCCATAAGGGCTGGAGAACTGAGGGTAGCCAACCCTGATCACAGAATAAGTTCTCACAGAGCGAGAGCAGGATGATTGCTCTGTAAAGAGCAGCAGAAGGCTGCAATGAAGGGGGGAAGCTCAGGAAATGGTGGCAAGACTGCAGAGAGTATGAAAGGCTCCTGTAGGGAAGGCCTTGAGATCAAGGAGCTGTGACAGAGACAGGGTCGGCTCTACCGCTTTTGCAGCCCCAAGCAGTGAAAAAAACCTGTTGCTGCCAAATTGCCTCCACGGATGGCAGAAGAGAGAAGCTGCCGCCGAATTTCCGCCGCAGCAGAAACACTGCCACCCCTTTCTGACTGCTGCCCCAAGCACCTGCTTGGAACGCTGGTGCCTGGAGCTGGCCCTGGACAGAGAAGAGCTGCATGGAGAAGGAGGTTCCTGAATGAGAGAAGGATTTGGACCTTGAAGACAGAACCAGAGGGCTAAGGAAAGTTGAGCTTCAGCCAGGGAAAGCCTGAGAATTTTAGTCCCAGCTCCTGCTAGAGACCCTTATTGGAAGGAAGCTTTGGGGGCGTGGAAGTCAGAGGGCTGAAGACGGCTGAGATCCATCCAGGTAAATCATGAGACTTAGTATTAGGACCTAGCTCTGGGAAGAAGGACTGCAGACTCCCCTTCTCTCCCCCATTTTCCCCCCCCACCCCCCCCACCCCGCCAGGGAGAGTGAATGAACTAGGGTTGGGGCCTGGAGAGCCCAGTTTGAATAAATGAATTGAATAAATGAAACTCCAGGAGGGAAATGTTTTAATTACGTGTTCACTGTGAATTATTAAGGGGCCCTGCAGATGGGAGTAATTGATAGCAGGGAACTGCAGAGTGACCTCTGGCCATGAAGGAACACTTAGTAAGTGGCCATCCCATTACAGGGATACTATCAGCTGGATTTGGAATGTTGAAACCAGGGCCTTCCGTCTCCTCAGTGCCCCTCCTTGCACCAGATCTCATAAAAGGCCTTGCTTTTCACAGACTAGTACCTTGTATTGTCTTCTTTGGGGAGAGGAATGGTAGCCTGTTGTTTCTGCGCCTTCAAGTTGTATCTCCTCCCTCCTTGAAAAGTTCTGATAAAACTTCTGCTGACCCTCGAAGCTGAATAGCTAGGACCAGTTGTGGTGATCACTGCAGTGTGCAGGAGGGTGCAATCGTGCTGCTCAGGGTCTCTTCTATTTTTGACTCTTGAGAAGCTGAAATACAGCTCTTGGGTTATATGCATCTGACTGGGATGGCTTGGATTTGGCCCTAACATTTGAAATAATCTATTCTTTTCATTAGTGTGCTCCAGCAAAACACTTTTTGCTCCACTCGACTCTCTTTTAACATACATCTCTTAGAAGTGTCTGTCTGAAGCGTCTTTTGGGCTGTTCATTTCTGTCTCTGAAATGTGTTTTGTGGTCTTTTTTCACTTTTTCGTAGACATATATCACAAAGAATGATGCCACAACTGTTCACTTGTTGGTAGTCTGACCAGGGTGGACAAGAATTGGATGGGTCTGGAGACTGAATACCCTGGCCCAAGTCCCTCCAGGTCAGGGTTTAGGTACATTAGAGGAGCAGCATCTATATAGGACTTGTTCTTTAAGTAAATAGATATTCCAGACCTTGATTGAACACCCCTTTAAACCAGTGTCACTCAACTGAAATCAATGGTGTAAAACTGTTTACCAGTGTAAAACTGGTGTAACAGGATGGTCATTCAGGCCTTTTGTCTCCTCAGCTTTCCGTATGGCTTGTATTCATAAGCACTAAATTCACAGAAAAAGCACTTGCTTACTCCCCCTTTTAAGTTTTGCTCAAACAGAAACACCAAAACTATATGGAAATGTTAGGTAATTTAGCAAAAAAATGTGTTGTGTAACTGCATATTTTTGTTTAAACAGTATTTCACAGACGTTTTCCCTGGGCTGCCTATACTGCTTGTGTTCTATGTTTGTTTGTCTTTGAAGGTTATATCTGCCCTGTACAAGGCCTAACAAGGGGATTGTGTGGAATTTATTTTGAATTCTTCTAAGACCTGTCTGAGAATAGCATGTCTTGTCAAAATCTGACAATCCCATAATTCTCAGATGTTCCTTTAGAGTAATGTTCTAGGATCTGGCTTGAGTTCATAGAAAGGCAGTTAAAAGACTTTCATTTAGCAATCCAGCACATTGGAAAAGCAGAGCTCATCTGTGGAAGTAAAAGGATTGTACTAAAACAAAAGCTAATAGGAGAGAAGGTGGTCTTTTAGCTGTAAAAGTGAAGGAACTACTTGCAGCAACTTGAAAGGGAGGGTGACATTGTGACCACTGAATTCAGAAAATCACTCGATTCCTTTCATGGCACATGCATTAAATATCTTTTGGTCTGGGCCATATGTTTGATTCTTATAGGGATTTGGGGGTCTTCTTAACATATGTCCCATCATTATAGGAATCTGACAGATCTATGAAGATTATGACAAGTTTGGACAATGTGAGTTGCTAGATAATTGACAAAAGTTTTGCTAGATAATTGAAAAAGAAAAAATCCATTTAACTAACCTGAACTGCTTGTACAGCATGCTGAATAACATTGTTATATATCTAGCCACACACAAAAAAAAAGATGGAAAGTACGTAAAGTATCAGAGTTGGGTTATGTTGGAGGGATAGGAAGTCAGCCAAGAGTGTGCTTCTTCCCCTCATTAGAAAATGCTTCATACAGTGTGTTAAGACCCCAGGAAGGCATTAAATCTGGTCTGGATTTTGTCGTGATAGATTTACATGATTATGATGATGCAAGATGTTAAGCTATATTGTGTGTGCTTACAGTTGCTCTCTTTGGAACATGGCCTTGAATCTCATAGAGATTCTCCTAATCTGAAATGTTAATTAAACCAATAAATAGACTACATTTGTTTCTTCAATGTTATGAAACATATAGTAATGCTTTTGTAGGGCATCATCAGAAAACCTCCCAGGAAATATTTCATACATACTTGAGAATCCAAAGAGCCTGACTAATGTATAAATAGAGGTACCCATCAAGTAGTGCATTCTCCTCAGCCACACATGTCCTGAATACCAGTCCAGATGAGTTCTGAGAAACACCATCTTGTCATTTCAGTGGCCACTTTTGCCCCCTCTTTGACTCCTGAGCTCTCATAACAGCTGTTAACACAATGACCATCATTCAATTGGGAATACTACTGGAAAACAGATTGCTTTTTAAAATTTGCCATACATTTCAGATTTGAGTGAGCAAAAGCAACACAAAGTTAAAGTGTAAGATGGAGCTTAAAAAAATAAGTAGGGCAATAAAAATCAAATATTCATTCTCTAATAGTTAATCCCACCCAGAGTAAAGTATTTGCTAGGCAGAATGTTTTTCAGCTGGCTCAAAAGTAGCACAGATAGGGGAGTGCACAGCCAGTGTGCAAAACTTGGAAAAGGTGAATCCTAAACACTGAAACTAGAAGACAAATAAAAACCCCAACATTTATTTTTTGGGAGAGGTGCTACCTTATGATTGTTGAAAGCTTGTGGTTGATAATACTTTCTGTGATGCTGCTCAATAAACCTAGAAGTAGCAACAAAAGAGAAGCGAGCATCTTTCTGCAGATTTTGGAAGAGAGCAGTGCATGCTCCGTTCACATTCTGGGTGGCTTTCTTCACAACCATATGGGCTTACAACTTATTTTAATAAAAGGTGAGATTCTCTAGAAATTGGCCAGTTTTCACCTGAGAAACTCCGACTGCTGTGCTGAGATTTCTAAAGACCTGCCTCTGACAGTCAGCAAGAAAAAAACCCACTTGCTCAGAAATAGCCATCTTCTAATTACAATGCATGCTCACATTCACAAAGGTCTCACAAATATCAGCAATAGTTAGCTGCAAAATCACAGGCCTCCTCGCAGAAAGTAACAGTTCTAGTAGCTCAGAAAGTGGAGGGAACAGGAAACTAGATACTTATGAGCAAGCCTGTTACAGCACAATTGGCCAGATCCTCAGCTGATATAATGGTCATAGCTTCATTGACTTCAATAGGTTTATGATCACTTACACCAGTTGAGGATTTCTCCCCTTGTGTTTAAGATACTGATGTCACTAAGGCTGCTTAATTAAAGTACTTGATTTAGCTGCCTGAGCAGCAGCCTAATTAACTATAACAGAGTTTCAGATCCTCAGCATTGCAATGGCAATTCATAGATTCATAGATACTAAGGTCAGAAGGGACCATTCTGATCATCTAGTCCGACCTCCTGCACAGCGCAGGCCACAGAATCTCACCCACCCACTCCTATGAAAAACCTCACCCATGTCTGAGCTATTGAAGTCCTTAAATCATGGTTCAAAGACTTCAAGGAGCAGAGAAGCCTCCCTCAAGTCAACCATGCCCCATGCTACAGAGGAAGGCGAAAAACCTCCAGGGCCTCTCCAATCTGCCCTGGAGGAAAATTCCTTCCCGAACCCAAATATGGCGATCAGCAAAACCCTGAGCATATGGGCAAGATTCACCAGCCAGATACCCAGGAAAGAATTTTCTATAGTAACTCAGATCCCAGCCATCTAATATCCCATCTCAGGGGATTTGGCCTATTTACCCTGAATATTTAAAGATCAATTACTTACCAAAATCCCATTATCCCATCATACCATCTCCTCCATAAACTTATCGAGTAGAATCTTAAAGCCAGATAGATCTTTTGCCCCCACTGCTTCCCTTGGAAGGCTATTCCAAAACTTCACTCCTCTGATGGTTAAAAACCTTTGTCTGATTTCAAGTCTAAACTTCCTGGTGGCCAGTTTATACCCATTTGTTCTTGTGTCCACATTGGTGCTGAGCTTAAATAATTCCTCTCCCTCTCCTATATTTATCCCTCTGATATATTTATAAAGAGCAATCATATCTCCCCTCAACCTTCTTTTAGTTAGGCTAAACAAGCCAAGCTCCTTAAGTCTCCTTTCATAAGACAAGTTTTCCATTCCTCGGATCATCCTAGTAGCCCTTCTCTGTACCTGCTCCAGTTTGAATTCATCCTTTTTAAACATGGGAGACCAGAACTGCACACAGTATTCTAGGTGAGGTCTCACCAGTGCCTTGTATAACGGTACTAAAACCTCCTTATCCCTACTGGAAATGCCTCTCCTGATGCATCCCAAAACCGCATTAGCTTTTTTCACAGCCATATCACATTGGCAGCTCATAGTCATCCTATGATCAACCAATACTCCAAGGTCCTTCTCCTCTTCCGTTACTTCTAATTGATGCGTCCCCAACTTATAGCTAAAATTCTTGTTATTAATCCCTAAATGCATAACCTTACACTTCTCACTATTAAATTTCATCCTATTACTATTACTCCAGTTTACAAGGTAATCCAGATCCTCCTGTATAATATCCCGATTCTTCTCAATTTCAACCCTCAGCTGTAGCACTGAAACTCATTTAAGCGCAGCCTTAGTTACATAGATATATACAGGCCTGTCCATCAAAAACTTTCTTCTCAGCACCAAATATATCAGCTCTGCAGCATTTAAGTGCCACTGATGCAGTAAAGAGACTTCAGGTCATTCTTGAACTGAGCACGATGCTCCTATCGATCACATGCCAGAGCACTGCTTCAAAACTACAGGGATGGTGGATTTTTATTTATTTAAATAATGGAACCATTGTACTGTCTGAAATGAACGCCCCTTTTTTAACTGGAGTCTTTTCTCTGTCTCTCAGGCATGGGGTTTTGGCTGAGGAAAACTGGCTGAAACTTTGGTGAAAAATCTTAAATAATTTAAAAAAATAATATGCATTCTAAAATCTCCTGCTCTTTACTGAATTTGTTTTGGCATACGGAGCCCCTAATGCACCTGTGGTGATAATGTTCTCAGTAATGGATGACATCTGGTTTGAAGACAAAAGTGGGATGTCAGTAGATACAGTTAAGGGTATGACAGTAGTTAGAGACAATCTAGCTGGCAACTGCTCAGAGGTCTCTGAACAACTGTGTAGAAATATACAGCTTCTTCAGAAAACTCCATTTATCTGCAAACGGCTTACAAACAGTACTACCTTTTCTTACAGATTTTGTGGTTAGTTTAGGCTAATGTAGATTTATCAAAAACATTTGAAATTATCAGGTTTTATGTATGATTTGGCTTGTAACTTTAAATTTTGCAAAAACATGGAGATAACATTACATGTACTCACACAGCACAATCTCCTGCTTTCTTTACTCCACATTCAGACAAAGCTCAAACTAAACTTGCTTTAGGCCTTTCTAATAGGTTTAAACAATTGCTTTCTATGGGAGTTTAGCCCGATTAAGGAGTAAAGCCAGCTTCTGCAAGGATTTACCTACATGCTTAACTTTATGTAGTGCCATTGAATTCAATGGGATTAACCACAGTGTGTAAATTTAAGCACCTCTGTAAGTCTATGCAGGATTATGTCCTTAGTGAGGACTACAGGATTTGGCCTGTATGTTAATTAACAGTTTGGTCCAAAATTAAGATATTGGCAGTCGTTTCAAATTATTAAAATTTATATCAAAGTGAATTGCTCAGGGGTCACTTTCTCTTTATATTGGCACAGACTTTTGCATCTGAATGATGCTCTGAAAGATGCTGTTAGCATCTTGTGTATGTATGTGTTTGTATAATGTGTGAATCGGTGTGTGTTAAAGAACCCTAGGAATCAAAATAGATAGTAAAAGATTTATAGAAAACAAAGGTAAATGCAATGATTTCAACTGAACAGGCTGGTGCCTTTACCAGAGTGGTGTATTTTATAGCTATGCATTTAAGGAATTATGAAGGGGCCCTAAAGGCAGGGGTTGCCATTTCTTTCACAGTGGACATATGTACAAATAAAAGTAAGCAAACAATAAACACTTAAGCAATTTGGTTATATTGTGACCAACCATTCTTATTTTTAAATAGATCAAACCCTAATAGTCTCTGCCCCAAAGAATTACAATCTAAGTGTGTCTACACTAGGAAAAGCTAGGTCAAGATTAGCTCTCTTGTTTTAGGGCCCTCCCTAAGATTAATTTAAACAAGCTAAACTGAGGTAGAAGGTAACCTGCATCAGCACAGAAAAGATCAAGGTGAAAGTGGAGTAACACCAATCTAAAATCAACCACTTTTTTTCTAGCCAAACCTTAACTAGACATGGCAGACAAAAAGTGGGAAGGGAAACAGAGGACAGAGATGTGAAAAGATTTACCCAAGTTTATACAATAGTTCAGAGGCAGAGTCTGGAATAGAACACAAGTTCCTGAATCACAGTCCAGTGCCATATCCTCCAGAACACAGTGTCTCTCTAAGTGGAGGCAATATATATCAATTAAAATATTAGAAGTAAGTCACCAAAGTTTTGTTGTTAATTTGTATTTTATCAATGCATGATTGGATCTGTTAACAGGACTTTTGACAGAATGTGTGGAAATGGTACCATCGCAACCACTTCACATAACTTTTAGTTCAGAATAATTTATAGCCCTCTATGTGCCATCCAGATCCAAATTTAATATCCAGTACAAAGGAATATTTTTCCATCAAGTTACCTAAATTCCATATTCAAACCAATACTGATCTTGCCTTGTGAATACTTCGGTGACAGTTAAAAAACAGAATAACCGCTAATAGATTCTGCCCCCCCCCACCATTTTACTATTACTATTTAAATGAAAGCACCACAGTGAGTCAGAGCAGTTTTAAGGACCACTCTATCTCCTTCTGCCACTAGTAGACCTATAATGCTTCCAGAACATGAGGCTGCATTTGGACAAAATTTAGGAAAACTTGAGTGTTGAAACAGAGGTGGAGTTAGAATAGCTGGGGAATTTGAGGTTAACTCTCGATAAAGAGCTGCCTTTAGAAATGTTTACTGAGAAATAGAAGGCAACAACAAAGCGCGCTCTAATAATCACACCTCCAAAACAGTTGTGACGAGGCAGTCTGATAAAATGTACCCTTGGTGAGCCTTGAAGATTTTCTTGTAGTAATCCTCCTTCCCCAGGTACGTTTCTTTAATGTGTCGGTATTTAATTTCCATTTGTTTGACTGTCCAACTGAAAGGAATGCTAATAAATCCTTCAAGTGTGCAAAACAATGTTTCAGGCATTCCTGTTTGTGGGAGGTGAAATGATGCAACTCAGGTGAGAGATTTGGTTTTATCAATATACAGTGGATTAATGTTCAGTGGGATCAATATACCGTATTAGTATATAGTAGAACCTCACTAATTCACAATAATGACTGGGAAACCTATTGCCAATTATTGAGGCCCATATTGTTCCCTATACCAGTTTCTCCTGCAGAGGGGAATCAACATTTTTTTTTCTGTTCCCATAAGCTACAGAGCCCCTGAGACTGCAGTACTTTAGAGGCACTATTTTTGTGTATGTGAATTATGGAATATGTGTTTTAGAGCAGTGTCAATTAGTAAACTTGCAAGGGAGAAAAATACCAACTCTAGCCCCAAAAAATTTGTAAAATGTAGACAAAATTTAGAGATATTACCTGGCAGAATTGGTCCTAGTGACAGGCATAACATGGTGCACCACATGCAGGTGAAGTGTGCATCTCACCTGACTTTCCTTACTCATGCTGCGCACGTAACTCCAGAGCACAGATAGATATGCCAAGCATTAAGTGCATATGATCTAGTTGACACATGTGCATATATGATATGCATGTTTCGAGCACCACTTCTTCACTGCCCAAAATTGGGTGGAACAGGTAGAATTAAAAATATAGTATAATTTTATATGTATGAATTTTAGTAGAGATTTGTATTGACATCTTTCGTTATTGCTAGGTAAATTTAGTCAAATAAAAACACCAGGAAGATTGTTTTCAAACAATATGCAGCATGTTTCTCAACTAAGTGTGGAAAGCCTCTACATGCTCATTTTTAGTAGCTCTAAAATTGCCATTGAGTCTTTTGATTAGAAGAAGGGTTCCGTGCAGTTACGTTGATTTACGCTGGTGTGAAAGCTGAATCAGGCCCCTTTTCTCTTTGTGTGTTGTACAGTACCAACTGTACCATTAAGCTGGAACACACCATTAATAACAATAACAGCATGAATACAATAATCATAGGTGCCGACTCAGTGAGTACTCTGGGGTTGGAGCACCCACAGGAAAAAAATGGTGGGTACTAAGCACCCATCGGCAGCCCCCCCATCAGAACCTCCCCCTCCCCACAGCACCAACTGCCTGCCATGGATGAGCTCTTTCGCGGAGTCAGAAGGCGCTGGCGGGGGAGGGGAGAGGAGTGAGGGCTCAGCACACTCCAGGGAGAGGTCGGAGTGAGATGGGGCAGGAAGAGGCATGGATGGAGTGGGGATGGGAAGAAGCAGCGCGGGGAAGGGGCATTGAGGGACGGGGTGGAGTGGGGGTGGGGCCTGGGCAGAGCCAATCTCACCCCTCCAGCAGATTAGAAACTCTGTGCCTATGACAATAATAACACAATACAATCGGCCCATGATGCCAGCCTCCATCACCTACTTGTATATTTTCAGACAAGCACATTTGGGTGTGTACTCACTTGCTGAACAATCACAAATCTGCTCATTTTCCACCTTCAAATTCCTTCTCAAAACTCTCCTTTGCTGTGATGGTTGCAAAAAACTTAACAGTTAGGCTGCTGGTGAGCTGAGATGGCCTGTGATACTGACCAATATTGTCTCCTTATTTCTTTATATTCCCACGTCTGTCTGCATCTGGTGTCTCTTGTCTTATACTTAGATTGTGAGCTCTCTCGGGCAGGGACTGTCGTTTTGTTCTGCATTTGCACAATGCCAAGCACAATGGGACGCTGGTCCATGAGTGGGGCTTATAAGTACTTGGGCAATACAGATAATAAATAATGTAATTGAATTCTGATTTATGTACAGGACATACAAACTATGTCAACCCAGGGCTGCGCTGATTATTTACAGAGGTCTAAGAGATTACCTGATTTCTATAGAAAGGGACTAGATTGCAGCCACCCTCAGTTGTAAGGTGAATGTCCATCTCTGGAAATTATAGTTCCTACTAGGCAATGTCTAATTTAGATAAGAATGTGATGCTGCTTAGTAAAATCTCTGTAATATAAAGAAGTGTGGGCACATTTAGCTTACAGGCTTCACTTTGGCCACTTGATACAGTATGAAATTCACAAAAGGGTTGGCTATTTTCTAATTCATCAACCTTTTTCTGGGAAAGAGGGCACTTCTCCCCCACATCTGGCACTATGACTGCAGACTCTTCCCACATCCTTTTAGAGGAGGGTTAGCTATAATCTTGGGTTGTGCAGCTGTATCCGAGGAAAAGATTAAACATTAAATCTGGTAAGGTTAGAGTAGAGAGATTTATGACAGCACTTAATGAAAGCTAGTAGCTGTATGTTTTAGAGGCTTAAAGTAAAGCTTAATCATAACCCTACAAAAGTTAAATGTTAGCATTCGGGTAGCAGCAAGTCTGGCTAAAAATGAAATGTTGCTATAATACCAGACTATTATGTTGGCTGTACTTATACCCAGGGGCTACTAAAACTAACTGGGAACAGTTACTTACCTGCCTTTTCATGAGCTGCAAACTCACTATAGTCAGTTACAGTTTTCAGGTGTTATTAACTGAGGCCATAGACTCTCTAATATATTAAGACTGACAGTACAGACTCCTTCATTTAAGCAATTGTGGGGGGAAAATTAAATTACTGTTAAACTGAGAATAGCTGAAAATACCACACTCCTCTGGTTTCCATTGCTTATCAATTTATTCTATGGCCTGATCACCAAAGCAGTTGCAAGCACAAGATAGTAGCTAGAAGGTAATTTGTTGCACTTTTTCCTGAGTAAAATTATGATTGAAAACCGTTCACCTGGGAAAATCCAAATTCACATTATAAGCATAATGGTGCTTTAAAGAAGTACTAATGATATACTTTATGAATTTTAATTTCTGTTTGGAAGTCAGCAAGTGTGCTTTCTATAAATGCAAACCATCTGTTGGCACCTTCTAAAAGACTAGAATTCAGTCCATCCAAACATGAATTATTTATTTTGGAGTTTCTAAGTAAACTCAAGTGTGGTTTTTTGTTTTTTTTTATAATCCATGTTTTTTATCTACCATGAAGTTTGAAAGTCAAGACATTAACTTCCAAATAAAACGTATCTGAGCTGCTTTGAAATACCATTACATCATAAGGCTGGTTGTAGAAATTTTTAGAAAGCACAATTTGTAACAGGACACTCTAGTTCCAAAATAATCAAAAATTCCATAGAGTCTGAGAGGTGATGACAGAGCTGCTGCTGTAGGTTTGCCCTGGTAAGATTTTTGGCATGAATGGGTGAATTACTTATATGGTGCTTTCCCAGTTTAAGAGTCTTTCTTTCATTATTTTTTTTTTTTTTGGTAAACCAGTCAAGGCTCATCGTACATTCTTCAACTAATACAAACATGGGCAGACTAAATCTGTAAAAATGCTGCTCTACTGTGCGTTGATAGCAAAAATCCCCTGATCAGGTGTACAATGCAATACAAGTTGCTGATGGAGAGATTGCTGCTGTTGTGGGTCTTGCTGTTTTTCATGACCCTTTTATTCCCAGATGACATTTTAGTTATCTTGCCCTTGTACAAACTTTGACAGAATGTGCTTGGATGACATGGGGAAGAGGTAGAAGAGGGTGACCTATCTTGTTGCACTTTGTTCATTAGAACATTTTCCATTGACATCTGCGTTCTTGGGTTCAATTTTTCATTTGAAGCAGGGAGTGTATTCTTCCCGGAAGCCCCAGGCTTCTTGATGGCAGCAGGAGGCCAACAGACCAGTGATAACATTCCGATGTCGCAGTGTGTCTGAACCTCACACACTCTAGTCGCCATGTCTGGGCCTTATTGCAACAATAGAGACCCACGACCTGCACCAGCAGTACACCAGTCAGGCAGCCCACAGATTGCTAAGGCCCTGTCAGAATTTCTAGATTTAGCCAGATGTCAGCAGTGGATTGAGAGCATTGAAGGTCTGACTATCCATGCTTTCCAGAATTGGTGCCTTAGTCTGTGAGATCTTGTGAGATCATTAGTGATATCTAGTTGTACAAGCATAGTTCTGACTACACATTATGGATCTAAAACCTAATTTAAAATAAAAGATCTCTAACGTGTAGAAGTGTAGCTGAATCCCTCCTTCCTCAGAAAATCTGATGAGATGAAAACCTGTTGATGTCACTTGAAAATAGCACATAATATCTGCAGAATGCCTAGCTCTTACATGGCACTTTCCATCAGTAGATCTCAAAATGCTTTCCAAAGGAGGTCACTGTCATTATCCCCATTTTATAGATGGGGAAACAGAGGCATAGAACTGTGAAGTGACTTGCCCAAGATCTGTTTTGTGGAAGATCCAGCAATAGAGCCCAGATATCCTGAGTCCTATTCCAGTGCTATCCACTAGCTATTAAATACTTCAGTGTTAGACTGTAGTTCACATGAGATCCAGTCCAGAGTGTTTTCTGTGATGAGGCTTTACTGTGGTGCTTGATAGCAAGGGCCATTAACTACTTCTCTAGAATAAAAGAAATGAACTTGCCTCTCCAACATTTTCTCTCTTCTCTGAGTATAGGCAGTTATCACCAGATGAAGTTGATCAAAGTAACCAGCAAGGGAAGTATCTTCTAGAGTGATCAACCGTAGACCATAAAAGAAGACACCTTTGTTTCCTGTTTTTCATCATGTCACTAAGAAACCTACTAATGAAACACTTTAGATTGTTAATAAAACCAGTGAAACCATAGTTACTAGAAGAGCTGGTAAAAAAAATTTCAACATAACCATTTTCCATCAGAAAATGCAGTTTTGTCAAAATCAAAATGTTTCACGGGATCATATAGATTTTGACAAATTGTTTGATGGAAAAGTGTCTAAATGAATCCTTTCAAGTTCCTTGTTTCTTTTCAATGATTTATTTTTAGATTTATGTAATTTTAATATTTTATAGGTCATTAAAATTTTATAGTAGATTTTTTTCAACTCTGTTGAAATGCGATGTTTTGACATTATCTCAACAAAATGTTTTGAAGTTTGAATCAAAATTTTTCAAAATTTCCATTCCATGAAAAATTTCAACTTGTGTTATTTGGAACAAAAACAAATTTTGAAATGTTGGAATTTCCCATAGGATGGAAATTCTTTTATCTAACCAGCTCTAGTTGCTAACTTACCTTTTTCTTGTCAACTTGTACAAGTGAATTGGCCCAAATCCAGGGCAAGTCTCCCTTCACTCCAAAACAATGATGTACAAATTGATATACATGATACAATAATTCTAATTTGTTTATTTTTAATTTTTGTTGTTGCTGTTTGGTTATTAAAATGGCTGATATGTTAGGAATTAGGATCTAAATTGCCTTTTAAAGGTAGTGCATGTAAATTTATTGTAACTACAGATACAAGTGTACAATCAGTATAACGAAGTGCAAATAAATTATGCTGTAACACAGCCTATAAATCCATCTAGTAGATCTTCACTCAACAAGAGGATGAACCAAACCCTGCTCACTTTACTGATGTGTGAGCAGTGCTACTGATTTTAATACAACTGTTCATGTGAGTAAGGGGAGCAGGATTTGGCCTGAAGTCATCAAACACAGGAATTAAATATCCTTATTTAAAGGAAATATCATTTGCATTTTTGTAACATGCATTTTAGGAAATGCTTAAGAGTTAATATAGTATTTACTGAAGGACAACAGCTGGCGCTCCCATTCCACATATACTGAAACAAAATTCTGTGCAACATAGATTCACAGAACCATGTAGATCTAGACTGTGCCATTTCAGCACAGCCCTGCATTGGGAGCTGCATAGAGCTGCAGTTTCCCAGAGCGAGCAGGAGCATTCTGCCTGAGAGAAGCAGAATTCTTCTCAGAGATCCTCAATGCACAGGGGCACACACAAACTGCAACATGCCTTTAAGGGGTTGCATTATGCTTCGTTCCTCCAACTTCCACCAGTGCCCATCAAGCTGCATGCCAGATCTGAGGGCTGTAGAATAATGCAGACAGAGCCAGGGCTATGCCTACTCGCTGCTCCCTCTTAGGGAATCTTTTCAAAGAGAGCTGTATTCCTAAACATTATATAGCATAGCACCTGCTCTTATCCTCGTGTTTTTCATATAAACATCTGAAGTCAGAGGAGGCTTTCTTGTTCTATAGACATTTAACTTAAACATTTGTCTTTATGTTGTAGCAACTGTGTGAGTCCAGCATCTCTCTGTCTAGCTGGCTCAGGGACTTGTTTTGTAACACTTAGAGTGTTGCCAACCCTCAAGCCATTTGGTGTTTGTCTTAAATCCCCAGATTCTAGAGTCACATGATTCCTTGAGAATCTTTCCGCATTCATTTTTTTTAAAAGTACGTTTCTAGTCTGAATGGGGTGGAGGAAAACTTAGAAATATTACCTTCAAAGGCTCAAACGCCCAATAAATAGAATCTTAATTTATTATTTTTTAATTTATGATTTTTAAACTAATCTCACAATATTTGGAGGCCTGAGTTATGATTTTTGAACAATAGGGGATGGCAACACAGCAATACATGGGACAAATCAACAGGTATTTTTTTGTCTTGTTTTTGTTTATAGAGGAGCTTTCATATCTTTGGGTATGAGGCTCTTTTAAATTTACTGCTGCTGACACTTCTATTGAGTTTAGAAGGTCTAACTAAATATTTGGACATTATTATTGGTCTGGGAAGGCATGAGAGGACTGTTTGTATTTCAGATATTAAACTGTTCTGAGGTCACCAATTAAACTTTATGGGTAATCTTTTTTTACTCCATTTGTGATGTGACTTATACCAGTAATGAATACTGACAGTTGTTCATATCTCACATTATAAGAACATAAGAATGGCCATACTGGGTCAGACCAAAGGTCCATCTAGCCCAGTATCCTTTCTTCCGACAGTGGTCAATGCCAGGTGCTTCAGAAGGAATGAACGGAACAGGTAATGATCAAGTGATCCATAACTTGTGGCCCTTTCCCAGCTTCTGGCAAACAGAGGCTAGGGATACCATCTCTGCCCATCCTGGCTAATAGCCATTGATGGACCTATCCTCCATGAACTTACCTAGTTCTTTTTTTAACCCTTTTATAGTCTTGGCCTTCACAACATCTACTGGCAAGGAGTTCCACAGATTGAATGTGCATTGTGTGGAAAAAAATACTTCCTTTTGTTTTAAACCTGCTGCCTATAAATTTAATTTGGTGACCCCTAGTTCTTGTGTTATGAGAATGAGTAAATAACACTTTCTTATTTACTTTCTCCACGCCAGTCATGATTTTATAGATCTCAATCATATCCCCCCTTAGTCATCTTTTTCCAAGCTGAAAAGTCCAAGTCTTATTAATCTCTCCTCATATGGCAGCCGTTCCATATCCCTAATAATTTTTGTTGCCCTTTTCTGAACCTTTTCCAATTCCAATATATCTTTTTTGAGATGAGGTGACCACATCTGCATGCAGTATTCAAGATGTGGGCATACCATGGATTTATATAGAGGCAGTGTGATATTATCTGTCAGATTATCTATCCCTTTCTTAATGATTCCCAACATTCTGTTCACTTTTTTGACTGCTCCTGCACATTGAGAGGATGTTTTCAGGGAAATATCCACCATGACTTCAAGATCTCTTTCTTGAGTGGTAACAGTTAATTTAGACCCCATCATTTTATATGTATAGTTGGGATTATGTTTTCCAATGTGCATTACTTTGCATTTATCAACATTGAATTCATCTGCCATTTTGTTGCCCAGTCACCCAGTTTTGAGAGATACTTGTGTAGCTCTTCACAGTTTGCTTGGACTTAACTATCTTAAGTCGTTTTGTATCATCTGCAAATTTTGCCACCTCACTGTTTTCCCCTTTTTCCAGATCATTTATGAATAGTACTGGTCCCAGTACAGACCCCTGGGAGACACCACTATTTATCTCTCTCCATTCTGAAAACTGGTCATTTATTCCTACCCTTCGTTCCATATCTTTTAACCAGTTACCAATCCATGAGAGGATTTTCCCTCTTATCCCATGCCAGTTTACCCTGCTTAAGAGCCTTTGGTGAGGGACCTTGTGAAAGGCTTTCTCAAAATCTAAGTACACTATATCGACTGGATCCCCTTTGTCCACATGCTTGTTGACCCCCTCAAGAATTCTAGTAGATTGGTAAGGCATGATTTCCCTTTACAAAAACCATGTTGACTCTTCCCCAACAAATTATGTTCATCTATGTGTCTGACAATTATGTTCTTTGTTCTTTACTATAGTTTGCCTGGTACTGAGGTCAGGCTTACTGACCTGTAATTGCCGGGGTTGCTTCTGGAACCCTTTTTAAAAATTGGTGTCACATTAGCTATCCTCCAGTCATTTGATACAGAAGCTGATTTAAATGATAGGTTACAGACTACAGTTAATAGTTCTGCAATTTCACATTTGAGTTACCTCAGAACTCTTGGGTGAATACCACCTGGTCCTGGTAACTTATTACTGTTTAGTTTATCAATTTATTCCAATAAGATATTGTTTTGAAGAGTCTGGGTGACGTACTGGATAAAGCCTGACCTAGATTCCTAAGGGAAACAAGCTTCATGGCTCTCAGACCTCTCTCAAGAAGTAATCTGTATCTCCAGTAAAATCGTGGTCACAGTGAAATTAATGGGAGTTTTGCCACTGATTTCACCCCACAAGTGTAGTCAGTTGTCATAGCAGCTCATCTGTACTGTGTGTAGTGCAAGTATAAGGAGCATGGAGACTGGATTAACTTTCCCCTATAGAAAAGTCAAATTGGAGATCACTGTCAGGGCACTATAAAGACAGGTGCCATTCTGTTTCTTTGCACTGTTTTGATTTTCAATTTTGCTGTTTATCCAGCCTAACACGCACATCTGGACTGATCAGTAATTCAAAGAAACCTCACCCTAGTAGATGAGATCAAGACTGGTATACACCAGAGACTGGGAACAGTTGAAAAATTATGTCAGCCTGCAGGCAGGTCATTTGACAGACAGATGTTTAGTTGCCTGCATACTCTCTGTCTAATAAATATGAACTGGAGAATGTAGATTTGCCCCACACTTGGCCTTCTATGTAGATGTGTGTTGAAACGTACAAATTGCAACAGTACAATAACCCATTGCAATTGGTTATATTTTTCTGTCTAATTATGTTACATCTGCTGATAACAAAGTACTTCAGTACACAAAATTTTCTTTTTCATTATTTCTTTTATATTTTTTTTCTTGTTCTAGTGTACTTGGAAGATGTATGGCATTCTTCCTCCCCAAATATATGGTTGTCCTCTCCTCCTTCATAGATTTTTGAATTTGTGATCACAATGTGATTGGGTATCACAATTGTGGTGGGGTATCTCTAAACATTCCTAAAGCAATGACTAGTCAATGTCACTGATTTTAGCACTTTCTGGGATAAAGAAATGATCTTATGCAAAAGGTCTTAAAAACCAACAGAATTTAAATCTCCAAAACAGAACACTTTCTACTCTACTTCTGAAACGTGTTTTCTCCCATAAGAAAATAGTAATAACAGTGGAATTGAGATTTGGTAAGCCAAGCATCTAGAAATAAACATTAGTAATTGCCACAGACCCATCTAGGCCATAGGTCCATCTTGTGTCACCTCTCTGAGTGTCTAGAGATAGGGTATGCTTCAGTCAAAGGTATAAACCTTCCATAATGGACAATTTATTCACAAACCCACCTAAGCAGGAGGTTTCTTCCTTATATGAGATGGTTAGTGATTCGCTTATGTTCTGAAGTAGGATGGTTCTTCGTAACTAAAATTAATGGATGATATTTTTACATTTTTTATCCTAATATGCTTTTTTTCCATCTGTTTTTGGGCTGTGAGTTCCATAAGTTAATTCTATACATAAGTTGTCTGTTTTCACTTCATTTAATTGTGTGTATGTTTTTGAATTATGAGAAATGGTACAGGGTTACTAAAGAAGCTAAGATGTCATGAGTGGTTAGAGAAAAAGTTAGCAATAACGTTTTAGAGAGAAAAACAATATGAATAAATGACCCATTTACTTGATGGAAGGAGGTTATTAATGGAGAGACTGAAGGATCTGTAAGATCACTGTTGTTTACTACTGATTCCAAATAGCTGCCTGTGGAAAAACTCAGGTGAGGAAGTGGCAGTCTCTGCAACCTTTGGAGAGTTTGTCAATTGTTCTGTTGGGGGGCATGGTTTGCTGCCCTGACTAAACATAGGCTTCTAGACCTGCCATAAACAACAGGATTCTCAGAGGTCCACATGGATCCCAGGGGACTGCCAGGAGGCCAGGGCTATCCCCAGAGAGGCCTTCTGCCTCTGTATTGACTCTAACTTCCTAACAGCCCCCGGCAGCACAAGGCCAAATGTCTATGGCATAGAGGAAAAATCTGGGTCCAGGCTTTCATGTCTCTCATAATTTGACATGAAAATACAAAGTCAAACATGAGTGTGATTAAAATTCCTTGCCTTCTGCAGTGGAGAGCTCTTTGGATTTTTATTTTATTTTATTTTATTTTATTTTTGTTGTGTCTTGTATTCCTAGCTTTTCTCATTTATCGTACCTTTGAGCTATGTGAATTATAAAAGTTTGATGTTCAAACTGCACTTTTTTATGGGTTTATATACTTGCTTCATTTGACTGAGCTTAAAGAAAACACAAGTTGGAAACAAAAGCTGGGGCGAAGATATGAAAAGGATGCAATGACTGCTAGACAGCTACAGTGTAGATAAATAATAGAATAATACATAAGCGGATGCAAGCCAAACATGAATGCAAAATGAACGAGGGGAAGCAAACAGCAAGGAGTTGGAAAATTAGGCACTGAGAGTATGTAATCCTTTCTTTGGGAAGATGCTCGACTGCTGACATAACAAATCTCTCTCCTTATTCTCATATAATCATTCCTTTCCAAGTATCTATCCACTTTCGATACTCACAAAGAGAAGACAATCTAAGTACATATGAATGAGAACTTTTTTAAAATTGAGTAACTGTGGAACAGAAATCTAATGGAGTTTTTAGACTAAGGGTACGTCTGCACTTAGTTGAAGGTATAATTTGCAGCTTGCGTAGGCATACCTATGGTAGCTTTTGCCTAGCTAATGCGCTAAAAGCAGCAGTGAAGCAGCATGAATTCAGCATGGGCTAGCAATGCAAGTACCTACCCTGGGAGACTGGGCAGGCTTGTATAGCCCACACTGAAGACAGGGCTGGCGGTTGTCAATGTGATTATTAGCATGCTAGGTAGATTAAAGCTAGTACAGGTAAGCCTACCTGAGTTGCAATCATGTCTTCAATTGCAGTGTTAGATGTACCCTAAACTAGGGCTTGCTTTATGAAACTGAGACAAATCAAAACCTTTTTACCAGGATTTGAAGAATAATGCTTGTGGGTAACTGGATAGCCATATCTGCTAATTGACAGGTTTCAGAGTAGCAGTGGTGTTAGTCTTATTCGCAAAAAGAAAAGGAGTACTTGTGGCACCTTAGAATAATAATAATAAATTTTCTATCTGCTAATTGAGTAACTGGTATTTGAAAAGTGAGAGTCAGATGTTTGATAATAGAAGTTATTACCCAAATTTTGGCAAGGGTTTGCAGCAAGTATCGTTTCCTTTGCATGAGTACCACTGCAATGCATAATGAGAAAAGAAAAGAGGATACACAGAAACATAAGGGAAGGAGGTAGAAAAATAATGGATGAGTGAAGGGGGGGGACTTCTTGATAAACAAAATAAGAAAATTACTTAATTCAAATCCTGATGTACTGAGTTGTATCTTTATTTCCATCATGCTGTTGTGTTCAGTTCATTTGCGCTATAGGAAAACTGATTGCATTGCCTATATTGCTTTGTGTAGCAATAGGATGCACTAGACTAGGTCAAGCTATTGATTGGAATGTCTTTTTGTGACTATCAGGAAGAAGGAATTTGGAGGTGTACCACCCTTGTCTCAAGGATAAATCAGGGGCAAGAAAAATATGGTTGGAGCTGTTTCACTGTAAAGAAAGTGCTTTGATTTGTACAAAACTTTGTTGAACTTTATACTATTTCTTTCAGTTAAGGAGTTTCAGGCTGGAAATGCTAGTCTAAAGGTTCACGGAAAGCACTCTTCTATGTTAGCTGTAACAGGCTGTATAAAATTTAATCCCCAATTTGATTCAGGTTTTAGCCTTGATTCAACACACGGAAATTTTCCTTCATCTAAGAACATATTGTTCCGTTTCTGTTCTTCCTAATCTTAATTCCTCTCCAATAACGTTATAGAAAATTATCTGTGCTGGGAGAGGTTAATTCAGAAATGGTTTATAGCTCTTCTTGTAATTCTCGTGAGTCTTGTAATTGCACTGCTTTTTATTTTGCTTTCATACTGGGAAGGTCCAGTAGTTGATTTTTTTTCTGACCTCTGTAGTATAATATTCAGCTTAATTTTACATTAAAATAGCTTTTCTGTTCTGAAAGGCATCATGCTTGGGAGGTCGGGTTGAAATGTGAACAATTAAAATGCTATTTTAATGATCTCTTGCTGTCATTATTGGTCTCTCAAATGATTGTGGTAGTTTAAGAAGCATGGCAGTCCTTTGCTGTAGAATTTCAGCACATATACAGTTCAGATCCCAGAGCAGGGCTACAGTATGCAGTCATTGTAACAGATATGGTTAAAATAATTGACTCAGCAGATTTGTCATCCTAATAATTTTGACACAAAGTTTGGTGTAAAATTAGCATCATTATGAAATGTAATAGCACTGACACTATGAAAGAAAAATAAAACAGCCAGGCATTCCAGAAACATTGCTATGCAATTTAAGGCACATCTCTCATGTTTACTGTCATAAAATTTTATAGCTGCATAGAGCAGGCAAATTAGCTACAGGAAGCTTAACATTAATAAATTCCTCTTTAAGTATGCAAGAATAGATTATGTCTTTCCAGGAGAGGTGAAAGTATAGTTAAACAAAGGAAGCTATAGTCACACATGCATATGTACCTAGGACCCAGTCCTGCTCCTGAATCGAGGGGAGTTGTGGCATTCATTTCAATGGGTACTGAATGATACCTATGATCCTGACTGAACCTATTCAGTCATTCATTTTATTTCAGAGTGGACTCAGTTTGGTAAATTTGGAGTTAAAAGCACTTAGCATGTCACAGGATTTAGCCCCATCTTCCTGACTGAATTGTCTCTAGTCCTGGTGCAAATTAGAAGAGTCTTTTCTGTTATTTCAAACATATACCAGCTCCATATGATTCCAAAGGGATGATTGTGACTCAAGAACCCCTCAGAGCCACCTGTCAAGGGGATTACAGGAATGTCCTGATTCTGGTGTGTACATTTAGTTCACCAAAGAATATCATGTGAGGTCTTAAATGAAAGCTGGGGTCACCTGGGTCATTAATATTGGTGCGAAAAGTATGTACAGATACTATGGAAGGAGTTACGTATATAGACCAAAAATATGTTTTGAAGTCTGGGTCGAGGCAGAGTTGACAAACAGGTTTTCTGTTACCTAGACGAGGGATGTTTATTCACCTGTTTCTCTGTTGAAATATAAATTGAGTATTGTCTCATTCCCAATGGGTCTCACGTCACCCGTCCTAGCTGAATGCAAATGAAGGATTGTAAGAATTTCAGAGAGGAACTAAAAGGTATTTCAACACAGCAAGGAAAGAGAACCTTATCTTGAGATACACATCAGAGGTTTGCTGGCCTATATTTGGGGAACAAAGAAGAAACCCCATCGTCCTGCATCTAGGAAATAAACAGGCAGTGCATTTTCCTTCATGAAAACAGGGTCACAGCCAGCCTTGGTTGAAATTCTGGAGAGGGCTATTGGGGTGAGGTAAACTTCTTTAGACAGGAGGTTAACCTGGACAGTGTACTCTAGAAAGCGTATTATGATTTTGCTTTATATGTAGCATTTCAATTCCATTATCCTTACTCGCTATCTCTTGAATTTTGAATATTTGGTAATAACTTTCTTTGTTTTCACTATAAATATATCTCTGTGCTGTGGTATTATACAAGGTGCTGATCTTGTGTTGAATCATACAAGCTGGGGTATACACTGTTCCCTTGGGGCAGCAGATCTGGTATTTCTGTGAATGTTCAGTGAAGAAGGGGCTGGACTCTACATGGGAATGTTTCAAAGGAGCTACAGACAGGAGTGCACCTGCTGTTAACCTCCAAGGCCAAGTAAGGGCTAGCAGTGCCCAGAGGAGAATGCTTTGGTGGCTAATAGGCTGGGGATGTCAGGGAGCTAATCACAAGAAAGTCTCCCTCACACTGGTGGCAGGGGGGTAACCCACAGTCCTGGGTGCCCTGAAAACTGCCCCTTCCCATCCTCAAAAAATTCCTCTTTCCTCAGACACGCCCCCCCCCCACACACACACACCCTGCTGAAAGAGTTGGGGGTGGTAGTTGGTGTAGGAGCTTTCCACCAGTTGAGCATGCCCTCCTGCACCAGTGAAATTTTTCGTTACAGCCAGATTCCAGCTCCTTTCCATTTCCTGGGCAGTGACCAGACTGTTTCTAATTCTTCTTAAGTTACTGACTTTTTAGTTCACAGAAAGCAATGTTTTGGGGGTTTTTTCCCATGAAAGGCATTTCCCTTGGGTTTAGCAACAGATTGCAAAGACTGAATCTGAAATTCCCAAAGCGCTGTATGCTTTTTTGGCCTTTTCTAGTAATTATGACAATTTATGTTGTTATGTAAATTACATAATTCTTGGAAAATGGCATAAATAATTCTTAACTGTCTCATGAAACACTGAAGCAAAATGCCATTATAATGTAGAAAATGCAGTGAGACAGAGCAGTTATACTCCATTCAAAACCCTTGATTTGAGCTCTGGCATTCTGAGGACAGAGATGGAAAAATGTTTATATTCTGGATGTTCTCTCATTTCTGAAGATTTCTCCACTGAGTGAGAGGAAAGGATGGAAACTAGGTTAGTTCAGTGTTTAAGTGATCAGTGTTTTCTGGACTGGAATATTGAGTTTGTTTTATATGTTGAACATATATTTTGGTGTAGCCACTCACCCATCCTTCTCCTTCTTTCCACTGTGAAAGTAAAGAATTACTCAACAGCTTCAAGTTATCTAACAGCATGTAATGCAGTATGTTGAACTTAATACTTGTAATCAGAGGGATGCAACAGCTATCGCAGGCCTAGTTCTTTTGTCCAAAGGCTTTTGATGCCTGGAACAAAATTCAAACAAGCTGGTGCTAAAAGATTTTTAACCTTTTTTAGCCACAGAAGTTGTGAATGTTTTTAAAAAAAAAGAAAAAAAAGAAAAAAAAGAAGAATTTTGATATTCCTGTTTGCTTATGCGGCGTGTCTGTGTTATCAGGTCTTTCATTTGCAATTTATAAGGGACGCTGTAGCTTCATGACGTCTGTTGCGATCCCAGTGAAAAAAATCACTCAACTGAAGTATGCTTTTTGAGTTCAATTTCACATGTAAGTGCTAGAATAACAAAGCCATTGGCTGGTTCTGTTGTTTTCTCAAGAGGAGGGAATTCTGGTGCCAATAACAGGGAGTGACGCTCGACATATGCAAGTATGCATAGTGAGGACAGCCAGAGCATACCTACGCTGCATCTGTGAGCAAGCCTCCCAGCCCCAGTCCAGAGACTCATACTACTGCTCTAAAAATAGTTGGGTAGACAGTGCTTTGACAGAGGAGTTCAATCTCTCAAGTCCGCACCAGGCTTCAGAGCCTGACCTCCAGCCAGATCTGCAATGTCCATACAGCTATTTTTAGAGTGCTAAAGCAAGTCTGTGGATCTGGTCTCGGAAGCTAGCTCCCAGCTCATGAGCTTTTCTACTCAGCCCTGCCAATGTGTCTTAATCCCAACATGAAACAACCCTGCTGTGCCAGCTCTTTGCCTTTTCTGAGCACAGACAACAGCCAGTTGTGACATATTGTGGTGGTTGTGGCTGGCTCTCTTTATCTATTACCACACTACAATGTTGTTTGTTTTGGCAGGCTGTCTAGTAGCATTGCACCAGAATCCAAAAGAGCAGAAAAGGAGATGCTTCTTGGTCTTAATGAGTCTCAGTATTGACCTTCTTGAAAAAAAAATTGGATATTTCTCTTAGCTTGTTTGTCCACTACTACAATTGTCCTTGCTCAGTTGTGGGATCAGAACTTCTAGTTAGAGAACTTTAAATTTTTCTTATATGAGGTGCAGTAGGGAAGGAAGTGTAACTTATGCTATTTAATATAGAGCAAATAGGGGACAATACTTTTCGGAGTAAGAAAGAAAAATGAAGTACTTAAAATGAAAGTGTCAACGTGAAAATCACATTTTCTGTCTAAAAGATTTTTACCCATTTCTAAGTAACAATGTAGACCTAGGTCCTGCAAAGACTTAACCACATGCTTAACTTGAGTCACGTCAGTAGTCCCATTTTTCCAGCTTCCTTAGTTTGTACATTTTATAGCACTTTGTGCTTAGTTCCTTTTCAATGTTTCCATGTATAAACAGTTAGCCCTCCCCCACCCCACCCCAAAAACTAATGCAGAAGTCTTTGGAATGCTTTCAGCCTAACATGATCATTTTGGCTACACCTACACCACTGCAACTACACTGATGCAAATTTCCTTCATGGCTGGGGTAGTCAATTATTTGTTGTCAAGGTCCACATCTCTTGGTCAAGGTATAGTCAAGGTCCAGACTCCAGAGAAAATAATAATAATAAAAACAAAAATGATAATCGTAAGTAAATAAAAAGATTTCGGGGTCCATTCAAAAGTATCTGACGATCCTGAGTTGGCCCATGGTCCACCTATTGACTATCCTGATCTACGCTATGAGCAAGGGATGTGAATTCCAGCTCGCATAGATATACTTATGCTAGCTTTCATCTGAGGTAACATGCTGAAAATAGTAGTGTATCTCTGGTAGCACAGATAGTGGCAGAACTGTTCTAGCTGTCCCAAGAACAAACCTGCCTGAACCCTGTGGCTACATCCTCAGGGCTGCTAGCCAATGCTGTTACTCACTGCTGCCCATGCTGCTGCAGCTACACTACTATCTTTAGCATGCTAGCTTAGTGAGCACAAGCATGAGTATGTCTACATCAGCTGGCAATCACAAGCCTAGCTCGTAGTCTAGATGGAGCCTTTGATTAAAAAATGAGTTTTGACTGAAGAAAGCTACACTAAAGAAATCTTTCAGTAGCATTAATGTGCATATTATCATTTGTGTTAGTAGGAATGCACAGGTTTAACTCAGGGTAGAATTTGGCTCCTGGATGTTATGTGAAGGTAACTTTTCAAAAAAGTATGGGGTGATCAAGATACTAGACTCACTTTACATCAGTGAGTAACGTGGCTCTCCACTGCTTTGAAAATATACAGATCAGATATTTTTGAGATTTCGTTGCAAAGATGTAGATTGCAAAGGAGATATTACAATCTTGGCTACACGTTTTTGATTCCTCTTATTTGTACAGCACTATGGGTATATACAGCCTCTTAAAAAGTATTAGATATGTTTTTGCCCCAAAGAACCCCTATCTAGATTAAGGAAATTTGCACCGGTGTAGCTAGACCGATGTGACTACTTTCGTGCTAACTTGTATTGTAAAATGGGCTGTTTTGGCATGGGCTTTGCATGATAGTGCCTTAAACACAGAAGTTACACTGGTTTACCAAAAGTGTGATGTTGCACTGATGCAATTCAGCCAGCGTAACTTTGTGTGTGGACATGCTTACCTTGGTTTAACTTGCCCCAAAGTTGAACCAGTTTAACTAAGGCTATGTCTATACTACAGAGCTTATTCCAGCATAGCAATGTCTACCCAAGTATGGACTCAGTGTAGGAACACCACTTCTCTGATTGATGTCAGCAATGCCAATGGATGCATTCTTATGTCAGCATAGCTGAGTCTACGTTGGGGGTTTAGTTGGCCTAGCTGTGTTGCTAGTGGGTTTAGTTTTTTTCACAAGCCTGACCAATATAGCTATGCCAGTTTAAGTTTTAAGTGTAGACCAAGCCTAAATCAGTGCAACATCACCCTTTTAGTTAGCCCAGGTCTACACTCAAAAGTTAAGTTGACCCCGCTATGTTGTTCAGGGGGTTGAAAAGTCTACAGCCCTGAGCAACATAGTTAAGCTGACCTAACCCCTGGTGTACACAGTGCTAGGTTGATGGAAGAATTCTTCCATCAAGCTGGCTGCTGCCTCTTAGGGAGGTGAAAGAACTACGGTGACAGAATAACCCCTCCTGTCGCTGTAGTAAGTGTCTACACTGAAGTGCTGTGCCGCTATAGTGTTTCAAGAGTCGACAAGCTCTTAAACTGGTGCAACTTTGTGTGTAGTCCAGGTCTTACTTCAGTAACTCATTGCAGGGAGTCTGAACAGTGCAAGCCCTATTTTATGCCAGTACAGCTTGTCTACTTCAGAGGGTTCCACCACTGCAACTACACTGATGCAAATTTCCTTCATGGCTTATTTAGTGCCTGTCTACACTAAAAGAGTGGGTGAGGACAAGAAGAGGATCACAACAAATAACATTTGGTGTAATTTGTTTTGTAAATTTGCTGATGTGCCCTCTCCAGATGTGATACATTTGGGGGGGGCCCTGGATCACCACAGTCTGCCAGCTTTACAGCGTCTTTATTCATATCTGTGGAAAAAATACAATTCTGTTTTAGACGGCAGACTCTCAGGGTGGCATTAATTATTATGAGCACAGTGTAATGCTATAAAGTTTTAATGTAACTGATAATATAAGGCAAAACCTGTTTCCAGAATGTTTATATTGGATTTACTGTCTTTTTCATATTGGAGGCTTCAGTTTTTACTAAAACAGTAATAAGATTAAAAACTTCCCATCACACCAGACAATTCCCTACGACTTCTACGGAAGTCTACACATTAAATAATAAGGGCTACATTTTCTGAATTAATTCAGTGCAAGATGCAGTGGGCAGTGGCTAGCTTAGCCAGAGATGTAAAGCAACAACTTAGCCTTTGTCCTCCAATGTTGTTAGCCTCCTAGTTTACTTCCTTCAAATTGAGGAAATAATCACTAATACCAGCTGCAGCTGTTTCTGTTCCTTTGTCTTCCAGCCAATCAGTTTCAATTGCAAAATCAAAATCACAAATAAGCCTGCCGTCATTGGAATTAGTGAAACACAGAAGCTTATGACATAATACAGTATGTCTTTAAAAACAGAAATTCTGCTTGATGGGGAAAACCTGGTACCTTTTATTGTCTCTCTCCTGCTCTAACACATAAAAGTGTCCATGCCTGCAATAAGATACTACGAGGTGGAGGTTTGAGTTCTGTTTTACAATTTTTTAAAAAAAGATAAATAAAAATAAAGTACACAGAAAATGGTAAAAATTTCCATCTCTTATTCCATGACCAGTATATGATGTTTTTGGCGGTAGATATTTTTTAAAGCCCAACAAAGTTTTTCTGCATGTGCAACTCCCAAGTTCCTGCATGTGGAACTCCCAAGCACCCCAGAAGTTATATGCTGGCCAGCTATAGAAGTGGGTCATTAAAATCTAGACTCAGAGTGGTAGCTGTGTTAGTCTGTATCCACAAAAACAAGAAGTTGTCCGGTGGCACCTTAAAGACTAACAAATTTATTTGGGCATAAGCTTTTGTGGGTAAAAAACCACCATCTGAAGGCATCTGAAGTGTTTTTTACCAACGAAAGCTTATGCCCAAATAAATCTGTTAGTCTTTAAGGTGCCACCAGACTCCTCGTTGTTTTTATAAAATCTAGACTGTATGCACAAATAATTCTCATGTCTTTGAGATGGTTACTTTGTGACAGCTGTTTTTGAGATTATAAATTTTCCGGAGTTAAATCTTGTAGATTTGATTGGAGTCCTTGTCCATAGTTTTGTGAACTCCACTCCAAAAATGTTATATAGGTTAGGCTGAAAATTAAAATGACATAGTTGTGTGGAGGGAAATCATAGCTTTAAAACTGAAGGATCAGACTGTGACAGGCTTTTACAGGGGAAGCACACAAGGCTTCTTTACCCCTCTTTGTGAGTCCAAAGCCACAATTGCATGGGGGAGGGGAAGGCCTGTTCCCTAGAACACTCCTAAGGATGTTCCAATGGGGATTGAAGAGGAGGAGGCGAGGTCCTGGCCCTTTCTTCCAGCTCTCTGTGGGCTAGCTATACTGGGAGCCATGCAGCCCCACACTCCCACTGGGCTGCTTGAAAGGAGATTGTGAGGCACATTACCTCCCCAGGTGTTCCATTGGATGTGCGACTCCATAGCACCTTCTACTGAGACCACTGGCTAAAATTCATAATTTGATCCAGAATTAGCATTGTATTTTAACAAAACCCATCACTGGCTCCCTCAGAATCTAAGGCATGATCTACACCACAAAGGTAGGTTGACCTAGTTGTGCAGGTGTCTACACTTAAATTCGTCTCCCACCAATATAAGTGCCACATTGTGCCAACATAGTAACACCAGTTCCTCAAGTAGTGTTGAGCCATGGTTGATGTCATGAGGTTGACAGAATGAAAGTGTAGACACTGCATTATCTACATTGGCTGTAACCGTCCTCCAGCAGCTGTCCTACAATGCCCGACACTGACCACTCTGGTCTCAGTTATGAATTCCATTGCCCAGGGGTCATGAAGACTGGAATTCTCCCCCCACTTTAACATTCTGTGAATTTTTGAAACATCTTTTCCCAATAGTCTATCTTGGTGAGCGCATACCCAGCAGCTTTCCATTGCAGCACGCAACTGCCCAGCTGACCATGCCAGCTACACAATCCAGACGCGCTGTGGCCTCGAGTACGCAGGAGATAGTGGTATTGGGGGGGGGGGAGAAGAGGCTGTATAGGCACAGCTCTGAACCAGATGTAGCAATGCTGGCATCTGTGAGCAGATTGCTCAGGAGATGCAGGAGAATGGGTAAGTCAGGGACCAGCAGCGGTGCCGTGTGAAAGCAATAGAACTGCAGCAGGCATGTCAGAAGGCCAACAATTGATCTGGTGCTCAGCCATAGACCTGCTGATTTTACAAAAGATCTGCATGCCACACTTGGCAGAGACCTCGTCACCACCCAGCACACCACCATAGATAGCCCTGAGAAGTCCACATCACAGGCCTTGGCAAGTATAGTGCTGAGGAGGAGGAGAATGGGGGTCATGCAACCAAGGGGATCCAGCTATGACACAAGGAAGGACCCATTTGAGACTCCACTGCAGTCCAGTCAGTACCAGCAGTCGATCACGGGCGAGCCTGATTCAGGGGAAAAAACCTTGGGTAAGTGTATAAATTTATTTCCCATTACAGTGATGGTGTCCCCAACTTAAAAGGACACAGCTATTGACTTTTAATTAATTTACTCATACTAGGAGAGGTAGCGGTGCAACAAAAAGAGGTACCATTATTATCTGCTTTTCATTCCCCTTTAGAGTTAGGCAGGAGGCAAGGGGAGCATGTGGAGCAGTTTGTTCATGTACACAGGGATGTCCCTTGAATCCTCCTCAGAAGCTTTGACAAAACATTCATGGAGATACTCTGCCGTCCTCTCCCAAAGGTTTCTAGGTATGGCAGCCTTATTTCTTCCTCCATCACAGGACACTTTCCCATATCAGTCAGCAATAACTTTGACAGGTACTACTGCAGTAAATAGGCTACCACCATATGGGTACAGTTGGCTTTGGGACACCACCAGCAGCTGTGCTCTCTGTGCCTTTGTTACCCTCAGGAGTGAGATAACAGCTAAAATCACCACTGCTTATGGAAAATGTATTCAGTGTACAGTGCCATTGCCCTCTACTCATAGTTTCATGCAACCAAACAATTTCCTCCTCGTTTCCCTCACCACTGGTGGCCCTTACTCACCATGGCTAGTGCTGTGAGTAGAGCCATGCACAAGCATTTGCAAGCAGGAGTGTGAATAATCATGTCTTTTTTAAAACTTTAGGGGAGCAAGGGAAGGGAGTTCTGAATCTTAAGTTTCACTTTACACTGTGACTACATTCAGAATGGTACTTATGTGTATTTTATCTGTGGCTGCTGCCATTGCAGCCTTGAGGGGTTCCCCCCTGCACCTTAATGCCTGAGCCAGAAAGGAAGAGAAAGAGGAGGACTCAGGATGACATGTTCAGTGATATCATGCAAGCCAGTTCTGCATCAGACCATGAGCAAAACCCCTGGAGGGTGAACATTGTGGACTGTGTGGAGAAGGAAGGAGTGAACAGGAGAAAGTACCAGCAGGAAAAAGATAGGGAGATGGACGTGGGCTTCTCTGGCAGCAAACAGATGTTGCAGACTCTTCAGGTCCTACAGGTTCAATGACAGGATCACCTCCCTTTGCAGTCAATGGAGAACTTCATCACAGAACCTCCCTCCATCCACTTCGACAGTCCACATAGCATCAGGGGCTGCAACCCTTCACCTACCACTCCACCTCTGGGGACATTAAGGACAACCACAGCTTCACAGACGCTGACCTGTGAGAGCCACAAAATGGATATGAATGCTTTTTCTCCTTCTTAAGCTCTGTTCCATAAATTTATTAAGTGTTTAATGTACTTGCTATTAGCTTGCACAGATTTTTTAAAGTACTTTTGTTACTAATAAAACTCTATTGTTTGGAAAATTATTCATCTTTATTAATTTACAACATATTCTGCAAAATGACTAGTGATAGTGAAAGCACCCACTACTTGTTGCTGTGCAGTGTGATGCAACTTACAGGATGACTGATACACAATGTAATAATCATAAATGTACAGTAAGTACAACAAAAATTAATAGATGCATTGTTAATGTTAAATTCATAGAGGTACACCAAGCACCATGCAATTCCTAACAGGCCCCCAAATTGCAGGGCTAGGGAGAGCACAGTACACCACAATGCATGACTGTGGCTCACTGCTAAAGTGCTCTTTCAAAGCCCCTCTGAGCCGTTTTCAGAGTAGCAGCCATGTTAGTCTGTATCCACAAAAAGAAAAGAAGTATTGGTGGCACCTTAGAGACTAACAAATTTATTTGAGCATAAGCTTTCGTGAGCTACAGCTCACTTCATCAGAAGTGAGCTCCACATTGAGCTCTTGTGTCTGGCTGTTTAAGCTCAGACAATCACTCCACATCTGCTCTCCACCCTGATGGCAACTTTTCCCCTTTTCTTTCACAGATATTATGCAGGACACAGCAGGCAGTTTTAACAATTGGAATATTCTTCTCATTCAGTCTTGTGAGTAAACAACACTGGCATCCCTTCAATCTACCAAAAGCACATTCAGTTTTCATTCTCTACATGCTGAGCTGGTAGTTGAATCTTTCCTTGGTGCTGTGGAGGTGGCTGGTGTATGGCTTCATGAACTATGGAAGCAAATGGTAGGCTGGGTCCGCCAGGATCACTATTTGCATTTCAACATCGCCAGTGGTAATCCGTCGGTCAGGAAAGAAAGTCCCTGCTTGTAGCTTTCTGAACAGTCCTGTGTTTTTAAAGATGTGAGCATCATACACCTTCCCTGAACAGCCAACACTGATGTCAATGAAGCATCCTTAGTGATCCACCAATACTTGCATAATCAAAGAAAAATAGTCCTTTCTGTTGATGTACTCTGTGGCAAGATGGTGTGTTGCCAAAATAGGGATGTGCATGCCATCTATCACTCCACCGCTGTTTGGGAACCACATTGCTGCAAATCCATCTATTATGTCTTGCACGTTGCCGAGAGTCATAGTCTTGCATAGTAGAAGATGATTAATGGTCCTGAAAACTTACAGGACAACAGCCTCCACACTGGATTTTCCTGCTCCAACTTGATTTCCCTCTGACAGGTAGCAATCTGGCATCGCAAGTTTCCACAGTGCAATTGGCTCTTCCTTCTCCACTGTTAGTGCAGCTCTCATTTTAGTGTCCTTGCACTGGAGGGCTGGGGTGAGCTCAGCACACCCATCCAGGAACTTGGCTTTGCACATCTGAAAGTTCGGCAGCCACTGCTCATCATCTCAAGCCTGCATTACGATGCAACCCCACCAGTCACTGCTCATTTCTGGGGCCCAGAAGCAGCGCTCCACCCTCTGCTGTTGCTCTGTGAATCCCAACAACAACCTTGAATTGGTTCTTGCTATATCCCATTCAGTCTATCCTCCAGGAAATCTTCATTCTTCCTCTAGTTTTTGTGGCTCCACAAGTACTGGAGGATTTTGCGTCCTGTGCTTGCAACACTCATGACAATAGTGCAGAGCTGTTCTGGCCCATGCTTGTGTCGGAGATGGCAGACAGTGACATGTCCCACCCAGGTTATTAGCATTTTAAAAATAGGCACCCAAATTATGGGACTGGGATGCATGATGGCAACTTGACCCCGAATTCCTAGTCACCCCTGCGTGAATTGTTTCTGCCCCATCATGTATTTTCCCAAAACTTCCCAAAAGGCAGTGTACTGGAAGGTGGCAAGTTGCACACTGGGGTACCTACCCATGGTGCACTGCACTGTGGATCAACACAAGCACTTCTGGTGAGTAGTTGCAGTGCCGATGAAAGGAGCCAAGTATGCGTGCGCACAAGCAATAGATTAACAGAGGTGGCTTTATGCCAACATAACTTGCGGTGGCAAAAGTTTGTAGTGTAGACAGGTCCTGAGTTACAAACTTCCCTGTTCCTCTGCCAGTGGTAGCAGGACAGAACTTTCACAGTCCCTGCTGCATTCCCCCACTGGCAGAGGAGACAGGAAAGTCTGGACTGTGAGTGACAGCTCTTCTTAAAGCACCTTCCCTTTTTCTATGTACAGTTGTAGAAGAGAGCATCACAGAACTGAACTTAACACCTGCTGGATACCAAGAATCCTGCCCCCACCTTGAACAGTGGAATGACACTTGTTCTATTGACTGGCAGAGTCTCCACACCTGGACATAAGGAGGTTGCATTCAGGCCCTTGTGAAGCTTGCAGGCTGAACTGTCTGCACTCTATTAGCCGTTTCCATAACTAGCTGTATGTGCATTCACAGTGCACATTTAAGCACATCTGTAGATTTAATTAATATATTCTCTACTGCTATGGTTGACACTCAATTTTCAATTCTGTCTTTGTTTGAAACCAACCAAAGGGGAGGACAAGGTCTATGACAAGTTTCAAGTTTAAATCTTCAGCTATTTTTGTTATAGCCATCTAAAAATACCAATGGTTATTAATGGCCTTAAATGGGAAACTAGCAAGTAAGATTTTGTTCAGACTTCCTAGTAAAATTCACCTTGATCCAGAGACCAGGCTTGGAAATTTCCAGCCCACAGATGAGTTTTTCCGAACATTATTAGCACACTATAACACAGCGTAAATTGTTTATAACTCGAGCTGGTCACAATTTTTCAATCAAAAGATATATTTTTTCCCTTGAAAAATGTCCTTTTTTCCAATAACTAAAAAAGTAGTCAACATTTTTCATGAAGTTTGAGACATTCTAAATATAATTTTTATCAAAACATGATTAAAACATCATGGAAATCATTAACACTTTTCATTTACTGAAAACCAGGTTTGGGGATAAACCATAACCTTAGTTTCAATAAACAGAAATTGTTGATAATGGTTTTGATATCATTTTCAATAAATAAAATTAAGTTCAGAAAAATTGATCCATTTTGATCACTTTGAAATTTCAAAAATTTTCATGTAATTTTGGTTTCATTTTTCCTCATGCTCTATTTATAGCCATACCTAAACGCCACTTGTCCTGTCATCACGTCATTCTTCTAGTGTGGTCGCCTATTATAATCTCTCCTAACTCTAGTATAAATCAAATAAAACTCAACTCTGTTTAAAGCATACAAAACTCCTAATTTATTCCTGCTGAGTCTTCTGCTCTAGCAGAAAACAGCTCCCAGATCTGCACAGTGCAGTGTTCTGCATGAAAAATGTTATCCACAGCAATATGAAATGCACACCCTCTAGCTGCTATTTCTATACCTTTTTCTTCTTTCATTACAGAGCATGCACTCGATCTGGTTCATTTTAATTTCTCTGTCACCATGAGCTTAGTCCTCAGTGATATCATAGACCTTGAATAAGTATGAAGAAATGCTATTTTTTTAAAGGTATAAACTAGAGGAAATGCTCATGCACCATGTTTCATTCTCCAGATGTGGGTAGGCAGTTTACTTTTTGTATTTGCGTGTGGATGTGAGTAATTTAGTCATTTTAAAAGGTGAGCAGATGTAATAGAATGGATTTTTCATCCTTTTGTTTAAGGGAGTTGTCTCAAAAGCAGAGAAAACAGGGAAATCTGCAGCTCTGACCCCTCACAACAGAGATTTTCTCCTCTTTTGGATTCTTGCAAGCAAGTTTTAACAATAAAACAATAACTAATATAATAACAGCAACTGTGGAATATAGTCAAGAGCTCCTGCCCAACTCTGCACTTGACTCCACTGAACTCTTGATCAGTTAAGATGACTTAATTAACTCTGGGCCAGGTTTGGCCCTTAATGCTTGTACATCATGTAGTCATATATTCAGGTTTTTTTAAAAAAGCCCTGTGTCATTTGCTAAATGGCTTATTAGAAGTTTGAATTTTCTCAGAGGAAATGAGGTTGCTGCATACTGCATATATACACAGACTAGTTCTATCATTGCAAATACAAGAGTACTTAAGCAAATCAGGAAGGGAGATCTGGCACACTGACTATTTTAATTGAATTGTTTCCCAGATCACCCAGGAGATCAAACTTCTTTTCTTTACTCAAATATTTCTTTTGTGAAAGTGAAGTGGAGCCATCTACCCCCTCACTACTCCCTGTAACTACTTTTCCAATTCAAGACGTTTGTGAATTATTTTCCATATGAAATGAATACACCCATCCTATGTAAGTGCTTCTTTTAGACCAGCTTTCCATCTCTGTAGGATGCACTTGTAAAATAAAGCTTTGCTGTCATATTCTAGCTTTGAACATACCAGTGTCTCCCATTTATTTCAATGGGAATTTTGTGCATGAATTCAAAGTCAGAATATGGCCCTATGTCTTCTGAGCAAATGGCTCATTCTGATCCGTTTAGGAAAAGAAAAATTATATACACAATACTGTAGCTACATAGTGTAGAATTTATTGAGTCCTTACTGGACCCAAGGAACAATGATACAAAAACATAGAAGATTAAACAGTGCAGGTAACCTAAAAGATAATATCTGTGCATGACTGCTTTGAAATAAGATAAATCCTCATGCCCTGCACATTACCATGGGAAACTGACTTCCAGCATGACTCTCCTAGTGTCTTTGAGATCAGTGTAATTTATTTTTTTCATTCAGTGTTTAGTGAAGAAGTGGTTTTGTTTACAACACAGGGTGTGGTGCTCTTTGGGATCACTGGTATATTATAATATCACTGTGCATAACACAGTAATTCAGCATTTTCATCACCCTATCTTCAGGGTTTATAATCCAGATGCAGAAATTCCCATAGACCAGAATTTGACATTGAAGGTTCTGTAAGGACAAAACAGAACAACAAAAACATTGTGGTTGTTTAAAATGTATTTTATTTATATATATATATATATATAAATAAATGTATTTTTATATATATATAAACACAAGTATCAATTTGGTTTTAGATTTTGATTTATTTTATTTTTGCATTGGTATAGTTCACGATAAGCTCACTGATTATTTTTAATTAAGGATACTAGCTTAATTATGGATTTTTTAAAATTCATTGATCTATAACCCAAGCCTGCACTGAGAACCACGTCAGCAGACCCTGCAATCAATGGGGCTCTGTAAGGGCAGGGAGTCTGCTAACACAATCCTCATTGCAAGATCAGAGCCCAAATTGTTAAACTAGTTATAGCAGAATAACAGTTTTAGAATCTGTTCAAATCCCTGTAAAGACAGTCCATTAATTGTAAAGCAAGATTGCGGTAAATGTGCTTCACTTCAAAAAAGAAAATCTTGTGGCATTAACAGAATCAGCATTGCAGGAACGGATGTAGTGTTCTTAAGAGTCAGTAGTACATGGAAGATGGGATAGTGTAAAGGATACAGCAGATGGCAGATCTGCTACCACAAATACCAATATGGCTCTCAGGAAGCTAAAGGGTAAGAAGGAACTATATACAAAATAAGAAAAAGGAGAAGAGTAATGGGTGGGGGAGGGATGTAATTAGGATTGCTGCAAGCAGAAAATATTACATCATGAAATACTACCAAATGGCAGCAAAAAGAAGTTGTATAAATCAGGGGATAAAGAGAAGAAGGGACAGAGTAGTCGATAAGGACTCAGTTGTGAGTAGCCCAATTGTGGCCATGCAGGGAAGCAGGATGGAGTGAAGCTCTCCCTCCTGCTTGCATGACAATGTAAGAGATGATCACAATAGCAGGCCTGGTGCTTGAGGGAGAAGTGCAGGTGCTATTCCTGGGTTACAATTGGTGTGGAATAGTCAGAGCCATGGCTCTGCCCCCATATGCTGGTAAATATATGCTACATCCTCTAAATGAGAGAAGTAAATTCCTCCTCCCATCCAGCACAATGGGGGCTCCTGGTGGTCCCTGTTGGATAGTATGTTATGTATCTTCCCTGATTCAGGGCTTTGCCTAAACAGCACAGTCTCACCCTAAACAATGAGGGGAAACAGAGGGTTCAGAGATAGGTGAGTGTTTCAGCTCTCTTTCCCTCTTTCAATCTTTACAAACGCTGGAAAGCACAGTGAGTTAATAGTTAATGAGGATCTGGGCAAGTCAGTGATGATGACTGATAAGAGGGAGGTAACAGAACACCTAGACAAACTAAATATATACATAAATCAGCTGGGCCAGATGATTCTCAGTCAAGGGTTCTTAAAGAACTGTCAGAATAAATTGTGGAGCCACTAGCCATAATTTTGACAACTCATTAACAACAGGTAATGTACCAGAGGACTGAAGAAGAGCAAATGTATTACCAGTTAGGTGTAAACTGGCAGATTGGACTACCTGGGCAAACAGCAACTAAATGTCTTTCACTAAGAGTTTTTCTTCCAGAACTTTATTCTCAAGGTTTTGGCTGCAACAAAGAGAAACAACTAAAGGATTTTACATAAACAGAAAAGCAAAAGCAGTCCAGTTGGGGCTTTAAATGCAGGCTTTTAGCTGCAAGGCATGGAGCTCTGTGTCCTCAAGGCTCTCTCTGATTCTTAGTGAGCCTCTTTTGAACAATTCCCTCTGTTTTTCCTCTATGTTTCTAAGTGTATTTTGAGCCTAGTAGCATCCAGAGGCTCCAGTCACATCTGGGTTGTACAAGCTCATATTAAGAGAGAATTGGTACTTGGAAGAGCAAAATAAGATTCCAGGGCTGCACGGAGAACTATGCCCACACTATGCAAGAGCCCATTAAAATCACTGGGAATCTATGCAGGCCCATGGGGCGCATGGGGGTTCACCTGTGCAGTTGTAAAGGCAGGATCAGGGCCTAAATTATGAGAGAATGGAACAAGTCAGGATAAGTAAGTAGTACAGAATGGAGGGTGTACATTATGTCCATTCTAGATAATTTTAAAATACATTTATGAATTTGGTGTAGAAGACAGTCATGTAACGATAGAATATATAAATCAAGAAGCCATTTCTAGGCTTATCTTTGATTCTGTTATATGAAAATAAAAATCACTGTGTTTATTGTATATCCCACACTTAGACAAATATATACTCAAAGATGTTCTGACAAATATCTCTCTCATTATCAGTGGCTGCCATAACATTCAATGCCAAAAAACAGGTTTCAGAGTAGCAGCCGTGTTAGTCTGTATTCGCAAAAAGAAAAGGAGTACTTGTGGCACCTTAGAGACTAACAAATTTATTAGAGCATAAGCTTTCGTGAGCTACAGCTCACTTCATCGGATGCATTTGGTGGAAAAAACAGAGGAGAGATTTATATACACACACACACAGAGAACATGAAACAATGGGTTTATCATACACACTGTAAGGAGAGTGATCACTTAAGATAAGCCATCACCAGCAGCAGGGGGGGGGGGGGAAGAGGAAAACCTTTCATGGTGACAAGCAAGGTAGGCTAATTCCAGCAGTTAACAAGAATATCAGAGGAACAGTGGGGGGTGGGGTGGGGGGGAGAAATACCATGGGGAAATAGTTTTACTTTGTGTAATGACTCATCCATTCCCAGTCTCTATTCAAGCCTAAGTTAATTGTATCCAGTTTGCAAATTAATTCCAATTCAGCAGTCTCTCGTTGGAGTCTGTTTTTGAAGCTTTTTTGTTGAAGGATAGCCACTCTTAGGTCTGTGATCAAGTGACCAGAGAGATTGAAGTGTTCTCCAACTGGTTTTTGAATGTTATAATTCTTGACATCTGACTTGTGTCCATTCATTCTTTTACGTAGAGACTGTCCAGTTTGGCCAATGTACATGGCAGAGGGGCATTGCTGGCACATGATGGCATATATCACATTGGTAGATGCGCAGGTGAACGAGCCTCTGATAGTGTGGCTGATGAGATTAGGCCCTATGATGGTATCCCCTGAATAGATATGTGGACAGAGTTGGCAACGGGCTTTGTTGCAAGGATAGGTTCCTGGGTTAGTGGTTCTGTTGTGTGGTGTGTGGTTGCTGGTGAGTATTTGCTTCAGATTGGGGGGCTGTCTGTAAGCAAGGACTGGTCTGTCTCCCAAGATCTGTGAGAGTGCTGGCTCGTCCTTCAGGATAGGTTGTAGATCCTTGATGATGCGTTGGAGAGGTTTTAGTTGGGGGCTGAAGGTGATGGTTAGTGGCGTTTGACAAAGTAAAACTATTTCCTCATGGTATTTCTCCCTCCCACCCCACCCCCCACTGTTCCTCTGATATTCTTGTTAACTGCTGGAATTAGCCTACCTTGCTTGTCACCATGAAAGGTTTTCCTCTTCCCCCCCCCCTGCTGCTGGTGATGGCTTATCTTAAGTGATCACTCTCCTTACAGTGTGTATGATAAACCCATTGTTTCATGTTCTCTGTGTGTGTGTATATAAATCTCTCCTCTGTTTTTTCCACCAAATGCATCCGATGAAGTGAGCTGTAGCTCACGAAAGCTTATGCTCTAATAAATTTGTTAGTCTCTAAGGTGCCACAAGTACTCCTTTTCTTAATGCCAAAAAACTAACTCTGTCTTTATTTTATCATCACATTGATGCAGAAAATATATGGAAAGAACTTTCCTCTGTAAAAGTGCCAGTTGACGATAGGAGGGTAAAAAACGGGGAAGATTGTGGTCTACATACCTACATACCATACATGGATGGGTAGTTAATGGTGCCAGTGGCAAAAAGCCATAAAGCAAAGAGCCTGCATAGCTGAGCAGCTGATATTTGTAGTTAGGCCCTATGCTTGCTCTTCCTTCTAATTTTGCAAGCAGTACTCACACCGAGTAACATCTGTTCATGTGAATAGGCCCATTGAGCTGAAGAACCATTTAGGAGACCAGAGAAAAGCCATGATACTGTATAAAAGTGACTCTCGGGTGGTCTGCGTGGAAGTTGCTCAATGGGATTATCTAAGGGAGTAAGACCTACCCAGCATGAGAGGGGTTGGCACTAAGTTAGATTTCCTGTGCATTTTGAATGTCCTTCACAATTGTCCTCGTCCACTCATGTTTATTTGAAACTCTTGTGGGTGGAAAAATGGTTGTGAAAAATAAGCAAGCATTCATAGATTCTTTCCTGCAACCAGACTGAATGACTGAGCTAAAGCAAGCAAGACTTCATGAAAAGGTGGCCATAAATATAAAGTACAGAGTAAATTGTCCATTAGTATGGGATAAGAATACTGCTGAGTTAATGGGTCAACATTACACAAACTTGTGTGTGTGTGTGTGTGTGTGTGTGTGTGAGAGAGAGATGCTCTGAAAAGCACCACACATTAGCGTTCGCCAATATGGAGTGTGCCTTACTTCGGAGTCTCTGAGAAATGGATTAACAGTGATCATTTTTAAAAATGTTACCGCCTTTTGTTGTTGTTGTTATTTCTTTATATTTCAGTAGCACCCATGGTCCTTAATCAGGTGTCTGGGCATTGTGCTATCAAATAACACAAAGACAGTCCTGGGGTTCACAAGCTACTTGGCACATATCTTAAAATTGCTGATCAGTGACTTCCTGTGTGAAAAATTTGGTACTGGAAAATTCCAAGTGAATGCGTATAAGCTGACACTTTTTTCAGTCCCATGAATCCAGAAAAATCCAGACCCACAATGAATCTAACAGTCCTGTTACTGTTTACCTTCATTTGACCAAAGTTACACAGTGCTTACAGAGCAGTTACATGGCAGAGCTGGCCAGAACCCAGATTTCCTGACTTCCATCCTTGTGTTTTAACCACTAGACATTCTTCCCCAAATGTGAATATGAACCTTGCTGCCATTTATCTAGCATTTGCATATCTTGCTGATAGAGGTACAAGTCAATTATAAGACTAAAGAAACACTGCTAGAGACATATTAGTAGAAAGCAGAAATTCTAAAAATACTCCAGAATCAGTGGCATATTTGAAAGAGAATTATACTCTTGGAAACACATCTCTACGACATAATGGGAAACATATTTCCACTTCATTCACACACAGATTGCTGGAACAAAGACAGTTCTCATAAAAAGTTTTAGAGGCCACCTTATTTTCACTTGTTTCCAAGAGTGGTACATTCCATGAAGCAATTTGCTTTTAAATCATAATAAAACTAAAATGGATTCAAATGTCCATTCCTTTCAGGGACTAGTTATTCCTCCATTCAGGAAGTGAAATGCCAAACAAGTGGAAGGTGGGCCATTGCTAAAGAACCAATGAGGATTAGACCAGTTCCCAAATGAAGACCGGCACTTATACCACCAAGACTGTGTAGCAGGAGCTAAAGCAATAGACATGTCATTTTAATACCAATGTAATCTAATTTAAAACAAAAATAAATTTAACCATTTAAAGATGGGAAAAATGTTTAAAAGAAAGTAATAAGTGATAGTTAATATAATTAATGTATATATGTGATATATTCATCCATAGATATTATTTTATCTACAAATATATTTATATATTATGCACAAACTATTAAAAGAACATTATTAAGGTTGCCCAGTCAAGAAGTCCAAGATAAGAAATGCCAAAATTAAGGTTGCTTGTGCAACCCACCTTGTGCATATGCAGTCTTTAATTACATTCCCACATGATATATTTTCCATAGGACGCCTGCCTCATTCAGTGCACAGGCCTATTTGGTCCCCATGGAACATGATGGATCCCAAAAGGGATCCATCCAGTAAACTGAAAGGGCCTCCCCTCTTCATCTTGTGATGTGAAAGACCAGAAAAGCATAGAGATCAACTGATTCCAGGGGACAACAAATTTAAAAACAGAAACGGGAGTGAGGATCAGTTTCCAGAAGGGGACATTGATCGGAGACCCCCGGAAAGTGCCCACTGCTCCTTGAAAGAGTCTAGGGAGTTAGTGGATGCCACCCAGAGGAACTCTGCCCAGAGATGTGACTGGACAAGTGTACAAAATTGAGCCTCACAGTCATGGTTACAGAGAGCCCCACCATCCAACCCTCCTCCTTCTTGATTGCTATATGGCCAACTTGTCTAATGCCAGAAGAAGGTTGGCAAGGAGGTCCCACGACTTTCTGAGGCCACAGATAGGGAGTGCATACATTAAAAGATATGGACAACAGTGCAGCCAGAACCTCAACAAGAGTTTCTGGAAGAGGCAGAATAAGGGCTGCAACCTGGTGCATTATAAATATGCATGCACCAGGGTCTCCTACTGCACTATTTATATGCAGCACCACAAGAAAAACAAAGATCAAGGGAATCTGAAAGCCATGTTAACAACATGTCCAAGCTCATGGACCTGTGAAGGAGCTGCCAACTTATATCCCCGGTGGGCCATGGTACCAACGTGGAATACAGGTTGACAAACCTGGGCTCCTTGCCTTCAATAGATGGCAACAGGTCCCACCATTTCATATCAGGGCAAGACAGGAGGTCAGGAAATGAAAAATATGGAGCCCAAGCATATATAACTGTTCCCGGGATGCTGCCTAGAGGTGGACTGGCTAGATCTTACTAAGTCAGTTCAGATGGGAGGTCTGAAGAAGCCAGGGGAGCTCATGGAGCAGAGGCTCAGCATCAAGCTCTGGAGGGCGAGAGGAAAGAGCAGATGGGAAACACCTGCTGCAGGACTCACTCGAGGAAAGTTATAGAGGAAGGGGGCAGGACTGCCTTTACCTCCTAGAGCATGCAGTGGGGACAAGTGGGGTGGGAAGCCCCATATGCTCAGCAAGCTGCGTGGGGTCCACCCAGTCTGCCAACAATAGTCCAAAAGTGTCTCCAACTTTGGTGACACCAGGTAGGACCAATCTCCAGGTCACTGAGGGGACCTCTACCACCTGTGCCACAAGATGCAGATTGTGGAACTGAGGTTCAGCAAGGCAGTCTGCCCCCTTGGCGGCCATAACTGACCTGGCAATGGAGACCAACTTCCAGTTCCTGAGGAGGTACCAGTAAAAGACTGGCTGCTCAGAGAGGACTCAAAGGAGACCTCTTGGAAGGAGATAAAAAGCTGGTGGACATATCAGAGCTCTCAGAGATGGTGTAGGAAGGTATACCCCAACTGGCTCCAGGTTGGACTATGACCACTATAAAGCAGCCACTGCAGTGTCTGAAGACAGAAAGTATGGATCTGGCTGAGAATGCATATCATACCCTGCCATTCCTCTTCCAGACCCTGCCCTCAGCCAAAAGAACTCCAGAACCTTTATCTGGAGGTTTTCTAGGATACAGCGGGCTGGGTTCAGGGTGTTGAACCAGTGCCAGACCATGACAAGACCAGCTGGTTAACAACCAGAACCCTCCCCCGAAGAGAAAGGCGCTGGAGAAGCTCCATCCATGCCCGCAACTAGAGAGGCATCCTGACCTCCAAGGCAATCCAGCTTTCCAGTAGGCAGGGATCTATGGTAAAAAGGTAAATAGCCAGTTAGAGCAGCAGACCTGTGCCCCATTGGATGGCATGGAGCGCGGATGAGAGGTGACTCACCTACATCCATCCCCAACAGTCAGGCCAGAGCTCTTGACCCAGTTGACCCAGGCAGAGGAAACCAAGTAGATGGTTTGGCAGGCATGTAGATGCATCAGGTCTTCTGGGTCCTGGGCCATGAAGAGCATGTTGTTGGCATACACTGACAGGAACAGCCGGAAGGCCAGGGTGGTCTAAACACCAATCCTGTCAATTGTTTGTGTAAGAGACAAAGGAAGTGCTCAACAGTGATTGCATTTGCCAGACAGAGAGCACCCCGATGCGCTCCCTGACCAAAGATGACAGGTTCAGTCAAGGCCCAGTTGAGCTTGACCATACACTCTGCAAAGGTATACCGCACCTGGAGGCACCTCATGAAACAAGGACCGAAGCCAATGCCCACCTGGTTCCCATGAGATACCCATGATCCGCCCTGTCAAACACCTTTTCCTGGTCAAAGGACAGGAAGATGAGAGACAAATCATATCTACATACCAGATAGAGAAGGTCCCAGATGAGATACAGATTATCAATGATAATCCAGTCCAGGACAGTGTAGATCTGATCAGAGTAGATAACATCCACCAGCAAGAACCTCAGCCGCAGTGAGAGGGATTTTGCTACATCCTTATAGTCCAAACTGAGTAGAGATAGATGATGAAGATGAAGTCCAGGATGAAGAGTCCCAGAATGCACAGTAGAACTCTACAGTCAGCCTGTTGATACCCAGAGATTTGTTGGTGGGCATCAGATGCAGGGCTTCCGAGAACTCCTCCCCAGAGGGAGAGGAAAGGGAAGACACAATAAGTACCGCCTCCTGGGGCTCACCCCAAATGACAGTTGGGGGATTTCCCCAAGAGTTATGGAGAAAGTAGAGAGTCAGGTCCCTTCAGGTAAAACCTCTCAAAAGGGCAACTCTACCATGGCAGGTTCAACAGACCTAATGGCTCCAACTTTCTCTGCCACAACAATGTGGCTGAGTGGCTTGACATCAGGGGCCAGGACAACCTCAACAGGCTTGGTGTCTGCCAACCTAGTGTTAGCACTCTCCTGAGCAAGTTTACAATCCCAGGCCTAGATCTTGAACGGGCCCAGGGCCAAACTTCTCTGTCTCAGAGGACACTCCAAAAGGCTCAGTACCTAGATGCTGCGTGCCAGTCAATACCATTGCCCCATTGGGCTTGATGGCTAAGAGGTCAGAGCTGTCATTGATTGGGCTGGGGGCAGGATCAAGGGCAGAAGGTGAATGGGTGGGGCAACAAAATAAGCTAAGCACTCAGACTGGGGGCTATGGGGAGATGGTTGTCCCTGCCTGGGTCAGGAGATGTTGTTAGACCCAGGGCTCCAATTTCCCCCAAGCTGTCTGGGAAGCCCTGCAGTCATAAAGTCCAACCCTCTGGTGACCAAGGACGAAATCCTAACCTCAGTGCTGAGATGGGGGGCGGGGGAACAATGTTAAGGATGAGGGAACCGCACCGGCAACTTCTTCCACTACAGGTTCCTGAAGTGTGTATGTCGGGAGAACAACAGCAATAATGTTCCCTATTACCAAGGGTCATGATGGATTCTCCATCACTAGCAATTTTTAAATCAAGATTGGATATTTTCCTAGTGGCTACATGCTAGGAATTATTATTGGGAAGTTCTGTGGATTGTGTTATACAGGAGGTCAGACTATGATCACAATGGTCCTTCTGGACTTGGAATCTATGAATCAATCTCCGTGACAGCAAGTCCTAGTTTCATTCCTCCAGACTCCCAGTCCCAAGTCTGCTTCACCTGATTCCCCAACTGATCGTGCTCTCTCCCCACCTTTGCTTCCAGTTGCCCCCCCATCCCAATCTCCTTTCTCAGGCTCCTCATCTACTCTGTGTCCCTCCCTCCATGGACTCCTGTCCAAGTCTCTTGTCTCAGCCAGTGCCACTTCTCTCTCCTCACCCTGATTCCTTATGGAACTTGTCTTCCCTGACCTATTGGATCTCAGTTCCTATCTCCTTGCCCCATTTCCCCTGGCTCCTCCTCAAAGCTGTCTTCTCACCTACTGACTCCCAGTCTCTTTGTCCAACTAGGCAGAAGTTTCCCTCCCCTCATGAGCTCCCAGTCCCAGTCATCTTGTCCAGCCAGCCTGGGCTGGGTAAGAGGATACCATATGAGTCAAATTGTTTGTTTTTCCTGGGTATTTGAAGAAGGGGAAGGGTTTGGTTTGGTTTGGTTTTTTTCCTTATACTAACTATACATTGATGCTCAATTTCCCCCCCCCCCACTGTTTTTTTTTTTTGCATTTCTCACAAGCTAGACAATACAATTAGACTAGCTGGTTTTACTTTTGTTTCTAGTCAGTTTCTAGTCAATTTCATGGTCAGATTCTCAGGCACTAGCAAAATGTTCTAAATTCTGAGCTGCAAACAAAGCAGCCGAAGGTATGTTGTTTGGATTTTAAAAAAAAATCCATTCAAATTAAAATAAAATACCTGAAATATTTATACGTTTTTGTAAGAGCTTGGGGATAGTTTTAAAACAAAAACAGAATTGGATTGTATACAAAGTAGTTTTTACTTGCATTTTTAAAAGCTTTTTTAACTTAGTATTCCCAGAAATTACAAGCTAATAACAGTCTGCTATACACTTTTATAGATATTTCATTTTCACGCATAAGTACTCAGATAAGGTTTTCAAGACCATTGATATTTTTAGCATTTTGTAACTCTAGTGACCATTATCAGATAAAAGGCTATGAGAAATGAGGTATTGTAAAACATAGCAAATGGCAGCTTTTACAATTATTAAATAAAGCTTTTATTCATGTAGGTTGATGACATAGTTTACAGCATGTTCAACCCAACTCCTAAAATGTGATTAACAAAAACTGATGGCATAGTTAAATATTCACTGGGCATATTCGCTCACAGTTTCTTGGTATTGTTTGCTTTTTCTTTAGGTACATCAGTCTGCACTGCCCATATCCATCAACCAGCCTTTCCCCTGAATGTGTTCTATTTATGGCAAGGAGCATTAAAACTTTGCTAGCTTTTTTTTATAACTCCAATGTCAACTAACAAATATTTTATTTGTGAAATGAACGATCAAATGAAACTTTTAAGTGACTTCTTTTGTCACAGGAATATAAAGTGGTTTAAACTACCATGAGTGGGTTTTCATTTATTTTAGTAAAATAATTTTCAATAGAATTGTAGAGTCACAGAAATTAGAGATGGAAAAGACCTGTAGATAAAGGACATATATCCCAGTTTTACAAGGGGAGTCCTGGTTTTTCATACTATCTCACAATCTGTGGGAAAATGATCTTCTTTCAGGAATCCTGAAATGTCTCAGTTTTTCATTTTAATCAATCAAAATAGTCGGGTTTTTTTTTATAATTGCAAAATGTTTGTCCAAGATGTATTTCTGCACTGATAAAGAGTGTATTGTACCTTTTCATCACATACTAAGCATTTGTTTTTCTGCTACCAATTGTTCAAGGCCAAGCTCGTCACAATTTGTCAAGCACAACACTGTAACACGTGTCCAATTAGTCTATGACTTCATCTTTGTTTTTTTACTCTCCAATTCTGCAATAAGAATTGTGCAGGACAACACTTGCATCCATCTAGAGTTTCATTGACTTCAATGAGACTCTGTGCACGCACAAAGGTCCCCCTGCATGGATCCGATTACAGGATCATTGCCTTAGACTGTAAACTCTCCCTACATTATATATCTGTGCACTGCCAACCCGAATGAGGCCTTGATTCTGACTGAGGTAGTATCATAACCTATTTGATGAATAATAATAATTAATAATAGATGTGTAAAATAGATATAAGCTCATAGAACTTGAAATCTTATTACACTAGAGGAAATATCTATATTCTGAACTGTAGATACCAATTAGATCTCTGGCATAGACCTATTGAAAGAAGTTTATACAATATTTTAATTATTACTGATAATTGGAAAAGATTAAACTTACCTCCACACATGTTTTGTTGCAGCCTATTTTTAAATTCATTTAAACACTAATCTTAATAGTCTCAAATGATTTTTTAAAAATATATCTTAAAGCCATCTCAAGAAAAATAATTCTGTTTCACTCATGTAGAATCTCAACATGCTCACTCCAGATGGTGTTTCATATTGGGTCAGAAACTAATGAGGGAATCTGGCTTTAAAATTGAAGTAACAAGAAAAGATGAGTAACAAGGGATTACAAATTTGCAATAGCAATTTTTTATAAAGTAACTCTTTGTTTCATTTTTTGATAATGTTGGGTGTGTTTTTTGTGGATTTATTTGTATTTATTGCATTTCTGCCACACCTTGTTACAGTTATAAAAGATTGTTTTATGAGGCAATGAAACATGCTCCAAATCCCCAGAAAAAATAATTTGCAATAATTGGACCTTCCCTTGCTAGTTTATTTATTGGAAATATGTAAGAAACTTAATCGCGATCGGGGTGGAAGAAGCTGTAGATTTTAATTGCCAAGAGAAAGAAATAGTTTTTCAAAAAAATGTTTCTGAAGAAATTAACTAAAAGCTCAAACTGTCCAACTGTATTGATGACAACATTTTCTTTGTCTTTAATTGAATTTAGTGTTTTTAAAGGTACTGTATTAACAGAATTATCCATAGGACAAATACAATGTGAACAGCAGCAGTTCAAGGATTTCAACTCTGCCAAGGTTAAAGCATAACTTACTCCCCACGTTCAGTCACTTTTTAGCCTCTCTTGGGCCTGATCGAGCTCCCACTGAAGTCACAAGTATGAATCAGGCCACTGATTTCCACCCAGGGTGCCAAATGCAATGGTGGTTTTTTGTAATGTAGAATGTCCTAAAGTTATGTCTGCACTTATGGCAGTGTGTAGATGACATAAACTGCATATCCACTAGCGTGGGTATAAATAGCAGTGTAGACAGTGATGCACTGCTTAGGTGAGTAGAGTGCCTGCATCAAAGGGTATATACCTAGACAGCTCTCTGCAGGCCCAAGCAGTGCCTCCTTCCATTTCTACACTGGTGTAGTGTCCTGCTACCTCCCACTTGCCGAAATCTTTCTTCATCTCAGTGAACAGCTCCTTTAATGAAGAAAGGGTCCAGCACCAGGGAAAGGCTCTGGCACCTCCCTCATGTGGGAGCCTTTCCCCACTGCCCGCCCCCTGCCGGAGCCTTTCATTGCATCATGTCACTACGCACGCAGCCTGCTTTTAATGTGTCATGTAGCTACATGTGTAGTGCCTGTACTCTACATGGTGCCATAAGCATAGACAAGGAATAAGACTAAAAACATTTTCCACCATATAACCACTGAGAGTTTTGCCTGAGTAAGGAGTGCAGGATTGGGACCCTTGTCACTACTGATGGAGGAACAGATCATGCTCCCAATGAACTCAATGAGAATTTCTCATTGATTTTCAGCAGGAGTAGGAAAAGAGCCTTGGACTGGATTCAGATGAGCAATCCAGAAGGGAAAGGCTCTGCATTTTATAGCAATCCTTAGAGCCATCCAGTCCTCCCTTTTTCAATCATTTTATCCATCTACAGTTTTGCCAAATCCAATGATTTTTTTAAGTCTTTGTATAGTTCATGTTTTTCTTAGTCCCATCTGCTGGAATTACGAGATTGCATGAGAATCTCATCTTTCTTTTTTCTTTTTAAAAAAATAAGTTGATAGCCCTTGTAGTTGGGGAGAAAAGCTTGAAAATATAAAATGAGCTCACCCTAACAGTGGCTGAGAAACAAGAAGGCAAAGAAAAAGACCTCCAAAGGTATTATTTTTCAAAAATAGCATAATTTTTAATTTTAATGATTTTGGGGGACTTGATTTTTTTTTTTGAATGCTTGAAGTTGACAATAGTGCATTTACCTAACATTTTATCACCATGCACTGAATGAGGCAGGAATTGTGTAGAAAAAATAGAGTGTGATCAAGCAATTAAATACTGTATCCCAATGCATACACATGAGGGGGCTGTATTAACTTTGCACAGATCCTTCCAACACCAATGTCGGTACGCAAGGTGGAGAAACAAGTCTGTTTCATTTTTCCCTGTTATTTGATGCTGCTTTCATCTGCTCTGTGGTGTTGGGCTCAATTGTTTTGTCCTCCCTACTGAGGGTTCTTCTTGAGGTTTCTCTTGGGTGCCCTCATTTCCTCACACCATATGGTTTCCATGTGATGGCTTCATGTGGGAGTCTGTGTGTTGGCATCTGCAGTATATACACCAAATATATCCAGAGCATCTTTCTGATTCTGGTGGAGATGAGCTGCTTGTTGGTGATTTCTTGGATTTCTTCATTGGTGATGCCCAGAATCTTTCAGAGGCATTTATTTTTGTACAGTTTTCTGTCTAACATTTTGACAGATCTCCAGCTTTTGCAGTGGTGTGTTAACACTAAGATCCTGTTAGAGTTGAACATTCTCAGTTTTGTTCCAGTATTGTATATCTTTGACTTGCCTACCTTGTTGAGTTTAGTGAACAATGTGGATGCCATTCCTATCCTTGATGTCATGTCCTTCATGAGGTCTCCTATGGCTAGTATGTTGTGGCCCAAGTAGCTGAACTGTTCTGCTTTCTTGATGATTTTGCCTTCTAATTTGATGTTGCTGCTTTCATTCTGGAACTTTTGTGTGCTTGTTCTTTAGGTTATAAAGTCATTGCTGACTTTTTTTGTATGTAATGTCTTAGATTTTTAAAAAGAGAAAACAAATTACTTCATGTGCAATTGTAATTGTAGTACAGCAGGGCTGGAGAAGTCATCCTGTCCAGCCCGCTGTGCTGGGGCAGGACCACATAATCCTAGACCATCCCTGACAGGTGTTTGTTCAATCTGTTCTTAAAAACCTCCAGTAAGGGAGGTGGGGCTCAACAGTCTCCCTTGGAAGCCTATTCCAGAGCTTAACTACCCTTATAGTGAGAGAGGTTTGGGTAATATCTAAACTAAATCTTCCTTGCTACAGACTAAGACCAATTCTTCTTATGCTACCTTCAGTGGACATGAAGAACAATTGATCACTGTCCTCTCTATAACAGACTTTAACATATTTGAAGACTTGTCAAGTCCCCCCCCCACCCCCTTCTCTCAGGACTAAACATGCTCAGGGTTTTTAATGTTTCATTATGAGTCAGGTTTTCCTTTTATCATTGTTGTTGCTTTCCTCTCAGATCTCTCCAGTTTGTCCACATCTTTCCTAAAGGCTTTGCTCTTTCTTATCAACAGCAGCGTTTGAACCCTGGACTTTCAGCACGGCAGTGCAGACCTTTACCACTGGACCTGAAGGATTAACTACATCAGGAGCAGCAAGAGTAGTCTGTTTTCCTCTGTGGATCAGCCACTAGAGGGAGATGCATAATGCTCTGAAAAAATAGGTTACATACACATAAGCAGACCCATTTTACAGGCAGCATAGTTGAATACTTAGATAAGGCAGATTTCTGAGAGGCAGTGTGGCTAAATGGGTCTGCCATATGAATGAGCAGGGTTATATTAGAGTTCTGTTTCTTGCATATTGAGTAGAATGCCTTATTAAAGAGGCTAGGACTTTTCAGCTTGGAAAAGAGGAGACTAAGGGGGGGATATGATAGAGGTATATAAAATCATGAGTGGTGTGGAGAAAGTGAATAAGGAAAAGTTATTTACTTGTTCCCATAATATAAGAACTAGGGGCCACCAAATGAAATTAATGGGCAGCAGGTTTAAAACAAATAAAAGGATGTTCTTCTTCACACAGCGCACAGTCAACCTGTGGAACTCCTTGCCTGAGGAGGTTGTGAAGGCTAGGACTATAACAGGGTTTAAAAGAGAACTAGATAAATTCATGGTGTCCCTAACCTCTGTTTGTCAGAGGATGGAGATGGATGGCAGGAGAGAGATCACTTGATCAATACCTGTTAGGTTCACTCCCTCTGGGGGACCTGGCATTGGCTACTGTTGGTAGACAGGATATTGAGCTGGATGGACCTTTGTTCTGACCCAGTATGGCCATTCTTATGTTCTTATGTTCAGTAATAAAGAGACAAGGTGGGTGAGGTTATATCTTTTATATCAGCAATAGTCAAGAGAAGTGAGACTTGAACTCATGGTCTCCTACATCCAAGCAGCAAGAATGGTGAGGGGTGGTGGTGGGGGGACATTCATCTTGTCTGTTTACTATGTTTGTGAGACAAGGTGGGTGAGATAATATCTTGTATTGGATCAATTTCTATTGGTAAGAGTGACAAGCATGGGAGCTTACACAGAGCTCTTCTTCAGGTCTGTGTAAGGTCAAAAACTTGACTCTCTCACCAACAGAATTTGGTCCAGTAAAAGATGTGACCTCACCCATCTTGTCTCTGTAATATCCTGGGACTAACATGACTACAACCTCACTGCATACTATATTTGTGTGTGGCATAAGTCCTGTAGGATGCACCTCTGTGATCCCAGTATTCTATTGCTAAATCTCAAAGTCTGCTGCAAACTGGCATGAAAGTTCTTTTTTAAAAAAGTCTGAGGAATTTTTTTAAGGGAAGGTATTATAAATTCTAAATATAGAGGTAGTAGCTGCTCTTTCTGTAAAAAAAAAAAAAAAAAAAAAAAAAAAATTAGACTCGTTCAGAAAACCAACAATTTTCTTGTGAGAAATTTCAGACAAAAAAATAAGAACATAAAAATAACCCATCTAGCCCAGTAATTCTGTCTTCTGACAGTGGCCAGTGCCAGATGCCCCAGAGGGAATGAACAGAACAGGGAATCATTGAGTGATCCATCCCCTATCGCTCATTCCCAGCTTCTGGCAAACAGAGGCTAGGGACACCATTCCTGCCCATCCTGGCTAATAGCCATTGATGGACCTTTCCTCCGTGAACTTATCTAGTTCTTTTTTGGGCCCTGTTATGGTCTTGGCCTTCACAACATCCTCTGGCAATCATTGACATTTTTCCCATTGGAAGTTTTAAACTGATTAGAAATGATATTTTAGGTAAAAAATTAAATGGTAGGTTTAGCTCATTTTGAAATGTGGTAAAAGCAAAATTTCATAATTTCATCACAATTTTCCTCTGCAAAAATTGAATTATGGTTTCACAGGAAAATGTAAATGCCAATGAAAAAAACTGATCTGATGGCAATTTTTTGCATAAAAAATCAAAATAAATAAATAAATAGATAAAAAGATGAATGAGTCTTTCTATAGGGAGAGTCATTCATTTCATTATTTTTTTATTTTCTATGCAAAAAATTTCATCTTCCCAACAGTGCAATAAACATTATACAAATGTTAGTAAAGCTAATATTCCTGTGAAAAAAAGAGTTTGTTCTTCATCATCATTCTAAGAGTCAATAATGGAAGGACTGCAACCTGCCTATAGCCATTACAGAGCCAGATGTAGAATATAAATACTCTAGTGGATATTGGTGAGCTAGGAACACAGGAGGTAATCTGATGCATGCAGATGCTGGCAGTCAAGATTACTCAAGTTGTGCTGAAATTTCCTTTGCACCTGGCACTGGAGGTATTAGCCATGCCAGTTCAGTCCCCCAACACAGATGTGCTTGTTGTACCACTTTGTATGTATAGCATTTAGGTTTCTGTTTAGCTTGGCATAGTACACATAAATACTGTAATCCAAAGACCACCCATTTATTAGTGCACCTGCATCTTCCACTTTCTTTAATGTATTGCAACCCTTTTACATTGCTGAGCCTAGTGCAGGCAAACAGGATATAGGAACAAAAGGTAAAAATATTAATCTGACTTTACTGTGCATAGCTCACCATGTCAAAGTAAATGGTATATTTTAAAAATTATCACATTATATACTACTTTAGCAGCTGATATGCCCAACAGATGTCCCATTGTGCTCTACCCAAAGCCTCAGGTCCTCACATATCTCCAGAAGCTCTAACAAATACATTTTCAATAAAAGGCAATATATATCCTATATTGTATCAATGTAGGCCTTGATATGGAGAGAAAAATAGAAAAGGAATGCAAACAAAAGCAAGCTAATAAAAAAGAACAGACTGTTATCTTGTAAAATACAAATTCCTTCTGAAGATCCACCTACATCACAATGCCTACAAGTAACTGTAATGGCACGATCATAGATTAATTTCAGTTGCGATATAAGAGGCCTGATCTGACAGTTTAAAAGGTCCTTTAAATTGGTGTAAATTACATTTATACTGGCTTTAGGGCAACTGTATATTGCCAAGGCAGTATAAAGCAGACTGAGTGTAAATGAAAATTAGGTCCAAAATATGCAATCTCAAATTACCCTACAACCTGACCATTATAGCTACTAGCAGATATCAGAGTTCAGGAGGGATTTGTATTTTATTCATTTGAAATATCCTTTATTTTTATGACCTTTCTTTGTACATATAACACACATAAATAAAATGCATATATATTTGTAACATTAAAAAATACCTGACCACCTATGGGTTTGTTGTTCCCTTTCCCCTACTCTCCATGTCTCTGTTTGTATGTTTCTCTGGCAATGCAAAGGGACCTTAAATTTGGTGTAAATTATACAGAAAAAAATATATATTTACTTTAAGGCCCGTTCATACCATCTAAGTGATGTACTGTGTATTGAAGTCTCAATGTAAATAAGAATCAGGCCCTCAATCTTTTGAGGGCTCCATCTTGCATCAGCATCCACTGGTATGGACCCTTGTGCCCATGCCAAATCTCACTGAAGACAAAGTTGGTGGGAACCCACATGGGCATAGCAGTCAATGCCAATGGATACCCATGTAGGTTCAGGGCCTTAGAATGTGCATTCTTTGGGGCAAGGGCTGGCCTTCATCTGTGTTTCTCCCATTGCTAGCAGCACTATGAACAAATAATATGTACTAAAATCTCATCTTCACTAAACAAAACCAAACTTCACATTTGTGGAAGACCATCAATCGAACAAACCAAGTTTTGTTTGTAAAGTTTCCTTTGGTATTTGGAATGAAATAGTTGGTTTTTGTATTTGGATTTGTTAGTAGTATCCAGAACCTGGGCATTGGAAAGAACTTTAAATGGCCTATCTGCTAAGCCAACTCCAGCTGATGGTGTTTCTTTTGGTCCTTGGGAAGGAGAAATCTGGAACCTTAACTTGATTGTGGTTATACAGATAGATATTTTTGTTGTTGCTGTTTTTCTTTGGTCTATGTAAATACCTCTCTATCATAAAAAGAAAAGGAGTACTTGTGGCACCTTAGAGACTAACAAATTTATTAGAGCATTGAATAGAGACAAGCCATGAAGTGAGCTGTAGCTCACGAAAGCTTATGCTCTAATAAATTTGTTAGTCTCTAAGGTGCCACAAGTACTCCTTTTCTTTTTGCGAATACAGACTAACACGGCTGCTACTCTGAAACCTGTCTCTATCATAAGGTAGCTTTATGTCAATAATTAAAACTGTAAATATTGAATAGGGTATAAAGAAGTTCATTTTTCCTTTCTCTGTGAACCTTTAAAGATGTTTCTTTAGCTCCTTGCCAGATAAAACACGTTTGGACAGATGTTTAGTATTCATTCCAAAGGCACTATCCCTTTGGTTCTAAATTCAGTGACAAAGAAAGGCTGTTCCTACACATATCCGAATTCTGGAAAATTAATATAATCATACTTCAAAGTACTCTAGTTTTCTCAAATTCAATTTATATCCTTCTCTGGGCCTCAGATTTGTTGCAGATGTCTCTGATAGTAATACATTAGTGATCTCTTGCAAGGTATCAGTTTAGAAATTAATGGGAATAGCAGCTATCTTGTAATAGTCCTAGACAACAAAAGAAACCCAAGGCACAACAGTAAATAATCAGTCTGGAACAAATTAGCGGTTAAATTCTGCTGCCACTTCCTGGACATGCTAGGTGGGAACAATGTGTGGGAAATCTGTCTTTCTTGCTAGTCTACTCAGGGCTTGATTCTGAGAGGTACTGGGCTCCTTCACCTACCACTGAAGCCAGTGGGAAGTGAAGGTGCTCATCACCTTGCAAGATCTATCCCTTGTACAGGAGCAAGCAGAAGGGTGACCAGCATTCTCTGTTGAGTGTTAGGTAATAGATAAGACTTAACTTGCCTGGTGGCTCTTCTTGGGCTCAAGAAGGCATGGACAGATTTTTTTGCCCCTTAAATATCTTAACATGGATGTTTCACACTGCTGGAAATGGCTAAAAGTTCTGGATTTGGGAATATGTCATTCACGGCTTGCTTCCAAAATTTTTTGAAATGCTAAGCGCATGTTATATGTGGCTTTCTCACCTGCAATGCAAGTGGATTTTCTACCAGGAAGTGCCTCAGAAGTTGTTGAGGTTCAGAGCTCCAAACATCACAGAGTGCATGCAGCAGGGGACACAAATAGGAATGTGTCTCACCAAAGAGTTGTGCACGAGAGAGAAGGGGATCCTAGTTCTCTGAAGTTCTGTGCTGTGCATCTGTTCCAATGAAATCAATGGGAGTTTTGCCATTGATTTCATTAGGGCCAGAATTTCACCCCATGTGCAAAACTATAAAATCCTTCCTCTGAGAAGAAGATGCAGCAGTAACTGCACTCGTACATTTTTTGGAAGGGAAACATTTCCCCCCTTCTTAGTATGTAGTAGTCTTAGAAATGTACAAATCAAAGATGGTTTACATTGATCAAACTTTTACTGTTCCATCAATATTACTGTATCTTTCCTTTCTGGGCAGTGGCATTTTTATAGGCTAATCAAATATCCAATATTACTTGGAGCCATTTGAAGTGAATGCCAGAATTACATAGAAAGTAATCTGAGAATTAGATCTATTTTTGTTAGTTGAAATTATCTTGACTTGTTCGTATTGTACCTGATGCCCAGTAAGTTGATAGCCCCAATACAAATGGAAGGATATCCGGTTTGAAGTTCTTAAATATCTGTTAAAAGTGGTGAGCAGTCCAAGCACATTAAAATTCCATGTTCCCCCTACAAGTGTTTGCTGCAGATGACCCCCACTGATCTTAAATATATTTCTGTATCTGTAACTGAATAGAGGTTTTCCGTACAGCATGTTCTAATGGTACTCTGGCCTTTAGCCAACAAGGCACTGAATAAGGCTATTTTTAAAATACAGAAACTGGGAACAGCTGCAGCAATCAAATTTGATAAAAACAGAGAGGAACTTTGCTTTTTTTACAGTTTGTCCAAGTTTAGACTCCTTTCATAGAATAGCTTTTGTTCTGTTGGATGAAGGGGATACAAGAGTAACACAGAGAAATTCTTTTAAACAAATAACTTTTTAAAGTATACAGATTAAAATAATAGGGTGAGCTGGGGTTTTGTTTGTTTTTGTTTTTTGTTGCACTGATATGTTCAATGCTGTTGTACTTCAAAATATTTAAAGAATAAACCTCTAAAAACAATATACTTTGTCTGCCAAGCTTTACCATGAAAGTCTTTTCCTTAATGAGCTCCTAAAACAAAAGATGGCATCTCTTGTTTCAAAATATTAGAAATGTGAATGCTGGTATTTGTTCTGAATGTCCTATTTGCAGTGACTGAGGATGGGAGCGATTTAATTTGAATCCTGCATTTTTTTCTCCTTTAATATTAATCAAGACTTATCTAAGAAAAAAAGTTCACTTAAGAAAAAAATGTTATCAAGACCTTTTTGTGCACATTAAAATGATTCACAAAATATTTAATTATCATGCTGTATTCTTCCTTCTTTCACCACCTAGTTCTTAGGAAATCTGCCACACTGTCTGATTGATAAGAGTCAGGAAGTGCTTATGTACAGAAGGTCCAATATACAATTGTAGGCTGATCTGTTAGGTGATTTCATCTGAGGAATGAATCTCTGTATTCAACTGATGCAAGACAAAAAATATTGAATGGAATTCTGGGCTCACTGAAGTAAATGGAAGTTTTGCCATTAACTTCGTGGCACCAGGATTTCACTCATTACGTTCCTTTAAAGTACTGTATATACAAATTACATTAATTTTAAAATCCTATTCTAATAAAACTATTTTTAGGTCAACACCAGTTCACAATGGTAAGCCAAAAATATATTCTTTCTTTGCCTCTTCTCTTGGTTTCTCTAGGGGTCTTTGTGTGTGCGTGTATGTGTGTGTGTGTGTGTGTGTGTGTGTGTGTATAAACATTTGTAGACTAGTCTGAGGCTCTCAGAAAGACTCTCTCTTGCTGTATGATTGTATACTATTACACAAAATCTTGGGCAAAAAAATGGGTTTACGACCCATATCTTCATGAAATAAAAAGGACATCCCCGGGACTGGATACCATAGAATGTGCACCTGAGTCTTTGTGTATATTAAAGACATTCATAGTAATTCACAGGATTGTCAGAACTGTGTCAAATTCTGCAGATATGCATGTTGTGTAACTTTACTGTCATGAGCAGTCCCATGACATCAATATTAAGAGGAATATTGTCAATATTGTCTTGTTAAGGCACTGGATTAGAATTTTGGAGAACTGGATTCAATTCCTGGTTGTGACCTTGGTCAAGTCATTTAGGCCCTAATTCTGTATGTGCTTAACTTTGTGCAGGGTAAATAACCTTGTGGACTGTGGTGGGACAACTCGTTATGTAAATTTAAGTATATATATAAATCTTTTGCAGGATCAGGCCCTTGATCCGTTTGTGTGTCAGTTGTCCTTTTATAAAGTCAGAGTAATAATATTTCCTTTTCCCAACTCTTTGTCTATCTTGTCTGTTTAGATTATGAACTCCTGGAGGCATGGGCTGTCTCTCTGTACAAGCACTAGAATAACTGGGCTCTCATCTAAATAATTATAAATGCTGTGGTATGTCTGTCTACTAGCTGCTGTTGGCTTCTTTTTAAAAATCAGAAAGCACAGCTTACAATGAATTTGGTGATTTATTTTAACATACACCAAGTAATCCAGTAACTGATCATCTTAAATCATACATACACTGTGACATCAAACATATCTTTAGCACTTTATACAACATATCTTTAGCATTTTCCTCTCTCTGTATATGAAAGTGTCCCCACATTCCTGCACAATGGAAAATTGTACTTTTAATACATGCACTGTTCTGAGCAGATACTAGAGACTCATGTCATGTGGAGCATTGAACTCAGCAGGTTTTCAAGGATCTCTGGCAAGTCACCAGTTTTCAACTTCTTATTCTATATTTTAACTTTGGAGCCAAAAAATATCCAGCATGATGATTACTAGGGTTTAATTAAATTTAGTCAGTCCTGTAGTCCCTTCTTTCCAAAGACAAACTGCCGCCAGAGACCGATTTACCACTGACCAGCAGTGTTTTTATGCAAATCTGCCTGAGTAAGTGCAGTAACCCCAACTATAATAGTGTCTTTCAATCTCTTTCCAGGACTGCAATATTTATATATTATGAAGATAAATTGGATATCAAAAACAGTTCCATTACAGAGGGAAATTTCTCTATGTAAATCACTTTTTCTAATCACACTGTATACCTCCCCACCCCCTATCCCAGTTTGCTTTCCTTGCTTTAAATGCATAGATGAATTCCAAATGTATTATTCTTTTGTACATTCACTTTGATATTGAAATATTGAGTTAAGGGACAATATAAACTTCTTGTTAAATAGCGTTAAGGTCTTCAGGAATGTATCTTCTGGGGCTGAGAAGTACCATAAAGGGCTCATATTCACATATGTCATTTTGTCTATCACTAGAGCAGATTTTTATTTGGGCTTCTTCCCCTCTCCCCCTTCCCCCACCTGATCATAAGAAGTGGGCTGGCAATCTCCCTAGTGACTTTATCTCCCCCCAATCAGGAATGAGTGCAAGGGGTCAGAAGTCCCTCTGCATGCTATTCAGAATCTGCTAACATCAGCACTCCATCGTGAGAGCTGGCTTTGTTTCCTGGTGGTACTAATATGAGGAGACACGTGAAGTAATTTGGTTTATGGAAGAGGGCAGGAGAGGCCTGGTGCTATGAAAACATTCCCACACAGACTACTGGCTCATTGATACAGAAAACAAGTAGGAACCTTCAGTTCTTCCACAAAGCTTAAAATAGAACAACCTAACTCAAGAACCCAAAGGCAACAGTTAAAAAACACTCTTCTCACACACTGATGCTGAAGTATTCTCTAGGCCAGATTTGCTATAAAAGTTCAGCTCCCATTTAAGCACCTAAATGAAGTGGCCGAACTGCAGAAGTCCTCAGTGCCTGGAGTTCTCGATCTCCATGGGAGCTTTTGGGTGCTGAGCTCTTTTGAAAATCTGATCTTCAACCTCTTAGCATTGGTTAAAACCTGCTATAGTGAATGAATGATGCATCTAGAGTGAAAAAAATGTTGTGTTAATATATTTGGCATTTCTGATTGTCATTTTTGCAGTTACAAAATACATATAATGCAGCAGCAATACAATATACCTGAAAATATTTGTTGTATTATTTATTTGAGTGCTATCAGCGTGCATGCAGCAGTACATAACTTAAAGGTTAATGTGGCCACTGTCCCAAAAAGATTACACTCTAAATTAGATTAACATTACAGTTCAGACACATAATGTAGCAAATAGCCATATTATAATCTAGTCTCAAAATGATGGAGGGTTTTTTGGTTTGATTGTTAAAGAGCAAACAATTATTTCTTTGGAGTAACATTCAGAATCTTTGCAGAAGTAGAGCATGCAGTATTTTAAGACCTCAGAATGTGTCTCTTAAAAGGGAACTTATGCCCCATGTTGGCCTTGTTGTTGTGGCTACCACCTTTGCTTTGACAAAACACAACTTTAGTGGTCATGCATCGTCGGCAAGTCAATATGTGCCATGCTTTTCACTTTCCTTTGAGGCCCCATAAATGCCATAAAATGGTTCGACCACCTCAGTTAAGCAATTTCCATAGGTGTTCTTTTCATGGATGGTGTTCTAATGACAATATCAATATTTTTATATATCAAACCAAAAGTTTCTCAATTAGTGTAATCCATTCATTGACATTTGGACCTTTTGTCCTCAAGGGGAGTATCCCATATCCATTGAACATCCTTCAGACCTGGGGCCAAAACCTTCACTCCCTTTCCGGTTCTTTCTCAAGCTAAGCCGTCATCAAAGTCAGTTTACCTGAAATATATTGAAATGCATGTAACCATACAGCTCCCTACTGGTCAAATGTATGAGGCAGGTTCAAGAGCATAAATTAAGCATTCCAAAATCAATTATGTTCACTAAGCTGGCTTTAGCTCTGATTTTTCTGAAGGTAGACTATGACTGACTTAAACTTACTGTTAAAACTTCTCATGTTTGCCCTAAGCTCACACCACTTTGCAATGTACCATAACAAATGTGAGGGTTCTGAAGAGGCCCCACTTTTTGTAGGGTAGCAGTGTATTGTGGGATTCTAACTTACTGTATATGCATCTGAATTGTTCTCATCTCTTCAAATGTTTAACATACCACAGTGTTTGGACATATGCAGTGTGGCTCAAAGGGTAGGAATTGGCCTTTAGTTACCTGCTGTCAACTGGCACTAAGTTTACAGCTACTGAAAAGTGACACATCAAATTTAAGTCACTGAAAATCACTATACTGAATCCTTGCATATGTTTCATGAGCTGTCAGTAATACAAATCTGTTCTTAATTATTCTTCCATTTAATTTTTTTTTTCTGCGTGGATGAGAATTTGATGTTTGCTTTGGCCAGAAATGTTTTAACAATTTAATAGTCTATAAAATTCTGTATGCTTTTACAATCGAAGAAGTTTGGCAAATGAGTAAGACTTTTCTTTTTTAAAACTGTATGGAAATTGAGAAAAATATAATATGTTTAAGCTTAGAGTTCAAGTTAAAAATACGTATGAGTAACTTCAGGGAAAATGAACGAGAAGTACTTGTGGCACCTTAGAGACTAACAAATTTATTTGGGCATAAGCTTTCGTGGGCTAAAACCCACTTCATCAGATGCATGCAGTGGAAAATACAGTAGGAAGATATATAAATATATATACAGAGAACATGAAAAAATGGGGGTTGTCATACCAACTCTAACAAGACTAATCAATTAAGGTGGGCTATTATCAGCAGGAGAAAAAAACTTTTGTAGTGATAATCAGGCTGGCCCATTTCAAACAGTTGACAAGAAAGTGTGAGTAACAGTAGGGGAAAAATTAGCTTGGGGAAATAGTTTTTAGTTTGTGTAATGACTCATCCACTCCCAGGCTTTATCCAAACCTAATTTAATGGTGCCCCGTTTGCAAATTAATTACAGTTCTGCAGTTTCTTGTTGGAGTCTGTGTTTGAAGTTTTTTTTGTTGAAGAATTGCGACTTTTAGGTCTGTAATTGAGTGTCCAGGGAGGTTGAAGCATTCTCTGACTGGTTTTTGAATGTTATAATTCTTGACATCTGATTTGTGTCCATTTATTTTTTTGCACAGAGACTGTCTGGTTTGGCCAATGTACATAGGGTGACCAGACATCCCGATATTATCGGGACAGTCCCAATTTTAAGACTTTTGTCCCATGTCCCAACCACACATCGGTCGCGATGCCCTTTGTCCCTATATCGGGGACTGCTCACCATGAGTCACTGCGCGCACCAAAGTCTTGGGGCTCCTGGCGCCCACCTGCCAGCAGGAGCCTGCAGTGCGGGCGGCACAGAGGTGGAGGGGGTCTCTGCATGCTGCACTGGCTCCCTCCTGCCCAATCAGAGCTGTGGGGGCAGGGCTCACAGGCACCGCAGAGGGCAGAGAGCCCTCAGCGCCCCCCCCCCCCGACCCAACCCTAGGAGCCAGAGGGACCTGCCAGATGCTTCCCAGGAGCCGCCCCAGGTAAACACCGCCAGAACTCCCCACCTAGCTCCCCGGCAGGTCCCACTGAATCTTAGGGTCGGGGGGGGCAGGGGGCTCTCTGAGCACTGCCGGCGCCGGCAAGCCCCACTCCGCGGCTCCGGCAGCTCCCATTGGCACTTTTCCCAGTCAATGGGAGCCACGGAGCTTGCACTTGTGGCAGGCGCAGCATGTGGGGAGTCTGGAGACCCCCCTTGCCGCTCTGACCCTAGGAGCTGAGACCTCCCAGCAGGGCTGGTGAGTGCGACCAGGGAAGGGAGCAGGGTGTGATGGAGTGAGTGTCTGGGAGATGTGTGTGGGGTGCTGGGCTGTGAGGGTGTGGAGGGTGCTGGGAAGTGGGGGAGGTTTGTGTGTTTTGGGGTGCTAGGCAGTGGGGGCCTGTTGGGGGGGTGCTGGGCAATGGGGGAGATCTGTATGTGTCAGGGCACTGGGCAGTGGGGGTCTCTGTGGGGCATTGTTTAGTTGTGGTGGTGGGGCTGTGGGGAAGGGCACTGGGAGGGAGGGAGGGAGGAGAAATCTGTCTGTATTGGGAAACTAGCGAGTGGGGGGGTTCTGTGTGAGGTGCTGGGTAGCTGTGGTGGGGCTGTGGGCGGGGGGGTGCTGGGGAGGGGTGGTGGTGTGCACAGCACTGTGCATTTGCAGTGGAAATGTGGGGGGACTAGGGGGGCTCTGGGCATAGTGGGTTCGGGGATGCAGGGCATAGTGGATCCAGGGGGGCTGTGTGGCGCAGCATGGGCCCACCCCCAACAGGACGGGGCATGCTGGTAGCACAGGGCTAGGCAGACCAGTGTATCCCATTGCCCCTGGCCGGCCCCGCCCTTCCCGCTGTTCACCTCCTCAACTGAAGGCGGAGGGTAGGGGCTGCAGGGGTGGGTCCCGGCAGTGCTTACCTGGGGCGGCTCCTGGGAAGCAGCCAGCAGGTCCCTGAGGTGAGGGTCGCTGGGCTGAGCCAGCAGTGTGGCCCGGGCTCCCCGCAGCAAAGTCTGTGCAGACTGGTCCACCTAGCTCATGGCACAGCCAAGGAAAGGAGGCACCTGCCTCTGCACATGCTGATTCCCCCCAGGGCAGGCCGGGGCTGCGCACTGCTAAGCTGCTGCCCAGCTCACTTACCCACACTAGCAAGCAGGGATTGCACCTGGCGGCGGACATCTGCCTCGATGTACTATCGGGACGCCATGTGTCCCAAAATTCAGGTAACATTTTACATTTGGGAGTGAAATAGAAAATTAGTCGATTCGGGAATGTCCCATTAAACCTGATTGTGATCTGTTATCTACTGGCAATTTTGGTTTTTCAGGTTGTTTTCAGGTATATCGCTGAAGCAGGGGCTGAAGAAAGTACTATGGGCCTCCCCTCTGTGACTGCGGCTAGGGCTGGAGCCAGGGCTAGAACTGGGATGGTTTGCTCCCCTGCCCTGCAACTGGGTCTGACTTTGCAACCAGGATCCTGTGCCCCTGTCCTGAGGCTTCAGCCAGGGGCTGGAGCTGGAGCCCTGTGTCCCCTGGCCCATGGCTTCTGCTGGGGGTTGGAGCTGGGGCCATGAGTCCTTGAGTCCTTGCCCCGTGGCTTGTGGTGTGGGCTGCAGCAGGGGCCGTACACCCCTCTTGCAGCTTCCTAGGGCTGTGCCCCCCCATGGCTCCAGTCGGGGCTGTGCACCTGTGGCTCTCCCCCTTCTTGTCCCTCCCCGCTCCCCCACTTGCCCATTGTGTCCTGGTATTTCACTCTTGTGATCTGGTCACCCTAAATGTACATGGCAGAGGGGCATTGCTGGCACATGATGGCATATATCACATTGGTAGATGTGCAGGTGAACGAGCCCCCGATGGTGTGGCTGATGTGATTAGGTCCTATAATGGTGTCCCCTGAATAGATATGTGGACACAGTTGGCAATGGGCTTTTTTGCAAGGTAGGTTCCTGGGTTAGTGTTTTTGGTGTGTGGTGTGTGGTTGCTGGTGAGTATTTGCTTCAGGTTGGGGGGCTGTCTGTAAGCAAGGACTGGCCTGTCTCCCAAGATCTGTGAGAGTGAGGAATCGTCCTTCAGGATAGGTTGCAGATCCTTGATGATGCGCTGGAGAGGTTTTAGTTGGGGGCTGAAGGTGATGGCTAGTGGCGTTCTATTACTTTTTTTGCTGGGCCTGTCCTGTAGTAGGTAACTTTTGGGTACTCTTCTGGCTCCATCAATCTGTTTCTTTATTTCAGCAGGTGGGTACTGTAGTTTTAAGAATGCTTGATAGAGATTTTGTAGGTGTTTAAGAATGTTGTCCTTTTAACACATCAATTGTATTTCTTGCTCTCTATCAAAGTTATGTTTACACTTTTTTTAAAGAATGGAAAATACTGAAATACAGAGTTAGGAGCTGTCAAAGAACCTACATTCTTGTCCATTTTCCCTCCTAATGTCCCCCCCCCCAATAATAGTCAGGAACTGTATTCATTTTTGTTTAGTTTCCACTGTATGATACTGACTTCTCCCTCTCTCATTTTAGCATTGAGAAAAAGAAAATAGCAAGGAAATAAAGAAAGGGAGGAAAATAAGAATGAGGGTGGTGGACAGAAGCAAATTCTCTGGGTGTTAACAGAATAGTTAGGACCACCCCCCAACTACACTCCAATCCTTTATTCAATTTCTTCTTTAATATATAGATTTCAGTTAACTACTTTGATCCAAACTCCCTTTGAAAGTTTCGCTCAACCCCATAGTTAAAAATAGCATGAAATTCCACCTACAGTGAAGGTTGAGCTACACATGTTAATATTTTCTCCTTTCCTTTGTCAATGTCATGATTCTTGCACCTGAGGTTTTAGCATTCCTCTTTCTAGTTCATTGGCTAGCATATCTCTCAGAAACGAGGATATTAACAGCCACTTTATAAAGCAAGAGACATTTAAGCATAATCTACAGCTAAAGAAAATGTTTCTGTTCCTTGTCCATCTGTTCTTGGCAGCATACATTTCACTAGAACTTGTAAAATGGTTCACACAAAACAAGTCTAGTGGGTTCCAGAGAGGATTTAACTCACTTTGATTGCCCCTCAAACTAGTCTGATGTATTAATGGTTAGAGACTCTTTTTGTCTTCTAAACTGAAGACTATGAATTTATATTATACTTGTTCCTTGAAATCAAGACAAATAGTATTTATTTAACTTTTCATTTTACTTTTTGAATAATACTGTTTTAAATGATATTTTACAGTTTTTTATTACACAATATTTTGGCACTGAACTACATGAGAAGAAAAATATTTACATTGTAAACAAGTGATCAACATAGGAAATGCCAGATTAATGCCCATACTTTAATTATGTCCCCTTGAGCATTCAACCTGTGCAATGAATGAGGCAAAAGTCCTATGGAAAAAAATAGCGTATGATCATGTAAATAAAGTCTGTATTAAAGTGCATAAGCACAAGGAGGCCAAATTAAAGTTGCCTAGACCACTTGAATGGAAGATTATGGGACAAATAAAAGGCACTTTTCTAGCCCAAGGGCTTTCTCTTCTTAAATTTCAAAGACCTGCTACAAACAATGGAGGCATAGAGCTTCTCAAAAAAAGGTTGAAAGAGTCTTTTATAATGTAAAGTGTTAAGCAATCTAAATATAGAGGTTGCTACCAGAACTGTGTATGCTTATTATTAGACTTTAGAGACATTTTTGTCATGATGTTTTGGAATGAGATGACAGTGAGTCCAGGTATAGTAATCATAGATTCATAGATACTAAGGTCAGAAGGGACCATTCTGATCATCTAGTCCGACCTCCTGCACAGCGCAGGCCACAGAATCTCACCCACCCACTCCTATGAAAAACCTCACCCGTGTCTGAGCTATTGAAGTCCTTAAATCATGGTTTAAAGACTTCAAGGAGCAGAAAACAAACAATTTAATATTGTACACAGCAATGATCATAGAATATCAGGGTTGGAAGGGACCTCAGAAGGTCATCTAGTCCAACCTCCTGCTCAAAGCAGGGCCAATCCCCAATTTTTGCCCCAGATTCCAAATGGCCCCCACAAGGATTGAACTCACAACCCTGGGTTTAGCAGGCCAATGCTCAAACCACTGAGCTATCCCTCCCGCCCATAGAATACTAGGGTTGGAAGGGACCTCAGAAGGTCATCTAGTCCAACCCGGACCAATCCCCAATGGCCCCCTCAAGGATTGAACTCACAACCCTGGGTTTTTAGCAGGCCAGTGCTCAAACCACTGAGCTAGCCCTCCCCACAAATCCTGGGGATTTGTTCCAGTAATGTTCCTACTGCCTTTTATCTTTTCTTATGCTAGTAGTTCCTATTGCTGTCATTTTTACTAGTGAGTCCTAGCTCTTACACCATTTCAGAATTAATTTCTAGTTGAAGTGTTGATGTCTTCCTAAAGGGAAGTGTGCTGAATTGTTTCAGATCTGAGTGATCAGCTGATGGAAGTGGTTGGTCTGGAGGGAGCCATGGAGATGGGTCAGATATACACAGGATTGAAAAGTGCTGGCAGGCGGCTTGCACAGTGCTCATCTGTTGTCATCAGGTAACTGTTTATAGTACCTTCTAGTTATAAAATTTTGTATTGCTACATATTGAATAAAAATCAGACATTAAATGCACATGAAAATTTGCTGAATTTGTAAGTATTTACTGAATTCATGTATTTAAATGTTTTTCTTTCATTAAAATACATGATAAAGTGAACAGGAAAATTCTTAACTTCAGTCTTCTCGCCTTATAGTCCTCTCTCACCTCATTGTGAGAAGAGGTTTTGTCTAGTGGTGAGAGAAGAGGACTGGGAGTTGATACTCCTGGGTTTTATTATTCACTGACTCTGAGTGACCTTGGACAAGTCATTTACATTTCTTTGACACATTTCAATCTCTTCATAAGATGGGTATCCTAATATATTCTTCACCTGGGAGTTATAAATTGCCATTAGTATTTGTAAAGCACTTTAAGATTCTTAGGAGCAAAAAAATCCTACATTTTATTGTTATACTGTACATTGAGCACTGACAAGTCACCATGAACAAATGCATTGGTATGAGTTAGCCATGAAACAAGAGAACTGGCTAATTTGATTGTGCTGTATTATTTGGACAACATTGTCAAATTCCTAGGAGTGAGTACAAAAGAATAGCACAAGTATGTAGGGACAAAATCAGAACGGCTAAGGCACAAAATGAATTACAACTAGCCAGGGACATAGAAGACAGTAAGAAGAGGTTCTATAAATACATTAGGAGCAAGAGAAAGACAAAGGAAAGTGTAGGCCCTCTCCTTAGTGGGGAAAGTGAGCTAATAATGGATTACATCAAGAAGGCTAAGGTGTTTAATGTCTGTTTTGCTTCACTCTTCACAAAAAATGGTAAATTGTGATCAGATATTCAACACAATTAATATTAACAAGAAGGGGCAAGGAATGTAGGCCAAAATAAGGAGAGAACAGATTAAAGAATATTTAGATAAGTAAGGTGCATTCAAGTTGGCATGGCCTGACAAAATTCACCCAAGGGTACATAAGGAACTAGATGTTCGCAATTATCTGTGAGAACTTATAGAGGACAGGTGAGGTCCCAGAAGACTGGAGAAAGACAAACATAATACTTATCTTTAAAAGGGGGTACAAAAGGACTCGAGGAACTATAGACTAGTCAACCTAACTTCAATACCTGGAAAGATAATGTGACAAATTATTAAACAATCAATTTGTAAGCACCAGGGGATAATAGGGTCATAAGTAATAGCCACCATTAGCCAAACTAATTTCCTTCTTTGACAGCATTTCTGGCCTATTGGATAGGGGGAAGCTGTAGAGATGGTGTACCTTGATTCTAGTAAGGAATTTGACATAGTCCCACATGGCATTCTTGTAATCGAACTAGGGAAATGCGATCTAGGTGAAATTACTATAAGATGGATGAAAAACTGATAGAAAGAACAAACTCAAAGAGTAGTTATTAATGGTTTGCTGTCAAGCTGGGGGCATGTATTTAGTGGGATCCTGCAGGGCTCTGTCCTGGGTCTGGTACTATTCAATATTTTTATTAATGACTTGGATAATGGAGTAGAGAGTCCGCTTATAACATTTGCAGATGACTCCAAGCTGGGAGGGGTTGCTAGCATTGTGGAGGACAGGATTGGAATTCAAAACAACCATTATAGATTGGAGAATTGATCTGAAATAAACAGGATGAAATTCAATAAAGATGTGCAACGGAAGTTGGTCCAATAAAAGATATTACTTCACCCATCTTGTCACTCTAATGTATAAAGTACTACACTTAGAAAAATCAGATACAAAACTAGAAAATGGGGACTAACTGGCTAGGAAGTAGTACTTCATAACAAAAATCTGGGAGTTATAGTCGGTCACAAATTGAATATTATCAGGCACCTCCTTAGTCTTCTTTCCCACCTAGATCAGGTTTGTCCCAGATCAGCTGTGTAGATGATCTGCCTGAAGCTGGAGTCTGAGCTCTGGGATCCAATGATGGGGGGGCGCAAGGTGGAGTTGCAAAAGGCGTGTATTAACAGGAGTATTGTATGTTACGGTGTAGATGTTCAGGCTCAGGTCTTAGGACCCTAAAAAAAAGGGAGACCTTTCCCCTCAACCCTACTCCACAGGATCCCAGAGCTCAGGCTCCAGCCTGAGGCAAATCATCTACACTGCAATTTTACAATCCTGGGCCACCCGGGGGTGTTAAATTGCTGTGTAGACATACCCTACGATATGGGTAATTGTCCCTCTCTACTTGGCCCTGGTGAGGCTCAGCTGGAATACTGCATCCAGTTCTAGACACCACACTTTAAGAAAGATGTGGACAAATTGGCGAGAGTCCAGAGAACAACAAAAATGATAGAAGGTTAAACCTGATCTAGGAGGAAAGGTTAAAAGAACTGGACATGTTTGTGATGGGAAAAGAAGCCTGAGGGGAGACCTGATAATATTCTTCAAATACGTTAAGGGCAGTTATAAAGAAGATGGTGATCAATTGTTTTCCATGTCTCCTAACATAGGAAAATAAGTAATCGTCTTAATCTTCCACACAGCAGGTTTAAATTAGAGATTAGGAAATACTTTCTGACTATAAGCTCTAGAATTGGCTTCTGAGGGAGGTTATGGAGTTCCCATCATTGAGGGTTTTTACGAACAGGTTAGACAAACACTTGTCAGGGATGGTACAGGTTTACCTGGTCCTGCCTTTGTACAAGGTGCTGGGCTAGATGACCTCTCAAGGTCCCTTCCAGCCCTACCTTTTTATGATTCTATGATTTACTGAGCTAAAAGTGAACACAGTTTTCATTGGTATGACAAAGTGCTGAATAGAACCAGAAAAATCTCTATATTTCCAAAAAAGTTTTTTTAAATATTTGACAATTTTACAAAATTGTACAATTTTTCACCAGCGAAGCTTGCCTCATCCCACCTCACCTCATGTGCGAGAGAAAACCATTAAGAAACTTTAAGAAAATAAGGTGGGATTTTCCAAGGTGCCTTAGATGATTTTGAAAATCCTACCCACAGTGTTTAATTCAGGATGGCTCCCGATTTGGGGTAGCAAGCATCCAATCTCAGTTGATGCAGAGAAGAAATGGGTTTGCCATCTGGCCTCCCTTTTTTGGATTGCCATGTGCTCGGGTGCACACCAAAGAAACAATACCTATGCTCTCCTACAAGTCGGGACTCCAAATGTGACACTCTTACTCAGCTGTAGGGTGAGGCCACTTGCACGATCTCCCCTGTTTCTACCTGTTGCGCCCTGGCCATTAATTACAGCAGTTACTCCCTTGAAAGTGTAGGTATTTCTGAAGGTGAAAGCCTACCTTCTGCTGAGGGTATTGCACTTCCCTTCCATTTCCCTTGACTTAAATGGGTGCAGAATTGGATGTGCCCGGGGTTATTATTTTGATTCCTGCCTTTCCATTCCTGTAGGTTTATGTAATTATCTGATGTGCATCACTTCCAGTAGTGCTGGGTCTATAAAACTGTTATTCTGCAAATCATATTAGAGCACTAAACATTCTAATTGTTTTATCCTTAAAGGCAAAGCCTCTGAACACAGTCGTCCTTGGAACTGACTTTACTGCTATATGAGTATGAGCAGGGTACTGGAATAGATGCAAGCAACAGAATATCCTCCCAGTGCTAATAAAAAATACTAGTATGGCTGAAAGAGTTTTCTTATTTGGTTCATAAACAATAGTTTGAAAATTGTTATGGGTAGCATGGACTTCTCTTTATTATTTGTATTGTGATAGCATCGAGACACCCCGTCCCATTGTGCTCGGCACTGTGCAGACATGTAACAAAAAGGTACTCCTTGCCCCAAAGAGCTTCATTGTGTTCTTATTTAATAAAGTAGATTCATACCTAAAGTTCATGCAGAAGTCAAGTTCCACTATCTGCACTCTGCTCTGTCATGAAGGAATAGCTGCATATTTTTAGCACATTGTGCCTGTTTGGTATACTTTTGTTTTGCATATTAAAAGTACACTTGAGGCTGTTCCTGAATGACAGTATATATGTTTGCACATAACATTGCAGAAGAGTACTTAAAATAGGTGCATTACTTTTTTGTAGGGGCATTGGGTCATGTACCTGATCTGTGGTGGAATAGCAGTGGAAGTTGCATGCACACTTGTGGCCAATAAATGTCCTGAGATTGCACACATCTGTTCTGTCCTCATATATCTCTGTTCAAAATAGAAGTTTGATGAATTTTGTCCAGCCACTCTTATTCATATAATTAAATATTTTACTTTAGAACCAGCAAGTCGCTGCCCATGCAGATTGATGGAGAACCATGGATGCAGACCCCTTGTACAGTAAGTATGCTTTATCAACATATCCAATAGAACTGGAAAAGAAATTTGAGGGGGAAATATTTTTTTCTATGATAAAAAATGGCAATCAGTTTTAATGATCAAACTTTCATTTCAGCTCTCCTTAAATGTTAGAAACTGCTCCTTTTCAATTAGAGACAACTGTAGTTATCAACATTGACTTAGCTTATGCTTCATAATTTCTGTACACCCACACAGATACACAGCACACCCATTCTCTCACGCGAACATAAAGAAACAAAACCTTTAATTTAATCATGCTATTTCTTCTACAGGTTGAGATGGAAGAAAAAGAAAGAGATTGTTATTACATTTCTTGTTCTGAATACTTGGGAGACTCTCAGATATGTAGTGATGGGAGGGCCATATAAATAGATGGATGTGTGAGGACAGAACAGTGGGAAATCTCATGAGATTTGTGACAAAATCTTTTGGAGTGAAGAGGTTGTGCATAATCTCTTGCAGCCATAAATCTGTGGTTATAGAGCAACAGGACTTGTGATTTCCCAGTCACTGGACTTGCAGAACCTATGGAAAGATGTTGGTCATGCCGTTTTTTATAATAACCCCGATGTCTGATCCATGGAGCATCTGACCCATGGTTACAGCCAAGAACACCACACACCATAGTCCATTTTGTTACCTAGTCAAACTACGCTTTAAAAATGGGCATAAAATGCATGTGTTCTTGTGTGCAGCCCCTTCCCAGATTTACTGTATCATTCCTAAAATAAACTACTCTGTCCTCTGTAACAAACCCATTATGGAACGTGTTTTTTCCCTTTTGTGGGCAGACTAGTCCACAGACTTTAAGTTTCATAAAGGTGAGTATCTGCAGAATCTCTATACATTTAGTCACAGAAGAATGATTCTATTTGATTTCATTTTTTACATTTATATTGCAAGAAATATTTTCCCTTTTTCTTCTGCTGAAAGAATCCTGTTGCTCCCTGCATTCTCACAAATTTTGCCTGAACTGTTCACTGTCTCTCCATGCACAAAAAATACTTGTGGCACCAAAAACAAAATTTACAAATCTTCTTAGACTTTCTCCTTGTCTTGGTTCTAAGTGGTCAGATATTTATCCAAAGCTCACATTCGAGAAAGGAGTTTTAGATATCTTTGTTTGATTTTGGGATCATATTTCCAAGGCTCTGCTTCAGAAAGATTTTTTTTTTTTTTTTTTTTGGAAATCAGAGAGCATTTGTTCATGGACTATGTAGCTTTCTCTATTCAAGCACACACACACGAAAAAAGTGTTACTGACTGTAACTGTGTGAACAAACTGTTTGAGCCCCAGGATTGTAAACTTCAGAAAAAAATATCAGACTAGTATAGAAATCATGAGTTTTTGCCTATAGTACAGACTTCAATAAAGTTTGCCTTGAGGTTGTCCCTCTTAACAAAAAGTACATGATCATTTCTTTTAAGATGAAGAGGAGTTCAACACACACACACACACACACACACACACATAGAGTGAGTTCCATCCCTCCAGCATTGACATCAGGCACATGGCTGCATCTTTAGGCACTTAAATACCTTTTAACTTTTGATCCTACGTGCCAAAGTCACTTTTGAAATCTGACTTAGCCATCTGAGTTACTTATGCCCAGATTTTTAAAGGTATTTAGGAGCTTTTGGAGTTAGGCACCTACATATCTTTTAAAATTTGGGCCCATGGCTTTTTGGTGAAATCTGACCCCACTGAAGTCAATGAAAGTTTTGCCATTGATTTAAATAATTCCAGGATTTCACCCTATAGCTCTAATAACATAGAGAATATGAAAGCTAAAAATTATTATTTTTATTGTGATAACACCTAGAGTTCCCAATAAGAATGGAAGCCCCATTGTGCTAGGCACTGTACGCATACATAAAAAAAGACAGTTCCTGCCCTAAATATCTTACAATCTCAGGCCTCCATTCTGCATTATGTTGCACATAGCCAGGCTTCTATATTTATCTGGAGATCGACTGCAGGCTGCCCAAGAAGCACAAGCTGCAGGATCGAGGCCCACAATTTATTGCTTTCATCATCTTTTCATATAGAACTCTTTTTGTGAAGGAAAAATTATAACATTAGTGCTTACATTAAACATCTTTGATAATTAGCTGAAGAGGAAATTCTATCACAGCTCACCCAGCCAAAATATAGTGACATAAAATATATTTATGGTCTCACTTGATCTCCAAACAGTCATTAATAGTAAAAAATCTTCAAAGGCTCTCGAGTTAATTTGATAAACTTCTATCTTCAGGCACCAGTATTTCTTTAAGAAAAATAATATTTCCATTTACCTACAACTGTCTTTAGCATTGTTTTGAAAAATCTCGAAGAATATCTGTCTTAATTACAAAAAACTGCAATTTCATTTCTTTCATCTGTTCTTGATTTGGTAAGTCCCAAGTGTGAATCTCAAGCAGCCAGTCTCACTAAATTAAAAATGGAAAAAAGAGACATTTATGGCAGATGCAAGAATATTTCCTCTGTGAAGGAATGGAAATGCTAGTCCACTGGCAGGGCCATTTTATGGAATGCAAGAAATTAAAAGTATCATTGGTGTTTGTCACAAAGCATGTTACATACTTTCTGTCTATTGGTGTTGATAAGATTTATTTAACAACAGGAAATTTATTACAGTGGCATGCTTTTTTTTCTCATTATAAGAACTCATAATACATGGCACCAGAAAATTATACAGGTGCTTTTATCATCCCTGGAAAAGAGGTTTGAATATTTATGTTTGAATGAATTTATGTATGAATTTTTCCCTGGCCTTTCTCTTACTCTTTAAGAGTGTAATTGAACCATTGTGCAGAGAGCCAGCACAAGGTTTATCTCATTACTTAAGCCTCACCTAGGGGCAGGGATGAACAGACTGAGGGATGAACAGCTTGGACCTCTTACTCATTGTGGAAAGAGTCTATGCGTAGCTAAGAGAGGAGCCACAGACCAGCTTTTACATAGATCCACTTGCCTCAACACCCCAGGCAGCAGGCACAGAGGAGCTCTAGCTTTCGTGAGCTACAGCTCACTTCATCAGATGCTCTAGTTGCAACTCCATCCCATAGATCTCTCAAGCCATTCGGGCCTAATCTCACTGAATTCAATGGGACTTTTGTCCTTGATTTCAGCGGCAGCAGGATTGTGTCCTGGCTCTATAGCAGTTGATGACAGGGGAAACTATCCAGCAGTAGTTAAATAGTTAATATAGAAACCAATGCCAGCCTGTAAAAAGTTTATCTTGTTATAATGACAATTTGCATGAATTTCTGTTTCTAGCCCTGAGGTTTGGGGGGAATTGGTTTTTGTTTGTTTGTTTTGTGCTGCTGTTGTTTTTTTGGTTCAGGTGCAGTTGGGCATTCTTTTTTCCATTCACTGCTACACTGCACATTAGTGTTGTTTACCTATGCATAATTTTTCTTAATTTCACAATAGTCATTTTTGTAATTGACAATGCAATTTCCTGCATGTGTGCTTTCTGCACCTCAGACAAGTGTGCTACCATAATGCACCTATCTTTCCAGTTCAAATTGTTAAGAAAAAATTAGTTGTGACTAATTGCCAATTAATTTGCAGTAACTTGTGGGAGGTGGAACAATTGCACCTACTAATTAAAATTTAAAATATTCCAACGTGTCATCTTTAGGTGTCTGTGGAATACATAATTTCCATTTTAGTTCTGCACTGGATCTGTAACAACCCTGAGCTTGACAGCTCTATTAATTTAAAAGCTCAGTGATACCTATTAGTACAAAACATGAAAAAAATGCTATTAATCATTTATTTTAATTTTGCAGCTGTCATTTTCACTGTATGTTTAAGAATTATGGTGACACCATAATGTTTTCCAATCTAACTGTGTGAAGGGGAAACAGATCACACTACTTAAGATAGATACTAGAGTATATCATTAGAGCTTAATTAATGTCAGAATGATTAGATGTGATTGCATTTTGCACAATAATATTGTTAAGAAAAAAAAGAAAAGGAGTACTTGTGGCACCTTAGAGACTAACAAATTTATTTGAGCATAAGCTTTCATGAGCCACAGCTCACTTCATCGGATGCATTCGATAAATTTGTTAGTCTCTAAGGTGCCACAAGTACTCCTTTTCTTTTTTGCGAATACAGGCTAACACGGCTACTACTCTGAGAATTGTTAAGAAATTGTTTAAAAGGATTGTCACATACAGGTCTATTTAAAACCACTGGGCTGGATCAGAGAGGTTTGGCCCAAATGTACACAGCCCAAGCCAGGAGAGAGGACACAAAGGGAGCTTAAAACTCACCTTTGCACTTCTCTTATCCTATGGCTTCTCTGTGCAGGGTAGTCCTCTGCACTGTGTTAGACATGGAAGGTGTGTGAACTGCCTGTTGTGGGAGGCTAGCCCCCCAGCCCTGCCCCTGGAGCCCAGAACCCCCCACTCCAGGCTGCCTCAGCTCCGGAGCACCAGACGGGTGGGCAGCACGTCCCCAGTCCCCACAGCACTGGGTGGGTCGGTGGCGCCCCCCAGGCCATGGCATGGGTGAAGACTAAGCTGCAAAATGGGAAGCAACGTGGGGCAGAGCGTGGGCAGGGCCACGCCTGGCTGTTTGGGGAGGCTCAGCCTTCCCCAGCCTATCATACCCACCACCCATGGTGTTAGAGCACCCTTAAGGGCTGTTCTTTCTGGCACATCTGCATCTGGTCTCAGACACTTTTGGGGATAGTTATGATGTAGTATTGCCCCAGTCACTCCTGCCCCAGCAGCAGAGAGAGGAGTGGCATACAAACCTCTAGTCTGTGGGATAATCCTGTGAATCTCCCTGCTGATAGTGTGAAGCCAAGTGGCCACCTGTTACCCATGTATATGGCTCAGTATGTTCATATTTGAATTTAACTTTGTATCCTCTGAGGTGTAGAGTTGACTATTAATCCAACATAACATAAACTGGGAGTATCATTTATAGTTCCTTATTAGTTAGCGTCTTGATTTGTTCCTGTATTTATAACACCACATTCTGTTTTCATTGGAAGAGCAATGATGACCTCTTATTTAAGCATACTATGATGTTAGGAACACACACATAACTAGCACACATTGTAGAGTCCAGTAACACAAAAGGAAAACTATTTGATCTAAGAAATATAGTTAATACATTAAACTTATTACTCCCTAGTGCATTTCATTTATTGGATGCATTGTGTTACTGTGGCTTCAAGGCACATTTTGAAGCTCTGACATGCTCCTGAAAAAAATAAATGTCCATTTTATGCATTTATAAACATTTTTAATATGACAGACTCAGACTTCTCATTTATTAGCAAACATTACTATCTTCTGATGATACAGACTAACATGGCTATCACTCTGAAACCTATCTTTAAATAGGGAGCAATTACTATCTCTAATTTTAAGAGTTATGCTCTTCTTTAAATTGAATATGGTTTTCCTTTTAGCAAGTATATCATTAGCTGCACTTCTTAGGGCTGCAAAAATGATTTTAAAGTTTCTAATGCTACATTTTCCCTGGAGCCATTTATTGATGTCTCAGCCCTGTAAAACTTCTGCATTAGGACTACAAACTTACAGGGTGAAATCCTGGTTCCATTGAAGTGAGTGGGAGTTTTGCCAATGATTTCAGTGGAGTCAGAATTTTACCTATAGTGTTATATACTGACCTTTCATCAAATGCATCATAAACTACTGGTAATACTTTTGGCTGCTTACAGTTTCTGTTTGGGTGGAGCTTTGTTTTATGTTTTTTGTTTTTCTTAAAATAAAACGTTTTCTAAGCAGAAGCATTTTCTCATGTTTTTTCCTATAGCTGCAACTTAACTTTGCATCTTTTAGAAATATTTTTCTTTAATTTTCTGATAATCATTCCACATACATTGCTTTTTCAAAATAATCACAAAAACATTCAAATTGACCCAATGGTCAGATTAAATTCTCCCAACCCAACATAACTAAATGGTTTCTCCACTCAGTGCTTTCAGTTCATGTTGAACCCACCGTCTCCAGGAAAGCATGAGAAAATAGCATTTGCAGCATTCCATGAAAGTCAAGACAATTTGGATCTTAGATGCAGTGTCTGTTCCTAAAAGAGGCCATCCCACCGCCCCATGCCCAAACATAACACCTACATATGATGTATGAGTGACAGCAACCCATGAGATAAATTCACAGGGCCAAGTCATCAGCTAGCATCAATGGAGCTATGCTGATCTGGTCCCCAAATTGGTGCCTGAAGCTAGGTTGACTGTGAGGAAAGAGAACCATACACTAAATTTCATGCTAATAAACAATAACATACTAAAGTTACATATTAGGTTGCAGTGCAACCAACATGTGAAGAGTAAGCTAAAATTCCCACAGAGTTAAATAAACCCCCTCATCCTGTTGAGATTTTTATGTTTCTGTCTCCTTAGATTGTAAAGTAAATTTCCACCCCCAAGAAAAGGATTGTTCTATATTTTAATGAACCTCTCCATGTGATGTACATTTTTGTTTCATTACTATTAGTGAATGACAAGTGAAGAATATTCATTTTACCTTGAAAATGTCAGGTATGCACTTTAAGAGAAAGATTTTTTTGCAGTTTTTAATGAGGCGGTGTTTCTTTTGAAAGAAATACCCATTTCTGATGTGGATACTATGCAGGTGACAACTGATATTTAATAAGTGATGGTTCTTGTATTAGTTGTAGTTCACTAAAGAAAATGTCTCAGATTGCTTTTGAAAAACTTTGTGTCACTAGCCCAAAGGCAAGATGTGACCTTTTTATTACATAATGAGAATCATTTATTATCTTACAATGTATCTTAAAGTCACAGACAAAATGCCACTTTGATAATTGCTTTCAATTAGCTTTGAGCATAGCATACATTCATAAAATGTCTTCTCTAATTTAGACTTGAATTAGAGAAAATTGCAGACATAATATACTTTAAGGTTGTCTCATTTAAGGTGATTCGTAGTTTTATATCAAAGAAATCAAAATGAGTGGCTTTAGAGCAGTCTTTCAAAGTGTTTTAAACAGGCTTTTCAATATTTGATTCTATTCTATTACCAATTAATTAACAAATTAGAATGCTAGTTCATCATTTTTGACCTTTTTTTCTATGTTAACTTTTGACTTTTATTCCTAATGGTTATTTTGAAATTAAGTATCATGGCTTGTGTTAAAAGAGAAGAACAATCTGATTAGGGGAATAAATAAGGCATGTTATGATACAGTGTATATCTTAATAATGGGAAACCAGCTTAGTGTCCCCAACATACAATGTGTCCTTTCCTGCTTTTGAATTCCTTTTTACTATGTGGATATGTAAAATATTCAAGTGACAAGCAGTGATAAAAGGGCAGGTTATAAATCTCATGCTCCTGTAGTAAGAGAGCATATTGCTGTATTCTTATTATATATGATTAATAATATGGATTTCCTGTATGATTACAATTTATGTGTTGTAACTATGACTATAAATGAATTTGTTTATGATATAAGCAAATGTCAGTTGTGACAAAATGTATTTCAATAGCTACTTTTCAATCCTTGGTCATCTGAAGTTTCAGAAGTCACATTTTAAGATTTTAAATGGGTCAGTCACTTTGTATATTTGTAAAAATATGATTAAGAAGTTGAGTTAGCTAAAGGGATAACTGTTTGTTTTTTTTCTTTCCCTCCCCCCAGATAAAAATTACCCACAAGAATCAAGCCCCAATATTGGTGGGACCTCCTCCAAAAACCGGTCTATTATCCTCCATTATCAGAAGAACAAGGAACCACAGCAAGGAATAAGCCTCTGTAGTTTAGTTCTGAGAAAACAAATTAGCAGCGCTGGGCTTTGGAATATTTATGCCAGAAATCTTTCAAAAGTTTTAGAATATCCTCCAACTCACAAAATTCTGGAATTTGGCATAACAGTTTCTGTGACTGAGCAAATGTAAAATTATGCTATTAGAAAAATTTATTGTCACTTTTTTAGGCAATTTTGCATGAGGAAAGCAGATTTTCTATACAGTGATATGGCATATTTTTGTTGCATGCATTACCATTTACTAATTTATGGTAGAATTCTGCCATGGAACATGAGGAGGGAATGCTCTCGGTAATTTGATTTATTTCATAAGATTTTATTTGTAGTTAATTCTAATGCAGTGATCATAATCCAGAGATTCTGTAGTTGCCCCTTTGAACTCAAGCATCTTCAGATCAGCAATTGATTTGACCTATATCACATAAGTGCTTGGAAGTTCACAGGTCCCATTAACTTGGCCTTTTACATTTAACATTTCTTTCCACTCTTGTGAATATTTTTCTTCAGCAATTTAACCCCACTGAGGAGTATTAAAATACTTTTTTCTTTGCTAAAATAACTTTCATCGTTCAAACACTGAGGCATGACACAAAAAGTCCCACTGGATCACTGATACTACTCACATGCAGATAACTTCTCACATGTGTAAGCTTTTGCAAGATGGGAAGTCAATGCAGGGTTGCCTGAATGAGGACAGGGCTAACAGTTAATGGGCAGCGAATAAAGGTAATGGTACTTGCAAAACTAGTCAGCAGTGTTGTTTGTTGAAACATTAAAACATTTGACTCAACAGTAAATCTTTGTAATATGCCAAACTTTAAATCATCTTGCACATTGGCCAAGAGTGCAGTATGTATGCACACAAATAACCAAACCACATGCCTTATAAACTGCATTTCCCACCAAAGATCTAGTGAAGGATGCTTCAGAGAAATGGGTTAATGCATAATTAATCATGAACACTGTAGCAGACTTATTTCTGAAAATTTATGGTTCTTTGATTACCTTGGCAATGTTCAAACTAATGCTGGAATAGGAAAAATAATCTATTAATTACAATTTTCATGCTCACCTTTCATTTGTTTCATACATTACTAGACTGACACACAAACTTGCTGCTTCACAGTTAAAACCATTTCTAATTTTGTTGTTGTTGTTTATAAATTTGCAACATCCCTTATTTTCTCAGGCTTTAAATTAGTCTCCTTAAGGAAAGGACATGCTCTTATCAGTTCCCTTTCTATTCATTGCTACGTGAAATCAAAACAATTCCTATTATAATAATTTGGGAGGCAATTGTTTCGGTCTTCATTTTCTCAGCCCTCTGAGAGACTTCTTAACAGCTTGGAAATCACATCACAGGTCTTATTGTCTATGGCTCGCATGGTACTGTCAGACTGTCTAATGGTTAGGTCCAAGAATGGCAACCTTTTTCAGTGTTGCAATAAATTTACAATATGGGTCTACAGTAAAATGCTTTTTTATGCAGTCTTGACATTCTTCTTTGTACAAAATAACCTGCACCTCTTCACTGCATGTTTTATGTTCTCAAACATTCCATCGGGGCGGGGGGCGGGTTTCTGCTTGAAATGCATGATTTATTAGTTTCCTCCCACCTTTATCAATACATTAAAGTGCCAATGAGTTATCCAATCTATATTTTGATTGATTCATTCATCTTTAAAAAGTAAACAGCATTTAATCACTCTGTTGTGCACGGGTACTGTGCATGGATTTAAGTAAAGCTGCTACCATTTGGTTCCTTAGTTTGAGTATTCAGCATCTCTTTTGTATATAATAGATACTGCAGAAAAAGGCAGCATAGTGCTAGTGAGGATTATGTATATGAAATATGCTCTCAATCTTCTGTAAACATTAAGAGGCAAAGACCAACATTAAGTTCAGCATCAGGTAGAAATATGAGATGACAATTATTCCTTAAAATTAAGACATAATTCACCATTGCTGGGTCCAACGATGTTAACAGTTACAGCAGGATTTGAATGTCCCTTGTTCTTGTATATTACATGCACACAGAAGATTCTGATGCATTAGTTACTGCAGATTTCCATAATTACAAGGTAAAAAGTATTTGCATAAAGAAAAACCTTGCTGGCATAATGCGCACACTGGCTTTCTGAAATTATGGTTACAGGTAATAAATATTTGCTCATGACTTGACATAGAATTTTCTACTGTTGCTATTCAACCTTTTACGTCAAAACATGTTGAATGATACCATTATATAATGTGCCCTCGATGATCATCTCTTGAACACTGTCTCTCTGAAAAACAAATAAAATGGTGCATAGGCTATTCTTTAACAATGGATGCCATTATTAAAGTGCCTGATAGCCTGTGAATAGGTAACTGCCAGTTATATGGTTTTCCATATATAGAGGGATGGATGGGCTCATATATACACTCCCCACACATACTCCATCAGAACAGCTGATGTCTCTCATGGTATCTTTACTCAAGAGGATAACTCATGACTGACATTCTCATTGAGGAAATAAATATAACAAAACAGTCTCTTCACTGTATATGGATACTTACACTATCAGTTTGTTTTTTTTAATCATAGGGATAGTTTTTGTATTAATGTATTATGTATTAATCATAGGGATAGTTTTGGGATTTTTAACATAGCCTATTGGTAATTTAATACTGTGTTGTGATTTCTGGTCATTGAAAGAATATGATAGTCTGAAGGAAAGGATAAAAGCTTGCAGCAATTGGAAGATGACCTGAAGTGAAGGCAATGTATTTGATGAAAAAATAATGGACAACACTTTTTGTCAAACTGTGATGTTCCCTTCTGGTGTTATCAGGATGGGTGATCTGTTAGGCCACTCCAATCCTTGACTCTCAGAGCCAGACTTACCCTGCTCTGCTGTGAGAACCTCTACTCCTGGGCTGTTCATGCACAGCCTCTGACGTGTAAGCTGCTCCCAGCTACCTGCAAGCGAATGATACTAGGCAATATCTCCGGTCCCAGACACAACCCTAGGAACCTCTGTCTTGCAGTGTCCAGTAATGCCTGCTGGAAACAACAAACTTATATGAGTTGGTCAATTTAACAAAGAAATTGATATGTACCAGCCTTGTTATCCCAAGGGGAATCTCTGACACGCTTCAAACCAAATTCACTGCTTCAGGTAGAATAAACAAAAAGATTTATTAACTCTGAAGACAGATTTTAAGTGATTATAAGTCAAAGCACAAGAAGTCAGATTTGGTCAAATTAAATAAAAGCAAAACACATTCTAAGATGATCTTAACACTTTCAAGGTCCTTACGAACTTAGATGCTTCTCACCACAGGCTGGCTTCTCTTCAGCCAGGCTCTCCCTTTTGATCAGCACTTCATAGAATCATAGAATATCAGGGTTGGAAGGGACCCCAGAAGGTCATCTAGTCCAAACCCCCTGCTCAAAGCAGGACCAAGTCCCAGTTAAATCATCCTAGCCAGGGCTTTGTCAAGCCTGACCTTAAAAACCTCTAAGGAAGGAGATTCTACCACCTCCCTAGGTAACGCATTCCAGTGTTTCACCACCCTCTTAGTGAAAAAGTTTTTCCTAATATCCAATCTAAACCTCCCCCATTGCAACTTGAGACCATTACTCCTCGTTCTGTCATCTGCTACCATTGAGAACAGTCTAGAGCCATCCTCTTTGAAACCCCCTTTCAGGTAGTTGAAAGCAGCTATCAAATCCCCCCTCATTCTTCTCTTCTGCAGACTAAACAATCCCAGCTCCCTCAGCCTCTCCTCATAAGTCATGTGCTCTAGACCCCTAATCATTTTTGTTGCCCTTCGCTGTACTCTTTCCAATTTATCCACATCCTTCTTGTAGTGTGGGGCCCAAAACTGGACACAGTACTCCAGATGAGGCCTCACCAGTGTCGAATAGAGGGGATTCATTCGCTTAGTGGTGGTGGTGTCTGTAGGTGTAGGTGAAAGAGAGAGGAAGAGCATGGCAAAGGTCTCTTCCTTTTATCATGTCCTTTCTCCCCTCTTGGATTTGTCCTATGCCCCCTTCAGAGTCGGTAAACATTACTGAGTCTCTCCAAGTAAAGTTGAGCAATTTCCTTGGCCCCATGCAGGTGAGTCATTGTACTGTAGCTCCCTTGCTGGACAATGGTTGTTGATGGGTTGATTGATACCCCACCCAGGCATTGGTTACCTTCCTTGCTGTTGCCTCTGCAGAGTTAATATCTGGCTGATTTCCCCAACTTACAGCATGTTTTAGTGACAACCATACTACACAATTCTCATAACTTCATATGCATTAATGATATACATATGATCCACTGAAAGTAATTTCTCTATCCATATAACATTTCCCCTGATACCTTACAAGGCATGCTTTATACGTAAAATCACGATTATATGAAAATGAGGAATATGGAGGTTACAGCACGCTCCCCCAAGGTATAGAATGTCACATAAACCTTCAGTATCTTCTTTGTTGTCCCCAGTGAAATAAAATAATGGTGTATGCTAGATTGGAGCAAAGAATAAATGGGGCTATCTTCAAATAGTGAACACACACACACAGACTCCAGTGGTATGATTTTGCATGCATTGAAATCAATGACAAAATTCACATTGACTTCAATGGGCACAGAGTAGGAATCAATCTATGATGATTTTTGCAAACTAACTTGATATGCAATACATGAAGTGAGACTGTCTGAATATTCGCACTGGATTTAAAAATTTGGCACTGACTTGCTAGAACATTGCAGCTGCTCAAAGCAATGTTCAGTCAAAAACATCTCTTCTCCCTTTTCTTGACATCTTTTATTCACTCACTGCTTCCTTTACTCACCTCTTTTCTTCCCTGGATTTCATTGGTAGAAGCACTGCAGGATAATGTATATAGGAAACATTTCATTATAATACTCTAGGGAGAAATCTAGTTTAGAGTCTGACTGATTGAATCCACCTGTGTCCAAGAAAGTGAAAAGCAAGACGGTAACCATTCTGAGCACTGAGATTAAGAATAGGCCACCTATACTTATAGAATTAATCCAATGTTTAACTTGTTCTATATTTTACAAATCCGTTCATAAAGCTACATGATTATTACTCATATTTTATGGTTACTTTGTATCCCTGTGTTTGGTAGACACTTGGGTGTTACACCTAGTGCTCTGATATGCTAGAAAGTACTGAAATTTCCTTGACTGTTAGGTTCTGAAACAGGAGCAGACACTAAATCTACCACCCTTCTCAGATTTGTTCCATAGTGTATTTCAGAAAGATAGACATCAACAATGAGTGCCCATTTTTCAAAGTCGGAATACAAACAGGCCCACAGCATGAGTTAAGGATGTTGAAAGACATATTGGTCTAAAAAAAGGTGTTTAACACCAGAAAATATCTGTTTTTGATACAGATTGAACCACATAAAAATTATAGAGCCACTTTAAAGCAAATTGAGTGAGGAAAAATATTTTTGATCCAGAGATTGGGGCTTGTGGGCTAAGTCTATAGATTGATAACCTTTTTATGAGCAATTTCACAGAATGAGATGGTGCTTTAAGAGAGTTTCAGTGCTGGCTCTATTCTGTGACTTGCTTTCTCCCAAGCCAAGGGAATTCTGGGACTTGTAGTCCCCAGAGCAAGCACGTGATTGCAAGGTTTGCTGGGAAAGGAGCAGGTCCATACAAAGAGCTTCCTCGTGCTCTTTTGGAAAGTCACTAAGGGAAATATAGCAGTGGAGGGGAGAGGAGCGAGCTGAGCTTGCTGTGACCAGGATCGGTACAAGATCAACAGTGGTTACCTGCAGAGAGAGAACCATTTTAGGCGGCCAGGAGGACTGTGCTAAGGGACTCTAAAAGTAAGCCTGGAAGGGCTGTGCTGAAGAAACCTCGGGGAAAGGCTGGAAAAGATGGGCACTGCAGAAAGAATACTGAGAAACAGTGAAGTTGGTTGGGCTTTGGTTGAGAACGCTCAGCTCCTTTGTAGTTAAGAGCTCAGACCTAGGCCCAGAGGTGCCAGCTCAGGATGGTGTGGAGACCCGTGTCCTTGGAAATGCCTGCTGCTTAGGGCTAAAAGTGCATAGGAGGTTTAGCCCAGACAGAGTGAAGAACCACCAGCAAGGGGGAAAGGGACTTTGGTAACTCCTGCAAGCAAAGGAAGGGCTTTCATAAAGACTGGGAGGTTGGCTGGGGAAGGTGGAAAATCTGTGGGGTTGTGCTTACTTCTGGACACCTTGTTACGCTGAAAGAGGAGGACTCTTGCCTTGGCTGGAAGGGCCAAAAGCATTGAATCAACAGCGGAGGCAAAAGAAACCTGATGCACTGGTGGGATACCTGAGGCACAGCCACACATGTGGATAAGCAACATAGCTCTTTTTCTACAGCGAACTAATGCTGGTCTTGTCCAGAGTGTGGTCTTTTGGCAGTAGCTTGCAAGGTAACCCCCCCTTTCCCCGATGTTTTTTTCTGAGCAGAAGTGAGCTCTTCTTGTAGCCCTGCCCCCTTTCCCAGAAAGCTTTGCTATCGCCTGCAATCACATGTTTGCTCCAGAGGGTAAAAGCCCTACAATTCCCTTGACAAGGAGGAAGCAAGGCATAGGTCAAAGCTGGGGCTTGAACCCTTATTAAAGAGACAGTTTGCCCTATGACAGTCAAGTGATAAACCTCTGCAAGTGGGATTTGTAAAGAAAATATGGGCAGGCCCCCTTTGTTAAGGCAGAGCTAGTGGTTCCTCTCAGGCTGTCTTCACTATACAGCTTTTAGCAACATGGATGTCTCGCTACAGCCATGCCACTAAAAGTCACACACTGTAGCTGCTGTTTGTCAGCTCTCCTGCCACCCACAATGAGTGGCATTAGCGTTGTTGGCAGGAGAGCGCTCCTGCCAACAAAGCACTGTTCACGCTGGCACTTGTCGCCGGAAAAAAAAACAAAAAAACCCCCCTGAAAGACAAAAGTTTTGTTGTTCAATTGCCAGTGTAAACAATAGCCTCAGTTAAATAAAACTCTGTTTCAGAGTAGCAGCCGTGTTAGTCTGTATTCGCAAAAAGAAAAGGAGTACTTGTGGCACCTTAGAGACTAACAAATTTATTAGAGCATAAGCTTTCGTGAGCTACTGCTCACTTCATCGGATGCATTACGATGAAGTGAGCAGTAGCTCACGAAAGCTTATGCTCTAATAAATTTGTTAGTCTCTAAGGTGCCACAAGTACTCCTTTTCTTTTTGATAAAACTCTGTGTTCACTGGAACATGCAAAAATATAGCTCCACATTGAGAGCAATTTTCATGCTGAGTTTCCACCTTCTACCCATAGTCACTTCAGCAGTACAGCTACTCAAAAAGGGTTACTGATCATCTATTTTATAACAGGGAATGTGTATTTCTCGTATTGTCATATTCAAACACTGGACTGGTTTTGCTTTAAACCTTGAGAAGTAGTTTCCTTTCAGGCAGAAAACTTGGAAAATTGGAGCCCAGTTTCAGAAAGTTCTGAAGAATGGAAAACGAGCTTATGGCTCATAAACATGTACACCAAAGATGTATAAAGCTGTGTACCAGGAGTTTAGTATTGAACAATGAATGTGTTGTGTGGTAGTAATTGCAAGCAAGTAACAGAAACAGGGTGCTCAAACCCTCTCCTTTCAACAAGAACAACAGTTGAGGCAGAAAGAAAAGGAGTACTTGTGGCACCTTAGAGACTAACAAATTTGCTCACGAAAGCTTATGCTCAAATAAATTTGTTAGTTTCTAAAGTGCCACAAGTACTCCTTTTCTTTTTGCCAATACAGACTAACAGGGCTGCTACTCTGAAACCTGTCATTAGTTGAGGCAGAGAAACTTCTACATAATCATTCATTTCTCTTTTGTCAGATTGCCCTACAGCCTGAAGCTATAGATAGGGGACAATAGCCTCTTCTCTTTGATATCTAGAATCTCTTGTCATGGTGGCATTTCAGAAGTTGAGTTCTCTCTTTGATTCATGATTCAAAGAGATTACCTGAGAAGCACCATGGGGAGCTTTTCAGGAATGATTCAGACAAAGATTAAGTAATGCTCTTTTTTGTTATTTGTTTTTGTTATTTATAGAAAAACTGCATCCATGTTGTTAGAGCAGCACAATTCAATTTCAAATAAACCTGGGACATTATTCATCAGGACTGGATGGCTTTGGAAGTGGAAATAAGATTTACAGTCTTTCACCTCTAGGTCACCAGTTTGACTCTAACCAAAGTTGTTAGTGACTGGAAGTTGATACTATCCGATCGATGGTCAATTTGAAATAAATTTTGTGTTCTCATTCCAATGATAAACGGTGTAACAAGAAACTACAACACAGTTGGCACTGATTGGCAGCCTTGGTGGTGGTCTTGTCAGCAAGACCAAGGAGTGGATGAGCATGGATTAGGAACTCCTTCCTCTTTGTGGCTGAGGCACACTACTACCCAGGGGTACCATTTGGGGCCTCAAGTGGGGGAGGGGGATGGAAGTCTAAAAAATGTACCAATCGTTTCTTAAAATTTTACCAAATAGTATCAGGTGCAGAGGGAAGATTGTGGTCGACACCCTGAGGAGAGGGAGGGATTAGGGTCTTGGAGTCAGGTGGGGAAGGAGGATGGGAGGACAGGCCTTACCAGATCTGACCCAGAGCCATGCAGTTGAATTGCTGGGTGGACCTGGTGCTTTTCTGTGCCATCACCCCACTCCACGTTAGTGCCCTTGGTGCCCAGCCCTGGGCCTTTCGCTCTGGCCAGATTCCTGGGACTGACCCAGTCAAGCCCTGCCCTACGCAGCCTCAGGCATTACTAGGAGATGGTGGCAGAGTCTGGGCTCCTGGATGGGGCCTGCGCAGGCTGTGCAGTGCAAAAGGCCTGGCAGTGGCAACGCTGTTCCCCAGGCCATCACTGCTGCCTCCCCGCAAGCAGCACCTCCAAAGCCAGCTCCTTTGTATCCCCCCATAGCACCCCAGAGCCAGCATCCCCTCTCAACCCAGGCAGCAAGTGGGTAGACCTGCAGAGGCAGCAGCAGCCCCACTGGCCAGCAGGAATAGCTGCTCTGCCTCTGCCAGTCTCTATGGGCAGAAGCAGGAGACTCACAGGTGTGGCACTGGGCTGCCTCTGGGGCTGCAGCAGCACTACCAGCCAGGGAACACAATTTTACCAAATGTGTCAGAAGCAGAGGGGAGCTTTGCTCCTCTTTGCTCCCCACCCCCTGTGGCCTCTCTGCTGCTACCACCCAGGTTCTACCTGTTTGGTAGAAGAGTTCCAGGGCTGTCATTTTATCCCCCTTAAATTCAGACAGTTTAAAAGGGGGGAAGTGACTTGTTAACGGTATCAACAGTAAAAAGAAAAGGAGTACTTGTGGCACCTTAGAGACTAACAAATTTATTAGAGCATAAGCTTTCGTGAGCTACAGCTCACTTCATCGGATGCATCAGTGAGCTGTAGCTCACGAAAGCTTATGCTCTAATAAATTTGTTAGTCTCTAAGGTGCCACAAGTACTCCTTTTCTTTTTGCGAATACAGACTAACACGGCTGCTACTCTGAAAGGTATCAACAGTGGCACCCTGCTCATTTGTATGTTTTAATTCCAATGAGGCAGGCAATGAGCATCATGGCTAGGCTAATTGCTTCCCTTCAACTGTAAGTCTGAATGCTGCTGAGGTTGCAAGTGAATCTGAGCAGTTACTACTCTCCAGAAATCAGACTTGTATAAACTCCAGTGCTCAGTGGCTCTTTCGTGTGAATTAATGAGGTACTACTTCTTGTTAGCTAATATGAGAATGTGTCCATTCGCTTAAGGGTGACCTAAAATTTTTATGATTGCTTAATTTTTCTTCTCATTTCTCTTCTGCTGGCTGTATCATTATCACTATTTAATGTTAGAATGGCTACCTAGATTTGTCATTGCTTTAGGAAACTGGGCAAAGCCATTCAGCAGCCCCGTTTTTACCGTTGTGGGATAGGAGATGACTAGACTGGAGTAAGGTTAATGAATCTCTGACAAAATGTTATGTCCCCTTAATGCAGACTAGGTTCTGTTCCATCTGATGGGAATCCTATTGCTCTATCGGACACAACTGCTTTCTCTGCCACAGCTCCTGGTCCATGTGAAATGATTTCTAGTTTTCCCTTAGGCTGCATTCTGAATCTTGGATAAAAATATATCTTATGGCAAATGCCAGTTGTTCCCTATTGGTTTGACTCTAGAGATATCTAATAATATGATAGCTAGTCAAAGCAATAACAATGTTTTTTAACAGTAATGGCATAATAGAGTAGCTGAGAACACACAGAAAAGTAGTAGTTTGACATAGGAAACAACAACCAAAACATTAGAACCTTGGATACTTATTAAACTTTGATAATTCATACATTGAAAGTATAAGAACCTAGATGGATGAGAAATCACCAACAGTGTGAAAAAGAGATACCACTGTTAATTCATACTCGGAGTGTAGGGGATGTACTTTGCTATCTCAACTATACTGCGGTATTAGTTGATAAATGCTTACTTTTAATGACTGATCCTGTAAATGTCCATTTGGAGACACAATGACACTGGTGACTCCTACAAGATGTGCACTTTTTGAAAATGCAGTAAAATACGGTCCCAAGAACCCTGTAATACTGTCTGGCCATGTGTGGCTGTGGAGATCTAAGAGATGCCACAGAAGGCTGAAGTATCATCATTCCCAGCTGAACTCGGTATTAATTTGCAACAGATGTGAATTCTACCTAACTAATCAGTAGGATGAATATACTCTTGATCCTTTCATTGTACCTTGTGACAGGTAAATTTTGGAGCGGGCACTGCACATAGCAAACTCACACCACAGCAGCGGGAGTGAGGCCTGAAATCTTTCTGCCCAATTCTGATTCCTCTAAAACTCGCAGAGACTCCTCTGCAGGGTCTCTTTAACAAGGGCCTCTCTAACAGGAGGGACATTCTAGAACCAGGCGTACATGCCAAGGTGTGGCCTGTGTGTTTATGCAGTTATTGCCATTATTTGTATTCTGCTAGGTCCCACAATCTCCTAAGCACTGTCCTACCACATCAAGACACACAGTACAGCAATAGCTACTAGTCTAGGCAGGAATAATCAGCATGGATGGGGTGAACATTCTGTGGACCTGCAGCTAGCTAAATATATTGTGCACCGTGCTGCTTTTGCTGCACCAAGGTGCACCCACTTGAGGTCACTTAAAAGCATGGTACAGAATGTGACCCTAAGTCATAGCTCTGTAAAACAGGGTTCAGATGTCATAACCTTGATTAAAACAAGATTAATTCTGTGGTGAAATAGGACCATAAGGTGAAATCCTGGCTCAACTGACATCAATGAAGAGATCCCCATTGATTCCATTGTAACCAGGATTTCACCCATGGTATGTTAGCTCTTATGTGTTCTACAGGGTATAATTTGGGGTCATATTCTATACCTCTGCTTTAAGGGCCCCTAAACAGATGCCTATTGGTGCAGCCAAAACGGCATTATGTGCAATATGCCCAGACGATCCTGTGGCCAGACACAGTCCCCCTCCCTCCATGATTATTTCTGCCTAGAGCAGCTGCAGTTCCTGGATTCCTAGTCTTATATGCTTAAAACAGCAATGGTGAGTCAGGCCGATTGTCACTGCTTATATAGGACAGTGATATTAGGTGCTATACAGAAACACCAGACAGCCAGACACATGCAAACCCTGATTTAGCATGTAATGTGTAAGGGGTGTGCAAAATTCTTACAAACTCTCAATCTCGCTCACAAAATGTTCACTCTGAGGCTGTTCTGGCTATCAGGAAGCTAGGCAGCTGCCTCTGGCTGCAGATTTGGCACAGCTGCCCCTCCATCATGATCAGTGGTGCTGCAATCCCATGGGCTAGGTCACAAAGCCACTTGCTCAGATTTCGCCTCTCAGTGTCATGATAGAGGGATGGCCAGGCCAGATTTGAGTGGCATGGGGGCAGAACAAAAAGTGTTGCCTAAGGTAGCAGATTTTCTTGAGCAGCATCTGCATTTATTATTATGTATAGACATACAGCCTCTCATTTACCGTAGCGCTTCATATGCACTCTGACTGCTATTTTTTCGTCCTTGCACAACAGTGTATTTCTTTATGCTTCTGGTATCTTAAGGTACAAGTTCCATTCCTGGTAATTACTATTAATTTCAAGGTTATTAGGTTGTGAATTAATAAGGTGAGATAGAATATTATAGTAAAGCATATGTATGGTGCTCGAGTGGTTGTTTTTTCCAGACACATTCTCCAAAGAAAGAGTAGCAGCTTCTTCCCACGCACAAAGAAAAAGCCACTGTCCTTACTCCTTGGCCAAAGAAATGTTATAGGCAAAGTCAGCTAAGTGCTTATAATGGTGTTGACTTCTTCCAACATCACCCATTACTAGTGCTGCAATGAAGTGCCAGGGACTTGAGAATCTTGTTTAATAATATGGATTTATTTTTTAGAGAGTGAGAATGGCTGATGTTTCCTGTGGATCCCTTTCTTGTACCTTCAGTGTCTGTTTGGCAAGAATATAGGTAACCCACTGCTGGTGTATTACAGGTCTACCTCTGTGCTCAATTAGCAGGGGCTATGAGTCTACCTACAGAGCTCAGCTTTAATGCATGTTGTAGTAGATCATGCTTTTAGCTTTGGAGGCCCTCAGTTCCATCCTCAGTGTGTTGGCTAAGATGGCAGTTTTCAAATATTCTGAGTATTTTTCTTTCCATCTGAACTTTGGATGGAATTTTGCCCAAGCCTTTCTCATCCTCCCTGTCATTGGAAGGCGCTATGCATGCAGAAGTCCTGACATTGCTTCCACTAAGTCAATGGTAAACCCCTACTATCTTTAACTGAAGCGAGAACCAAAAGAGCTGGGCCAATACTGTGCCCTTCTTCAAATCTCAAGCATGAGCCCAGAGCCAGCAGCATCAATAGCTTCCCCAAATTTGAAAGGTAGGGCAAGGCCAACTCCTGCTTCACTCGCTCCTTACATGTCCCAGATAGGGGATCTGACCTCTGGCAAGGGGAGTGCATGCTGCATTCTTGCAAAGGGTGAGCAGACAAGCTCCAGGATACCTTATACCTGACACAGGCACAAAGAACCTGTCAAACAAGCTTAACCCCAGGTTTAACTGAATGACCAAGGGATTACTTTTAATGGCTCTGATTTTGGCTGGCAGGTGCCCAGTAGCTGACAGGTGCAAGGAGTCTCCCCTCACCATGTTACCCCCACGAAAGGTGAGAGCATGACGACTGCATGGGGTTTGGCATCCCAGAAGGGGTGGCAAAGAGGCATCTATAGCTTGGCCTCATTCCCTCCACAGTAGCAGGCAGTGCTGGCTAGTTCCAGAAGGGAACAGGTGCTGCCCTCCACCGTGTGGGGAGTATCCTGAGATGGTGTGGCTCTGGATCACCCCACTGGAGAACTGTGTGTATAAGGCACAAGCCAGGACTTGAGGAGGGTGTTTGCAAGAATAAAAAAATATTAAAAATGGGGACAAATAACAAGGAGCAAAGTTTGTTGTTACTCCCAGTAAACTGCCTCTGTTGTTTCTCCTACTAACACCTGTTATTTCCCATTGGTGTTTGCCAGGACATGGATGTTAACAGGATAAAACAGAGTAAGATTTCTTGGAGTCAGGGGAAATTAATATGTTATTGGCAACAGAGCTGAAGTGCAGCACATTGAATGGAGGGTGGTTTTAATTAAAACTTGTATTTCAGAAATAATGAAAAATTAGGTTGAAGCCCACGTGGAAGGAAAAAAACATTGGAGCTGGTATTATCCACTGTCTTGCATTTCTGTATCTGAGAGAGTCTAAGGGCTCAAAGTGAGATTCTGTGTTGTGCTGCTACGAGGTGCAACAAAAAACTCACAGCAGGTGGAAGACAGGGCAATGGTGGCTTTAAGCCTCCTCTGTGCCTTCTGGATCTTGGGCTGCTTGAGGAGCAGTGGCCCATGCATAACTTAGGCTGTCTAACTTATTGCCATCTTCTCCCGTTGCCCTGTGGGCTGCTGCACTACCCGGGACCTCCACAGCACTGTCTTTGTGGTCCTGCTCCTGACATGGCCCCCGTGAAGGGGTCCTCAGAAGACAGCTGTCTGCCACAGTGCATGTGTTCGGGGAAACCTTTCCAAGCTGGACTAGGGCTTTTACACAGGTGCCGACTCCATGGGTGCTCAGGGCTGGAGCACACATGGGGAAAAAAGGTTGGGTGCTCAGCAGCCACTAGCAGCCCTGCAAATCAGTTCCTCCCTCCCCTCCCCGCCAGCGCCTCCCACTTGCTGGCTGTCAGCTGTTCAGCAGTGTGCAGGAGGTGCTGGGGGAATGAGAGGGGCAGGGCATGCTTGGGGGAGGGGGCAGAACAGAGAGAGAAGAGGCAGGGCAGGGCCAGAGCGGGGGCAGGGCAGCACACGAGCAGAAATGGCAGGGATAGGAGTTTGGGGGAAGGGGTGGAGTTGGGGCAGGACCTGGGGCGAAGCAGGTGTCAAACACCTCCAGGAAAATCACAGAGTCGGCACCTCTGGGCTTTTAAGACAGGTTACGCCACTCTGGGGCACTGGGGCTGGAGCAGAAGGGAGGATCTCCCCCAGTGGTGCAAGTAGAATTAATTTCTTACTGGTACGCTGCATTCATGGGGGAGAGACAAGGGTGGGGGGCACCAGTGAAAGGGCGGTCACCTGACCTCCCTGCATGACACCCCCCCACGTGACTCCTCTCGGCCCCGCCCATAGCCCGCGGGGTCTCCATGCTCTCCCTGTACCCTCCTCATATCCATCCCACATTACCTGGGAGTTGGGGAGGCTCTGGCCTTCTCCTGATGCACCAGAGACTTCTGAACTACAGGAGGGCTCTCTGGAACTGCAGTTACATGCCGGCAGCTCCTCCAATGCAGCTGTACTTCCCCCAGCCTGTCCATGTAGTTGCATCTTCTGAGTCCTGTCTGCGGTCTGTACAGTAGCCCCACTGCACAACAGGGCTGAGAGCAGTACAGCTGCTCCAGAGGAGCTGCCGGCATGGGGCTGCCTGGTGCCCCATGTTCTGCTCCTCCTGTGTCTTTACAGTACAGAGTACCAGCTATAGCTATCTTACTGCTATGACATACCGGACTGGACCGCCCTACTTGCACCACTGATCTCCCCCTATATTGTTACGACCCTTATGCCTCCATTTCGAGGATTGAGGAGGAGTAAGACTCAGATCCACAAAGGTATTACCGGGTGCCTAAATCCCAGTTTTAGGCTTTACTTGATGCACAAAATTCCTGCCACACCCTGTAGGCACTTAAACGCATTCAGCATCTAAGTTTTCAATATCAGGTTTCTGCCTCTGAGTATGCACACTGCTGCCTCACCCTTGGTGTCCAGATATCTATCTCCTGCCTAAGCCCCAGAGCAGTCCATTAATGGGGAGAACATAGGCATTCTTCCACCTATCCCGAGTGCAGGGCCCAATCCAGTAGGCATGCTCAGAGGCTGCCTACAGCCTTGGGTCCAATTCAATATCTGGCTGCAGGAGGAGGGGCAGTCTTTTAGCGTACTGGTTAGAGGGAGATGGGATGTGGGAGAGTTAGGTTCACTTCTCTCCTCTACTTGAGGGTGGGAGAGGATTTCTACAGAGGTCTCCTACTTCTCAGGAGAGTGCTCTAGTCTAACCACTGAGCTATGGGATATTCTGTTATGGGACACCTTCAATCTTCCCTGTTGAGGCTGTTCCACTGTATGTAAATATTTGAAGAGTGATTGGAGCAGGGGGCCTGGAGCCTTCACACTCTCTCTCTCTCTCTCTCTCTCTGTGACACAATAACTCTAAATATTTATACAGAGTGTAACACCTTAAACAGGAGAGATAGAAGGAGTCCCACATTAGAATACCCCATTGCTTATTCATTGGGGCAGGCTCCTGAGACGTGGGAGACCCTTGTTCAAATCCTTTCTCAGGCAGAGGTGGGAATTGAACCTGGCTCTCCCTCATCCCAGGTGAGTGCTCTAACCACTGGGCTAAAAGTTAGAAGGCAAGCATCTCCTCTGCTAGCTGTTTTGAGTAGAGAGAGGCAGGCACCTAATTCATCACAAGGAACTACTTAGGCACCTAAGCTGCCTGATTCCAGGAGAGGGGTGTCAAGGTTCCTTCCCCACTCTGAATTCTAGGGTACAGATGTGGGGACCTGCATGAAAACCCCCTAAGCTTATTTTTTCCAGCTTAGGTTAAAACTTCCCCAAGCTACAAACTATTTTACCTTTTGCCCTTGTACATTATTGCTGCCACCACCAAATGTCTAACAGATATATAACTGGGAAAGAGCCCGCTTGGAAACGTCTTTCCCCACAAAATCCTCCCCAAACCCTACACCCCCCTTCCTGGGGAAGGCTTGAGAAAAATCCTCACCAATTTGCATAGGTGAACACAGACCCAAACCCTTGGATCTTAAGAACAATGGAAAAAGCCATCAGGTTCTTAAAAGAAGAATTTTAGTACAAGAAAAAGTAAAAGAATCACCTCTGTAAAATCAGGATGGTAAATACCTTACAGGGTAATCAGACTCAAAACATAGACAATCCCTGTAGGCAAAACCTTAAGTTATAAAAAGACACAAAAACAGGAATATACATTCCATTCAGCACAGTTTATTTTCTCAGCCATTTAAACAAAACAGAATCTAATGCATATCTAGCTAGATTACTTACTAAGTTCTAAGATGCCATTCCTTTTCTGTTCCCGGCAAAAGCAACACACAGACAGAGAGAACCCATTGTTTCTCCCCCCACTCCAGCTTTGAAAGTATCTTGTCTCCTCATTGGTCATTTTGGTCAGGAGCCAGCGAGATTATCCTAGCTTCTTAACCCTTTACAGGTAAAAGGGTTTTTCCTCTGGCCAGGAGGGATTTTAAAGGTGTTTACCCTTCCCTTTATATTTATGACAAGGGGTTTCTCTCAATGGATCACTAGCAAAGATAGGTGCTTCCCTACTGCCTGGACTTAGGCACCTAACTCCATCGGAGCAGTAGGATTTAGTACATACCCCTCTCCTCTCATCTCCCATTGATCACCTTAGGTGGCTCTCTGCCCTGTCTGCTAGCTTTAGTGGATCACATTCTAAACTGTGTATACCTCCCCATTCATTGCATAGGGAGCTGTGATGGAATTTACAGACCCCACACAGACACTAAGGCCTTGGCTACACTTAAAACGCCACAGCTGTTCTGCTGTAGTGCTTCAGTAAAGACACTACCTTGGCCAACGGGGAGGGTTCTCCTGTCAGCATAGGGGATCCATCTCCCCAAGAGGCGGGCCATGGTTGTAGACAGTGTTAGGTCAGTTTAACTGTGTCACTCAGAGGTGTGGATTTTTCACATTCTTGAGTGACGTAGTGATCTTGGTCTGGTCCAGAGTAGCGACACACCTTCCCAGGGAAGATTGTCAAGCTACAGTGTAGCCCTAAATCTGGATAAGCACAGCTCCATTACAGCAGCTGGACTATATTCTGATCTCACTTACTGTAGTGTACAATAGAGTTAATCTAGGTCTACACTGGTGTAAATGAGATTGGAATCTGATCTGGAATATTTTGTATAAATAAAGTAAAAAAAACCAGAACTCCCTGGAAAAGACCAACTCTGCCATATCTTGCATGGATCCATCAATTATATTAATGGAGGCTGCAACTGTATGAGGGCAGAATTGGACCTCTAGACCCAGATTCTGCCTCCTATACAGTAATCTTATTGAATTCAAAATGAGTACAAGTGATAGAATCTGGCCCTTAACATCGAATTTTCCTTTTCTGGAAGAGGCCTTCTGTTCAGCTTGCCTTTTCATTGAACAGCCCTGCTCATTCAACTGGATGGAGAATTATTTGTCACTTATACATCGGATGTTTTTGTAAACTGAAATACTGTAAAATTTGTGGATTTAATTTTAAAATAATAATACTTTGCTTTAAGATAGTGCTTTTCATCAATAGATCTCAAAGTGCTTTACAGAGTACTTTACGAAGGAGATAAGTATCATTGTTCCCACTTTATAGATGGAGAAAAAGCCCAATCAAATTAAAGCCTAAACAAATAAATAAGACTTAATTCTTCCCCTGAAGTGAAGACTTTAGAAAGGACTCTACCTTATCTTAATAAAAATGAACAACTCCATGAGTATCTGTCTTTGGCTATTCCTGTCTATATTTATTGATTTTCCATGGTCACCATACATTAATCCTATCCAGCTGTGTTCTGCGATCTTTACTCAGCATTTACTTAATTCTTAGGCAAACTTCTCACTGGGCCAAAATGTGATCTCTCACCAGTTTTGTACTCCATGGACTTCAATAGCTCTTCACTTGAGTCTCACCAGCATGAGACCAGATCCAGGCTTATTGGGTCCTTTGAGACTTTGCTCTGGTGATAGATGAGGAAGACACTTGACTCAGGAGCTCTGAATTTGACGTGCTATATTTGTACAGAGATGCCACTGTCGCAGTATTTGTAGTTCATGATGCAAAGTTTAAGGATTTCCTGATATTAAAAACAAAATCTATTGCCTATAAAACCTGCAGTGTGAGATTTATTTTGCCAGTTAAACACCTACTTCACCACAGGCAGCTAGGAATCTGGCCCTAACCTGAGATGTGTGGGGGTTTTTTTCTGTGAGCATTTGTTCATTTACTGTCATGCAGATAATGCAATGGATTTCACAGCACAGCAAGTTTAATCAGGACATGTCATCATTAATTTGTACTGATATGCGCTGATGGACAGGATTTTCCAGGAGCATGACTGGCTGTTTATCAAACAATCATCAATTCTGGAGAAGAAATGGTGCTACCCCCCTGTTGTTTTACAGCATCTGCTTTATCATCTGCTCACAGGAACACTTTTTTTTCAGTGGGTTTCCATTTGTAGCTGTCACTTGCAGACAGCTTCATTTATTTCTGCTGATTTCTAATTCCTTCAGGAGAAGGGTCCAAAAGACACAGTTGATTCACTGGGCCTGTTGTGGGAATGCAATGGTTAAAGATGGTAAGACAAAACAAATACCACAATCTGCATTTGATTTCTCACGCTTTCCTGTTATTTACTATGTGTCTCTTTGAGTGCCATAAATAATTTAGAGTTCAAAGTGAATTCTTCTTCTTCTTCTAAGTGCCAGAAAGCCAAATTCACATTTATTTGATTACTAATGTTTCCACAATATAACATAATGCATAAAATAACTCACATTGCTCTATAGTTTAACAAGAGAGCTATTAGAGGAGCATACAAGCTTAAAGGTATCTTATAATGGCAAACAGGAGGAATAGTGCTGTGGTGGTGAGGAGGCAGGCCCAGAGATACTTAGGTACTTAACTCGCACTGATTTCATGGGAGTTAGGTACCTGAATACGTATGAGGATCTGGGTCTCTCAGTCCTTACTCAGGCAAAATTCCCATTCAAATCACAGAGGTTTTTGTCTAAGGACTTGAGGATTAGCCCTTAATATGCACAATCTATTACTTATGAAGTACATCATTTTATCGTGCCTGGTAGTAACACATTCTGTTATAACTCCTTCAAGCAAGAAAGCCAAACCCAACACATTAAAAATAGATCATACTCTTTATTAGTGGGGTGTATGAGACATTGTTGATAGCAGATGCAGGTAGCATTTACTACATTAAAGTGCAATTATGGTCAAGAAAAGCAATTACTTCAAAAATGGGGCCTTCAGAATCAAAAGTTCTGCTCCCTGGGTGTATTTAGAGTTACATCCATTTATTTTAACTGACCAAAACTATTTTTATTTCTATTAACATCAGAGAGGCAATATGTCTAGGAACAGTGATGCTCGAGTGCCTTGCTGGATTGGGGTCCAACTAAGGCTACACTTAGGGCAGCATATAGAGTACAGACACTGCATGCCCAGCTAGCACGAGTCTAAATAGCATGGTGCGTGGAGTACCCCGCATGCTGGCATCCCCAGGGTGTATACCCTACACAGCTCTCTTCGTGCCCAAGAAGTGCCTCCCACATCCACACTGCTATTTTTAGCACTGCAGTGTTCCTCTGCCTCCCTGCTGCCTAAGCCTTTCCCTGCCCCAGTGAAAGACACCAGCAGTTGGGAAAGGCTCCGGCAAGGGGGAGTCAGCGGAGAAAACGTCTGGCAGATAGGAGGCAGTCGGGAAAGGACTTGGCAGCTTGCAACTGCTGGACCCTTTCCCTGCCGTCTCAGCCATGCCTCACTACAGTGAAAGGCTTTGGCAGCTCCACGCTCCCAGAGCTTTTCCCTGTTGCCTCTCCACTGCTGGAACCTTTCACTGAAGTGTGTGGCTGAAGCCTGCCTTTCTTCATGTCAGGTGTAGTGCCTGCACTCTACATGCTGCCATCTAGACATAGCATAAGGGTAGAGATCTAGAAGATGAAGAAGAAGCTGTACAAATCTACTCTACTGTTGTAGCTGAAAGATTAAATTTTTTGCATAATATAGTCCTTTCCTTTTTGTCCATAGCCCACAAACTTTATTTTAGTGAAAAACTGTGCTTAACACATTGCAAAAGCAAAACATGTTAAAATAATGCCTGAGAGCAATTACTGAAAAGTGAACTTAAAGTCAGCATGATAACAAACCCCTCTCTAGCTAAATGACCTCATTACTATTAATTTCTGCTGCCTTTTGAGATCACTTTCAAGAGCAGGTTCATTAATAAAGGGGAAAACGTTTTAAAAATAAAGATAAATATCAAATCCCTCTTATAAATGCAGCCCAAACAAGCCACTCTGAACGGATATTAAACTTCAGCTGAAATAAGATGTGAAATATATGTCTGACATTGTAAGTGATGCATAATTTCTAGAATTACGCATGGGTGTTTTGACATTAGTATAAAAAAGAAGCTAAATATTTGCAGAGTGCTACTATACACATTCACACGCAGCTCAGTTTGGAGGGAGAAAGCTGTGTTTAATGGTTTCTCTAAAGCTAGAGAAAAATACTACTGTTTTTCCTACCATATATTTAACATTACTATTACCTAGTTAGTCAAATTTCTTAGCCAGTCAAGTTGATTTGATAATAATATCCTTATGCACCACCTTTCATTTTGAAGTATCTGAAACAGCCTTAAAAAACTTAAATTGTTACACAAACTATACAATAAGGAATTCAGCCTCCTCTGGAGTGAAACACAGCAAATGTTTAATACAACTTAGCAACATTGTACTACAGTTTAGGGTGGGAAATGGAGATGACCATTATATTCAACAGATTCTGCAGAGGGCCTTGGGCCCTCAACAGATTCTGCACTTGAGCCATATTCTCGTGTGAGGAAAGGAGGCATAGCTCAGTTGACATCAGCAGAGCCGGATTGATTTATATCCGCTAAGGGACTGGCACTACAACTATAATGTTTCTACTCATTTGAAACCCCTGTAGTATTTCCAATAAATACAATGGTTAGGGCTTCACTTTTAAGTCTTTTCCAATACATGGAAAAATGCACAAACTATAAAGTTAAGAGCAGTCTGTGAGTACAGATGTAATAATCCTGACAAGAATAAAGACAGATTATCCTGGCTGCTAGTTAATACCATCTAGTATTTGCATTTAGATCAGTACTCAACTTCCCAACAATAGCTCATTTTGCTACTATTTAAAGCTTTTCATAGAGGCAAAGTGGGCTAGTGGCTAGAGCACTGGGAGATGCGGGGTTCTATTCTCAGTCCTGCTGCTTGTTTGCTGGGTGACCTTTAGATAAGTCACTTCACCTCATTGTCCCCAGCTGTAGCATGGGGATAATGACTCTTGTAAAGTGCTTTGAGATCTATTGATGAAAAGTTCTAGATAACAGATAGGTATTAGTATTTTATTATAACTCTACTTTTGGGCTGAAGAAAAACAGCTAAATTCAAGTGGGAAGGGATAGATTCATAGATATTAAGGTCAGAAGGGACCATTATGATCATCTAGTCTGACTCCTGCACAACGCAGCCTCCTGCACAGAATCTCACCCACCCACTCTTGCAATAAACCTCTCACCTATGTCTGAGCTATTGAAGTCCTCAAATCATGGTTTAAAGACTTCAAGGAGCAGAAAATTCTCCAGCAAGTGACCCATGTCCCATGCTACGAGGAAGGCGAAAAACCTCCAGGGGCCTCTTCCAATCTGCCTTGGAGGAAAATTCCTTCCCGACCCCAAATACGGAGATCAGCTAAACCCTGAACATATGGGCAAGATTCGCCAGCCAGATACCCAGGAAAGAATTTTCTGTAGTAACTCAGATCCCATCCCATCTAACATAACCTAAGTAACTTATATTTTTATTATTATACTGACCTCTGTCATCTCTTTGCTGAGTATTACCTATTGTTTTGGTCAAAATTAAGTTAAGATTCAAGATTGAGGTAATAAAATATCATTATTCCTGTCTGAGAACAAAAGGGCAAGAAAACTGCATTAAATGTGCCTAGAATGAGAGTTCACCCTAACCAATATGACAGGTTTCAGAGTAGCAGCCGTGTTAGTCTGTATTCGCAAAAAGAAAAGGAGGACTTGTGGCACCTTAGAGACTAACAAATTTATTTGAGCATAAGCTTTCATGAGCTACAGTTTACGGGGAAGTGGCTATTGCTGGAACACTCTGCCTTATTGAGCAGTCACACTACAAGTGGAGGACTAAATTTAAAACTATTATCAAGACCTCCTGGGATGCGTGTGTGAAAGTGTGTCTTCTTATAATTATTACATATATTGTTGATTGATTATTACTGGCTTTCCCAAGTTTATTGTGTGTCCTCTTTCCTCCCTGCCCCCAGTAAAGTTTTCCCTTTTTGAGACTCGTTACTTGTGAGTTGGGAAGTATTGCCTATCAAGGGAATACCCAGAAGGGAATTTAGTTTTCCCACATTTCTGGGTGACAGCTCTGGTGGTATTTGTTACATTTTCAGAAGGAACTGCTTGGTAATGGAACCTGACCCTTTTTGCTGGCAACAACACATGGCAGAAATGTTAAATCTGTAAAGAGTTATGAAGATAAAGTGGTATATAGGTACCTATTATTATGGGCTTAAGTGTAACATCCAATTAGGAGAAGGAGCTCAATGAAGTCGAACTTTAGAATCAGTAACGTTGCTGAAGTGACCGTTTGACTAACCTTTAAATCCAATTATTCCCTCCTTCAGTTCATCCTTAAAATATTGTCATTAACTTCATTGGTAAGGAAAGAAATGCATATTTTTTTTAATATAGAGAACATACACTACAAAAAATACCTGAACTAAATGCTCAGAATTTGAAAAGAGGTTAGAATTGCAGACAGCTTCAATGGTGGTGTGTGGGGTTTTTTTTTTTTCTCTTTTAACATTCAGATCCACAGTTTCTTCTGAATTTGGTTTGGCAAATACGTCCCACTCAATATGAAGGCGTGTGTGAGAGAGAAAATCAGTCTGCTAGCATACTCGATTGGACCCAATTCCTTACTCATCTCATGGCAGGAAGGCTTCTTTTTGCTGTGGCAACGCCAACAGTGAAAGCAAGTGACAGATGAAGCCATATGAAACTGTTTGGATATGGAATTTGGGACACTTCTTTCTCCACTGTGACATACCCTGTAGGGCTGGCAAAAATAAAGAAATAAATAAATCAAATCTGGGATTTTTTTAAAACTGCTTAAGTGATTTGACCCAAGTGCCAATCTTCTCAATGTAATTGCAAAATATTTCTTTTGTACTATCCCAGGAGAGCCCAAAAGTTTTTGTAGATGCAATTGTTAGGGGGAAAGCTGTGAGTGACTGAAGAGTTAAGTGAAATGGCTGTCCTCTGAGCCTGCCGAGATAAGTAACCTACTTTTATTGCTCAATGGCCTAACCTTCAGTTCAGCCTCTGACTAGATCACCACTAGAATTGTGGTATGAGTCAGTGACTCTCACAAGTGTCTGTTCACACTGGATTTAAGTTAGGGCAGAGTAGAAAATATACCTATTGCTAATTAATATTTTGTTTGTTTTACGGCAATAAAATTGTCCCCATCTTGATTCTTATTTTTCCTTTTGTTCAAGAGATTTGCCCCTTAACATTTTTCAATGCCTCTGATCTTTCAAAAGTGTCCTCTCTCTAAGAGAGTTCACAGCCATTTTCAGTTTCATGTATTAAAATTATCTGTTATCGTTTGCTTTTTATTTCCTTTCACTTGGAACTCCAACTGCTTCCACAGCTAATTAACTATAAACTTTGTCCTGTCAATAAAATGTAGTGTGTGAGTAGGAATGATACTGTGGCATCTTGTAGAGTACTATGTATTATATTTCATATGTCTTATGGAAGAATGTCTGTTTTATGTGCTGAGATCATTTTTGATCTACTGAAAATTGCTTTTCATCATCATGGTGAAAATCAGATAAATGCTCCTGAGTAAATCCTAGAAAATGATATGAGACATGTGCTGTCTTTTATGTGCTGAAGGAGCCACAACTCTTCAGATAAGTTACAGCTGGATCACTGAGTTTTGGAGAAACTAACTGATGGTTCACCTTCCTGTGTTTGTAAAAAGAAAAGGAGTACTTGTGGCTGTAGCTCACGAAAGCTTATGCTCAAATAAATTTGTTAGTCTCTAAGGTGCCACAAGTACTCCTTTTCTTTTTGCGAATACAGACTAACACGGCTGCTACTCTGCTTCCTGTGTTTGTGTTTCACTTAACTATTCATTTGCTCACAGCTTTCATCCTAACAATTGCTGTCCATCTAGAAGCCTATGTGATCTCTTGGGGTATTACAAAGGCAGAGTTTCTCAATTAACACTGCAAAGAATGACAACAGTTTGAGGGCCAGAGTTGAATTTGCAAGTCTCATCAAGAGTAAGATTAAATTGGTGAGCCACAAAATACAGAGACCTTATGGATGATCTTTTCTATACATTCATAAACTCTGGAAATAGTCCTGGAAATTGTCTGCTATGAGTGGAAAACTCTGCACTCTTGTTAGTTTCAAGGCTGTTTTAATATAGGTAAACCTAATCTGCACTTTTTGATTTGAAAAATTAGAGAGAAGAGAAAACCAAAACACCAAATTCCCCCTTTCTAAGCTTTGTGAAATTTGTAATTATATAAATGATACTATTTATGGCCCTGATCCAACCTACAAAGAACCTAAACACATGCTAAAATGTTAAGTGTGTGAATATTTCCATTGAAGACAATGGGACTGCAAACCTGCTTAAAGTTGAGCATGTGTTTAGCTGCTTTTCTGGATGGGTTCTATTCTATGTATTTAGCTAATTCAGTGGCTCCTATCACTGTAGTATCTGATTGCCTTCTGAGTACTTACAAAGAAATTGCTGTATTCATTTCTTTTTTTATTATTATTTGCTTTCTTGTTTGTATGAGGTGAGTCGTTGGCATACATCCTTAGTCACCCACAACAATGAGTCTAGTGAACTTCATCATCAGACAGACAGTGTCTCTGTGTTAGCTCCTCTAGGAAGCCTTTGGTGTCTAGGGGTTCAGAGATTAGCAAATTGCTATCCAAGTTAATCTTTCCTCTGGTCTTCCAGATTGAAGGACTCTCAGAGGACTTCGATTTGAGTGAGCTTTCCCTGCATTTGAGCTCAAGCAAGAACTGAATAGCTACTCTGCCTCCAGTTTTGGCTTCCCTGTTAGCGCTGGGCATGTACACAGTATCTCCGTGAGATGAAATGAGCTACCACAAGTTCTTCAATGATAGATCTGGGTTTCTGTGATGCAGACCAGGTTGGGGATTTGTGAGAGATAAGATAATGGATGGTGAAGAGCTTATCAGTTACATTGATCCTGCATTAATCAAATGAGGCAGAGGTCCTGGCATTTTTGGGCCCATGGGAGGTAGCTGTATGGAAAAATATATTTATCATCAGGCTAATTTCATGTTATTCCCTGAATGTCGATATTCCTTTAATCTCTGTATAGTGTGTACTGGCTCCACATTCCCGACATCAGACTGGAATTGGAGCTAGGACAGCAAGGAATGCTGGGAAAAGCAGGACTGCATAATGCAAGCTTCTTTCTTAGACTGCTGAGACCAGGGATGAGGCAAGCCTTGGAGTGGGGACATTTTAATGAGAGAGAGAATCAGCTCAGGAGGGGCAGTGGAAAAGCTTCTGGGAAGGGGAGAAATTTTTATTTGGTTGGAAGTCCAAATATCCAAACCATATCAAGTAAACCTGCAACAGGAGGCAGACTGACCAGCAGAAGGCAAACTGAGGCAAAGATGCATCCAGACTTTGGAAGAGTAAGAACCTACTATTAAATCACATTTCTGCTTATTTTAATAGGTGCTTCTCCATCATGCTATCTGGAAGCATTCAGTTCTCTAACATCTGGAAATAAAACTTAGTGATTAACTATCACATTTTCATCATGTTCAGGCTGTCAGTCTTGAGCATCACTTCCTTGTATTTCCAAAAATAAAACTAAGGTTTTTTTTAATGTATTTCGCCAATGTTTTCAGATGTTCATGGAATTGAATTTCACTGTGGTAAAACAACAAGTTTCTTTGAGCTACTTAATCACTGCAAATGAGTTCCATGTGTTATCATCTCCACAGTTCAGGCTCAGAACCTCTCCCTGTTAAAGTGGAGCTCAGCAATTTTTGTACAGGACTGCATTTGTTTGTGTTGAAAGGCTTTCAATTTATCTCTCACCTGTGAACCTGCTGGTGTTAACATTAACAAATAGGATTTTCTATGGTAGAAATGTGTCTAGTACAGCTTCATATAGAGAAAAGTAGACAATTGAGTCCTTCCGCAGAGTGGTTTTCACATCCAGTAAAGCCAGTTATGGATCCTTGTCATTTATAAATTATTTTAACCTAGGGCATGTCTTCACTAGTGGCAGTGCTTTAACGTGGCTGTGTAGTCGTGGCACCAGCGTTGGGAGAGAACTCTCCCAGCGCTCTAAAAAAACCACCTCCACAAGAGGAGTATCTATGTTACAGCTGTGTTACAGTCCTTCATACTAAAAAAAAAGTTGTTTTTTTTTCCACCAAATGCATCCGATGAAGTGAGCTGTAGCTCACGAAAGCTTATGCTCTAATAAATTTGTTAGTCTCTAAGGTGCCACAAGTACTCCTTTTCTTTTTGCGAATACAGACTAACACGGCTGCTACTCTGAAACCTGTCACATTTGGAAACTGTGTTTTCTCATTCAACCATTAGCACCTAATGAAATAGGAACACATTTCTTTTCAGCAATAATCAGCTGCTTATTTCATCTCTGTTCAGTATGCCTCTGTTTCAGAATCAGCTGCAGATTTTTTTTCTCTGACCAACCTTTAAGAAATGTGTTAATGAGTTTGTTTATGATATGATTCACTCTTGCTTCTGCTTTAAAATTGAACAGTTTTCTTCAGTCATTTCTAGAGAGCCAAAGTCCATGCCAGCTGCTATCTCCCCAGCCTACATACTACACCACATGCACCTAGTTAAATCCTGCAAAGGGACTGTATTCAGAACTAGTTCGGTGTAGGGTGACCAGATGTTCTGTTTTTAAAGGGACAGTCCCATTTTTGGGGACTTTTTCTTATATAGGCGCCTCTCACCCCCTGTCCCGTTTTTTCACAGTTGCTATCTGGTCACCCTAGTTAGGTGTCAGAGTAGCAGCCATGTTAGTCTGTATCTGCAAAAAGAACAGGAGGGCTTGTGGCACCTTAGAGACTAACAAATTGATTAGAGCATAAGCTTTCATGGGTTACTGCCCACTTCATCGGATGCATAGAATGGACCATAGAGTAAGAAGATAGATATAGATATATACATACATACAGAGAAGTATCCTGACAGATGATAGGGCTGATGATTCTATTGGTTTGGATTCTGCTCAGGCCAAGTTTTTGTCCATCTGTCACTTCTAGATCATAACTTTACAATCTGCCCTGGGTAAGGGGCAGCACATAGCTAGCTGGATGGCCCCCAGAACAAACTAAAACCCCAGCTTTGACCCAGAGTCATAATTTCCTCCCTATTCTCCCATGCTCTGGAGAAGGAGTAACTTCATCCCTTTTTGTGGAGCAGTTTATGTTTGATGTGCATCTGGCCAAATGCTCTGCTCAGGGAGTAGTGGAGATAGAGCCAGAGTTAACTTCCATTCTCTCTGCCCATTGGGCCTTGCCCTGCCCACTTGCTAGCAGGGGTGCATATCAGGCAAATAGTCACTTCTTGTCCTCCTGTAGCTGTAGTCACACTTAGAGTAGGGCCAAATGAGGTGGACCTCAGTGACAAGAAAGACAGTGTGTATAGGGCAGTCCTATAGGATAGGCAGATGGGAGCTGGATTGTAGTAATTGGGAGATTGGGGCTAGGGAGGCAGTTGGGAGGAGGAGTCCACAGTGTTGGCCTGATGTACAAGTCCACAGGTATGAAGGGGCTCAAGGAGAGTGTTGACAGACTGTGCTAGGTGTTGCTAGCTCAGTATGTGCGTGTATGAACACAGACACTGTGGGAACAGCAGTGACTGCTACTGTCACAGTACATCTGTGATAATAGATACAGACAGTCTCTATTATGTGGCATTTACTAACACATTTTGTAGCACCCCAACAGAATGGAGTTTTCGATTCGCCTTATGCTATGTTTTGAGTGGCAAATTAGTTTACTTGGGATTTCCTCTGGGGTGTTATTTTTAACCAATCAGTGCTTTGGACATTTTGTTACTTACAATACACCCCTCAATCTAATATAAAATCTGTTATTGAATTTTCAGTTTCCAAATCTGATCTCCATTCTTTCTCAAACTTTTCCTTCCAACACTTATAATATGTTGGGGAAAAAATACATTTTCACTCATCTGTATCTTAATTTTGCACACCGTGTACTTCTGATCTCAGTAGGAGCATTGACCTGACTCAGTAAAATGAACATTTTGTTGTATTTTTTACTGGGGATCTAACACAAATTGGTGCGGGGTGTTTACTCTATTTTGTGTGTGCATGAATTTAGTGCTTGTGAAAGGTGTCATCTTGACTGCCCTAGAAAATCAAGTCCTCTATTAATCCCCGGAGTAGTTTGTTACAGCATAGGCAACAAGCATTGCAATCTTCACACTACTCACTATTGTAACTCCATTCTGAGACCACTTTTAAGGGTAGAAGAGTAATTCAGTCTTCGGCCTCTATTTTGTGATGGCCAACAAGGCCATCAAATGTACCACGGTGGTGACTTTGAGCTGCGTTGTAAACTAACGTATTTTACTCTATTATATTTATAAGTAGATTTACATGTCACCAATACCTTTCCATATATTTTCTTCATGTCAGGTGATCTGGCTTGAACTGATCTGACATCTGTCCTTAGCTCATTTAGCAGTTTAATCAAAAAGATCACTAATTTCTGACGTTCTGAAAATTCCATGTTGTTTGCATTTAAATTTGTTTTTCTTAACAATCAGGCTCTAACTAGATCCCTTATTATTCTGCAATCTATTCTATCCCTAATTAAAGAATCCTGTAACTGGCAGCTCAGGTTTTACTCTTCTTCTAAGTTCTATTACATATGCAGCTGTAGGTAATGTTTGACATTAATATGTACGCTTGACCTTCACTCTTTGCATTAAATACATGCCTGTTATTGTAAAGAACACAGTAATTCACACTGCACTATCTTTGGAAGCTCTCTATTATTCAATTAAATACTCTTAATTCTTCTTCAGTCAAATGTTTTATAACCTGTTTCTACTAGGTTCAAGAATCTTCTGGCAGCAAACACATGTCCTTTCTTAATGAAAAGCAAATGTCCACAAGGAATGATGTACTTTGAATATGAACTTTAATAACTTACAGAGTTCACAGTATTTTACAAAATTCCATATCAAGATGTTTTCCCTTGAAATGCATCAGGTCTTGATATCATAAACCACCATGGTTGACGCATACAATTTCTGTCTAAAATCTCATGGAAGGTTCAACTCTTAAGTACCTTAAATCAAATCAGGGCACAACTTTTCACTTCCCATTTTTTTAAGAGTTTCCTCAGTTCCCTTTGCAATCTGCCAGCCTGACTGTCTTCTATAATTCCTAAATTCTGGAACCCATCACAGCTCCCAACCCTAATGATTTTTACTCTGTTGGCAAATGAAGGGATATTTAACTGGCAATTCTGATTGGCTGCCGAATAGTGTTCCTTCAAGTCGTCTTTCTCTCTTCATGATGGTTTCATTTCATCTTCAAATGGCACAGTGTATGGACCAGTTCAGTTTTGCTTAGTTTATAGTAACTTTTAAACAGGTGAAGAGCTAAAACCCAAGGTATTTTTGGTTAAAATAAGAATGGAAAACCATTATGATTATTGTATTTCTGATTTAATTAAAACATTATGAAAGGTTTACATTCTTTGGCGGCACTGGTGATACACAAATTTCCAGAACCAAGTTTTCAGACCCTTCCCAGTATCTCTGCTATAGGACCTCTGCTTTGAAAGACTACAACCTTATTTGTACTTACTGCAAACTTGAGCTTCTAAACTATAACTTTGTAAACATGAAAGATAACTTCTAACTCAACAGATCTGCTCCTTGTAAACTCAGACATATCCACTTACTGACAAAGGCCAGGTCTACACTACACACTTACTTCAGTATAATTATGTCACTCAGGGGTGTGAAAAATCCACACCCCTGAGCGATGTAGTTATACCAACCTTAACCACCACCACCCCGATATAACCAGCACTATTTCAGCAGGAGGGCTTCTCCTGCTGACCTAGCTCCCACTTCTTATGGATATGGAATTATTAAGCTGACAGGAGACCTCTTTCCTGTCAGCTTAGTGCGTCTTCACCAGGAGTACTACAGCAGCACAGCTGCACCTTGTAGTGTAGACCTGCCCAAAGAATACTTTTTTAACTCCAACTTGTGCTGCATAGTCAACACAGTTAGGGCAGAGTGAGCTGAATTCTTTTCTTGGTCACATACCAACAGAATCTGATCATCACATTTTTTTACTGGTGATGAGTTGTGAACTGAACAGGACATAGCTTGATTGTCACATCCCTAGTTGAGTTTACAATATGCCATATCTTTATAGTCTAAGTAAGTAAACTTGACCTGGAAGTTACTGAGGCTATGTCTACCCTTAAAATACTATAGCTGCATCACTGGAGCGCTTCAGTGTAGATGCTTACTCCAACAACAAGAGGAGTACTCATGTCGCTTTCAGTAATCCACCGTCTGGAGAAGCAGTAGCTAAATGGATGGAAGAATTCTTCCATTGACTTAGCGCTGTCTATACCGAGGGTTAGGTCAGCTTAACTACATCTCTCAGGGGTGTGGATTTTTCATACCCCCGAGAGACATAGCTATGCCGATGTAACTTTTCAGTTTAGACCAAACCTGACAGACCACATGATGGCAACATTACATAGTCAGTTTTCAGAGCATAATGACACTTTAAATGTAGTCTCCACCTCTTAGGGCCACTCTTATTCATGATGAGAACAATACATAACATACAGTCAAAATGTAACAGGTCAAAAGGACAAAGGATCTTACTACCTATCAAAATAGCTTTCTCATTTAGGGACAGATAATGCCATCCTTACACTGAGTAGCATAATACAGTGAGATCCATAGACAACATGCTCTAAATATGCAATGCATGACATATGCCTCTGGCATATTAAGGGTTAAAGACCTACCCCAACTGTTACTGAAGTCAGTGGAAAAAGTCCCATTGGCTTTAATGGAAGTTGCATTAGGCCTACTTGGGTGAACTCAGTGATGAAGAACAGGTGCACTGCAAAGACCTTCCTCTGCTTCAGGAATCCTGCCAGCCAGAATAGGGTTCCTCAGAGCAGAAAGATGAACATGAATTTATCCTTGTTGATTCTCTGAGCAGAAACATGTATATACTAGCCGATGGGACTGGAAGTGCCCTTTAAACCACTGATTATGCCACTTTGGGTGTCTATGCTGGAGAATTTCAAGGAGTAAATTCCCATCAGGGCTACCAGGAATTCGGTCAATTCAAGCGGAGTTAAGGGTGCTCAGCATTTCTGAAATTGAGTCTACCTTACTTTAAAAAAAAAAAAAAAGGCATCCAATGAAGTGAGCTGTACCTCGCGAAAGCTTATGCTCTAATAAATGTGTTAGTCTCTAAGGTGCCACAAGTACTCCTTTTCTTTTTGCGAATACAGACTAACACGGTTGCTACTCTGAAACCTACCTTACTTTAGTGGCTGAACTATAAGCACCCACATTTGAAAATATAATTTTATCATTTTAGCCTACAACTTACAAGCAAATGAATCTCACTATTTTAAAGTAAATTCTATGCCTTGTCTAGAGAAGAGACATTAATTATTTCTTATTCTACAAGCATCCAGCCCAAGAGTTGTGTTCAAGAAACTTTATGGGCTCAGTTATGCCTTTAAGCCACAATTCATGATTGCAGGAGGTGGAGTGTGCACCACCCAAGCAGGAGATCCTAGAGGCATTGGGTCAAAAGCACCAATGAAGAAAAGTTCAGTTTCTTAGCATTGGCCACACATTAGCCATCCATATCCAAATGATAATAAGCACTTCAGTTCTTCTGTTAATTTTAGCAGAAAATAATTTAATAGATGTGTGAGGGATTTAATATAGCAAATTTAAAAAGCTGGAAAATTGGGCAAAAGGATGCTTTCTTACCTGATGACCAATTAAATGAATTAATTTCTTCTGTGAAGTAGTTGTCCTCAGTGACTGAGAACTTTGTGGACTTGCTAATCTATCAACATAAACTGAGAAAATGAATTTGTAAATGAACAAATCAAGAACAACTGAGTACTTATATTCATGTAATGTGATACTTTTGCTTGCTATCCCCATTGCTAGAGGCAATTGCTTAACACATGGAAACTAAATACCTGCCTAAATAGCCCCGCTTAGCAGTACACAAACTTCTACCTTCCATTGCAAATGTCTGTCCTTATGATGTGTCAGAATATTTAAATAAGAGATTCTGAATTATCTAAATACAACTATGCATGTGTGTGCTGGTCTTTAACACTCTGTGATGTTGCCAATATTTCTGTAGAGTTGGGTATCATTCAGCACTCGGACTCCTATACAGAGAATTGGGCTGTGGTCAAAAAGAGCTTATCTGCTGACAACAAAAGGACGTGCCTTAAAAGAAAACATTTCATTCACTTACATGCAGATTGACCTACAGTTCAACTTTCGGTTTTTATGAACTCTCCATATGTTTTGATGGTTATCATTTAATGGTTCACATGAAATCCATCAAAACACACAGAGAGGCACAAACCCCCAGGAGAATTTATTTAATACGTGAAACTTCAGTTTCATAATTACTTAATATGTTTTTCCTGTATCTTTAAACCTCACTACTGCATTTACAATTTATTCCATTGCTCATGCAAGGGAGTTTGTTTTCAATCCTATAGATTCAGTAACAGATTAGCATATTTTTTGCCCCCCGTGTAAGTATAGTTAGTTTAAGGAGAAACATTTCCCACCATAAAACTTCTAACCACAATACAGGAGATGAATCGAGATATCTTTTGTTCTTCTTGGGTCTGTGACTCTTGAAGCAGGAGAGTAGCATGTATTGCTATCCAAGTGGAAACAACTTTTTGGAACTGGGCTCAGTAACTTTTATATCTTCATGATAATTACAAGGATTTTAGTTTATTTTCTGCTAGTCCTTTACATATGGCACAGTATTGATCTTTTTAACCTATGCATTTTATATGAACAGCAAGAGATTAATAGCCTAGAGATCTACACTTAAGGTTTATATGCATTGTATGTCTAAATGCAGACACTGATGCATAGTGCGCAGGTCAGTGCTCCCTCATTGTGTGTAGGGAATTAGGTGTGCAGTTCAAATTAGAAAAATCAGGAGATGTGCATTTGTAGTTGCCCCTTAAGTCAAGCAGATGATAATGGTATACCAAGATGAAAAATACAAAATAAATGCTTTCAAAGCAACTTTTATCTGTTAGGAAAGGGGTAAAATATAAAGCTTGAATATTTCCCCAAAAGACATAGGTACATTTGACTGCTGTCAGAGACAGGAACAGAACTTGCAAGGAACTATGGTTTCATCTCCATACTTTTCAGTGAATAAACATTGCTAATCGATAAAACCTCAGGCATGAGGTCAACATTAGGTAAGACTGCAACAAACATCTTGATAAATTATGGGTTAGTTGTAGAGACAACAGCAAAATCTAAAAACTAAAGAGAACCTTTTTGAAATAATTCTGTGGAGATTTTAGCCAAATGATTCATTGGGCATCATGCAGCAGCTTTTAGCCACATGGCACTCATTGGGAGTCCTAATGCTAAAATCCCACACACCACTTTGAACTATTCAGTAAAAGTTCTTGAAACAATATAAATGTGTCCTTAATGCTCTTTGGCTCATACTGGAAAAAAACTATTCCCCCTTTCTTTACTCCCAATACTAACAATATTTTGCACTTACATCTATCTTAGTCACTTCTAAAGTGCAAACACCTAGGTAAATATTATTATCCCCAGTCTACAGATAATGAACCTAAGGCACAGACAGGTAAGGTGACTTGCTAAAGGTCACAGTAGAAACACTCAGAACTCTTTGCATCTCTTCCTGTGCTTAGCCATAAAGCCATCTTTCCCTTTTTATAGCTGAGGAAGCAAAACAAGGCTAAATTCTTCTGTCAGTGTGATCCAGTGGGTGGATTTCCATATTCTCAGTAGAGCTGAGTGGAAGCAGGATAGTAAAAATAAGTTCAACCCCACATGTTGCTAAGAGGCTCTTGATGAAGAAAGGGAATTTCTGATTTCTGACTACTCCTATAGCACAGGGTCAGGCTTCAACCAATAACTAGTTGTGTGTGTTTCAGAGTAGCAGCTGTGTTAGTCTGTATTCGCAAAAAGAAAAGGAGTACTTGTGGCACCTTAGAGACTAACAAATTTATTTGAGCATAAGCTTTCGTGAAACTCACGTGAATTTGTTAGTCTCTAAGGTGCCACAAGTCCTCCTTTTCTAATTGTGTGTGTGTGTGTGTGTGTGAATACATACCTATATAGATGGTGCTAGATTTCTTTTGATTCATAGTAAGTTGATTTGGCTGCCGAATACAAAACTGACACCTTATTTATTCTCCTTCAATACATCAAGTGTGACATTGCCTAGAGCACATCTATGTTTTTCCAGGAAAATCAGCATCAAAACATCTATCCTGAAAGTCTGCTCCACAGAAATGCGTTTAGTAGTTTATAAATAATAATAAGTAAATAATAACAACAGCAGCAACAAGATGCTATTGATCTAAATGAGCTTCCTTTGTAGTCTGTTGCTGAGGAAAAAATTGTACCCAGCTCTCCAGTGCCCTATAGAAGACCATTCTTCCATTAGTCTGAGGGTAGCTCTCAAAGGGTATCTTGTCTTGTTCTCCTTGGATTGCATGCTGATCACAATATAAGCATCTACGATGACAAAGCAAAGAAAGATTAAGGTGAAGAGGTAATCTTCAGAGTCTTATCCATCAAAGAGAGAGGGGGCCTCTTTGGTAGTGGGAGGGAGGAGAAAGGAGTTAGTGAAAAAATTATTTTAGAATGTTAACTGAAGGTGTGTTTGTGTGTGTCTTCTGGAACCTGATGTATAAGAGACAAATGAAGGACCCTATCTACTCTGCTTATCACCGTGAATCATTATAAGTTATTATAGCATCTTCTTTTTGTTATTATTTATTAATTATTATTTGTATTAGCATAATGCCTAGGAGCCCTAGTCATGGACCAGGATGCGGTAAATTGTTCTATGGAACAACAGAGGAGTCCCAGTGAAATACGTCTGAGATTTGAAGTATTTCTTGACTTCCACAGGTGTCTTGATCATACAGGATATGATGTGAATGTAGAATAACATGCCTAGGATTCCATAGAATAATCAAGATATGACCTGAAGAGCTCACTAGACATATCCTTTTGCAGCCTATCCACAGGAAGGTAAAGTCTGCATGAGGTAAAGAAAAGTTCACGTTTGGGTTGATATAATTCTTTATAGGAAATAAAGGGAGAACAAGGCCATGTTAGGACATAGATATTCAGGCCTGTCTGTAAAGGCCTATACTTTAAGAACTTAGGTGTATGTTTATCATTTGGCTAGTTATAGAAGTATAAAAGAAAGAATCTGTGTAAGGGCCTTCTCTCACTGTGACAGTCTGAGGCCCTATTCTTAGACTAAGGCCTTTGCCAAGCAGCAGAGGCAGCCATAAGCTGGGAACCGACCGGTCACCTCCTCACATTCCAAACTAGTCACATTGAAATAAGGCAATCTGGGGCTGTGAGAAAGGTGATCTGATCTATCACCTCCAGAGAAAGGGAAGAGCCTAGAAGATGTATAAGGAAATTTAGTGTGATAGTTTTCTGTTTTCTGTTGTCTTATCAATAGACACAGCTGGGAAACCCTATGTCTTTATAGATGTAGTTGTGAAATCCTCAGTACTGCATTGTTTTATCATTATAGTTCCCCCTTTACTATTGTTTATTTGCATGGTCTCTGTTTGGTTCTGTGATTGTTTGTGTCTGCTGTATAATTAATTTTGCTGGGTGTAAACTAATTACGGTGGTGAGATATAATTGGTTAGCTAATCATGTTACAATATGTTAGGATTGGTTAGGTAAATTTCAGTAGAATGATTGGTTGAGGTATAGACTATATAAATTAGGGGCAAACAGGAAGTAAGTGGGGATTCAAAAATAAGGGAAAAGGAACTTGGATTTACGCTTGCTGGAAGTTCACCCCAATAAACATCAAATTGTTTGCACCTTTAGACTTTGGGTATTGTTGCTCTCTGTTCATGCAAGAAGGACCAGGGAACTGGGAGAGGGAAGGAATAAGCTTTATAACAGGCCATATTTGTCTTTTTTTTTTGAAAGGTCACAGCATATTAAAGTATTTGCTGGTATAGTGATGCATACTCCAAATCAATAACTGAAACCTCATGTTACACAAAGGATGGTAAGCAATTTTGTTTTATAATAGGTTGCAGAAAGTGACCACACTTTGCATTTCCTGCCCTTGTAGTGGTTTTTGGCTTTCATGGTCTCCATCAATCTAAAGAAAGTAAGAGTCTAGTGAGATACAGTCTGAAGAGTAGAGAACAGAGACATGAAAAACTAACAATAAGGTAGGAAGCAGACAGATCTATACCATGGTTCAAGTTTCAGTCATACCTCCGTCTCCATGTATGTTATCACCTCGAAGTGCTTAAGGCTGCTGGATATTAAGAGACAGGCAGGACTATTAGCATCTGAAGTATAAGGACTATATCCGAAGGTTTGCAGTGGTGAAAGATCTCCAAGCAGCTCTCTATTAGCATACTGCCTTTAACTACTAAAATCCTAAATTAAAATGAAATCAAAGATCACAGTTAAACCAACAAAAGCAAGGAGATTCAGAGTTCAATCTGCCACAGCATTCTTAGCTCACCCTTTCAAGGCAAAGTACCGCAGCATTTAAAATATGTAGGATCACTTATGCTTAGATTGTGCCTTGAGGCCCTGGAAGACATTTAGCTTCAGAAGCAAAATTCCCTCACTGCTTCCCTTTTGCTCCAGTGTGTAAGATTCGCTGCTGGTTTACCCTGGCTCAGGTGTGTAACATGGTACATTGTAGGAGCAGAGAACAAAGCCAAGGTTCTGCCCACCTGCTCTGGGCGGGTGGGGGAAGTAAGGAGGTGTGCAGCACGTTCAGCCCCAAGGTCTGGGAGCCCAGACTCGTGGAGGATTCTTACTTTTTTTCTGCATGAGCATATAGCCCAAATCACAATTCATGTCCTAGTGTTCCAGCATATGGAAATTCACTCAATGTTTGTACTCTTCAGGCAACCCCTCCCTGCCAAAAACTCCCAAAACAGTACTAGTGTTCTATACCTCAGTACAGCAGAATAAGTGAAACATATAAAACACGTGGCCACACTGAATTTCATGGCTTGTTGCCATTTAGACAGGCCAGTTACATTTAAATATAATATAAGATTTTAAAAAATAATGTCCTTTGGGTTTTTTTCCAAAGCAGGAGAATATGTATAAGACTTTTCCATTGACATCCTAATGGCTCAGATATCAAAGGAAATGCAGGAGACACTAATCCATTATAATATCAGTGGAAGTGTATGAAACACAGCAACTGGCATCTTCAATGGACGTTCAGAAGTCACTTTATACGAGTCGAGATTTGTTCATTGACATGCATAGGATACTTCTATGGGTGGACCAGATTCAATGTCATTTTTTATTGTTAGTCTATGTCTTTGATGGTAATGAAATAACATAACCCATAAAAGAGTTATAAAAAGTGTCTAAAGTGTATGTCGCAAAAAGAAAAGGAGTACTTGTGGCACCTTAGAGACTAACAAATTTATTAGAGCATAAGCTTTCGTGAGCTATTTGGTTTTCCACCAAATGCATCCGATGAAGTGAGCTGTAGCTCACGAAAGCTTATGCTCTAATAAATTTGTTAGTCTCTAAGGTGCCACAAGTACTCCTTTTCTTTTTGCGAATACAGACTAACACGGCTGCTACTCTGTAAAGTGTATGTGTAGTTGCTGTTTTTCAAAGTGTGCTAGGGTGGCTTTCATAACATTTTTGTGTTTAATTACCCAAGGACTGATCCTTCAAACATTTATATGAGTAGCTATTTTCATGAGTATTCCCATTGAACTTAATTGGAATACTCACATGAATAAAGCTATTCACATTCAATGGTGATTTCACTACTGGACCCTGTGGGGGCATCAATCAAATTATGTGATTAAAAAATTCTCAAGAAAAGAGGAAGAGAGGCTGTGGTGATGGTGGGGATACTTAAGAGTAAAATCCAACAGCTTTTTGGTTGGAGCTAGTCGTAAAACTAAATCTAAAACTACTTTTGGCTGCTCCACAATCAAACAAAATTATTCAAATGATAACATTAGAAAAAATCCATTGTGACAGATAACTTACATGTCAAATTTCAACTCACTCTGATTTGAAGCTGCTATAATATTAAAGGGTAAACTTCAAGTGCAGCGAAGAGTATATTATGAATTTTACTGTCCACAGAATCAGATGAGGCTGGAGATAGTACCCCAATGATCTCCCTAGGCAGGTCATTCCATTTTCTAATTGCCCCTGCAGTTAAGCAATGTTTTCTAATGGCTAACCTATTGTTTTATAGTTTCAAACTGTAGTTCCTGGTTATGCAGTTCTCAACTGCTTTAAATAACCTCTGTACCTCCATTATATTTTTACATCTGAAATATTTTGTCCTAAAAATGTTTGCGAGGTCGACTTTTGTCTAAGCAATACATTAGGCTTCTTTAGCTTCTTATCATGGGTAATACATCCTGCTTTTTTCCATTAAATGGACAGGTAACATTAAATATAAAATATGCTGTTAAAAATAACGTCCTTTTTTCTTTCCTTTTCTTTTCAAGTAGGAGATATAAGACTTTTCCATTGACTACATAATGGCTTGGAAATCAAAGGAAGTGTAGGAGACACCGAACCATTGTCATTTCAGTGGCACTGCATACAGCAGTGGAAGCATCCTCAGTGGAAGCGTAATCTTGTCTTGTGGTTAAGGCAAGTGATCTGGGCTCATTCCCAGCTTTGCAATAGGTCACTCCAATGTTTGAGGACATCGCCCAGACCAAAAAAAGTTAAACTTGGGTGCCTAAAGTGACATCACTGGCAATTTTGTGTGCTCAGCACCTTTGAAAGTCAGGTCACTTTTATCCAGCTCCCTAAGTATGGATTGTGATGCCTATCTTTGGGCAGCATGGAATACTGAAAGTGTTGGTCTTGTCCTCCCTGTGTCTCAACTTCCCTCTCTGTACAATGGGGATAACAATAGTTCCTTATGCCACAGGGATGTTGAGGCTTACAAGGCCCACAGACACAGCGATGGGATCCATGGAAATGCTCACCCCTTCCTTCATTTTTTGTTCATTTTCTCTGAACTATTTTCAAGATCTCTGTAGTTCAGAGGGGGTGCTGCAGTCCCTTCTAGGTTGCTGTCTCATCTGCAAATCTGAACACAATGTTCTGAAGGATAAAGCTGATTTTATGTTTATGAATACTAAATAATACTGGTCCCAATATTGATCCCTGTGGTAATCCACCTCACATCTCTCCCTCATTTAATGATATACCCTTCAAAATTACTCGGTTTGTACTTGGCCAATCTTTAGCCAAACAGCAGCTTTCCAATTTTCCTATAAAGTTGCTAAACTAGTTTGTATGAAAACCCTTGCTAAAGTCTAGGAAGATCACTACATTCTCTTTGGCCATCTATAATAAACACCCACTTTTGCTCATCTATTAAAAAACCTAGAATATTTTCAGAGGGCTTTCTTGTGGTTGTGGCTTGATGGCTTTTTTTATTCTTAACTCTTGTCACTGATCACTCATGATGTCTTTTTTTCCTAAGAGTTTCCATATTGATCTCTTTATTATTTTATATTTGACCTCGAATGAGGGATAAGGAATCTTCTTCACACCCAAATCACAGAACAGCAGTGAAGGTGAGCCATGCCTCTGCTATAGCCCCTTCTACTCCTGTTTATTTCTTACATTGGGAGCAGTTGCCTGGGGATGCATGTAGTGATTCCACAAGCCCTGTTGTTGTTGTTTCTTTCCTGGTCTGCCACTAACCTTAAACCTCACAGTGTGGAACGCTGAGGAGTCCCTATGGAGCAGCACTCCGTGGCATAGAGGGATTTCAGTTGCTCTGTGCAGGCTCCACATAACCTCCCCATCCCCACATGGACCTGCACTAGTTTGACTTCATCTGTGGCCCTCTGAAATTGCAGAGAAGGGAGTAGGAGCTGGTCCTACAATTGAATGGGTGCTATCTGTAATGCGTAGAGATGAGTTTTTTTTGTTGTCCTCCAAGAAATGGAAGTGTTGCATTGCATGGCAGCCATCCCAAAGCTGACGGGGGGAAAAAACGCCAAGAACAAATTGTCTTGGCTGGATGTACAAAATTATTAACACAAACGCGAAAGGAGAAATGTCCCCCAATTCAAGTCTGCTTCTTTTTTCGCGAACCCGAATATGGAGAGCATTTTTTAAGAATCCAACTTGCATCTATTTTTCCTATACTAAGGCTATTGTGTGAGTGGTGTACCTTTTTGTGAACAAAAGCAAGTGTCCACAAGGAGTCCTGCACTTTAAACAAGAACATTCATTAACAAAAATAACTGAAAGAAAATAATCAGAATTGCATTACAAGTTATTTTGGTTTGGTACATGCTAGGGCTTGTGTAGATAACCTTATCCTTCCCTAGCTGAAAAGTGTTCTTCTGTCAATGCCAGCCTCTGAGTTTCAGGAAGAGACCCATTCTTAAACCCCTGAAGCCAAATTAAAACACAATGTGGCCTATTTTATTCCAATTTCCAGCTTCTTAAGTTTCCTCATAGCCCATTACAGTGTTTAGGACAGATTCTCACCTGCCTTTCACCTCATTAGACACACTTTACCTTACATTCTCATTGGGTGGGGTTTTACACCCACTTTGCACAAGTATATACACCCTTGTAGAGAGATTGTAGTTTCCTTGCAGGACACTGGGCTATAGGATGTAGCTTTCTCAAGATACCATCAGTCAGGCACCCTAGGGTTGTACAACAGCTGTAACCCTAGGGTTCCTTTTTATGCATCCTATTCCAAATAGAAGAACTTTAGGCAGGCTACTGGCTTCCTGACAACAGGCTATTGGCTTCCTGTGTAGAGCTGGATGAAATTTTTTGGACAAATAATTTATTTGACAAAAAATGTAATTTCGGTCAACCCAAAATTTCTGATTAGTTTGACTTGAATAATTTTGATCATTCACAAAATAGCCAGAGGACAAGAAAAAGGAGATAGTGGTAGTGACACTGACATCTTTCTCTGACCAACCTTCCCTGAGCCATTAACCCACTGGTTACAATATGCACCCTGGTATATGAGAGATCTAAATTCAAATCCCTGCTCTGGAACAGGCCTGAAGAAACTTTCTTTGATTCCTCAAAAATTATGAAAAAATTCAGATTTGGATCAACCCTAACTGATCTTTTTTTAAAAAAGGGTTTTTTGGAACTGCCAGTGAGACAACAAATCAATTATTCGTCCAGCTCTACTCTTGCACATTTGGCATGAATCATAACAAGTCCACTTAAACCAGACCAGTTATTCTATAGGCATTCTATTGTTCTAATCCAAAAATAATACTTGTTATGTAAACGTGTTATTCTGCAATCAGGTTAGCGATGGTTCATATGTTGGTTACTCAGGAAGCACTACTTTAAAATTTTTGTGTTAATCTGTGTGAACTGTTGTGTTAATCTCTGTGTGTAGAACCATTCATTTCTGTATACTAAATCTGTATAAAAATCAATTGTGATGTTTTTATCAGTGTGTCATTTACATTAGAGTATATTATGGAAAGATTTTCTATTGTTTTGCATCAGTCAATGGAGAAAAGAAACTTAAACATAATAGAACAAAAAAGAGGATTAAAGTATATCGACTATAATATAACTGCCAGGATCTGTTGGTTTGCATCGTGGTGTACCAGTCTGACAGTGTAACTGTTATACTTGTGAATTACTGAAGAAATAAACTTAAATTCACTCTAGAGTTCTCTCTCTCTTTTTTGTGTGTTATTTCTCAGGAAAGGAGCTGGGAGTTTTAATGGGAAATAAAGAAGTCCATGTACAGTACTATGAAGAGTCAAACTAGAAAGAGAATCACATTCCAAGAGAGATCTAGTCCGGTGTGACATCAGGGCCTCAAGCGTGCAAGTTGGGCTAGGCTGTTACCAGACAAACACAGCCTTTCCAGCATGTAACACTGGCCTGTATGCATGCTCAAAAAAGATAGTTTGTCTATAACTCTGCTTGCTTGCTGTATCATTTGTTGGTAATGAACCAGTCTCAGCATTTTTAAGCCCTCATATTATTCAACTACTAGAATGGCTCCTTGGAGTTAGGAACAGGCATTGTAAAACAGAGCAGCTTTAAAGCTGCTCTAATTTATACAGGTGGCAAGCCCAGTGGTTGAATGGGCCATGGGGTAAAGGAATATAAATACCATTGTAAAAACCAAGAAGCACTTGGTGCAGCTGATGGGTCACCAATTTCTTTTTATTGTTAATCATGTATATTATAATAGTGCCTAGGGATCAGCTGGGAGCAGGGCCCCATTGTGTTAGGCACTGTACAACCATAGAATCAGAACCCATCTCCTCCCCCAGATGCTTGCAATCTAAATAGGTAGGACAGACACAGGGTAGGGGAAAGGGATAGAACATAGAAGCAGAGTGCACAATGCGATGGCTGTAAATGTCATGTTCTGCAATTATTTTGTTTTTTCTCTTGTTATTGAAATCTTTCAGTAGGGGTTATGTTGGGAGGGGATTAGCTAGTCAGAAAGATAAAGGAAGGGTGGGGAATGGAGACCATGAGGGAGAAGCAGGAGGGGATAGAGCAAACAGCCAATCAGCATGGGGCTGGGGAAGGAGAAAGTTCAAGGTAAAAATGGTAGAATGACATCATCAGTGCCCATTTACACAAATAACAAGCCAAGCACAAGGTGCAGATGATCTGTGCGTCACCAAATAGAACAAGGAGTTTGGCATATTAGAAAGTACCCTGATGATGCACTTAACACCCTAGACTATGCAGCCAGACAACTGCATGCAAACCCAGCAAAGATGCAAGTTGATGCATTCCATCTCAAAAACTGAGAGGCCAAATGCAAACCCAATATCAGCTGGTCTGGGACAAAACTCACCCATTCCTCAATCCTGTGTACCTTGGTCTTACTTTCAACCCCACACTCTCCTTTAGAGTCCACATCGCAAAAACTAAAGCCAAAGTTAGCATACAAAACCACAGTCTCAGCAAGCTAGTTACATCCTGTCCACTCTGCGATCAACAAGACACGCACTTTGCTACAACTCAGCTGAATACTGTGCAGCGTGGAAGCAATCCCTTTATACAAAGAAGGTAGGCCCTGTGCTTAACATTGCCTACCATTATATCACAGGATGCTTTAAGGCTACCCATATCAACAGCCTCACATCCCATCAGGGATGCTGCTCCTGATATACACCAGGAAGTTGCTAGTAGAGTTGGGAGCACAAGGCAATGCCCAGATCCAAGATATCCGCTATATCATATAACACTGACGCTAAGTTGACTGACATCACAACAGAGTTTTCCTGACACCATTAAACCCCCTAAGATTGTCACCCCCATCAGACAAGGGTTCAGTTATGGCAAACAAAAGTAGAGAATGACCCTGAAGCCGTGTATGCCAGTTCCCACCAATTGAGCTCCTACCACTTGGTGCAGAGCAGCCCTGGACTACATAGCATTGCCTTAATCAACTCTGCACTGGAGTTGGCTGGTCTAGAGATGCAATGGTCAACTGGGGCTATATCACTGTACTTGTGACTGCAGCAGAAAGCCTCAAAATAAGAAGACTCTCCTGTGGTGCCAGCTGCTTGAGCAGGAATGCTCTTACATTGACCTGGTGGAGTGCAATGATTGGGCAAACAGTCTGAGGCCATGACAAGAAGAATCGGTGTCTACTGGTCACAACTGGCAGGACGAGCTCTAGGCATCAGCAAAGCAAGCACGTGCTTGGGGTGGCATTCCGGACATCCTTTTTTTTCGGGGCAGTTGCGCTTCGGAGCTGCACCACTTAGACGGGGCAGGGTGCCGCGTCCCTGGCCGCAGCAGAAAGGGGAAGCCCCAGCCCCGGGATGCTGAGCTGCCAGGGCCCAGCTGCTACCTGGGGAGGAGAGGGTGAGTCCTGCCAGGGAACCGGGGCTGCGCCACCTCATCTGTGCACTGGCTGCTGTGCTGCCTTGTGCCACCCCTTATATCAGGGCTTCTCTGTGTGGCCGGGCGGGGGAGAGGGTAAAGCCCCGGCAGGCGCTGGAAGAAGGTGACATCACTCCCTCTCAGAGCCAGCTCTAGGTTTTTTGCTGCCTGCAAGCCCCAGCCCCACCTGAGCTTGGGACGGCAAAAAACCTAGAGCTGGCCCTGCCAGCTTGGCCCACTTTAGCCCTTTCCTCTCACCCCCAGTGCAGCAGAACATTCATGAACTGCTTTCTGAATGTGAGAATCTCTGTGTGTCATAATAGCTGTTCCAAAGGAGCAAAGTTTTGGAATAATAATACAACACACTTCATATCATTATGGCTAATGTACCATAACAATTAAACAAGAATTAGCAAAGCTAAGGCTGATCCTCCCATCTTTAACTCATGTTTTTATGAAAATAAAAAATTGCAGCATGAATTAGGCACAGTGTGAAACTTAAAAAAACACTGAGTCCTTTATATCTAGTTATTAATCTACCATTAAAGTTTAATATTCTCATAAGAATATATTTTCTGTTCCAATTTAGTTTAAAACAAGCAACCACACCCACCCACTGCCAGTGCTAGATAATTTTAAATTTAAAAAAAATAAACTATGACTACAAGATAGAGTCTAAATCAGTGGTTTCAACCTTTATTGGTATATGTACCACTAAAAAAAAAAGTGATGTTCTACCAATTCACTTACAACAAGCTTATGTATGACCAGTGGTACATGTACCACAGTTTGGGAACACCTGCTTAGAGTCTACATATAAACAAGACAGTGTGCTATCATGAAAACAGAAGATAATATGTATGCACCTCACTGTATATGACCTTGAATAAATGTGCCATTGGAAAAAAATGTCATGGTACTGGAAATAATTTTAAAAATGAGAAATAAGGATTTTTCCTGCATATCTTGGAGTCAGAGTATGTTAAGGTACTGAAATCCAGTGATGTCAGTGGAAAAACTCTCATAGACTTTCCTCGGCTTTGGATCTGGCTCTAAACGTGCAGAGATTATGCAGTTCCCAGAACACCATCACTAATGTTACAGCTAAAAATTATTCACCCATGCATGACATCTATATCATTCAGCCATAATGAAACTTTGTCCACTTTATTGACGTTATTTGATAGTTTTCTCTATTTTGGGACATAAATCACTTACCTTGTGTTTGAATTATTACGTAACTCTGTTTTAAAAATGGATGGGTCTTTATTAACGTTGAAAGCAACAGGAGTTACTCTTCTGAAGCATCACACAATGCCCTTCTCTTAAAGTCCTTATAATCCACCACAAGTGAGATAATAATGCTCATACAAAAACTCAGGTATTGATTTTAAGAACCTTTAAAATCCTCACGAGCTGTTTATATGCCTGCATAGTTCAGGAAGCGCACCACAGCAAATTCCCTGGAATGTTTGCCAAGTATTTACAGTTGTATGTTATATTTAGTGACCTTCCAAAGAATCATTCCTCTGTTGGAAAAGCAGTCTCAAGCAAAGGGACAAACATTCTAAAAGTAATTAATACTAAAATATAACTTTCAAAGCGGCTCTTCAGTTTTTATAATCCAATCACTGTGACAATCTGAAGCTCAAATAATATTTCCTCTCTTTTAGCAGCTTCATTTCCCCACAAATTGGCAAGTTTTTTTGGCAGATTTTGAAGGTTTTTGTCAAAGATTTCTCCTCTAATGCAGTGTCCTCACAGTGCTGTGGAAGTATTAAAGGCATTTACAAGCAGTCACACAATGATGATGGCACTGTAATAGTGTTACAGTTTAAGATGAATTAAGATTTGTACTTGGGATCTGATCCAACCCAATCCAATCTGAAGTCAATGGGGGTCTTTCTACTTACGAAGTGGACTTGGATCAAGCCTCTAAAGGAGAGATTAAACCTCTTTGTCATGTATAGATAGCATTGTGCACCCTCCGGAATTTACATAACTTAGGGCCAGATTTTCAAAGATATTTAGGCATCTAAAGATACAAATGGGCATTGTAAGATTTAGTCACTGCAGTATGTTTGAAGATCCCACTACATGCCTATGTGTATCTTTAGGAACCTAAATACCTTGAAAAATCTGGCCCGTATATGAAGTACAGAATGACTTTTCTGAAAGTTTGTAAATAAAACTTAATTGCTTTATAAGAATTAAGGCCCACATGTGGAATTCAGATTTTTTTAAGACAAATTTTGTCACAGTTGAGAAATAAACAAAATTCAAACATGACTTCAAGTGCAATAGTGTTTTGTATTAATATAGATGTTCATACCCATTTCTATCTTCTTCACAGTGATCGTAGGTAAAAAATATTCAGTGATAAAAATATTAACCATCAAATGTAAGATTATGTAAGATTATTAGTTTAAGCTTTAATTTTTAAAAAAGTTTCTCATCATTGTGAAGAAAACCCTGCAAAAGTGAACTACATGTAAACCTCTGCAGTGTTGTTGCCTGGATCTCCAGTTAGGGTGAAAGGGAGCTCTGAGATCATTGAATTGTCCCTGTCATAAATATAAGGGGAAGGGTAACACCTTTAAATCCTTCCTGGCCAGAGGAAAAACCCTTTCACCAATAAGGGGTTAAGAAGCTAAGACAACCTTGCTGGCACCTGACCAAAAGGACCAATGAGGAGACAAGATACTTTCAAAGCTGGAGCGGGGGAACAAAGGGTTCTGTCTGTCTGTGTGTTGCCTTTGCCGGGACCAGAGCAGGAATGTAGGTCAGAACTCCTGTAAAGGGTTAATAAGCAATCTAGTTAGATATGCGTTAGATTCTGTTTTGTTTAAATGGCTGAGAAAATAAGTTGTGCTGAATGGAATGTATATTCCTGTTTTTGTGTCTTTTTGTAACTTAAGGTTTTGCCTACAGGGATTCTCTGTGTTTTGAATCTGTATTTACCATCATGATTTTACAGAGGTGATTCTTTTACTTTTTCTTCTATTAAAATTCTTCTTTTAAGAACCTGATTGCTTTTTTCATTGTTCTTAAGATCCAAGGTTTGGGTCTGTGTTCACCTATGCAAATTGATGAGGATTTTTATCTAGCCTTCCCCAGGAAAGGGGGTGTAGGGTTTGGGAGGATTTTTGGGGGGCAAAAGACATTTCCAAGCGGGCTCTTTCCCTGTTATATATTTATTAGATGCTTGGTGGTGGCAGCAATGAAGTCCAAGAAAAGGTAAAATAGTTTGTACCTTGGGGAAGTTTTAACCTAAGCTGGTAAAAATAAGCTTAGGGGTTTTTTCATGCAGGTCCCCACATCTGTACCCTAGAGTTCAGAGTGGGGAAGGAATCTTGACAGTCCCATTCATCTCAATGTAGTAATTGGCTCAAACTTAAAGATGACCATTTAAACAGAAATCCTATTAACTATTTTATGGATGATCCCTCTAGCAGAAACATCCACTTAATGTGCAATATTGAGATAATGAAAAATGGATTTGAAGCAATGTTTGTTACTAAATACCTTTGATGACTGAGTTATTGATACAATTGTTGATGTCACTTGTAGATTGTTCCAAAATCCAAGCCATGGGCTACTTTTAAAGTTTATTAATGTGCAGGTTTTTGAATACTGAGCTGTAACCATTTCTCTTTATGCTGTAGTCTGTAATAATTTTTAGTCAAAATAATTTGTTGTAGTAATATTTGATGAATATCACAGCATACAATTGATTTTTGCATTGATTATTTTCAGCAGAGAATGAGTTGTACATTGTGTTCAGGTGCCACAAAGGGAATAGACTAGCATTAGAGAATATGGCTCTGTGTCCCCAGATACAACAGTCTGATTCAATTTAATGTATATAAAAATAAATAATTATTTATTTACAGATTACAGGAAACAAATAGAATAGCATAGATTTTTTAACATACCACTTATTCCTTCCAATAATGGTTTGTGAAAGTGTACCCTTTAATTACAAAAAAGAAACTACATAAATGCAGTTAGGGCCAGATAGTTAAAGGTATTTAGGTACCTACAGCTGCAGATAGACATCTAGTAGAATTTTTCAAAAGTGTCTAGGCGTCTAACTTCCAATGGGACTAGACACTTTTGAAAATACCACTCAGTGTCCCGCTGCATCTTTAGGTGCCTAAATATCTTTACAGATCTATCCCTTACTAGCCTTCTTTAGGAATTACACTTGGCCGAGAACATGGTCACTTCTGATCCATTTCCATGGTAGATGGGGTGTCTGGCCCTACAACTCCTTCTGTTCTCTCTCTGACCCAAAATGGGAATTGTGTTCCCCCAGACCTTGCAGTTGTGCCTCTCTGCTAGTGCGTTCCCTTTTATTTCTCCAGAGATAGAAATAGGAACAATATCATATTTCTGGATTGTTATTCAAATGCTTTCTCTGTCTTATGAGAGAGACAAGGTGGTTGGGGTAATATCTTTTATTGGACGAACAGAGTTGTTCTTCCTGGGACCAACAAAGTTACAACAACTATCCTGGATCCATCTTATGGAATGTTTCAGAGTAGCAGCTGTGTTAGTGTGTATTCGCAAAAAGAAAAGGGGTACTTGTGGCACCTTAGAGACTAACAAATTTATTTGAGCATAAGCTTTCGTGAGCTACAGCTCATTTCATCGGATGCATTCTGTGCAATTGTGTCCACATATCTATTCAGGGGATACCATCATAGGGCCTAATTACATCAGCCACACTATCAGAAGCTCGTTCACCTGTGCATCTACCAATGTAATATATGCCATCATGTGCCAGCAATGCCCCTCTGCCACATACATTGATCAAACTGGACAGTCTCTACGTAAAAGAATAAATGGACACAAATCAGATGTCAAGAATTATAACATTCAAAAACCAGTCGGAGAACACTTCAATCTCTCTGGTCACTCAATTACAGACCTAAGAGTGGCTATTCTTCAACAAAAAAACTTCAAAAACAGACTCCAACGAGAGACTGCTGAATTGGAATTAATTTGCAAACTGGATACAATTAACTTAGGCTTGAATAGAGACTGGGAGTGAATGGGTTATTACACAAAGTAAAACTATTTCCCCATTTTATTCCCCCACCCACCCCCCACTGTTCCTCAGATGTTCTTGTCAACTGCTGGAAATGGCCCACCTTGATTATCACTACAAAGGTTTTCTTCCCTCCTCCCCCCCTTGCTGCTAATAGCTCACCTTAAGTGATCACTCTCCTTACAGTGTGTATGATAACATCCATTGTTTCATGTTCTTGTGTATATAAAACATCTTCCCACTGAATGCATCCGATGAAGTGAGCTGTAGCTCACGAAAGCTTATGCTCAAATAAATTTGTTAGTCTCTAAGGTGCCACAAGTACTCCTTATTTTATGGCAGTTTCACTTCAGACCTTCCTGCTCTGTCAGATGAGTAGACTTTAATGACCCTAAATAGTTGCTTAAGCAAAAATGTTAAAAAATAGGCAATTGAAATCCATACTGAGGCACAAATGATGGCTTCTCAGAGGTGCTGAGCATCTGAAACTGTCAGTGGAAGCTCAGCAACAGTTGGCACCCAATTTTCATGTAAAACACTCAGCAGGGTTACTAAGATCTAGTCACCATATGACATATTAGCATTTAAAGTGGCTGTTTTGTGGGTTACCATTTTTCCAGTTACTGATATGACTTAGGTCTGAAAATTGCCCATCAGCCAGACACATTCACAATTGCAAATTTATAACTAAGCCCCACAGATGCAGGTAAATAAATTTACATCTAAGAATGTGTGCCTGGGTTATCTCTTGTCAGACACTACCTTAGAGTATGCAGTGTCCTAAAAATGGCTTGACTGTTGAATGGACCTTAATGACAACACTGCCACAGCCTTTAAATGTTAGGTCCTAGCAAAGCCTTATCCCAGGTTACCAGTTCTAGGATGAGTCTAGGAATGGTGATAAAATCCTGGGAGTATGCTCAGTTTGAAATGATCAACAGGCAGTCAAATAAATACTATTGCTTTAGGCCCGCTTATTTCTCAAAGTTGCTAAACTCCTTCCAGCAATAATATATGGTAGGAGCATAACCTACCATATTACATATAATCCTTAAATTTATTTTACGAATGTATTCAGTTTGATATTACATGTCTACCTATCCCAATCTTTAGAAATATTAAGCAAGTTAAAGTCCATACTTATCTCAGTAGATCAAGCAACATGTAAAAAGAAAAACAGAACACTAAAATTTCACCCCCACTCCAGACACTGCCACCATCCTATCCTTTTCTCTAATCAGAGCTGCATTTTATAATGATATAAATATGTAACATGTTCAAGGTTCTTTTATGTTAAATTTGAAAATTTATCCAAATGCTTTTCTATTGTTGGCTGAAAATATTCCTCTATACTTTTTCAAGCAGTTCTTGCTCAATTCAGGTTCTTATACCATATCCAGCACCATGTCTGAGCACTTCCTGACAATGCATGAGACAATGTGATTAGCATCTGCCACAGGTAGTTCTTGCTTCATTCTTCTGCTCATGGAAAAGAACTGTGTGTGTGTGTGGGGGGGGGAGGTTTTGTTGTTCCATTTTTCTCTTTTAGGACAGCTTATGGTCCCTTTTCCATGCATCAGTGGCACAAAAGGGCTACAGTAAAGGCCCAGATCTGGCCTGGGACTGTCACCCCCCACAGGAAAGGTGACCGTTGGCCTCCATACAGACTTGATAATGGCTTATCCATGCAAAGGGCACATTTTCCATTTTTCTTACCTCTAATGCCACCTCAAGAGCTAGAGTGCCTCAACAATATGAGTTAAGCCAGAAATCACCTGGGACAGCCCTATGGTTGTCATGATAGCCCAGAGAGCTTGAGCTGATTCACAGGAATTGTCATCCACGTGGAAATTAAAGCCACAACAGGACAATTAGTCTTTGTGGCTTAAAAATTGCTATTGAGCACTAATTAAATAACTTGCCATTCAAACATGGAGGATAGCTACTTTACTAGCCACTGACCTTGTATTTCAAAACATGAATTAAAGAGCAGGATTTCCATTGGCTAGCATACCATGTTCTCAAGGTGAGATCCTGGATGTGGCCAGTGGAACCAATGAGCCTTTCTCTGGGCCTGTCTCACCTCCCAAATAGAGGGGAGTGGACAAAATTAGTTCTGATCACACCCAACCAATCAATGTCCATCTGCATGGATATGGAGTGAAACTGGTAAACTCCTTGACTCCCTTACAATTGCTTGACATGACTGATTTGGTTTACACTCAAACTTTTTCATCTTTATTTTGATATTTACTTATTAATCTTAAAAGTGAAGATGGATGTGATGCATTAATGCTCAGGGGAGCTAAATCATGGCACAATGTAAAGGAACAAACATCTGGGAGTTGTAACAAATTATCTGTAAAGTTCTTGGCCTGCCATGTTACTGCAGACAAGGTGGCAGAGATGGGCTATTGGAGGGACAAAAGCTCACTTGATATATACAAAAAATATTGCTGTGCTATAATAAACCATTGGAAGAAATCATTGGCTGGAATGTGGTGAGTTCAGATCACTTGTACAGTACCATGCTTTTGCAACTGTAGTTCCACGCATTTTACAAGCATTGGCTGTATTGATTCACTACCATCCTGGCAAACTAATCTTTTATTCAGGTCTGAATGAAACAACGTGGTCTCCAATGGTTTATCTCCAGTGTATACAGAAGCCAAAACACCTGCAGCTGCACCAATCCTCCCAGTTCCACCCTGCATTGCTATTCCTTGTATTTGGAAAATATCCTAAAATCCCTGATTCAGCAACTTCTCACTAGGGGTAGATGCTTCAGATATGTTGGAATTCACTGGCCCAAGAATAGATATAAGATGTGCTGAGTGTAGAAGGCACCAGACGTATTCCTGTCCACCGTGGTGTTGCAGTGTGAACATTCCACCCTGTTGCATTTAAAAGGGATGCACCAAGTCAATCCATGCAATCCTTCTCCAACACAATCCTCTTCTAGGCACAAATCCTGGGCAAAAACACAGAGTCAAGAGTACTGTTCCAGGAGAGCTAGTTGAGGAATCTATATCCCAGTCATGCTGTTGAATGGCTGTGGAATGGATAGGGTCCCTTAATACAGAGAAGAGAGAGGACAGGAGGATCACTTAGCAAATCTCAGGACCTGCCCAGCAATAATCCCATCTACCCCTATAGAATGATGCTGGTGACCCTGCCATCTTCTGTGCCATTCTGCCCCTTCGCTTATGTAGCAGAGCTGTACTGTTTCCTTTGCTAAGAGAGCTTCTGCTACCATGGAAGCAGAGGCAGTATTTGCCCCTTAATGAGTACAAGACCCTAGAATATTGTGGAGAATACAGAGAAACAATATAATTGCTTGAGAGACTGTACAGAATAAATACTGTGAATGGGCTAAGCTCTAAAGTATGGTTTAAGAGCAGTCACAAATGGGCAGGACAAGGGAATGCAGAGTTAGAGACTCTCAACAGCTCTAAATCTAGCCTTTGATATCAAAGCATTGCAGCAGCCCCTCTCGATCACCTGGTTTTGGTAATACTTACCATGTATTCTACATGAAAATGGTAGAATAGAGTTCTCATTTGATGCAATGAATAATGTCAAGGAAAATAAATTCAGACAATATACACTAAATGTCTCAGGAAGGGCTTTCATGGTCCCACTGTTAAAACAGTTGTGATATGGAGGCATTCCTTTTCTAGATCACCTGCTAGAGACTGAGCAATCAATACCATCTCTTTGACGGAGGCTCAACTTCAGGGCCAGGTTCTAAAGAAAATGAGCAGAGCCACTCAGTCTAGCACCTAGTGGACAGGTTCTTTATGAAGAAACCCACCAGCAAAAGTGGCAGTTGGACAGTTTCAGTAGAGAAGCAAGGCTTGGATGAATGTAGGAGAATTAGTTACCTTTATCCCAAGCTGTGACCTCTGTGGGTCAAAGCAGGCCAGCTTTGGAGGATAATGTGGGCAACCTTGCAAAGGGGATTAACAGCTGAATTTACTCTCTAGTACTGTCAGTTCACCACCGCTGAAGTTTTTTTTTTTAATAAATGAGAGGAAGGAAAAATCAGAAAAGGCCAAGTGAGAGAGAAAAGGTATATTAAAGTCACTTTTTCCCTCCTCTTATTTTTTCTTATGTTTCCCCTTTTTCTTTAGTGCACTATAACTTTTTTCCTTTATGTATTTTAAACCTTCCTACCTTGCTGCCACTGGACTAAAAAAACCCCATGCTGTGCTAAATCATCATCAGCCACTCATGGTGGTGGACAACAGGTGCTGCTTGCAGGGGTGGTGATTTAGCATGGTTTTGAATCAGCAGACTGGCAGCTGCAGGAGTTTTATGTGCAATTCCTATCCTGGGACTATAGCAGTGTTTGAAATGTAGACTGTGCTCCTGCTTTGTTGGTACATTATGTTCTAATACTCAGTGTGTATTCGCACAAGTCTAATAAAAGAATGAAAGGCAAAAGAAATGATCAGTTGACAAACCAGTAGGTGTTTGGCTCCAGAGGAAAGTAGATTTCCATATCTTCCATATCTTCCATATCTACATTTCCATATCTTCATCTGTTTGCTGTCTAAGGGCTTGCCTACACAAACAATTGGTTTACAGCAAGCTGGGGTGTAAATCTACCTGCACTAGCCTGCTGCTCACTAACTAGCTTGCTACGAACTAAATGTTCATGTAGATAAGCTCTTAGACTGCTCTTATCCCTCCCTTCTTTTGGTCTATTAAGAAGATACAGGATAAGTCAGAAAACGTTTATTGTGGACATACTTATTCTAGTGCTCCTAAGAGGATTATATGGGAGAATTTCAGCTGTTAGATGTTTGAAAAACCTTGTTGATATGGGAGACTGTATGAAGAAATGTGGGAAGGATGTGACTGCCAGGAAAAAACATTTTGTCCTTTCTCTATACTCATTTTTCTCCAGATGTGTAAGATAGACCAACTTCCATGCCAGAGATGCATCCTTTGGTTCCACAATACAGGCCTCCCAGAACTCTTGGTATTCTGTCTGGTTTTGTTTCTACAATGGTGGCTCCAGTATTTACCTCTGGAATAGTATCTGATCTTGCTTGGAGGCTGATATTTTTCTTTTATGGTTTAGTTGGTGTTAAAATGAAATTCTTAGATATTTCAGTATTTTCTGCTGTACAGTTTTTGATGGTTTCTCAAAATAATTTGGCTTCTGTGAATGAAATCGTGAACTTATTGAAGTCAATAGCAAAACTCCTATTGATTTCTAGTCTATATAGGTTCTTACACCACTCACATCACTGTAGCATCTGCATACCTTCTAGTAGTGACTCACTGTGACTCACATCTGTCATGTGTGGTTTGTTCTCTTAGCCTTTCCCCAATGGGAGAGTTGTGCATGTGTAGGTGTTTTGGTTTTTCTGGTAGAGATATGTGTGTGTGTGTGTGTTGCCATGTGTTTATGTTAGAGAAGGCAAGCTCAAAGAAATAGACCTTGCACTTACAGTGGAAGGTTTGTAATATTTTTTAGTTCCTGGGGGAGTTCGTTCCAGAGCCTCAGTTTGGCCCATAAGGTAGTTCTGTCTCATGCACAAATTAGGTTTTTTCTTAATATAGAGAGTTCCCTGTGCCAGAGCAGTGAGTTGTCGATAATGGTCTTTATCCTGAAGCCTTAGTTAACCTTGGGCCCAGGTCATTGAACACAAGAAGACAATGACAGAGGCCTTGAACTCAATTCAAAATTCAATGAAGCCAACCTAGAGAGTGGGAATTGTCATTGCTACATAGTTTGGGGACAAAGCTCAGGCTACAACATACAATATGTGAAATCCATGAATGCATTTGCCAATGCACTGATTCGGCCTCAACGTGAGTATTGTATTCCATTATGGTACCAAATTTCAAGAAAGATGTGGACAAATGGGAGAAAGTCCACACAAGAGCAACAAAAATGATTATATGTCTAGAAAGCATGATGTATGAGGGATGATTGAAAAAATTGGGTGTGTTCAGACTGAAGAAGACTGAGAGGGGACATAACAGTTTTCAAGTACATAAAAAGTTGTTACAAGGAGGAGAGAGGTAAATTGTTCTCATTAACCTCTGATGATAGGACATGAAATAATGGGCCTAAATTGCAACAAGGGCAGTTTAGGTTGGACATTAGGAAAAACTCCTAACTGTTAGGATGGTGAACCACCGGAATAAATTGCCAAGGGAGGCTGTGGAATCTCCATCACTGAAGATTTTTAAGAGCAGGTTAGAATAATAGAATAGCAGCATTGGAAGGGACATCAGGAGGTCATCTAGTCCAACCGCTGCTCAAAGCAGGACCAATCCCCAATTTTTGCCTCAATCCCTAAATGGCCCCCTCAAGGATTGAACTCACAACCCTGGGTTTAGCAGGCCAATGCGCAAACCACTGAGCTATCTCTCCTCCTGGGTTAGACAAATAGCTGTTTTGGATGATCTAGATAATACTAAGTCCTGCCATGAGTTCAGGGGACTGGACTAGATGACCTTCTGAGGTACCTTCCAGTCCTACAATTCTATGATTCCATGTTCCTAAAATAGCTATTTTTAAATACACAGAAAAAAGTAATACTTCAAAGAGTCCATATAAAAAAACCCACAAAACATTTTAAAGTAGGAATACTTTTGTACCTCTTTTGTGGAAAGAATATCTCAGTGGAGGTTCTAGGGTATATCCCTGGAAGATTCAGACATTCCAACCTAGGAGACAGATGAGGCAAGGAGAAGTCAGCTTCCTTCAGCAGAGCCTCATCCAATGCTCATTGAAGACAATAGAAAGATTCTCAGTGACTTAAATGGGCTTCGGATCAGGCACCTCCTGAGGAAGTAGTCCTTTAAGAGATGACAAAGGACACTGGAAAATTTTCTACCTTTAGACTCCTAGTTGGCTAAAATAATGTTTATGATTTACTCTAGGCAAGTTTATAATCCATAATACACCAGGTATTTCCATGTTGGCTGAACATCTGTTGCTGCTGAAGCAGAAAGCCTGCATTCCAGCTCAGCTGAAATATGGTTTCTAAATGCAATTTGGCCCCATTCACAAGGGCCAGACATACCATGTTAGAATCAGCTTTACTAGGAAGTTAATTTAAACAGAATTCCTTGGCCCAAATTGAACGGAGTTGTGCATTAAAAATTTTGCATTTTATACCACAAACCTCTAAAACAAACAAGTTAAATAAATATAGCAAGATAAACTAAGAGAAGGCATTTGAAACTAAAAATAATTAGAGATGGACCCAAACCAAAATCCACAATCTGATCACCCCTGAACATTGAGGTGATGAAAACTGGCATTTGATTCTCTTGTTACCTGGGTCCAAAAATAAAATGAAAGGGACTGTGACAGGAATGGCATAATGCAAGTACATAATCTAAATGTTACCAAATAAGAACGGCAACTTTATATTGTATTTTTGTTAGAGATGTTTATTTCTTTCCTCGCTTCCTCTTTCACAACCAAGATGTGCTTTTGAAACACAAGCAAATAAATGTCAAATCCTTTCTGCCTCTGTTCTGCCATTCCACGTCTGAAATTCTGCCAAACTGAAAATTTCCATTCAGACTGACTGGCATTTGCTGACCTGATTTTTCTCTTTAACACTTATTTTCAAAAATAGTGGAAACTTTGTGCAACTCTTGCTGTTTTTATGCATGGAATTTTAAGAGCAGCTGCCTCTGTGGATCTTTTTCATAATGGTACATTTTCTCCGATGGATACTCTGAAAACCTTCACAAAAAAACTTTGGAACCACTTGTTAGTCTTGGTTCTCTATAGTGCCAAACATGCATAAAAAGCCAGTACCAGCCAATTTACTCCCATGCCAAGCCGAGAAAAGAGAAACTTATAATCAACAGAGTCAATAAGATCAGTGGCAAGTTTGTTAAAATCTTACCCTCCTCCCCCTGTCCCCTTTTCTTTTGAAAGAAAAACAAGAGATTGTGCAGACTTTGGCTTCATCTCTCTGCTTTTACTAATACATGAGATCACCATTTTCACTTTTTTTTAATGATTACATTGAATAGCTAGAATAATATGCACACGGAAAGTGTTGGAGCAGAATTGCTTATGGGAAATTCCTTATGTAAAAGAAGCCTTTGACGTTAACTGTAGAGAGCATTCTCTCCAGCCTGAAGTTTGTGACATTGATTTGAAGAGGAGCAATGTGGTGATGTACTGAGTTGGGGAATCCCCATCAGTTACGCTGTTAGCTGGTAAAAAGCAACAGCGTTTTGGAATAATCTGCACTATATTATACGTGGCTGTGATTTTTTTGTATAATGAAGGAAAATGAATCCCCTGTTAATTAATTCAGTAGCTGTGCAGACCTAAAAAACTCTCTCTCTCCCTTTCTCCCAACTACCTGTTTCCTCCAATTCCCGGGGTCTACTTGGGATAGGGGGGAAAGACTAATGACTCTTTGAATGCAGGAGATTTTGAAATGTGATTATTCCCAGTCTAAAAACTAAATACCATTAGGGTGGAATTTGGGTCCATTAAGATGGAATTATGTATCAAAAATTTAAAAGAAAAATACTTCAATAAAACAGTCTTATTAAAAAACACATCTGAAATGGAAGGGTAAGACTATCCTTTCCCACCTGTCTTCCCTCCTCCTGGAAACATTGGAGCAGAATGAAACACGGTGTTCTAAATAACCTTAGCTTGGCTTACCAAACCCCACTGCCTTGTGCACTTTCCGTAGAAAGGCTCATTCAGAATTACAGCTGGGTCTGGTGACCCCATCACGACAGAGTCCAGGAAGCAACAAAGTCATGGAACATGACTGCAGTCCTTTCAGCACCACAAAATATGCCTCTGTTCATGATTCTGGGCTGGGTGTACTTTGGGTCGCTGTTCATTTCTGGATGGTGACCCCATTTTGGCTATTTTATTTCAATAAAAAAGTTTCAATTTTGAAATCAGTTTTGCCACATCAACTGGATTTGTCACTGGCCTATACATGGTCTAAGGCAGTGTTTCTCAAACTGTGTGTCGGTACCCCAGAGTGGGTCATGGCCCCATTTTAATGGATGTTGCCAGGGCTGTCTTAGACTCACCTGGGGCTGAAGCTGAAGCCTGACCCCCACCGCGTTGGGCTGAAGCCGAAACCTGAGGGCTTCAGCCTTGGGCAGCGGGGCTCAGGTTACAGGCCCCCTGCCTGCAGCTGAAGCCCCTGGGCTTCGACTTTGGCCCCTATACCAGAGGCAGCGGGGCTCAGGCAGGCTCAGGCTTCAGTCCCCCCCTCCTGGGGTTATGTAGTAATTTTTGTTGTCAGAAAGGTGTTGTGGTGCAATAAATTTGAGAACCCCTAGCTTAGGCAGAAGCTTCATTATTCTCTTCTGTGAAATGGGAATATTGATGCTTACCTACTTTGCAGTGGAATTTTGTGAGGCATAATTAATGATTTTAAGCACATTAAGATTCTTGGATGAAAAAGATCACCCCTGCTTTTAAAATCCTACACTGTCTTATGACTCTCACAGTTCTCCTCTTACTTCACTGATTATTGGTTTGGTGAGTCCTTTTCCAGTGGGAGTCCCCGCAAGGTCTTTGGCCTCCTGCTCATTTTTCTTTACATCCTGGCTCTATGTGCTCTTATCCATAAGCATGGCTTCAAACACCATCTTGATGTAGATGATTCACCAATCTATCTCTGTTAAAGAACTTTCTCACTCCAGCTAAACCTACAGTTATTCCTGTCTTTCATATCTCCTCGTAGAAGTCCAGTAAGAAGTTTAAGCTTAACGTGACCAAGACAGCTGTTAAGCCTCTCTGCCAAGCCTTTCTCTATCCCCCATTTCTTTAAAAAGAAAAGGAGTACTTGTGGCACCTTAGAGACTAACAAATTTATTAGAGCATAAGCTTTCGTGAGCTACAGCTCACTTCATCGGATGCATCCGATGAAGTGAGCTGTAGCTCACGAAAGCTTATGCTCTAATACATTTGTTAGTCTCTAAGGTGCCACAAGTACTCCTTTTCTTTTTGCGAATACAGACTAACACGGCTGCTACTCTGGAACCCCATTTCTTTGTCACTATGGACAGTCACTTGGGCCCATAATCTTTGTGTCATCTTCAATGCAGCCCTCTTTCAGATCTATATCCAAGTCTTGCCACTGCTACCTACCTAACATATCAAAGACTTGGCCTTTTCTGTCTCTCCAGCCTCTTGTTCAGCCCTCATCTCACACCTCAGTTTGTGAAATCTCTTCCTTTTCTCTAGATTTGACACCAGTCACCATAGCCCCAGCCCATAAAAAAGTCAATTACAAATATTCCTGGTAGGATCCTCTTCCTGGCTCATCATTCCGACCAGATCACTTCTCTCTTTGCATCCCTCTGCTGGCTCTCTACTTTCACCACAGCAATCACAAGCTCCTTCATGATTGTGTTCCTCCCAGTCTGTTAGATCTTCTTGTTTAGTTGATTGTAAACCCTGCCATCTCACTGCCAATGATTACAGCCTTAATTGCCCATTAGAATGCTTCTTACTCAATCACTACTGCACTTCCCTTCATGCTGCCTCTCATTATGGGGATCAACACCCTGTAAATATACTTATTGACCTCTTTGTAAATACCTCCTTAAAACCCATCTCTGTTGTGATGCCTAGAAATTCTTTTCTGTCTGGAATTGGTTAGACAAGTGGCAAGCTGAGACTTCTATTTTGTTAGTTCATCCTCCCACCCCAACTGTCTGTCTGTTTTCTGTTTTGTTGACATGTTGCATGCATCCTGTCTGACAAACAGAATGTAAGCTCTCTGTGACACAGACTGTCTTCTTTGTTCCATGTCTGCACAGTACCTCTCACAAGGGGGCCCTGATCCACCACCGGGATCACGGCAATACAAATAAGTAATAATATCAAATGCAATGCATTAAGACTATATAGTGTGTGGCAGAACTCGGACTACAACTTGTGAGATCTCACCTCCCCTATAAAGACTCAACTACTCCCTCTCCCACAGTAGCAACCCAGACAACCATCACACCATCTCGGCCATATGCAGACATATAACGAGCGCCCCATTTAATTATATCCAGCCACCCCTTCCTCTAGGTTCATGTCCACATCTGCCACAAGAGCAACTTCCCACACATTCATCCACAGAATTTTTTTCATCTGCTGTGGCATTTACAGCAAACGTGTTTAAAACTAATGTAATGGATAAACTGTTTTTCAGTCCTAACACAGGTGGCACATTTACTATTTGGAAAGATATTAAGTGATACTGTTTTTTTAAAAGCAAAACTATAATAATTACTTGTCCATGTACTAACGTTTTACAGTCTGAGGACTAGAACTTCTGTGCTCCGTTCTGAGCTACAGTATTATATTTTTCTCGGAGTAGCGTGACATGGTGTTCCTGTACGCATAGAGGGTGGTGGGTATATGGGGGAAGGGATGGCTGGTTGTGTTTGGGAGGACAAATGGCTAGAGTCATGCGTGGATGGGTGGGTGGCTACAGTGGGATGTATGGAGGGAGGAGAATATAAGGATAGTTAGCATGTTATTCATGTGGGCGGTATTATATTAATAGTTGTGTTAAACCTCTGAGTATGCCTAGTGTGGACAAGGGGTGAGATTCTGTATTGCACCTCCAAGGGAAAACTGTGTGAATAATTTTTATGCTCCCTGGATTACAGGCTGCTCAGAGGGCATCATTTATACAGCGTATGTTGGGATGCTTATGAGTAGCAGTGTGACCTCTGAATGACAAAAGTTTTTAACACCTTTTTAACATCTCTGAATGACAAAAATTTTGTCTTTCACTTGCCAGTGTAGACAAAGCCTTAATTAAACAATATGGGCCAAATTGTGACATTTAACTATTGTTGTAAGCAGAGGTGTTGTAGCCAGATTGGTCCCAGGATATTAGAGAGACAAGGTGTAGCTTGAAAGCTTCTCTTTCTCTTACCAACAGATGCTAACCAATAAAGATATTACCTCACCCACCTTGTCTCTGACATTTAACCATTGTCCAGAGTAAGGCACATGGTCTCACTGAATGGCCTGATTCCAAGGTAACCCTAGGTTGCTGCATCAGCTTTTGATTGGTGACAGTCTCAGGCTTCAGAGTAGCAGCCGTGTTAGTCTGTATTCGCAAAAAGAAAAGGAGTACTTGTGGCACCTTAGAGACTAACAAATTTATTTGAGCATAAGCTTTTGTGAGCTACAGCTCACTTCATCGGATGCATTTTCTCAGGCTTATGAGTGGGAGAGGAAAGAAAGCAAGGAATCTCCTTTCCCTCTGTTGCCTGGGCAAGGGCTTGTCTCAAGGTACATCTATGTGGACTTTTTTTTTTTCATTTGTTCTTCCCAGTGACTCATGTATTATTGTTTTAGGTGTTAGTCTAGTGTCTTGAGCTGTTTCTCATTTTTGGTTACATTTTGCTCTTGGGTCAGGAAGTTTGTGTTGTTGAGTCTGGGAAGTAATTACATGTAGGAGTGGAACGTGCTGTCATTTGAATTATTCTCTAGTATTTTGCGGTGGAGGAAATGTTTGCTTCTCTGGTTGAGAGGGAGGACAAAGAGGAAAGAGTGTGGTGCATCATGGGAGATGTAGTCTGACCAGGGAGCCCATTCTGTAGACAAGAATGGGAGCGTGAGACATCTGAATTATACCTCCCATGAAGTATTGTAGCCTCATTTCAGAATCAATGTATTTCATATTTCGGCTTTCCATTTTTCTGTGGAAATTTTTGACAAAAGTTATATTTTGTTTGTTTGTTGTCTAAATTTTTCACAAGGGGGGAAACAAAACAAAACAAACAAACAATCCCCAGCTCCCCCCCCCCTTTTCTGATGGGTTCTAGCTCAGATATCATGAGAGCCATATAAATAGGTAGGTAGAAAGATAGATAGGAGGGAATCTGAGGCTTGACGGAAGTCCCAAAGGTCAGGCTCCTGTTTTTCTGGGCTGTCTGAAGAGTGTCTGTGGTCCAAGCCTGTTCACTCTGAATAACTAATAATAGCCACACCTAGCTCTCTTATATAGGTGATTCCATTGATAGTTCCATTCCATTCCATTGAGATGAGAAACAGCTCAAGACACTAGACTAACACCTAAAACAATAATACATGAGTCACTGGGAAGAACAAATGAAAAAAAAAAGTCCACATAGATGTACCTTTGAGACAAGCCCTTGCCCAGGCAACAGAGGGGAAGGAGATTCCTTGCCTTCTTCCCTCTCCCACTCATAAGCCTGAGACTGTCATCAATCAAAAGCTGATGCAGCAACCTAGGGTTACTTTGGACACCAGGTTTTAAAGTGCTTTACAAAGGAGCTCAGTATTATTTTACAGTTGGGGAAACTGAGGTACAGAGAAGTGACATGACTTACCAAGGTCTCCCAGCAGGCCAGTGGTATGTCTCTTGAGCTCCGGTCCAGTGATTTTTCTCACTAGACCACATTATTCCAGGGCTGCCACACCTTTTTTTCTTTTTATGCTTTTAGAGTGATTCTGGGTTTTCTAATATCTTTATTATAAGGACTGGATATATATAATTTCAAGTGTGTTCAATTTCCACCTCTCTGTAGTAAAATATTAGGTTGCGCTGGTTATTTTCTGGATTCTTTCTGAAATATTTAGATTTTTTTCCTGGTTAGCATATATTGCTATATGTTTCCAGTTTCTAAGTTTCTAAGAATATCTAAGTTTCCCTGAAGGCTATGTTGCATGGATGTTAATATGACCAGGTAATCAGTACATAGCAATCATTTAGTGGGGAGTCCCATGTTTGGGGATTGTTCCAGGAGGGTTATTAGATCATTGATGTACGAAAATGGTCCAATTATATCCCTGTTTTCTCTCCTTATTTTCTTGAAGACCCCTGTTTGGATGTTATTTATTTTTAAACCTATGTTTGATATTTAGCATATGGATATAATTGACATATATTTTTCCCACCAATACTACTATGTAGCAATTTAAGTCCTGGGTGCCATGTTGAATCAGAAGCTTTATACAGATTTACAAAGCAGGCAAATATCTTCCCTGAGTTTTTGCTTTTATCTTATCTAATCTATCTATCTATCATTTTGTTGTATTCTGGTAGCATCACAATGTGCTAAGCACTGTCCACACAGGAAGACACAAGCACAAAAAATGTGGCGGGCAGTTCATTTCTGAGGGAGAAATTGAATTTGGTTTTCATGGACTATACTACCGTCGGTCAGACATTGTATTACTAGTTTATTGAGGCTGCTACAGAATAATTTTCTGATGTTGCTGCTAACACAGATAGTTCTATCATTGTTTGGGTTCTAGGTATCTATGCTTTCATGTACTGGGTTAATTAGTCTCTCTGCCCATATATCAGGTAAGTGTTTGGATTGGAGAGTTAGGTTAAATAACTTCAGAAGGGCAACTGGATGTACTGTATTCAGTGTTGTTTCAAAATCTTTTTTAATATCCTATTTAAGCCATTATTTTCAGTGTTTGTTTCTGAAGGATTTTCTTTAGTTTCAGTATTGTAATAAGGGTGTCCAGGAGGGTTGGTAGTTTTAATGGTGTCCTCAAATATGTCTGTTTTTGTTCTCAAGGCAATTTGGATTATTTTGCCATATTCTGTACAGATTTTGTCATTCATGATTGCTGGGGTTTGTTTCTTCTTTTAAAATGTGTTTAAATTCTTTTCAAATTAGCCAGAAGAAACTGATGTTTATCATATTCCTTGCTTTAACTGTACTGGGGTGTTTTATGTACTGATTTGTGCTTTCACAGTGTGTTATAATAAACAAGTGGCACACAGTCCTGCACATCCTTACACACACGGGTGAAGTGAGTAGCTTCATTACATATTGGAAATAATATATAATTTGTAATACTTAATGAAGCTGTATTTGAATATGAGAGAGCATGTTTCCAAAAGAATATTGAATGTCTTCACTGTAAAGCTTGTAATTAAGGCTGGGTTGAAGTTGTCTTTGTAGAACTTTTTTTTTAAAAAAATGGCTTTTCAATCAATTTGAAAATTGTTGTGGAAAATTTTCAATTTGTTCAAATTTTTCAGGGTTTTCACAGAAATCTGGAAACCAACAGTTTTTCATTAAGGTTTGCAAAATTCCCACACCAGAAGTATTTATCAAAAATGGTATTTGACAATCAAAATCTTTTTGGTTTCATGTAGTTGTTCAAAAACTTTAAAAAAATACACAATAAATTAAAAAGAAAATTTGGAATTAAAAAAACCTTATAAAAAAATTAGTGTTGTCCCACTAGTTTTAAGTGTAATACAGGATTAAGTGTAATATATTATTGGCTATTGTTAATGAAGTTGCATCATCACGTATGGATGTTTGTGTGTGTTACTGAAGGAAAGTTGGTTTCTTGCTTGCAAATATCTCTCTCTTAATAGTTAATGAAATTGCAGGGGGCCCCACTTGATAAGGAATTAGGACATGGTGGGGGGGAGGAATGTGGCTTTAAGTCATATCTGCATTTCCCCATCTTCTCAATCATGCTGAGGCCCCGCCTAAAGCTGCTTTAATTTATGCTTAGGCGAAATGGCCTCCAAAGTCCAACACCTGGAGCATCTTAGCCACAACCTCACCCTGGCCACACCTCTAGTATGATTCCCCTAATCTATCTGCTGTTGCATGATGGCTGCAGAGGGGGATGGTGGAACCATTCTCCTGATTTTACACTCACCAGGGAATCCCATTTATACCAGATTATTCTCCAGTGATCAGTTTCACAACTATGTCACTGAAGCAGTTTAAACTGGCAGCAACAAGTTGAACACTTGCACAAGACTATGCTCTTATAATGGACTAATAAACTGTTTAAATATCATAAAGTACTTTCCTATAACCCAGGCCTGTTTAAAAAAACAACAAAAAAAAAATAAACAAAAACTCCAAAGCAGCAAAAGTCTGGAAGTAGAATCTGCTGGTGATAGTATATTTTCTCTCAGAAGCAAGAGAGAGAAGGCCAAAGAGAATCCCAAAGAAAGACAAAAAGGAAGAAAGAGGGAAAGAGTTGTGCAGAAAAGTGAGACAAATTTTCTTCATCCCAAAGTAGAGTGTAATAAAGTTACAGTAACTTTCAAAACAAACTATACTAAGATGGAAGCAGTAACATACAAATCGTTAATAACTGCAGACTATTTGTGCAAACCCATTTTCACTGGTTGCATTTACACCAATTGCAGGAAGACCAGAGCATCTAGAATAACCTGAGAAAGGAGTCAGGATAAATATTGGATCCTTCCAGATTTTGGCTCCATTAATTAAATAGAGAATACATTTAGCTGCTTTGACTGAACCTTAAAAGTCTGAATCATGATGCTTCCCACCACAGCAGTGCCACAGATAACTGGATTCAGCACCTGGTTCCTGCCATACCCAGAAAATGTTGATCCCCCCACTCTGCAAATTTAACTGCCTCAGTAGAGAACAAGTGTTGATGCTCTCAGAATGCCAACGGATCTTGGTACAGCAAAGATACAGATCTGGCCAGCTTTTGACTCCAACCCTCCAAATTCCATTGCCTAAAGAGAGTCTTTATTACAATACTTCAGAAATCCCAGCACAACAGCACCACAAAAACCCAGTTCTGGTACCTGGATCCTGCTAAATTTTGGCTACAAATCCCAGAAATGGTGTCATCAAAATAAAAAGCAAGTGTTGCTTCTATTAATCAACTGAAAAATCTGGACCTCAATAAATCCCAATACAGGAAAGATGCAAAAACTCGAATTTGGCACTGATATCTTGCTGTATCCAGCTAATTTTTGGCTGCATACCCTGCTTATAGTCTAAATTTGGTACACATGCAGTTTCTCCTAATCCATCAAAAAATCCAGATCCCTATGTATGAATCTGATGGTACAGTTTCTGGGTTTGTGGCCAAAATTTGGCAGGATCCAAATGCTACATCTGATGCTTTTTGGGCTGATGTTGTACTGGAAGGTGTTGGTGTTTGGATTTTGGTATAGATATGGACAAACATGTTCTGTATTTAGGCAGTAGAATTCAGGGGTTAGAGGCCAAGTCTTGGCAGGATTTGGCAGGATCCAGATGCTGGTCATGGGTTTTTGTGGTACGGCTGTGCAGAGATATATTTGCATCTAATGTTTTTTGTTCCTGGAATAAGAGAGAGCCAAATTGGTTCTCTATTGAAGCAGTGGCATTTGCAGATTGGGGGCCAAACAACTGTCTGGAACCAGGTGCACGATATGGGTTTTTGTGGCACTATTGCACTGGGATGCTCTGGATTCTTTCTGAGTGTAAAACAAGCACCTACACTTGTTCTTTACTTATGCAGTAGCTTTAAGGGAGGTAGGACCAAAAATTGGGTGGACCCACCAAAATCCGGCAGGATCCAGCTTTTACCTTTTTCCCTGAGGGAGAGAGGCAGCCTGACTGACAGGCAGAAATCTGATCCTGTGAAAGACACAGAGAGCCAATGGGAGGCAGAGATCCATCAGTTTGGACTGGAGGCCCCTGGAGGAGAACCAGAGGAAAAACCACCGAATTGAGCTCTGTCAGTGGCGCTTACTGCTTCCAAGGGGGAAGTGCTGGGAAATAATTAATGTTTTTATTAAATTTGGAGGGAATTTTTTGCAGCCGATCGCCTTGCGTTACCTTCAGGTGGGTCTTTCCAGCAACTTTTTACGTAGCTCCAGATAATTGCATGGTTGTGGGTTGCAAAAATGATCCTTTGAAACAGGCTAGCTGTGTCTCGCTCGCTCGCTACTCCCGTTAGGTGCAAAGCGAGTCATGTTGTTCGCCATTACTAGTTCTGCACACGTTTGCGAATCAGAGCTGCCAGTTACACAGATCGCTCTAGGGATACAGCAGGAGCGTAAATAAATACCTCGCCTCTTGTTTTGCTTTCCGCTGCTGTAAAAAGTGGGTTTTGCTCCGTAGTTTTAACCTGGCACTTGCTTAGAACCCCGGTGAAAGCAGGGAAGGGAGGGTTGTTTTTATGAATGGGACTCTTTGAGGTTAATTAGCTATGCAAATTCAAGCAGTTCATTCATGGTTTTGCTTTTTTTTAAATCTAAAAGCCATCTTGTGTTCCCCTCTAGGCTGATTGGAGACCAGATCCCGAGGAAATCTCCAGGTCAAATGCCCAGAAAATAAAAACACTGAGCTAAGACTTGTGGAAGAGCCGCAGAATGGATGGATTTTATGACCAGCAAGTGCCTTACATGGTCACCAACGTGAGTGATCAGTTCAAAAGTTGGTGTTTATTAACTTGAGTCCGACTTATTTCTCTGGGGGAGTTTTGCGTCCATAGTATCTGCTTTGTTACCGCTGTAGGGACGACTCTTCATCTAGGGGTCGTGCCTGCAAGATGGTCTTATCGTCTAGTTATTTGAATATCGCATAATATTCTTTAAAGACAATTTTTGGATCATTTTTTTCCCAAAAGTAAAACCATGCACACGATTAGTAGAAGAGGAGGGCACCGGCAGCAGCTGCATGCAAAGTTTCTGGCTGTGTTTGCCTGCAACACCGAGAAGAATGAAGTTGAGGCAAACGTTAACACTTCTTGTTTTCAGGATTTTTGCAAACAATTTTACAAATAACATTTGGAAACAAACCATCCTTCTAGAATGTCTTTATCCGAATTCTCCTGAACAGTTTAAGCAAAGGGGATTTTATGCTATTGTGTGCTGGATTGCTAAATATAGATGTTAGTAGTGTGCTGCAGCTGGAGCATATTGCAAATGTATCTATACAGATAGAGGTATACATGGATAAATAGGAATGTGTTGCATCTAGGCACAAGTATGAAGGATGTTAGGTACCCAGCATAATCCTCTGCTGTAAATTTGTATGTAGAAATTAAGAACAGGAACTGTAGGATAGTCATTTTCTCTGTGGAATATGTAAAGAATCCATGTAGGTTTTGTTTAAATGTGGAAATGTGAGGGGTGTGTGTGTGTGTTTTTAAAGTAACTGATCTTTCCTGTTTATAGAATCCGCGTGGGAGAAACTGCAGTGAGAGACCAACAAATGTCAGGAAAAGAAAATTCATTAACAGAGACCTGGCTCATGATTCAGAAGGTGAGGGCTCACTCCCTTCTCCCCCCACCCCACCCTGCCCGTGATGAATTTAATAATGCAGAGAAGCTAAATAAGACAAGAAAATTGCATTTAAGGTTGTGACACAAATTGGCAAAGGCAATTAACTGTTATAGTTGCTATTCCTCCCTGACTCACCCTATTCTGTTTTAGATATTGCTGCACATATGGCTCATAAATGTCACTCACTGAGGTGAGAATTTTGCAGTATCTGACACAGTACCACAAGTTAAGGATGCACTACAAGCCAGCATCTTCACCTTCAGGCCTTGCCTACACTTCTTTCACATTTTCCACTATTGCTACCACTGTGCAACTCCATTAGTGATAGCAAGAGTGCCAGTGCTAGTGTAGGCCAGCGGCTGGTATTCTCACCACTGTGCTAGTGCAGGGCTGAAGGGCAAGACAGAACACCAGCAGTTTCTTCCGGCATATCATCTACACTAGCATTTGCACTACTGATACCACCAGTGGAATTGGTGCTGGTAGTTCCTTCCATCCATGGGAAATTTAAGCAAGAAAGTCTAGTTTGGATCAGGCTTGGGAGGGCCCAACTGTTGTAGACCGCACTCATATAACAGCCGTGTTAAAGTCAGTGGCAATACTTGTGTGAGTAAGGTGAGCAGGATGTACTCCTACTTGACAAGGGTCAGTGTAGCTTCTACACATACTCGCCAAACATTGTGTACACCCATGTAACCCTTCTAATGGTAAGAAGAGCAGAGACCCCTGAATCGGTGTGCTTAAAATCCCTGCAAAAATGCCCATTCACAGCACACATCTAAAGCAAAACCACTTGCAGTTTTTACTTAGTGCCAAAATAAACACAGGGCATCATCCCCTCATATGGACTAATAGCCTGTAACATTTAAACACATATCTGCCAATATCATAGAAAAAGGAAGTATCTTTCCAAAAGTTAATAACCTTTAAAAACATTCGTTCATCAGTTCAGACATCATGCTAAGTTTTAGCTCAGAGTAAATTTTCATACTGAGTTGCTAAAATCTCTGAAAATAGGGACCACAAATGGGATCAAATTCTGCCCTGACTTACACCCAGTATGACCCCATGCGTGTCAGTGCGGTTGCATGGGATGTAAAGCAACATAACATTTTGTCCATGGGTGTGGCGGTGCCACTTTAATTTCAAATCTATGTGTGATGCTAATATAGTGGAATCAATGTGTATCAAAGCAGAATTGTCACTAAAACATAAAAGAGTGACACCTTACTTAACTCTATGTCTAATAGAGCTGCTGGGTGTCTTCCCTTTTACATTTTGTTTGCTATATTTTGCCCTTTACTTATGTTGGATATGGTGTTTTAAAAAATCAAATCGCTACTTAGGCAAAATTCCCAGAGAAGTCAATTAGAGTTTTGCCGGAGTAAAGATTGCAGGAAGAGGCCTGTATTATGTAAGGAGAAATAGATCATTTGAATGAGAGGTTATCATCTTAACTTCTGTCTGAGTTACTTAATAGGCATTATTTGCTATAAAAGCAAACTTAAAAGATTGTGATTATTATTTCAGGAGTCAATTAAATATTACTGTAGTATGTATACCTCTTACGGAAAAAAGAGTAGAATAATCATTAATTGCAACCAGAGTATATCTGTTGTTTTTTATCAGTATGTAAGGTTGCCAAAGTAAAATTCACATGCATTGTTCTTCAGGAAAATATTTTTTCTAGTGTAGTTTCATTTTATGGGAAGATTAAAGGTGTGCTTCTTTTATATGTGTCTTTCTCTTTCTTCAGAACTCTTTCAAGATCTGAGCCAATTACAGGAGACATGGCTTGCAGAAGGTAAGGGGAAAAACTGCTTGTAAAAAGAGGAAAAACAACTCTGGAGAAAAAAAAAGTCCTGAACTTGCTGTCTTAATGTTCAGCCCAATTAATTGAGCTCTAAAAGAGCCACCTCATGTGTCATGCATACATTAGAGCCTCTGATGAGTTTGTCTTTGGGGACTCTGGGGCTGCTCTATCCAGTGTCATCACAAATTACCAGGAGAAATTGCTTCCAGCTCACAATCACATCTGCTTTTGGCAAGAACTAATGCACCAAGACTTCAAGTTCTAAGCCTCTGTTCAGATTTTAATTGCAATTGATCAGGTTTATATTATTGTATCTCGAGAGACTGCATACAGCCAGAACTGGGCTTGCTGTTTCCTTTACAGCAGCACATATAATTATTTGGTGTTCTGGTGGAGTACTTTTCTGATGGCAGAAATTAGTTTCTCTGGGTTCATCGGGACGGGATGCTTCAAGATTTAAGTGCAAGTGTCTTCTTTCCACCTTGTTCACAACACAGAACATTAGGTGTGTATCAAATACTTAATAAGGAAAGATTTCTTTTTTCATAAGCCTTTTGATGTTGTGCATAAGTTAATTTTTTTCTTCATGTCTTACTTTTTATAGGACTATATTGGGAACTAATTGGAAATCTGAGATTTGTCATTTTACATTTTTTGATATTTCAAGTAACCTTTCAAGGCTCATGATATTGATTGAGATTGATGGTTTTAAAAACAATAATATTGAAATCTGAATTTAGATTATCTATTGAGATATGGGTAATAAAAAGGAGGACATACTGCTACAAGAGAACTTCAACAAAATTTAGAGGAGCTTTCTGCTGCTCGAAGTGTATTTGTTCACTTCAGTAATTTATGTTTATTATTTAATACTGTTTATTTTGAGAATGAAGATTCTTATGCATTGTCTGTCTCATATTACATTAAAGATTTTTTTTGGTTGAACTTTAAATGGAAAACTTTTATAGCCAAATTGAACATGATTTTGATTTAAACTAACATAATTTCTGTGAATTTACCCTGATTTAGGCACTGTGGGTATTCATGTGTTTTATTTTTAGCATATTATACTAGATTATACACTATTGTTTACTGAATGGATGTTTTGTTTCTCTGGGAGTGGGGAGAATTGCATGCGACTGCTTACCATGGAAAGAAGGAAATATTGCTGGTGGCTACTTGGCTTCAGGCTGATTTTTTGATAACCATGTATGTTGTTGGTCAAGCTGTTAGCCTGTAAGTTTGTTTGTTTTACTGATTGTTTTAATTCTCTTAGCATGAATTTTTGCCTTTCGTATGTGTTTTTGTCAAGATATAATCAAAAATTCTTTAATGAAGTTTTGGAATGGAGTTGGAATATAAGTATTAGTATATTTTTTAAATCACTGAAAATAGGGTGTATTGCAACAGGATAGTCTTATACTATAATCATCAGATAAAACAGTGACTGTCTATCTTAAATGGTAATTTTATCAAGGATCTGTTATTGTGTCTAATCTCATTCATTTTAACAAACTAGAAGGTTGTCAAAACACTAATTAAAAGGTATGATTTTTTTTATGATAAATAACTTTTATTTTTATTTTTAGTGGCATGAATCTTCTTTTTGTTCCTGGAAATGATAATTTTTTTTTATTCTAAATCAAAAAGATTCTTGGCAGGTTGGTAATGTATGTGCAGAGTAGTTTAGTAAATAGAAATTAAAATATGGAAATCAAGATTGACTTACGTCATTTCTGTAGATATACAAAGGATTGTAGTGGCAATTTTTACTTTTGAACTACTTTTGTTTCTTAAGAGTAAATGAATTTTTTTCAATGCTCTAAGTTTTCCCTTATGTTTTTAAACAGCGATTAGTTTGACAGATCAAAGCTAGGTGTCTAGACCTTTGTAAGTTAGGCTGAGGAAAGCTTGTAAATATTCTTAATATCATATGGTAAGTATAAAAAGTTACTTTTTATCAGGAAAGAAATACCCAAACTACTGAGTTTTACATTTATATTTAATTATATGTTTCTACAGAGTATTAAACTTAAATATTATACGTATTCCACTATTCTGAAAATATTTTAGCAAAACTATAAATTTCAGACCACTACCATTTTAGTTCTCATTTAAAACAGACAATCTGCCTCCCCCCCAGCTTTTACAGGCTTTGCAGAGAATCTGTAAGAACTAAAGACAAAAAAATCAGGATCCTGTTTCTGATCCTATTTATAGCCTCTGACGCCTTTTGTAATTATGATATTTTTAAAAAATCTTCATAAATAAAAGTTTGTAAATTTGCACTATATTTACAATATACTGGTGTTAAGGATGCTATATTTTAGCTCTGCTGAAATGACTGCATGGATGACTTGTTTACCCATTGCTAGATTTGTCCATTTATGTCCTCCTGGACCTTCATAAACTAGAAATCTGCCAATTTGGCAGCATCAGTAATGTTTACATATTTCTTTTCATGATGCTCTGTAGCCAGGAAAGTGACCATGAAATTTTAAGAGCAATGGCAACTGACCAGGTTTCTCCCATGAGTTTAGAACCCCACTGGGGAGTAACCAGGTCAGAAAATCTGCTTCTTAAACAAGAGAGTCAAGGGAGTTACAATGTATCACACGTGAAGAATGTTGCAAAAAATTATCAAGGCGCCTTTCCTACTTGGGATGTTTTAGACAGCATGTTTTTATGGAACAGGGTGATTTGTTGTTTTCTGTGAAGAATCTTAGTAAAAACAACTAAACACAAAGGGATTTATTCTCTTCTCAGTACTTGTACGCAACTTCTATTGTAAATAACAGGATTTGCAAATGTATATTAAAGAACAAAAATAATCCAAAGTACAAAATGTAAACAGATTATTGTATTAGTTTGTTTATCTAATATATTTATTACCACCCCCAACCCCAGAAGCAAAATGCCACTTGTAGAAAAGTTATGATGTATTATACTTGCTTCTGCAGTACTTGAATTCTACAAAATAAGTAGCTTTTTCTTCATGTTCTGTTAAATGTATCAGGAAGAACACCCACATTATTTTGAGGTAAAATTTAAACTGAATGTGGTTTCCCAAAATCAGTAGATGGGGGACGGAAAATAATTTTGAACTATTTTCTGATGCCATAATTTGAAAGTGGAAGGATTTTAATAATTGTCTCCACTATTAAACTTGGAAACGAAGAGTTAAAATTGCTTATCGCCAACCAAGACAAATATTGTTCAGATAATATCTTTGTTTTTTTATTTAAGTACTGAGGCAGCTATATTTTGTCATGATAATATTGTATAATGCCTTTATTGATTCTGTATATTTGGAATTATATTGCAGTTGGCAGATAGCAATTATTCAGTGACTTGAGATAAATTGGTTCAAATATTAATCTAATGCTATCTCATTATGGTTGTTTCTGTGTATTCTGGAACAAACAGGAAAGAAAACAAACTCTTCGCCACAGAAAGCCTGCTATGCATTGTGGAAGCACTTGGGGTGGGAGGATAATAGACAACAGAAAAGCACATTATTTATTAAAAATGGCTGTTCTAGTATTTCTGTCACTAATTCCTAACCGAAACTTGATAGAAATGAGTAAAAGACTTCCAGAATGAATATAGGTAACTAAACTATTCAATAGATTAACTTTTTAAAACAATAGATCTAGATGATGGAGTTCCTTCTTTGGTAGTAACAATGAGAATTTATCATGTAAAACTCATTAATATTTATTGTATTTTTTGCTCTAGTGCAAGGTAATCGCTTTATAATAAAAACGCAGGTAACGGGTTTGTTTTCTCACTGCAGTTTCTAGCTAGCCAGGCACAGCAGGGGTGGCTCTCTCAAGTTTTCCAAACTGAAGAAGGCACCCCACACTGATTTCTGTAAAACATTTATATTTCTACTACCAGTTAATGGTTAAATTTGGGATGAACTCCCAAGAAATGGTTTCCGTGATCTCTGCTACCATTGTCAAGTTTGTGTACACATGATTTGGTGTTGCCCAATGAATTATCCCTAAATGCACATATATGAAAGTGATCACTTAATTTGCATTGTTCAGTAATGCTCAAATTCCCATTTTTAACAGAATATAAAACTTTAGGGCTTGACCCTCAGCCGGTATAAATCATAGTCGCTCCATTGACTTCAGTGGAGCTATGCTGATTTGCACCAGCTGTGGATCTGGCTTCTTAGTTGTCTGCTGCCCTATAATGAACCCCACCTTTGGTAAGAACACTAATCTGACTATCGGGTATACAACCATTAAGTACTGTATCTGAATATATATGTATTTAGTGAATGAACATGGTCAAACCGCTTCACATCTTGGTTGAAGTTTGCCAAGTAGGGAATGTTCTGAAAGGGAATAAAAACATGTTAAAGATGAGACTTGTAGCACAGTGAATCATTTCCCTTTTTTGGAGTTCTGGACAGTTAGTTGATTTGACTTTTAAATACTTGAAATGAATGCCTGATTTCAAAAATCTCTGCAAAACAAATGAAGAAAAATTGGATTTGGCAAAATGGTGCTAACCTTTTATAAAATTGTTGGTCCTGAAAGTGTGCCCATTACTAATCTGGGGGTTTATTCTTTGATGAAAAAAACAGATTAGTAATTTTGTCCCATTGCATAGTTACTTACTGACTATGAAGGACATAGCAGATGTAAAATGTGAGTGTGCATTTTAAACCAACTTCTATATTATTCTGCATAAAAGTTGAAGTCAAAAACAAAGGCCAGATCTTGCAAACCCCTCTTCATCTTAGTATAGATCATTCACACTAAGAATGGCTTGCAGGATCTGGCCCCTAGTTTTTAAACTACACATACGTTTATATGTCAGAGCAAGTCACTTGGGGAAAAAAAAAGTTTGGTTGCTTTGACAGCACATCCAATGTTCACTTGGTAATGATATTTGCCGTTTCGTATTCAAAAAATGGTTATTGTCATGCCTTATGAGTACTTCTATATTAACAACAGTTTATCCTTTTTTCATCTTTTTTTAAATAAAAATATGCTTTTTGTATTAATGTCTGTACTTTATATAACCTTTACTATTCAAAACGGATATTGAATGAAACAAAGCTTAGGAGCCTCATTACTTTGTTTTGGGGCCTAAAACTTTATTTTAGGGTAAACTGGAAATAGTACTACTCAGATTTGCTCCTGTCAATTTCAGATTATTTTGCCACACTGAGTAAATCTTTGTTGTTTTGGAACAAATTGTGTCTAAGTCAAAAGTGAGCCTCAAGTTCTGAGAGGGGAGTAGTATAGGAAATGTTAGAATATTTAAATTAAAGTTCTTAAGTGACTCAAGAAGAAATGGCAAACACTCTGCTTGTCCAGCAACCTTACATGCATGCAATGCTGAATTTCTGGCAGAAGTTTCTGGTTGGGAAAAGAAGGGTTAAATTTTATTGCCTTTTCGTTTATTAAATATGTTCCTTAGCGGGTTTGTGCTACCTCTGAGACAAAGCAATGGAATTGGTGTGTTTATGCAGAAAGTTCAAGTTTACTTTGCTGTTGCGTTCTGGAAGGGTGTGACATGAAAAGATTGTGTTGAGGCCACATGGTTCATGCTGGACTGTGTTTTTGTGAATGGAGGCAGAACTCCAGTTCTGACTGCTTGTCTTGAGGAATTGCTTAGGAGATCAGCTGTCTCATTCACTGGCAGAAAGAATGACTCATACATCTTCTTCCTTGTTTGGCTCCAGGTCATTGTTACAGTGGCTAGAGCTGGTTTTAATTAAATATTAACTCTTTTTGTACTGGATATTTGTTGGTGGTGACTTTTTAAAAAAATGTTGTTTGCAATGAAAGAGAGGAAATTGCCCTCCAGTGTCAGATTAAATTGCTTTTCCAAGTTGCTTTCCATTTGCAAGATATATTCTAAGTTTAGCTTTGTAAAGTAACGTCTTAATATTGTCTCTGAAAATCAAAAACAGGCATTAAGTATTTCTTTGCTTTGAACAGTTGCTATTGGCAAGTTGATTTTAATTGAGTAGGTGATGAGACTATACAATCCAAATGGATACATTCCCTGTAAAACTAGGATTATAATTAACATTATTGTGCATTTCCCACACACACCCGGGACATAGTGCTGTAGTCAGAAAGAAACTTTTGGTAATAATCTCAGCTAAGGCAACTGGCTGATAGTACAGATGTTGCCCATTTCAAGTATGAGAGTCTGAGACTTGATGGCAGCTTGTCTATTAATGTGGAATGACCTGTTAGAGCTGCTTCTGCTATTACCAATAAAATCTACATGCTTAATCTCCTTAAAAGCCTTTTATTGGGCTTTTCCCCTCCTCCTTTCCTCTAGATCCCTTAATTAAGTAGTGTGGGGAAATTGTCTCATTCTCTGCGTGGTCATTTCAGACATGTTTTCTAATAGTCTGCTAAATGCAGAGGGAAAAAGTTTTGTTGACTTGTGTGTTATCCTGAATGTGATAATAGAAGACGCTGTAGCTGTTATGAGAGCCTTGTCGAATTGCAGTGTCTATGACTAAAGAAAAGAGGAAACGAATGATATATCCATATATATATAAATGCGCATGAAATTGCAACACTCCCAAGTCACATTTTCCTTTCAGAGATCCAAGTTAAGCTGACGTTAACTGTGTACTTGCTGGTTTAACTTGTTACAAAGACTCCCTTTAATTATCAAAACTAGGGGTACAAAAGCCCTTTTCTGTTTGAGTAATGTGATGGTGCACTCAATCCATTTTCCTTCTCATAGCTAGCTACTGTTGTAAAAAGTCCGTGTATTGGGTGGACAGTTGCTTGAATTTCTGTAATATGAATGCATGAATTTCAATTCTGCTCAGTTTTTTTTAAAAAAACAGAGTTGAAAAGGGGGTATAAATTGACAGTTCTGATTGCCATGGGTCGTATGGCTAGCAGATCGGTGACTCTTATTTGTTTAGTTTTCGGGGTGGGCTCACAGATTTACTTCCTACAGCATTTGTTTTATTTTGGTGCTATGTGGTTTTTCTAAGCATCCCAAAAAAAATGTACGGAACTATGTGTCTGACATTTTTTGTGCAATTTTTAATGTAAAAAGGAATTGCCAGCTTTGCTATGTTCTTCCCTCCCCTCCCGCTCCCCTGCCCCCCACGCGTAGTAGCTTTTCGAGAAGCGCATACCGGCAAATGTATTTAAAACTATTATAGTTTTGATTATACTAGTCACCTCCTATTTTTACTGTTCTTTTCTAAAGCGGTCTGTTTGGGTTTTTTAACTAGGTTCTTTTAACTATTAGATGTTCAGTAGTACCTTTCAGTAGTCAGACCCAATCCTTCTCTCCTTCACCCCGGTGCAAATTAGGGGGGATAAAACCATTGAAGTCAGTGGAATTATCCTGGTATACAGGTAGACACTGGACCTGGACCTTAAAAGAGGTTTTTGGTCCTACACTTTTCATTCTCTGGATAGGAAAACAAAGAGTTTGATTCACAACTGTATTATTCCAGTTTTATGAAGTGACTCCACTGAAATCAATCAAACTGGCAAAAAGCAGTGGTGAATCAGGCCCAGAGGCTGGAGTTGGTAATTTGCTGCGAAGAATGTAAAATATGATGGGCCCATTTCTGCAACCACCACAAATCAATCTTAAGTGGAGATATTCACTAGACCGATACTTAACCCGTTGCTAGCTGCATTTAAAAATGACATAAAATTATATATATACATATTTTTTCTATTTATATTTCATGGACAAGGGATATTACATGGATATATCCTATTTATAAACAATAAAGTTAATGAATAAAAAAGCTACAAGTTTATATGTGCCCCAAAATTTAAAAAAAAATTAGGAAAGTAAAAGATCCCTATGGTAAAGTTTGTTAACTGGGAGAGCTTGACTTCAAGATTGGAGTTTCCTGTAGCAGTCAAATATTTAGCATATTGAAGGGAATATTTTAAAGTTCTTACATGCACTGATCTGAATGAACCAACTGAAAATTACAGAGTGTTATTTTTTGTTTGACTTTACCTGTTTGGCTTTGCATTGCCCTTGAGTTCATCACTGGTAAGGATGCTGAAGTTTCTTTGGAGGGAAGAGAAGTTTAATTCATCAAAAAATTACTTGGAGTATTTGATTTGGTAAATCTGATGTGCATTCTGAAGAACTTTAATTCTTGTTTATTATTTAATTAAAAATGTCTTCAGATATACAGTTTTCTTCTTAAAGGGCTAGTTTTAGGTAATGTAAATGCTAGAAAAAGCTCCAACATCTGTGTTTGCCTCATATTAACATTAATGCCATTCACATATTTGTCTTAACACTTGAGCTACACCCTTGTTTATAGTTTACCCAAAATTATTTTGTTTTTAAGGTGTATTTACTGTAATAGATTAGGTAGGATTATAAACATAGTCTTTGGAATCTTGAGAGTACTGTTTTACTGCATTATGGGCCTGATCCTGAAATACTTAGTCAAGAAAAACTTCTAGTAAAGTCAGTGGAAATTTTCCCAGAATTAAGGAGTTTAGGATCAGGTCCACAGAATATCTTATACCTTTGCACTAAAGGATCAAGAGTGACTAAGTTTAAAGAGATATTCTTACCTTTTGACTTGCATGCGTAATTCCCATTGATATAAGCAGGTGTTAGGTATATGTATAAAAAGAAACCAAGCCCTTAATAGTTCCTAACTTGGAAAGCTTTCTAAAATGATGAAACAACATATTTTTCTTTATTGCTTTTAATAGTTTGATATTCATTGTTCCAATAAATGGGTGTATAACCACTGTTTACTTTTTGATGAAGCATGTTGGGTTACCAGGTCATGGAAGATGTTTTTTTCAGTTGCAGATTACTCTCAATTTACTTCTCTTTGGACAAGACTTGTCACATACTTTCAAACTGTTCATTTCATGTCACTTTGCATGGAAGTTCTAGATGAGGTAGTTTGACAAAAGAGCAATATTTTTAAATTATGGTAAGCTGAGATTTTGCTAAATATGGAGGTATCTAGAAAGGTTACTCCATGGCTGTCCCATGACCTGGTTTCTGCTAGTTTCCACCTTACACAAACTAAACAGTATTTCATCTATATGTCTAAACTGTGCTAAAGCCTTAGATGTTTACAAGGCATTAAGATAATTTGGGGAGACTGTTAATGTCTTGACTATGCAACAAAATGGCATTGTATTATCACCGGGGGACAACCATGATGTTTCAGATGCAGTTGGAGTTATAGTGTTAGTTGTGTCATAAAGTTTCCTAAAAGTAAAGATATTACAGAAGGCAGAGGGACTCTGGTTATGGTTCTCATCCTAGGTACGTATTTTGGGCCCATCTGAAAACAAAGATTGAAATGAAAATTCTATGGTCCAGCCAAAGACTCTTTTGACCCTTTAAAAAACAAAATAAAAATGTTTTCTGCTATTTTGGCTGCAAGTGTTACCCGTAAATGAGTCCAGTTTCTCCTGGTGAAGGAACACAAGGGCGTTAAATGTACAAAGATGGTTTAAACACTGGGATTTATTTTTGTGCAGAAGTCCCAAATACCACTTTGAAAATTCATGCTAACGGGTTTTAGTACTGGTTGAGGTTGTTCTCATTCCTGATTTCAGTCCTAATAATAGTTGAGCCAACAAAATCCTAGTTTTGACCTTGGCTGTGCTTCAAGGTTAGCACAATAATCTTCACTATGCTTTAGTGGCTTCTCTTAATTTGTCCCCCCCTTTTTTTCCCCCTTTCTTCAGCTCAGGTACCTGACAATGACGAGCAGTTTGTGCCAGACTATCAGGCTGAAAGTTGTAAGTATAGTATGATTCATCACTTTCTTAAAATATATATTTATATATATATATATATATATTTTGTCTCAATTTCTAGTATTCATGGTCATGTGACAGTCATGTGGCCGATCTATTTACCTGTCAGTTACATCAGCACTAAGAATAGATGAAGCAAGTAGGGCTCTGAAGTGCAGCCAGCAAAGGTTGTTTTTGCTGAAGGTGTAACCTTTAGCAGGTGGTCCCATTTTTCGTTTGTCACTGATGCAGAGAAATTCTCTCTCAATGAGCTCAGTAAGATAGCGGAGCTTTCTGTGTCTCTTGAATAGAGGGAGAAGGATGGTAAGCACTGTATGGATCCAAGTAGTGTAAAATATAAGCAACTAGTCCCTCGCATAAAAATTACTTGAGATTCTCTATGGGTTTTCTAAACAGCCCTCTTGTTTTGTATTTACTAAATACAGCTAGTCTCTGTCAACATAGTATATTAAGTTATATTAATATATACAGCATGGCTCCATGAATCATATGTTGCATTCCTATCTCAAGCAAAATTTCCGTTGGAGTTAGTAGGAGTTTTACCTGAGTTAGAACAACAGGAATTAGCCCTATGTTGTGCTAATCCACCTGCTTTTTCTGAGCCTTTTTGTGTGTGAATCAGATGGGCATTCTGTCTGGTTTGCCACTTATCTTATTCACGCCAGAAACGTTTTATTTATTTTTAACACATGCACCCCAAACTCTTCCTTTGCTGCAGTTCCCAGTGCCCTACTTTTCTACTTTCCTTTTTGAAGTCCCTTCCATTAGTGCTGCTCTGAGGTTTGACTGGCAGAGGATACATGAAGGCAGTGGCATGAGAGAGATTGCCTGGTGAGGCCAATACTGTCTTGCATCCTCTCTCTGTCCCCACCATACACATCTCACTCATCTATGGCAAGTCTGGTCTCCATCAAAGGTCACTTCTAGACACTTGTCTGCTTATGGCAGTAGAGTTCATGGTTGCTTTTCCACTGAGCTAAATAACTTCTATTATTGATCCTACTAGAGAAAATTGCTACAATCAGCTAAACTGAATACCTGTTAAAACTAACATTCGTGTATCATAAAAACAGTAATAAATGAAGGCATGATCAATTTTATAATAGAGATCTCAAACAAATTAGAAGAATTTAAAAAAAGAACAATAAAGCTAATGTAGTTCCAAAGTTGCTTAATTTCCCTGCATATCTTGAGATTGTTCAAGATACTTAGATACATTTCCTTAACATAGTTTCCATCGAGTGCACATAACATACATATTTGGCAAAACAGGATTTATTTTCCTAGACTGATTTTATTCCAACACTGAAATTGCTTTTAGTAATAAGTTGCCTCAAATAATTCCTCGCACTAACTCCTAAAGACACACAAATGAATATGGATAATAATCATTTTGAAATTACTATTTGTATGAAGTTTTTCTTCTCTCTTTGTATAGCAAGTTTGTGTAGTATAATACCGGTGTAAAATTTGTCTATAAATTTCATCCTACATACACTGTTGTGTCCACATAAAATTTGCACAGCACAGATCTCTTGTATAAGAGTGCAAAGTTCTGCCAGAGCTTCTGTTAACCCACAATTATTGTTCCAAAATAAGTCAATGATTCCTGGAGAATAATTTGTGAACTGTGAATGAAAAACCTCATCAAAGTTTGTCACTGCTTCTGGTGATAAAGAAATTCACCTAACATGGATACTTCATTAATGCTATTGTATTTCAGAATTCTTTAGCCACGGCTTACACAGTATTATCAAAGGATCATTTATTTCCTCATTTCAGTTGTTTTCTTTATCTTAAGTAAAGGTCAGGCGAGCTTCCTGGAGAGTACTCTAGCAAAGGTTACAGAATTTCAAACATAGACTTGGATATAATGTACATAGCTTTGAGCTATTCAGACAGAAATGGGGAACAGCATAAGCAAAGTCAGAAGAAAAGTACAGTTGCGAAACATCACTCCCCCACAATTTTGACTACTTCCTCTCGGTTCAGAACTTGCCTTTACAATGTATTTATTCTGTTGTTTATAGCTCTATAATGAACCCCCCGCCCCCAGCATGGCAGGAGCACCCAAGTTTCACTTGTGTGCGAGAGGTAGAGTCAGCTGTAGGTTCTGTGCCAGGTATATAGTTGATTAATAGTGGAGGTGAAGGACAGAGATGTGGCCAGTGGAATGGAGGTAATGGCCACTATGCCATCCCAGAGGCAGCTGCTCCATGCTCGTCTGGATTTCATAGGCCTAACTTCAGTGATGTTCCCTGAACAAAGCCTCTTTAGTTGGGCTTTGTACCAAAAAGTGTGTGGGGGTGTGTGTGAGAGAGAGACAGAATTTCATCCAAGTTGCTTAGAAAACATATTAAAAAAAAACAAAAAAAACCCCCAAGGTTCTGACCTGCAGAATTATAATCTACAAATAGTAGAAAGGAGAACAGTTTAGGTGCAAGAAGTAGTGACATTTTCTTTCTAGCTTTTTCCACTCAAAGACAGCCCTCAGATATGGTATAAACTTGTGGTGTTAACCCCATCATGAAAGAAACACTTGCTAATCAAATAGCAGCTGTAAGCAAGATGGGGAAACTATTCCCAGCCACACCCCAAGATCGTAGCAATGATGGCAAAACTTCTTCTAATGCTGAAAACATCAGTGATGGCAATGATGGAAGCGCTAATGTAGAAGAGATGTTGGCGGTTGCTGGTGTTTTTAAGGACCATGTCTTTTGACCAGTTCTAAGCAAGCTTAGATGACCTGGCACTTAAAATACACTGGGTGCCTGCATCCCTCTATTCGTTAGGGTTACCGCTGCTGAAACTGTACTGGTATTTATGACAGTGGGAAACTTTGTCAAAAATATACTGCTGTAGATACACAGCCCGCCTTGCATGAATCAGTGCATGTCTACATGCCATGGCGAAGCACGGTAGAATGTCACTCTATTCACAAAAAACAGGGTGAAACAGGCAAATTTCATTAAAAAAATTAGTTGAAAATTATTTGCTTTGCAATATGTCTACAGCTAAGCTTGAGTGTCCTGCTTTGTTGCTTCATACAGCAGCAGAGAAATTCCTGCTTAGTATTTTGCACAACTCTTCTGCTTATTCTATATTTGAGGAACAGTGGCTTGATTTAAGGTAAGTGTATGAGAAGTACCATATATCAAAAATATAAAAAATACTCCAAAAATGAGAAAAATGCCACCCAGTGGTCTGTAAATGTTGTCTATATTTTTGACTAGTGCTCTCCTCAGATTTCAATAAACCTATTTTGGTGTTGACCTCCAATGTGTAATTACATGCCAGGAAAAAGTGGCGGTGTTATCTCTCTGGGATAAGATTTCCTATTGTTTAAAGTCCATTGACACATACTGATGACAGGGGCCAGATCCTGCAACCCTTTTAATTAATGGTAAAGATCTTAGAGATGCGAGGCTGTGGGAGAGTGGGCCCCAGACTTGCCATTGTAGGAGCTAAAATTGTATTTGGTTGAAAGCTTGTTTAGTTTGAGTGGAGATTTTAAAACATTACCCTGCCTCCTCCCATTGTTTGGTGTTATCTATGAAAGACACAAGAAGAGGTAGGCAGGCTTTGATAAAATTGTCAGATGGCTAAAGGATGTAGCTGGCAGTGAAAACTCATAGTGTCAGCAACATACTGATTTGTAAAGTAATCTGGTACATTTCATTATAAACAGGGATTACCCCTGCACCAAACTAGGAAGTCTGGTCCCTTAATGTCATAATTGTGTGTTTGGCGTTTTGTTTCAGAATTTTTATTTACATTGTTGCTTTTTGGTGTTTCTCTATCCCTTAAAATGTAGATTCATGATAAACTTTTCTTTTGTCTATTATTGAATTTTCTTCTAATGAGAATTTGTGCTGTGCTTTACCAGGTGGCCCAGGCTCTCTTTTTTCCTTTTATTTTTGATTATGTATTTTTTTCCTGACTGTTCAGTGCTTTCACTTAATACTGCCAAGGGGTAAATGTTAATATTAGACCTCAACTGTTGACAGTAAATCGGTAAGGCTGGCTATAAAATTCTCTCTACTCAGTGTCCGATTAAACTTTAAGATAAGAAAAATACTCTTTAGTAATGATTTTGCACGTGATCTTTCAAGACCTTCCCCCCCCCAGGTTTAGCAAAGAAATTCTTTCATTGCAGATGCCAGGATCCTTAAATTATTCAGGGACTGTGCTTTTTAGATTCTCCAGCTTGCAATCTTTAAAAGCCTGTTAAAGAGAGATCTTTTACATAGGCTTCAGGTAGCTGTGTTCTTCCATCATTTTAAGTAAAGGCACAGTGTCTTCTATCTCCTGTGTAAGTAGGAGAAGTATTAAAATATTTGCATCCATGTTTGTGATACACAAAATCATGGTTAAGTTTTTTTCTGCACCATGAAATGAGAACTATTTTTTCATCTTGTTCTTTTGGTGAATTAAATATTAAAAGCAAATTACACAAACTACAGTTTACACAACTGTAACACTTTCCTGTCTACCCTTGCATATCTTGTGAGCGCAGTTCCTGGATGTTTAATTATTATTTCATTCTCTGCTATTTGATGTGAAAGTTATTTTTAAATCAGAATTGGAAATATCAGTGTAATGTAAGTTCCAATGTTAGGCCCGATCCGGCTCCTATCAAAGTCAACAAGAGCTTTGTAAGGAGCAACTATATCCTGTGTTCATTTTTGTCTATAGTGATGATGCTGTGTAGTTTCTTGGCGTGTAAGTTTGCATCCTCAAGAAAGTGGCCTGAAAAAAAAATCCAATTTTTTAAGTTCAATATTATGTCTCCTGATTTTAAGTGGTGTTTCATTGCCTAGGCAGCTGGTAACTACATATTACTAGAACAAGATGTCCTAGAAAGTACAGTTGCTAGTATTTTGGTTTTTCAAGGTGCAGTGACTAGATGGCTAACACAAATGCACAATTTTTCTGTGATATATCAATCTTGCTAGAAATGCCTTTTCTTTTAATGTAGTTCTGCAGGCACAGTACTGGAACACTTTGACAAATACTCTAGATGGTAGGGCTTTAAAAGTTTTCCAGTCTTAGCCCAGATTTCTCAGATAACTCTTACTAATAATGCTTTCTGCAGCAATTTTGCTTTGTTTTTTGGTGCTTTGTTATAAATTACTTCCTCTATTAGGTCAGGTTTTTTTTTTGTCAAAACACTGATGGAATTTATTTGTTTAGCTTGAACGTAACTCTGAGGGATATTTTTAGGTGATCAGAACAAAGGTCAGGGAATCAGGACTCCATGGTTCTATTCCTGCCTCTGGCTCTCTCTGATCTCAGACAAGTTGCTTAACTGCTGTTACCACAGTTTGAAGTGGATACAAAAACGCATGCATCTCTCACAGTGAGGTGGAACAGCTCCCTTAATCATCTCTTGTAAAATAATTTGAGATTCCTGAATAAAAGGCTTTACATAGCACAAAGCATTTGTTACTATTATTATTATGTACTTACTTTATTTCTATTACAGAGTCAGGTTAACAGTTATTGACTGGCCCTTACCTCGTGCTCCCCACGTGTCCTCACCTCTTTCAGTCTCTCCCTCACGATGACTTTCTTCCAGAACTCACTAACATTACATTTTAGGTTCTGTGTTTGTGTTTTGTTTTTTTTAAATTATTTGTGAATGGTGCCTTTTAGAGAACGCTGTGGGCTCATTTGTGGTTCAGCCCTGGGAATTAGCCTTTGCTAAGTAGGGCTTTCTCCTTCCTCTAGGGGATTTTTGGGACTATTCAAACCTACCCTAGCCCAGCCTGTTCTCGCTTTTGCTAAATTTAATTCTTGGAAAAGTTTTACCATGAGGCCTTTCTGAGTCCATAATGCTTTTCATCTGTGGTCCTTATAAAATCTTGAAAGCTTACGGATTTGTTTTGATTTTTAGTAAGTAGATTTTGTTTTCTTGCCTCACTGTATTTCTATACTATATTTCTCGCTCTGAAGAATAATAAAGCCTTGTTATGTATTCTTGCAGTGATATTGATAATAATAATTAAGTCAGTACAATTGGGACAATAGTCCTGTGAAACAAGTAGCTAGCTCTTATCCAGAGATGGACTTTGCTGCAGCCAAATCTCTTAAGTTTGAGCTGTTGCTTTTGAAATGACCTTTGTGTGGTGAAGTGAACAGTTACTGCTGAGTAAGGTTGCCTTTCACTATCCCAGCGGAGAGTGCAGTCCTATTATGTTGAGGTGGTTTGACTTTGTAGTGCTTGGCAGTGGGGCCCAGATGTGAAGTGACCTGATAGTCCAGCGAGCTAGAGACGGTAGCACAATCCAAGTAAATGGACAGCATTGCTACGTTGTCTTGGCTCCCTCTAGAGCCCTCCAGGCACTTGTCCGTTCCTTCCAGGCCAGTCCAACCCAATTTTTCTTCCTCAAAGCCCCATTCTCATTCATGGTTTTAGTGCAGATTAATGGTTTTGGTTGCATGAGGAGGTTATCTGCTAATGAATAAACTTCAGTCATCCCATCCTGTGATAAAGCTGTCTCCTAGGTCAAAGGTGAAGCATGTAACCTTTTTCCCTCTCAAATGGTAATTTCTTAAGGCTGTCAAATAACTTCCTGAGGGCTGTTTACATTAAAAAAAACCCACATATTTTATTCAAAATGAGGAATTTTCAGTTTTACAACAAACTCTCGTTCACTCTCTCTGAGGAAGTTTCGTCTAGAATTCTATCGATCTTCCAGTCCAGGAAATACACAAGTCATTCACATAGTGCAACTACTAGGCCCCTGCCAGAGTCCTTCTGACAGTTACAATTATTTTGATGTCTAAAAGGACAGTCATTTGTGTATAGGATTAAACATATGAAGTATCTGTTATGATCTTGTTTGTGTTAATGAATGTAAGTTGAAAAGTGGCTGATTTGTTTTACTGTCTTTTTCACAAACAAAGCAAAAAGGCAAATTAAAGGGACTCTATTTTGACACAAACATTTATGCTCCTTAAAGTTAACTACTTCCCATACAGTCTCATTGGAGAACATATTTTGTGTTGGAGAAGGGGCCCAAACTAAACCCCTGAATGTGAACATCATTAACTTTTTGGGGTGTTTGAAACCCAGATCCAGTTTTGGAACTTGGGCCCACCTCTACTACTGTGTTTGTTTCCATAGATAAAATAGATATATATTTAAAATGTATTTCATGTTGTTCTTCCGTCTGTTTGCTGCATCAGCAATTTAAGACAAATGTCACAGTCCTCAGCAGTCAAATCTGAGTTTTTCATAGGAAAGTGGAGGAGGGAAAGGGAAAAGGAAAGAATGACTGTCCCAGATACATTAAGTATTGACAGCTTGGAGAGGCTGAGATGCACAATGCATCCACATCCTCTCAGGACAACCCTTAAAGCCCATGAAATACACATAATATCCCTGATTTCAAGGTTCCATGTCCCTTCATTAACGATCTCTTTCTTCACATTATTGGGAAATAGTCTTACTGGATTGATAAATCAAATGGCACTGGTATATAACAAATGAACATATATTATGAAGGAAGGATAATTAAGTGGTTGTCAATTTAATCAGTCCTGAATACTTGTATACTAACAGTCTAAAGCTGTAGAAATAAAATTTGTCTTAAAACTTGTGGGCAGAATACTGGAGTCTATTTAAAGGTATAGACTCTGAACTCATAGTTTGTTTGGTGAATGGAAGCTTTGCCTGGGAAAGAATTAGGTCAAATTTTTCCCCGTCTCATGCTTTGTGTCTTTCGCACATCACCTCTTAGCATTATCTGCTGTTAGATTGACCTTGAATGAAGGTGAAGAAATAAGTAAATTAGAGCAATGTAGAACATTTTCATTCTTGTGTATCTACCTGTTCTCTATGCTTAGGGATATACGTATTAGAAATGAGTGAACCATTAGCAATTTTATTTCTGGTCATCTTTCTCCTTTTTTCTGTTTGTGAACTTATTCATGAAATGTAGTTACCAGTAAGTTAATGTGGTAAAATATTTTGAGAGTAATAGCATTTACTGCCAAGTCATGGAGTCACTAAACAGGCAGGTTGCTTACTGGCTGGGTTTGTCTTCTTTGATTTTAACTTTAAGCATTATGGGTCATGATCAAGGATGCTGGAAATTTGCATGTGCAAGAAACTTGCCAATTTTGCAAATTTTAGGATCTTTATGCAAATGTTGCTGCTTTTCTACAGACTAACTTTTGGCTTAAAAAGAAAATGTTTCTGACTTTTATCCCACTGCAAAGAAAATCTTCAGAATGGAATTTGATGTGATATTTTCTTATTAATCCAGCCTTGAAGAACATTTCATCCAGCCAAACCACTAGCAGAAGCTAAGGTGTTAACTACCTCAGGTTTCAGAGTAGCAGCCGTGTTAGTCTGTATTCGCAAAAAGAAAAGGAGTACCGGTGGCACCTTAGAGACTAACAAATTTATTAGAGCATAAGCTTTCGTGAGCTACAGCTCACTTCATCGGATGCATTTCCGATGAAGTGAGCTGTAGCTCACGAAAGCTTATGCTCTAATAAATTTGTTAGTCTCTAAGGTGCCACCGGTACTCCTTTTCTTTTAACTACCTCAGTAAGTTTCACAGCTGAAACTATTTTGGACTGTTGGATGTATGCAGTACATACCTGATGTATTTATGTTCATTGTGAGTTTGCATGCAAAGGTTTAACATGCAGCTTAAGAAGCAACTGCATTCAGGCGTATGTTGAAATATAAGTGTAAATTCAGACCTGAATCTCATTTACACTAAGGTCACTTTACACTATTCTGGCCTTGTAAAGGAGTCTTAAGTGACCTTAGTTAAATTAGAATTAGGCCTCTTTTATTGTAGGCAGCCGCAAGTCTATTGACTTCAATAGGATCTCATTGCTCAGCACCTCTGAACATCAGTACACTTATTTAAATTTCTAATTTTAGGTATCTCTGAAAATTTTCATGATGGCTTCTTTGATTAACTGCTTATGCAATTATAGTAATAATCAGCTGGCAATACGTTCTCCTGAGTCACTGCAGTGACCTATGTCTTGTCCAGTGGAGACTGAATAGATTGTTTTTGCAACGGCTAGACTTTTACAGTCTGTCAGAACAGACTTGAATATAGAATGGACTACAGACTTAGATTTGAGCTTCAGTCTTCCTTTTTACTATCTGGTGTTGTTTAAGCTGAGTTATTGCCTAAATTAGGGGTGGCCAACCTGTGGCTCCGGAGCCACATGCGGCTCTTCAGAAGTTAATATGCTGCTCCTTGCATAGGCGCCAACTCTGGAAAGTTGGCGCCTGTAGCTCCAGCCCTGATGTGCTACAGGGTGCTCACTGCTCAACCCCTGGCTCTGCCTTAGGCCCCAGCCCCACTCCACTCCTTTCCCCAGGGGCCCCGCCCCTTCCCCCAAGTTTGCTGCGCCCTTGCTCCTCCTTCCCCCCCCAACTCCCTCAGCCTCCTGAACACCACAAAACAGCTGATCGTGGCGGGCAGGAGGCACAGGGATGGAAGATTAGGTGCTGATCGGCGGGACTGCTGGCGGGTGGGAAACACTGGGGGAGGGGGAGCTGATGGGGGGCTGCTGATGTATTACTATGGCTCTTTGGCAATGCACATTGGTAAATTCTGGCTCCTTCTGAGGCTCAGGTTGGCCACCCCTGGCCTAAATGGTGAATATTTTTGCTCATGTGTCATTTATAATGGGTCTACAATGTTTGCACATTTTCCCAAGTAAGGTCTGTAAACAGATCTCCCATTGATTTAAAGGCTGAGACTGATTTCAGGGGAAAATCTACTTGACAACTTCGTAGTCTCCCGGAAGAGTACACAGGCTTCAGATGTGCAACAATACTATTATGGAGCAGTGCAAGGATTAATGATGACTTGATGCATATGTTATGGTTCTGTACCATAGTGCTCTATTTTTTTGGAGGAAGTAAACTGTCATATAATCAATCCTAATACTCTATACAAACTTGCCACTAGAGCCCCCAATTTCTTGTAGGTGGAATCAGCAACCCTCCAGGATGTCAATAAAATGGTAGGTTAGTCTAACCACCAAAAACCCAACACCACCTTGCATGCACAGCTCACAGGAGGTTAATCACTGTGATGCAATGTCTTCATTGCATAATTAGCTCAACTTTGCCTTCCATTCACATAGAAAAACCTCTGACCTGTGTTTGAAGGTGCTTTAAGCCCAGGTTATTTTACTAGGCTGGAGGTGGGGATTAGAGCCTTAGCTCAACTATCTCGGGCTGGAACTCACAAACGTTGCAGTGAAGATGTAGGCAAAATCATTGTCCAAATAGCCCTTCCCACAATTCCCCTGCAGTTGATACAGATGACTGTTACTCATCACAAAAAAACAAGGGATATGTCCCAGATACCTATGGGTGAGTGAAGACACAGTTATGTGAATATAGCATTGCTGGGGAATGCTCACATCTGGGCTAGACTAATCTTGGTGCCAATTGCTGGGTTAACTGTGAAGGGAAGACATACCCTTGAGTTCCTAGGTATACAAAGGCAGCACACCCACTACTTATATCCCTTTGTTGACTGTATCTTACTTACCTGAGCAGCTCTGCTGGCCAGTGCAAAGGGGAGGGGCACCATGTGTTGTTGGAGTATAAAGAGAGCAGCCACTTTCTGCTTGGGCTTTAGCTGGGTGTAGCTGATCCTTAGAGAGTAATAGTTAAACACTCAAAGTCAGCAAACAAAATTGACACGGCTGCATTGCATTCAGGCCTCAGTGATTTGGCAAATTTTGAAAAAAAATGCATACCAAGTTCAGGAATTCTTGTTCTCTTTCTTGGAACTACAGTATATGATTGAGCAAGGTTAACCAGGTTAGAATCTGATTAATTACTTTTATGTTTGCTTATAAAACTTGAAGTGCATTGTGTGCTTAGGGTTGCCAACTTTTTAATGTCTGAAAAATGGACACTACAGCAGGAGAGCTGGAACCTCCCCCATTTCCCCGAGGCTCCACCCCTGGTCTGCCTCTTCTCTGTGAGGCTCCACCCCCGCCACTCACTGTTCTTTCCCCCCCCTTCCTCCTCGCTCAATACTGTCTACCTCCCTCCCCCACTACCAGCTGGGCTCTCTTTGCTCCAGGAGCCTGCCTGCTCACACACGAGATGCAGGTAGGAGGCAGCGCCAGCTGAGTAGGGGCTGGCATGGGTTGATGACCCAGCGCCTCCTCCCTTGGCCTCCCTACCTGTGGTAACTGGACTTTTGGGGTCTGGTCAGTACATATGACCGGTCACTGTACAGGTCCCCTTTCCATCAGACTTTCCAGTCGAAAACTGGACACCTGGCAACCCTATGTTTGTAGAATTTAGAGTTAAGCTACAGCGTGTTTTGTTGACACATATTTTATTTTATCTCGCTATTGAAAAGACACAGTCAATTTAAAAATCAGACTTTGAAAATGTACTTTCTCTTGTTATTTTTAATACTTCTCTACAACAAAGAGAGGCTAAAATAAGACTTTTCAGTTAGTTTACTTTGTGCCTTGGACAGCGCTTTGTGTAGTCAATGTTACTGTTTATAGGTTTCTCTGTGGCATTTCCCTTCATAGTATCTAAGCACCTGACAGATATGAATGTGTTTATCCTCACAACACCATTGTGAGATATGGAAATATTGTTATTCCAATTTTTCAGGTGTGGGAACTAACACACAGTGATTAAGATTTCTCAAGTTGGGCTACCAAAACAGAGATACCCAAAACCAGAGGCCATCTTTTGAAAATGTAGGTCCAAGTGACTTGGTCAGGTTCACATAAAAACTAGGAACTGAGTGTAGTTTCCTGACTCCCTGTCCACTTTCTTAAATACGAGATCAGCCTCCATCTCCTGTTTGCTCTGTTCATTATGTGGATTTGTCACTAAGTTACTGGGAAGTGAGAAAACATTTTTTTAAAAAAACTAGAAAAATGTGATTGGAAACTCCCCAGAATTGGCAGGCCTGAGTAGGTCCTGCTCTATGTCCTGCTAACTACTGTTTGTTTTTTCTTTTGAGGATGGAGAGGGAGGGAAATTGACAAAATGTTAAGTTGACAGTGTCTCTTTAAAATACTAATTTTTATAGGTTTTGCATTTAAGCAATCTATTCATTAAATGATGTGCTAAAAAGAGAAATATAGGAAACGTTCTGGTTAGTTCAGGGGTTCAGGTGAAAGTCTCAACCAAGTTTCCCAAAGTTTCCTTCAGACACTGTTGTCCCCAGAAAAAATATCAAGTTGCCAAGTTTTCCCCTAAAGCTCTTCTGGAAGAATTGTATAGCACAAATACAGAAATGATAAACCTACTTACTGAAAACTGCAGCAGGGATATTATCTATCTACCCATGTGAGACAGGCAAGCAAAGGCCTATCTTCTCCCACTTTACGAACGGACTTAAGCTGGAGATAGGCATCTAGATGCCTACAGTGAGGCAGCAGTAGGCATTCTCAGAGATAAAAATGTAGGTGCATAGGGAACTCTTACTCTGAACACTTAGGTAGCAGGTGAATTTAGGAGTTACAGGGTTTGGCAGTTTTGTGGACTTGAATGGAGCAAACCTGGTCAAGTACCTTTTTAGAGTGGGACCACAGAGCTCTCAACCATGCTTGTAGCTGTTTCCATGGTTTCACACTGACTCAACAGACATTCTAGGCTTCCGGGTGAGAATTCTAAACTCTTTATTACATAGATGTATTTATGGCTCCCATCATCATAGTGTCTGAATGCCTACTACATTCTCTAGCTTAGTGTGAATGGCTAGATACCTACCCAGTCCTCAGCAGAGTACACAGGCCCTGATTTAGTTCCCAAAATCCTCTCTTCCCTGGGATTTGGCTTTATTGATAACTCACAAACAGGAACACAAGAACTTAAACTTCCTCCTCAAGCTTGGCTGTTTCAATGTCCTCCAGGACATTCTTTTTGTTTCCTAAATTTCAAAAAGACACTCCCATTCCCTGTCTGGACTCATTTAACCCACATACTAGCGTGATTGTCAGGGGTAATTATGCTAAATCTTAATGTATGATTTTTGCACCTGGGTCTAGTGTGATGCAAAAGAAGTCTTTTGTATTTCTGTACAGTCTTGGGGGCTGCCATCCTGGTACCATTGAATTAATCACTCTAAAGAATAATTCCATTATCTGTTAAATTCCATAGGTCTTCAGAGTAATTTATGTAGAACCCAATTGGTTTTCATCCCAGTTAAACTAGGACTTTTCCATAAGGGGATCCATCAGTGCAGCTCTTATTTATCCAAAGGCTTGAATTTGGCCCTAATTGCTTCATACTCTATCCCTTCCTTCCCATCAACAGTCTGAAAAATTTGCTGTATTAGCCCCATAGTTTTCTAGTGCTCTGACATTTAGCAACTAGTTAACTTGCTCCAAAGATGTTTGCTTTGGAGCAATTATTGTACTGAATTCAGGGCATCTGCCACTAGTACCAGCGCTCTCCCCTCCATCGCCTGCAATTGCAAGTCTCATAAACTCAGACAGGTAAATGTCTCGAATGAAACATGAAGGGGAAACATATATCAGTGTAAAATACTGCCTGTGACAGCATTTCTGCAAGATTGCTGTGTTCAGAGACTAGCAAACTGTGTCAACAGCTGTAGTGCATACCGAATAAAATATCTCAATGCATTTCTGGACTAGATGTTGAAACCTTATGGGGGTGAGACAATAGGGGTATGTAAACTAATTGAAACCATGTGCCAAATTAATAATTTCCTTTTTTTTAAGTGTTGACAGAATCTTCCCTAAATAATATGGATTTTCAGCCTATTCATAGCTAAAACAATTTAGACCAAATGCCAAATAGTGTCCTAACAAGGTGTTTACTGGCAGGCCATTGGAAAGTTTGCTATGTAATTGCTTAGTCTTTATTTTAGAAGCAGGTTAACTTTATTGGCATTTACTGAAAGCTTCTTTCCCTTCCCCCCCACCCACCCAGCTGGCTTCCCCTTTGGGCAAGCTTACCTAGTTTTGATATTCAGAAAATATTTGCAACTTTGGTTGTCTACTGATGGGTTTTTTTGAACAAGAAGCTATGTATCCAGATTGATCTCAGTCGTGCCTTCAGTAGAATTACATCATCAGAACATTGCAGGTGTACTCCACTAATTCTGAATGTAGCATTTTGTACTGTAGTGACTGCATGGTCATACAAATAAGAGCTTGTTTACACTAGAAAGATTACAACTAGTCTATTAATGTTGTAATTTTAAAATAAATCTATTAGGCTATACTAATGTAAGCCCTAATGTGGACAAAATTGTTCTGGTGTAACTGCGCTTTATATCAGTATAGCTTGTGCCAGAAACTGATATAACTGCATCCACAGGTGGAGGGTTTTGCTGGTTTAGCTATACCAGTGTAGTTAAGCCAGCAAAACTTTCCAAGTGTCCCCTTCACATCCATGCTTTAGAAGCAACACATTAAGTAATTAATCAGTTATATTATTCCTATGAATAGAGAAATGCAGAAAAGATCCTATTTGCTAAAAGGATACAGGAGGGCAGTTTTCAGCAGCCTGATAGGCAGGGAAATTGGTGAATAAGAACTTGTCAACACGGGGACCAGCACAACTATAGCAGCAGCATAATTATACCATTATAGCAATGTCAGTATAACTCCCCAGGTAGACACTCTCTCTATTCTGGAATAAAATTGACTTTCTTCCAGTATAACAGGTCTGCTTTAATTGTACTGGAATAAAGTCAGTTTTATTCCAGAATAGAGTGTTCACATGGGGAGTTATAATTATACTGCAGTTATAACTGTGCCGGTCAGTTTCCTCATGTAGACAAGCCATAGTATATATCAGCTCCATGGAAAGTAAGGTGACATTTCTTTTCAGTACATAAGGTGATGAACAGCGATAATGTTCAGCAAAGGATCCAGCGCAACTGTGGTGCCCAGCTCCACTGAACCCCACTCCATTCTTTAGCCACTGCACTTCAAACCTCTTTTTAGTCTTGGTCCTGTGTTACTCAAAGGCTATTTGTTCATGGCAGTTCATGCTGAAACATTTGGAATAACTGTGGCGGAAATTTAGAACTATAATGTCCTAGAGGGGAAAGGTCAATGTAATTAATTAGCTAATTTAAATAAGTGCTTACTGATACCTTTCTTCGTCATTAATCTTCTGTTTCTTGCTATTCTTTTTTTTAAATGTCACCCTTGCAGCTAGAGAAAATGATTCTAATGTGGCAATGTTTTCTAATGTAAACTCCTCCGGTACTACAGATTTTAGTGAGGTCCATAAGCATTCAGTATTTCCATAGGTATCAGAACTGGAGGAAATTACCTTTCTGTTTTTCTCCTTTCCCAAGTCTTTCAGTGGAACAGAAATAAACTTTCACTTAGAATGCATTTTTATTTTGATCTGCTACTGTTATAAATCTAGGTCAGATTTATAGTCAACATTTTTTCTCCTGTCATACCTTGTCATGGTGAGAGCAATTAGGGTAGAAATAGAAGAGAGACTCCCATGTATTCTGACATTTTTTTTGTCCAAAGAAGACTTTAATGACTGCTTTAGTCTGCTTCATGCTGTGTTATGTAGCATTTATGCAATGCAGTGTTTAAAACGTTTTTGCATATTCCATTGGACCATGAATCAATGTGGATTACATTATGTATTATAGGCAGGGAGACAGAATAGTCATGTGCTTTGTCATATAGACTGAATTTTTAAATGTTACTGAAGTGCGTTTGTGATTTGTATAAAGGTGGCAGCTCACTTCAAAGCTGGTTATTTTCCTTTTTGTTTGATGAGGTTCTCTAATAGTTCCATCTTGCCCACATATTCCCTTATTGCCAGTTGGCTCTGAAATCTGTTGCTTGGGCTCATCATACAGAATTAGCTTCCAAAAATGAGATCCCATGCAGTTTCTATCCAGTGGACTAGTGAAGGCTGGAGGGATTGGATTTGAAGCCAAAGCAAAACTGAATCAGATGGGATAATATCTAATATGTATGCCAAGCAATTTCCAGTTCTTGAAGGTCCCATTTCTGGGACAGATCATTGAAAAGGGGGTGGTAGGTCATCTCAATGACATTGGATATCCTCAAGTTCCCTTCCAGTTAGTCTTAACATTGGATCACTGCATAGAAATAGAGCTAATCATGATGGCCAATAACCACCCTAGTGGAATGGACAGAGGCCGTATGTCCTGAGTACTGTTGCTTTACTTTTTTCAGTGGGTTTTGATGCTGCTGTTTATGAGGCTTTGCAGATACAGCCACAGGGTGGAAAGAATTACCGTATGGAGTTCTACAAATTTACTTAAGAACCATCAACAAAGTAGCTTTAGAAAATTCCTTTCCTAAGCTATGGTGTTCCACACGGCTCAGTCCTTCATCTCTTCTGTTCAATTTTTATATGAAGATCATGAGATTATGATGATATAACTCATCAGTATGCTAGATATCCAGTCTCTGACTATGTTCTCCTGATAGCTGGTAGAGATTGGGACCTAAATGAAATCCAGTTGACTGGAGCTAAGATGAGATCAGATAGAGATGATTATGATGTGCAGGCACTTTGAGAACCTGGTGAAATTTATATTGATCTTATCTGCTCAACCATTTCAGAGCAATCTACAATCTTGGGACCTGGCTCATCTCTGTCACTTCCTCTGCTCTCTCCAGTTATATCCGTGGTCAGAAACACTTTTTTTCATCTCTGTCTTTCAAAGAGATTGCACCCAGTCCTCTCAGATGAAGATTTTGCCTCTGTCCTCTACACCTTTTAGACTAGACTAACTGTAAACCCTTTCAGCTAGTGCAGAGTGGAATAAGAGCATACCACAAGTAGGATCTGCTGTCTGCACTGTATCCCTGTCAGCTGCTGGGCCACTATCTACAAAAGGTCTAGGTGGCCTAGACCAGAGTTATCCAAAAAGATCTCTATCTCTGACTTGCCATGTGACCTTCATCCATCCAGAATGTTGGCACTTACTGTTCCGAGGTGAAGCTCATGTCTTCACAGATACTAAAGAAACATTTATAAAGACTGATATTCCTATCTAGAATGCTGTCCAATAAGTTTTTAGTTTTGTGTTCTGTTGTACTTGATATGAGACTATGAATACTGAGTTTACCGGCTGTGTATTTAAACAGTAAGTAGCTAGCTGTTGGAGCATCATAGTATTACAGTCCTCATGAGAACCCAGTGTTTGTTTGTTTTTAATGACAGGTTTCAGAGTAGCAGCCGTGTTAGTCTGTATTCGCAAAAAGAAAAGGAGTACTTGTGGCACCTTAGAGACTAAATAAATGTGTTAGTCTCTAAGGTGCCACAAGTACTCCTTTTCTTTTTGTTTTTAATGTCTGCCAGTAAGAGCCATTGTAGAACATCTTCTCAGCTGAGAAGTAACTAACATTTTGCCTTCTTTTGAGTGTACCATTTTGTAACTAGTAGACTTTAATCTTTTTGGCTCAAAAAAGTCTATCTATTATGTGACAGAATAAGTCCCTTCTTAGAATCATCAGGTGAGTGCTTCTCCAGGAGAGGAGGGAAATCACAAAAACCACAAAGTAGGGTCCCTGCCCTTAAATGTATTTCAGTTTGCATTTTGATACCAGTTTAGAAATGTTATCGCCTGTTTTGTCACAGACATAATTCACATCTTTCTTCAGGCACTGTAAACAAGAGAAATGGTTTAATGGCTCCATAAAAGCCACTCTCTGCTGATAGCTGAGATTAGACCCTTTAGTAATAGCGTCTTGTGTGTTGGGGGAGGGGGAGGGCTTGGCAGAGGTAAATGTACTGGAAAAGAATCTTTGAGAGGCTCTGATGTATTTGAAGTGTTTGCTGCTTTCTGTGTGTGTATGGGAAGATGAATTTAAAGAGTCTGTGACACTGTTGGCTTTATCAGTACACAGGGCCTTCCCCTTTGCTTCTGGAATTTAACTGACTACTAACTGAGGTCATCTCAATCAGTTTATGACCTGGAATTGAAGTGACCTTAACTTAAAGTGAATGGCTTTTCATCTTCTCGCTGGTGTGAAAAACCCCATGCCACCTATTTATATGGTATTTCATTGGCCCTAAAAGCAAATGAGATCACATACAAAATCTGATTGAAGGTATTTTACACTGGAGCTGGAAAGCATAATTTCTAGCTCAAAGAGACATACCCAAGCTAGCCCTGTTAGAGCTAGCATGCGAAAAATAGAAGTGTAGCTGCAGTGAGGCTAGCCGTGGGACAGGCGGATTGACCCAAGAACATACCTGGGCCTCAGATGGGATCATACTTGGAATGGTTAGCTTCTCCTGCTGCTCGCACTGCTGCGGCTACACTTCTACATTTACTGCACGAGCTTGATCAGAGGTAGTATGGATGTGTTTCCCGGAGCTGGATGTTACACCTTCCAGCTCCAAGTGTAGATATACACTTAGAGATGATTGTATGAGTGTTCAGCAGATATGTCCAGAACATGACTCATTGTGACTTCTCCATTACTATCTCTTTCTGGTGGTGCACAAAATCCTCTAACTTATAAATATGTGTCTAGCATTACTAAATGACTGGAAGTTCTCTAAAGCATGTGAAATTGCAGGTGTCAGTGATTTGATCCTGACACCATTTTACATCAGCTAGTACATGATTGTCTCCATACACATGCGGATAATAAAGTGATAATCTTTGGTCTATAGAGTGAAAGTGAACACTTAGAAACTAAGCTGAAAGCGAAGACCCCTACAATTACCCGCTTTATGAGGGTTTTTTCAACACACAACTTTTCTGAAAAGCGTACTTATTTTGTGCTTGTGATCGCAGCAGGAGTCTCAGCTCTGCAAACTAAAAATTAGCTTTGCGTTCAAAGGTGAAAGGCTTGCAGCCAGTTTCATGAGGTGTTTTCCCAGTTCTTCCTCATCTCAAGTATTCAGCTCACGATTGACTTGAATCAATGGTTTCACGTAGTATAGAAGTAATTAAAGGCTTGTCAATATGGACAGTTAGTGAACAGTAAACTGGATTATAAATCTATAGCGCACTAGCCTGCCACTCACTAACTAGCCACATGGACCTTGCTCGTGCACAGTACAGAACCTTTTATGCATGGTAGCAGGGTCCACATGGCCAGTTAGTGCATGACAATCTAGTGTGCTGCAGATTCACAATCCAGCTTAATGTGCACTGTCTGTATAGGCGGCGCTTGCTATCTGACACAGCTCCTTCCTAGGGCTTTCCCAAGAAAAGTAACTTATTGTACCAAATTGACCAAAATGAGTTACAGTTTGACCATGTGCAGAGAAGCTTACTGCTCTGTTTATCTCAGGTAGCAGGGCACTAAAGATACCAACATATAACATATAAGTCTTAGTCAAGGCAAGGTGATTTCTAATCACTTACAGACGTTTTAATGAAATAGGTATCCACTGGGTCCTAACACGAAGACTTCACTCCGGACAAGCCTCATTGACTTGAATGGCGAGTCTGCATGAGTAAGGTAGTCAGGATCAAGGTGTTGATTGGTAACAATAGTTAAAGGAAGACAGTGCCTCAGACCTAGTGGTGATGGCCTGTAGTGTATATGTGTGCATGTTTATATATGCATGCCATTTACGAGTTTATAGCACAATGGAGTTGTTTGCTTTATGAACTTTTCCACAAAAAAGCACTTTTTACACACACACACACACCCACGCCAGGGATACATTATAGAATGCAAACATAAAGAGAATACAAATTAGCACATTACATATCAAAAGTGTGTATCTTTTTATAAGGCACGTAAAGGCACACCAGACTTACACAGTGATCCATTTACTGCTAAATGCAAAGAGCCAGATCATGCTTGTCTTATGTAAGCAGGCATGGTAACTTCAAAGGGACCACTACTAACATGAGCAGTGCACTGAGCAGGATTAATCCGGACTAACTTTACTCTCACAGGTAGACCAGTTGCTCACAAAGAATCCCAGCAACTCATCCAAGTAAAGTTTGTAGGATTGGGCCCTTGTTTTTAAAGGGTCATTTTTTTATTTTTTTTTTAGTTTGGAGGTGGCCATCTATGAGTAATCAAAAATTTGGAGTGAAATCCTGGCCCTATTAAAGTCACTGGCAAAATTTCCAGTTATTTCAATAAGGTCAGGATTTCTGGATTTCACCTGGTGAGTTTTGGGGAGGAAAGGCCTTGGTTATTTTAAATACCATTATTTTTTAACTTGGATGTATGGTGTGACAAAGTTACTGCTCTACCTTGGTGGGTCTTGCGCTTATTGGCGGATTTGCTCGCCTTGGAGCTTCACGGCAGCCCTCAGCTTTGCCGTTTTTCCTGAATTCACAGTCCAAGTCAACTCCTCCTGTGTCTGACCAGTAGTTGGGAGGATTTAGGGGGAACCCAGGCCCGCCCTCTACTCCAGGTTCCAGCCCAGGGCCCTGTGGAATGCAGCTGTCTAGAGTGCATCCTGGAACAGTTGTGTGACAGCTTCAACTCTCTGGGTTACTTCCCCATGGCCTCCTCCCAACACCTTCTTTATCCTCACCATAGGACCTTCCTCTTGGTGTCTGATAATGCTTGTACACCTCAGTCCTCCAACAGTCTGCATTCTCATTCTCAGCCCCTCGTGCCTCTTGGTCCCAACTCCTCACACACACACACACCACAAACTGAAGTGAGCTCCTTTTTAAAAACCCAGGTGCCCTGATTAGCCTGCCTTAATTGATTCTAGCAGCTTCTTGATTGGCTGCAGGTGTTCTAATCAGCCTGTGTTAATTGTCTCCAGAAGGTTCCTGATTGTTCTGGAACCTTCCCTGTTACCTTAACCAGGGAAAAGGGACCTTCTTAGCCTGGGGCTAATATATCTGCCTTCTATTACTCTCCTGTAGCCATCTGCCCTGACCCTGTCACAATGGGTAGCTTACTCTTTTCCAGTAAGAATACAGATATTTAAAAAAAAGCAACCCCCCTTTCCCCAAAAGTACTTCATGGTTTAAAAAAACTTAAATTCAGTGTAGCAAAACAACAAATAATATTAAATAGTTACAAGAAAATGTTGCAACCTACAATGAACTGTAATGAATGTGTGTGTGTGTGTGTGTGTGCAGGGGGGTGGGGGTGGGGAGGAATGGCAGTGAATATAAATAGGTATTGGCATTTTGAATGCTTAAAATTTGTCTGTTGCGGTAACTCAGTCCTCATCAGCCAGCCTCAAGGTGTGGTTTGAAAGGTCAAGTAGCCATCAAAGAAAAAATGTAACAAGTATATTCTCAGGATCTCTTGTCCTCTCCTTCCCCTTAAAGTGCCCATTTAAGGAGTGATGGATGGAGTTTTGCATGACAAGTGTATCTGGGGTGTGCCTGAGGAGGACTTTACATTTTACAGCTATGTTATCTGTCCTGGCCATAGTTAAGATATTGATCTAATATAAAATCGCTTTGGACTGAACTGTGTTAAGAAGTTAACCTGTTTAATTTGATACACTTCACCCTAGCTCATAAAACTTGGAAGAAGGTGGGGTAAACTTTAATTAAAACTATAGCACAGATTCCTTCTAGCTATCTGCCCTGGGCCTAGCTAGGACTGTACAGTAAGCAAAATAAAATGTACCTCTCAGTGGAGGCAGCAGGCTGGAGCCGTGTTCAATGAAAGTAATTTAATTAGTGTTGATCATGACTCCAGATGATGGTGATTTGATAAGGAATAATTTAGTACTTAACAGCCTTTTACATGCACCGACTCCATGTGGGAAGGTAAAGCAAATTGCACAAAATGAATGTGCTGCTTTCACTTGTGCTTGTGCCAGTGAGCTGGGAAACTGCCTGTTAGCAGACGTTCAGGCTCTCAGCACTGTGATGAAATACCCAATCCGTTCTGCATGCAGGGCTGCGGTGTGGGAGTCTCTCTACTCCCGTTATTTAAAAATAAATAAGGGAAGTCATTTTTCATAACAGATTAACTCTGAGGAAGCAGTAAAGTTAAAAAGAGAAAATAGAGCGGCGTGTGGCCTTTGTGCGACTATACAATCATTGGCTTTTAAAATAAAAAATCTGTTGCATTCATAGGTTAACTTGCCATAGATTCAAATCAGAACAAGTCACAGATTTAAGGTAAGAGCCAGAGATACTGGGCCTGTCAGAGGTGGAACACAGTCTCTGTGGCCAGGACAAACAGGATATGTCTACATTGCAATTAGACACCTGTGGCTAGTCCGTGCCAGCTGACTCAGGCTCGCAGAGTAGATGTTTGGGCAAGCTGAGCTGCAGCCTGAGCTCTGGTCCCCTCCCAGCTTGCGGGGTCCTAGAGCCTGGGCTCCAGCAAAAGCTCGAACATCTATACCTCACTTAAACTGCCCCACAGCCCAAGTCCTGTGAGCCAGAGTTAGCTGGCATAGGTTAGCCATGGGTTTTAATTGCAGTATAATTTGCACCCTGTCCTTAACTTGGGTTAGCAACAAGGGTTAAAATAGTGGTAAAGACACAGCAACGCAGCTTTTAACTTGGGTTTGCAGCTAGATTTATATAGGGAAACCTGAGGTTGAACTCAAGCTACTGACTTGAGTTAAAAGCCATGTTACTGTGTCCTCCCTGCTATTTTAACCTGAATTAGCTAACATGGGCTAGCTAACCTGAGTTGCGAACACCCTTTTTTTGTGGTGAAGACATACATGGAGTCTGAACCTATATGCTGACTCTTGTTGGCTGGATAGGTGGTTGTAGGAGTTGGCACACAGATGTCTTTTCAACTGAAGATCTGATCCTGCTCTCACATGGGTGTAAATTCAGATGTAACTCTGTTGAAGTGAATGGAATTACATCAGTTTCTTTTTGTGTAAATAACTGAGAGAAGAGTCAAGCCTTAAGAGGGAGAGAAAGTTGTATTTAAAGAAATATTGAGTTTCTTGTTATTGTTTTTTTCATTTAAGACAGATTTGTCCAAGCTCTGTGATAGATTGGGGAGAATTGGCAACTAATCAGGAGCTCTGGGGCCACAACTAATTTGCATATACATTTACATAAAGGACTAGATCTTGCTCATCTAATCATACATGGAATCTCATTTCCTCCAACTCCTCACCTGATTAATGAGAGTTAGATTTGGCCCCAAATCCTTTGGTTAAAAGTAAATGTACATAACTGTTGTACTTACATCATAGAAATTGTGGTTAAAGTACAGTACACCAGCAATAAAATCCTGTAGGATGTCAGCATTGTTCTACCCCGCAATGACAGGGTAAGCCTGACCATGGACCACATTTTGACCTCTCATTTAAATTTTGGCGCCTTAATTGAAGAGGTCCATTCAGACTTTCCCTTGGTTTTCCTCCAGTGCACGTTCACTTTTAAGAAGACTGCATGATCTGTTGCAATATATATTATTTTAGGAAAAAGTATATGCGTGTGCACATGCTCAACAAACCCTCCCCCGCCCGCACGCACACACATATTTTGCAGCTAGCACATGTCAAACTATCACTTTTCAGATTACATGCAAGTGAAGGAATGATGTAAAGCCTAAGGGTACATAATAATGCTCTGATGCTGCACTGACATTTGCTAACGTGGACCCTGGAATGTGGGGGGAGTCCCTCAGAAGTCACTGAAACTCCCCAGAAGTACAGGGTTGTAGGAGGATCCCAATGTGATACAGGTGTCGAAAGCTAAAATTTCAACAGGATGTTCTGGTGATATCATCGACCACAAGAGTTAAGATGAAAGGTTTTAGGCATGCTAACAGAGTCCAGCGATGGAATTGTAGCCTTGCTGTGTATTGGACTGTATTTTAAAAATATTTTTTTTAAAAATTGTCTTTTAGGACTGCTCTTCTCTAATATTTGTGTACTCCCATGGCCCTATTCTGTTGCCCCTTATTGGATTAGCAAAAGGGGTTGAGGTAATTCTGAGCTGTCAATGTAGATGCAGATGAGCATCTTTTACCTCGTTTTGGATAAGGTGGACCTTGAACTACAGAAAAGGTTGAGGTTAACTAGCTAGCCCTATCCTGACTTTGACCTCTTTGCCCAGTTTAGATAAACCTGTGCTTCTCATTCGTATTCCATTTCTGTCCCATCCCTTCCTCTTGGTGCCTTTGAATACACTGGGTAAAATCCTGGCCCCATTAAAGTCAGTGGCAAAATTCCCATTGTCTTCAGCTGGGCCAGGATTTCAGCTAATAAATCTTTTAGTGAAATATATAAGGCTTTTTTATTGTGTACGTTTCTGACATTACTTTGTTATTATAACATCAACTGTTAAGCCTGTAATTTGCTAATTTTGTAAATTTTATTACAAGTTTTCACATATTTTGTGAAACCAAAAAAATTAGAGGTCCTGTATTTGTGGCTCATACATGAGAAATTAATTTTGCAGTAATAGGTGTGTTACTCTTTAAAGTGAACTACTATGCCTTTACAGCTGAAAGCTACCACGCTAATATTACTTAGAAGCATTTTGTGCCTGGGAAGTATTTTGCCTCTGACAACATTTACAGTAGCTAAGCCAAATATAAGTGGGCTGTTATTTTCCTGCTAGCGAGATGGGAGCCTGGCCATCATTCTGTTAAACAATAAAAGTGCTAATAGCCAATGCAAAGGATCTCTGGTGTCTATTTCTCAATTTGACACCCAAAGAAATGCCTGAAATGTTCATTTCTTCCACTGTGTCTATTATTACAGTCATTTAATTAATTGTGTTTCATTAGCAGCATCTAACTTGCTTGATAATGCACACTGTTTAATACCATGCTTGGTTTCTAACTCCATGTTTTTGTTGTTGTTTTTTCTCCTTTCCAGTGGCTTTTCATGGTCTCCCAGTGAAAATCAAGAAAGAACCCCATAGTCCATGTTCGGAACTTGGCTCTGCTTGTAGTCAAGAACAGCCATTCAAGTTCAGTTATGGGGAAAAGTGCCTGTACAATGTCAGGTAAAGCAACAAGGAGTACTTTTATAGTAGCTTCAGTGAGGACTGCAGATTTAAATGAGGACCGATTAAAGAAAATAAAACCAAAATAAAGATGTTGTTGTAAAAGTTACCTCTTCAGCAGATAACAGACTCATGAGATAATGCATTTAGCTGAAGATTGATGGAACTGTTTACAGTCCTATCAAGCACTTAATCATTTTAAAGCAATAATTTTCATTGAAATACTCGTGGTTGCACTTCTCCTCTGGATGTAGCCATAGTTTAAAAAATGGGGGAGGAAGTCTTATTTACTGCGAGCTGTGATGAAAGTACTTTTAAAATGCATTATGCACTTTAGGCTGAGAGAGAGCTCCTGGTAACAGGCGAGAGATTGGCAGGTCTGAGCAACGCTTTAGGTATTTGACGACTTTTGCAGATGATATACATGTGCATTCATGGACAATTACAGTATAAAAATAGTATTTTATTAGGCTTTGCAGATACTTTTATATTTTCAGAAGGAAGCGGTCTCCCTCTGATAATCAGGATAGACAGTAAATGTTTTAATTATTTTAGGAGATAAAAATGGAGTTTGATATCATTGCATTCTTTATGGATGTTATTTTGGTTCACATTTTTGTCTTCCTTTTCTCCTCAAATGTTAGCAGTTGCTGGGTGTCTTATTGATGTTTTAGTCTATTTGGGAATCTTTAACCCAGTCAGCACAGAATTTTTGTTCACATAAGTACACTACCATTATAGGTATCAGCAAAACCACCTAGATCTGCCTCTTCATGTGACAGACAGGGCACCCCTGTTGCAAACATGATAAAACTCAGTCAGAGAGGAATGATATTGGGGATTTCTGCTTTACTTACCAAGGTGACCCTTGTCACCTATTAGGTACCCTATTAGACCCCCTTATTGTTTTAGCCCCCACAGATTCGTACTCGTGTGCTCTAACGTTGAGCAGGCAAGTAATTCCACTAACTTTAGCAAGACTACCAGTGGTCTTGATTCAGGAAAGCACTTATGCATGGGCTTAACTCTAAGCACCTGCATTAGTCCTTTCTTGAATAGGAATGGACTTGTGTACATGCGTTAGTGTTTTCCAGAATCAGGAAACATGTGAATAATGTTAAGCACACTCATAAGTGTTTGCAGGATCAGTGCTTCAGTTTTGAGAGAGGAAAAAGTCCGTCAGTGGAGGCTGCTAACATCTGCGTGTGGGTAGATAAACTAACAGAGCTGTATTTTTCTGGGTCAGATTCCTTTTCTCCAGTTGCATTCTTTATTGTCTCACTCTGAGGTCTGTGCAGACTACTGGAAAGCAGGGCAGGCTCTTTCTACTCTGGTCCAGCTGTCTGTGCTTTGAAATTTTCTTTGCGCCTGTCTCCTGTTAGTGTCTCACTGTAACACCAAATCCTCACTGTAGCCCCCACAGAGGCAAAGAACATGACCTCCATATGTAACTGCTAGCTAACTTTTCTGTGTGCTTATCCATGTACAGAAAAGAGAACTTCCCCAGAACTCCCCCTGGTCCCCTCAGAATAAAAGGAAGATGAATAGGATAATGTTTCTGTGGTACTACATTTTATTTGCAGAGAAATTAACTTTTCGCCTTCCCCCCCGCCCCATTCTGCTGTTAGTGCCTATGACCAGAAGCCACAAGTTGGAATGAGGCCCTCTAACCCACCAACGCCATCGAGCACTCCAGTGTCACCGCTGCACCATGCATCCCCAAACTCAGCTCAGACTCCTAAACCCGACCGGGCTTTCCCTACTCACCTCCCTCCATCCCAGTCCATTCAAGACAACAGCTTCCCTATGGATCACAGGTAAAAAAAAACCAGAAAACCAATATCCTAATAACCACAATAAAAGATATTGGGTTGGTCCCTTGGCATTGATAGTTAAGGCTGTGGTCTGATTCTGCTACCCCTCCTTGGGCTGAGTAGTACTTGACTCTGTAGCTATTCCCATTGAAATGAGTGGGACCAAGATACTAGTCAGTAATGGCTAAGAGTGGCAGAAGCATCCTCCGTAATTGCATTTCTATAACTCCTTTACAGGGGACTGTCAGCCTGAGACTTTAGCTGTGGAAGCTCAGATTGGCAACTACAGTGTATCAGGGCCTGTTTCTGTCACCTTTACTTTCTGCCTTTACTTACCATGAGTGGTACCATACTCCTCAAGTAATTCCACTGAAGCCAATAGGACTACCTGAGGAGTGAGGTACTACCTGGCATGAACCAGGGTTTCAGAATCTGGCCCCATGCTAACAAACAAGTATATAAGATTGTCTAATACACATCTGAATAGAAGGATGGGTATCTTCTGGAGTTGCTGTCAGAGAGTGTAATGTCACTTTGCATACTTTTCCCTGAAAGGGTGAGTATTATTTTTTGAGAGCTTTTTGAAATACAACAGCTTATAAAAAGGAAATTAAGCTGCCAAAATAAACCATGTTCAAACAATATTAAACTGAATAAAACTCACAAGAGCTAAAAAATCCAGAATTAAAACTGAAACTGTGCCCTTAAGTAACCCTGTTCTGTTTTGCTGTTTTAGAGGTCTCCCGACAATGGATGATCTTTCTTAGCTCACTCCCCTGTGCCTCAGTTTTGCAACACATATGCTCAGGATGGAGTTTCTTATTTTTGCAACTGTCAGTTTACCTGCCTGTATGCGAGTTAAGTAAGATCTTAACCTTATTATTTGAACATGGTTTTGTTTGTTAAATAGTGTGTATACCCATAAATACACACATGTGCAGAGTGACACATTAGTGCTTCAAAAATATATTAAAAAAACCAATCCATGTTCAAATAAAATTAAGATCTTACTTGCTCATAGAGCATATGGGTTCAGATTCACCCCTGCTATGCCAGGAAATGCAGTTTGTATGTTCCTGCACCAGCAAGCACTGCTGTATGCAGGGGTCCCTTGCCTCATTTCCAGGGAGAGATGGTGGTGTTTCCATTTCTGCTACCTATTTTGGGTTCTGCTGGGGAAACTTTAAGTTCTGCCTGAGACTGTATGAGCCTCACTGGCAGGAGATGGAGTAAGGAGGCACTGAATCAACACATTCAGTTGCCTTAACCAAGATCCTGCCCCATCCTTCTTGACCTGTGTTGGAACTGTGCAGGCCTCAAGAGAGGGCAGATTGTGGTTTTGATTGCAGGACATCGGACAAGTGTATTTCTGGAAGTACACCAAACTCAGATGGCTGAGCAGGTTTGGCTGAAATTCTCTAAACATTAAATTGCTTTATTCAGAGAGCAAGATGGACTATTTCAGATTAACAGGTTTTTGTTTGGGAGCAACTGAAAAGGAAGATCATAGCGGAAGCTGTATTTCAGCCTTAACATATACATTTGGCTCACATATACCTTTTCTCCAGTGTGTATAGTTTCTCATGACACTTAGCTTTATAATAGGTTTGTCACATGATGTTTTCATTATATTACCATATGGTTTGATGCACGCCCTCCTAAGGACATTTTGCATTATGCTTCCCTTCAGTGAAGGAATAACTAGTGAACAACCTTTTAGCAAGGCCCCAAGTAATAAACTCAAAGAGTAAGGCTAATGTTGTGTGGCTAAAAATTCCATTCTTCTTTATTTCCAAAGAATGGTACATTTTGCTGTGGAAGGTATTTTTTCCTTTCTGTTTTTAATCCTGAATTTGTTTCATGTTCTCCTCCCACCATTCCTTGCTTCCCTTTCTGAACTCAGTGGTGTGTACGCAGATCTTGTAAATATTTTTGTGAGAAGCATATGGAAAGGTCTGGACTGCAGGATGATCTATTGCATTCTGCACAGGTCTGGTAGGAGAGAGGCAGGCTTCCTTTATAAGTGTATTCAAAAAATACTGTTGTTTTAAACAAATCAGTTCTATGGTTGAATATGATTATATGTATCTATATAAAATATGTGTACATTTCTCTGGACCATACATTCTGTGGCTTAGGATAACAGCAGCCTCAAGAACATGCAGCTTCATACAAGGCATGAGTGTATGGGGGACAAATAGTCCTAACAAGTACCAAAAGGAATCAAATTCACTTGTATAAACAAATGGCTTGATTCCATACAAAGCTTCCAGTACAACAAGTATTATTAACTTCCTTTGAGGCTTTGCAAGTGAGCCTGTTTCTTATTTTAACTTCAAGTTGCAATTTTCTGATTCACTCCTTGACAGTTCTTAATGATAATTTCTGCTTCTTTTTTTGGCTAATGAAAAAAGGAAGAGAGGGGAAATGAATGCAGTGCCAGTCAGCCTGACTATTTCATAATATGTTTGAGTTTCTAAGTTTATTTTGAGCAGGTGTAGGTGGAATTGCAAAGCCTAATGTTATGGTCTACCACTCCAGAGTGGAATATTAATGTTTTTAAACTAATTAAAGTTCAGTCTCTATTGCTGTCTTATTCTTCAGTTGTTTCTACACATGACAGTAAATATTTGGGTTCATGGGAGTGTTTTGATGAAAGTTGAATAGATTTTAAAATTTGTGTTTGAAATATGTACTTCATAAGATTTATATTAAAGAATTTATTGACCTAATGATCAAATTCTACTCTCCTTCTCCAGCCAATTTTCTCAAAGCGAGCATCTGATTTTACTTGCAGGAAGCGCGTCAGTTCACTCCCAAAGTACAAGAAACTGAAAAATCATTGGTTCCTGGTCGTGTATATTTTGACAGAGGGAAACTTCCGTCTCTCTCTTGAAGATGGTTGTGTTAAATAACATCTTGTCTTACTCTTTTAGGGTGTGTCCACAGTTGGAGGTGGAGGTGTGATTCTCAGCTCAGGAAGACAATTGTGTGCTTGCTCTGATCAAGCTAGTGTGCTAACAATAGTGTGGCCACAACAATGCAAGCAGCAGTAGGGGCTAGCCACACCCTGTATATACCTAGGGTGTTTGATGGGCAGGGATTTGGGGCAGCTAGTCCCTCCCCATCTTGTGCTGCCATGGCTACATTTTATTTTTAGTGCTTTAACTCAGTCAGAGCAGGGGTGAATATGTCTCCTCGAGCTGGAAATCGCACCCCCATTTCCAAGTATAGACATACCTTTGGTTGAGGGATGGCAGGACAAACAAACAGTTTACTTCAAAAATATTCCAGTTACTGTTATGTGGATCAGCACAGAGGCAATAGGTCCCAACTCCACCACGGTTGTTCAAAACCAAGCCACCTGGGGCTGGCTGATCTCTTCCCTTTATGGGGGGGTGGGGAAGCCATGTGAAAATGTATAATTCACCAGGGAAGCATGCCATTGAGCCTCTCTTTTCTCATACCTCTGAACATTCAGAAGCCCAGCTGTTCAAATTCAGCACACATAGTTGGGGCTCTGAAGTTTTGTGGGGGGAAACATGCCAGAGCTCGGGGAGGGGAGAGCATGGACCATGCTCCTTTCTATTCTGGTGCATTACATGGAGCACTAACTCCCCTCCATAGCTTCCACTTCTCTTGGAGAGGAAGACTGTGTACAAATGGTTGGGGGAGCAGTGAACTCTTATGAGCCCCTTGTTTCGATGACAGCAGTATGAGTAGAAGGCCATCCGTGGGGCTGTGTTTTTTTTGTTTGTTTGTTTGTTTGTTTTTGGGGTTTTTTTGCTGTTGTCTCCCAATAAATCTGTTATGTCTGTGGGATTTGCAAGGTGCACCCTTCCTTTTTCCAGAGGGGTGAGAACTCCTCCCCACTGAGACAGGAATGTGACACCAAGTCTGCAAGGTGAAGCTCCCATGGTTTTTTCACCATGAGGAGACAATTGAGGCTTTTTAACTTTGTGGAATGATGCCCAGATCTTACCACTGATATCTTTATTTGTTTGGAGATGGCATCTGTAAGCAAACAGATACAACTCTCTATTCTTTCATAAGACCTGATTCGCTAAGGTGCCTTTATGCCACGCTGGCAGCACACAGGGGCCACCCCCATGAGAGTGTCCTTGTGCAGGCCTGCCCCCTCCCTCAGCATGTGGAGAGCTGGTGTAAGGCACGGTCCCTGTTGGAATAGCAGAGGAAGTGTGTATCTTTTTAGACTGTAATCCTTCTGGGACATGGATTGTCTTTAGTCTTTTTATACAATGCCTAGCACAATGGAGCTCAGATCCTGACTGGGGCATTTGGGAAGTACCATAATATAAATATTTACTTCTAATAAAATGATAGGGCTATTCTCTGCTTTCCATGTTCTTTGGGGGCCTTGGGAAGCAGAGTATAACTGAGAGTATCCCTTGGCGGCTCTAATTTATGCTGGAAATAGGCGGGACCATAAACAGCCCCAGCGTATGGACAATGTAAAGGCAGTTGAAACCCATCTTTCTCCCTCTGAATTCCTGTCCCATTTTTAGGAACAGAGTAACTGAGAATTGGGCTCAGAAAATTTGAACTCTTTTTTTTTTATTTTTTTCTTAATTCCATCTTTTGTTGATTAAGGATAAAAATTTTAAAATTATACCTGGTTTGGGGTTTTGGTTTGTTTATTTACCATCTTGTCTCTTGAGTTACCAAGTCACTCTACCTTTGCACTTTTGAGTGACTTCTCTCATTTGTGTCATAGATTTCGCCGCCAGCTCTCCGAACCCTGCAATTCTTTCCCGCCTTTGCCTGCAATGTCAAGGGAAGGACGCCCAATATACCAACGCCAGATGTCTGAGCCAAACATCCCTTTCCCACCTCAAGGTTTTAAGCAGGAGTACCATGATCCAGTCTACGAACACAACGCCATGGTTGGCAATGCAGCCAATCAAAATTTCCCCCCTCCTCTGATGATCAAACAGGAACCTAGAGATTTTGCATATGATTCAGGTAGGTAAGACTTTTTTCTTTAGTTCTGTGGGGAAAATAATAAAGCCTAACAAGGGCTAGGCCAAATGGTCTTTATTCTCAGTGATGTTTAGATGCATCTGAATTCAGACTTGCTTTTTGAAGGATTTTAAATCCTTTTCGTTCATTTAGGCTTGGAAAAGTAGCCTCTTTGGATAATAACGCTGATAAAGCAGTGTGATGAACCGTGCACTGCAATTGCCTTCTCATGTTTGGTCTGTAAAGGACTTCAGTTTATAGAGCTATCTAGAAATCAAATATGAAAGACAGAGGAGAAACTGATGTTTTTAAATTTAGGTGGGTTACCTCTGACGGGTTTTGTTTGTGATATGCTATATATATATACACTTTCAAAAATGGCCTCTAAATTTGTGCTCACAATTTTATGAGCACATTCATTTTTGTCTGCCAAGAATAGGGGCCTGATTCTCCTGCTACTTATGCTCCTTTATATCAGGAGTAACTCCATTGAAGTCCAATGGGGTTTACACTACTGTAAAACCAGTGAGCGATACGAATTAGGCAAATCAGTGCTGACTTCTCAATTTGTGTGTAAACTGTTGTGTTTTGTGGAAGCAAATAACCTGTGGATGCCAATTTGCTGATGTAGAAGATAAATTGTTATTAATCATGTTTATTCCAGTAGTGCCTAGGGATCAACCACAAATGGGGCCCCATTGTTCCAGGCATGGGATATAGTAGCAGTCTGTCACTGCCTCAGAGTGAAAGTTGAAAGTTTTACAGTTGAAATCAGTGGTTCCCAAACTTTTTCTGTCTTGCCTCTCCCTAACCCATAATGCAACCTGTCCGTGCCCACCCTGAGAGCTGCGGTCAGGAGCCGTGGCCTGGAGGTAAACCACAGCCCAGGCCAGGGTTGGGAGCTGGGCCCAGGAGCGGGGCCATGGCCAGGAGTGGAGCTGGGGCTGCTGTCGGGAGCAGGGTTGGGAGTGGAGCCGGGGCGGGGCCAGAAAGGAACGAAACTGGGGGCAGAGCGGGGCTGGGTGGCGCTCCCGTCCCACCCCTCAATAGGGGCTGGCCTGGGTCCTGCTGCGCCCCTCCCCAGATGTTCCTCCATATATCCCCTAAGGGAGTGCACCCCACAGTTTGACGGTTCGGGGACCACTGGTCTAAATAGACAAGACTAACACTGGGTGGGGAAGGGGTAGAAAACACAAGCAAAGTGAATAATGTGAAGACATCATGCTAGTGCCAGGATTATTTTGGTTTTTGAGGGGTGGGTGGGTTGGGGTTTATTTAGGAAGGGATTCGCTGAACTGAAAGACAAGAGAAGGGACTGGTGAGGAGGACAGCAGGTACAAAGCGGAGATGGGGAGGAAGGTATAAGGGACAAGTGTGGAGAAACTGTGGGATGTGTGGAGAAACTGGGATGAGGCAGTTGGGGGCTAGAGCAAACAGTCAACTAGCACAGGTAGAGACACTCTGAACTGCAAAGGATCAGATCCAGAGCTGAACTTCTCCATAATTGGGGGGTTGCTGAGATCCCTGGTTTTGGTTCTGATGTACCTCTGTTCTTATCAGAGCAGCGAGAGAGACTGTCGGCACAGTCAACATGGCCATGGATAATAGAGGACTTCACAAGTCTCTTACAATCTTCTAAAGCACTGTTATTCATCTTACTAAATTAAAGGGTTAAAGAAAGGCTCTCTTGTATGCATGCTTCATACTCGGCAAGGGAAAGGGATCTTCTTATTGCATACTGTTACTTTAAATCTGAGGCAGTGTTAATTTTCATTTCTGTTCCAAATTTTCTTTTTAGAGATGAAAAGTGAAATTTAATCTGAAAGAAGTGCATTTTTTTACCTCTCTCTTTTTTTCACTGCCAGTGACAGAAATGTTCCATTTTAGAGTAATGACATTCAAGCAAAGTTGTTGTTTCATTTGTAGATGAATAATTAGAATTTTTAAAAATGTAATAGCTGTGTAACCAGTGGTCATGAAAAATTAATCTCTTGGTATCAGAAAGTATTTTATTGGCCTTAGAATCACTGCATTTAAGTTGACACATCTGTACACTCCATAAATTGCAGTCAACAACTGTGGTCTGTTGATATTTTGTCTTGCTGCCATCTGTTCTCTAGAAACCATCATTTTCCCATCTTTGCTAAGAGTACATTAAATAACCCCTTAGGAAACATAATGTATTTGTCACTGAATCATTGATTTCATTTTTCACCTATGGATGTTGAGGGGAACAAATGCCATAGTGGAAAATCTTTTTTGCATGATATTTCCTTGCAGCTTAAATAAGAATACTGAAACATATTTAAAAAGTTCATTGCAATTCACTGAAGATGTTCCTTTTGGGATGTTTTTAAAGGAGCCTCATAAAAGTTCATTGCTTTTGTGTACTATACTTTTATACATTGTGGAAATCTGGTGAATGAAAAGCATTATTATGGAATGATTATAACTCTATTAAAACATGACATTAATTATGACATGGGAAATGGCAGACCAATTAGTTGTAATTATAATTGCAGGTATGCAATTTCTATTGCAGAATGTTTGAGATAATGGAAAGAGAGAGAAAAAAAAGAAAAATGTCAACAGAGCAGAAGCTCTTTACCACCACCACCCCCGTTCTCCTCTCCCCCTGCTCCTCCTCCTCTTGGAAAATACAGTTTCTCGTATATGTTGAATTGCAGCAGAAAATTAAGTCTAAATCTTCTGGCTGTCACTTAATAGATGTATATAATATTGTACATTTTACACAGCACCTTTTAACTCAAAGGGTAAGACCCTTAGCTGGTATAAGTTGTCATGGCTCTGTTGAAGTCAAAGGAGCTATGAAAATTTTGTTATGACAGTTTACATTCGCTGATACTCTGCCCCAATGTGCTTTAGAAGCTGGATGTGTGTGTGTGTGTGTGTGTGTGTGTGTGTGTGTGTGTATGGGCATCTCAGTGGGTTCTGCTGTGTGCTTGTCACTTTTTAAAACCAAGCATGTATATAAGTACTCAAATATAGATGGAGGAGTCTAGCAGCCGATGTACGTTTTTTGAAAATCTTGGCCTAATTTTTTCTAGGTAGTTTCCATCAGGGCATGACCCTGTTCTTATCTTATGAAATATGACAACTGCATAGCCTAAGTGGTATACCAGGAGGTACACTGAATATGACCACAATTGTGCCTATGTATGTGTGCAGTATTAAATATCTGCTTTTAAAATGATTCCTTTTACAATTCCAAAATAATATAAATTTCACCTTCTACTCTCAGTGAATTATTCAAAGGAAACAAATAAGTATGAGCACGGTTCATTCTGTCATGCTGCCTGCTATGCTGATGCCATACAAAGTGTATTCTTATTAAGGTTGCCTGACACTTACCCTTATAAGACAATGTTTTTATTTCTCCATAGCTTTGCCAAACTTTAACTGTTTGTGTTGCAATTTTCAATACCGGTGTCTTCCTCAGGCTGAATGTTTCAGCTAAAATAGCTGAAATTTTCAGCTAAAACAGTTCCACCATTTTTGAGAGAGAAAGCTAGTGAAAAACACATTGTTTTGGCCATATTTAAAAAAAAATCTGGCAATCTTTTATTTGAAAAGCTCTAGTGCTTCCATGCTGTGGAGCAGGGAGTTTCAATTTGACAAGGGTGGCCATTTAGTCACGGATGTGCCTTTGCCATCATGTGAAAATATGCCCAAAGCTGGCCACGTTATAAGCTTTTGAAAAACCACAGTTTATATCTCAATGGAGACATCTTAGATTTTAGCACTTAAATTCCCCAAAGATTTTGTTAGCACTGGGCATGCAGCAACCTGGAGCAACCCTGCACTTGCAGCGCTGGGCTTCTGTTGGCCAGATTGGGTGCAAGTACTGGAACTGAGAGCAGGGAACCTATCTCTCATGTGCTCTCAATGACTCCTTTGGGCCCAGGCAGTGTGGAGGAGGAAGCTGTCTGATTCATACACAGAGGGGATAAGAGCTGGAACTGCAAAGTGTGTGTGATCGGGAGGAGGCAGAGAATAGGACTAGATGACCTCCTGAGGTCCCTTCCAACTCTGATATACTATGAATCTATGAATAGGATAGGGAGATGATTGGGATAAGGAAGCAGTAAGAGACAGGTACTGGGATGTGGAGTGGGGATGGATTGGGTGGGCTAGGGGACTGGGACTAGATGTCCAAGTCAAGGGCAGTGACTGGGTCTGGAAGCCTGAGGGAGACTGGGACTGGCTGAGCAAAGAGATGGGGAGTGAGAACCAATGGGTTGAGGCAAAGAGGTGAGAGGAGTAGAGGAGACAGATCTGATGAGGCTGTAGGGGAGAACAGGGAATGGCTGAGCAAAGAACTGCAACAAGGAGCCATAGAGAGGCAGAGATTGGATGAGTATCCTGGAGAGGTAGATTGGGACTGGGAGCCAACGGGGACAGGAAGTGGGGTTGTGGGTGGCGGGGAACTGGAAGTCATTGTAGGGGAGAGAGATGGATTGGATGAGTGTCTGGGGAAGGGAGGGAATGGAACTGGGATGAGAAGTTTGAGGATTGGAGATTTAGACTGGCTAGATGAGGAGAATGGGATTGAGACAAAGAGCCAGTGGTTGGTCAGAGATAGGAATGGGATAGGGACAGGGTGGAGGTAGCAGGGCAGAAGGGGCAACCTTAATTCTGACATATCCTAACTTTTTGAGTGCTTGACTTTACAACCTTAATGTTCTTTTAACTTAGTTTTTTGTGCCAGGCTATCGTGTTACATGTGTGTGTTTAAAGATAGAACGGGAACAAAATAAAACCTTTTAGACACCCTCCCCATCCCCCCAAATAATGTTTAAGTGTCATTGTCATTTTTAAAAGACTTAGGTCAATGTGAGTGAAACAAAAAAGATTCCTTCCCATGCTTTGTTCAGCATTTGTGGGCATCACTGGGGGAGGGGAGAGGGTGGTGACATTGTTTAAATTTGGAGGTCTGCTGAGCCACACTGGTAGAGATGCTGAATTAAATTTTGAAGCAAAATGTATTTGTTGGGGGTTTATTTTATTTGCCTAGGTTTTTTTTAACTTATTTGGGGAAGAAATAATAATTTTATGTGTTTCTACTGTGTGGTTGTTTTTTAAATTGGGTTAGATTTTGGTCTGTGAACACTTTGGAGATGAAGACAGAAGCGAAGGAGAGAAATCCAGTTGTCAATCTAAGCCAGTGGAGGATTGTTCCCTATAAGATATTCTCGAGACGTTGCTTTGTGCAGACTAGTTTTTAAGTGACTCAACTGTTGGGATTTCTACTACTTCCCTAAATTATTTTGTTGATTTCCATCAATAATCATCTAAATTTACAGATAGGTGAAGTAAAAAAAGTGCTATTGGAGCACTTATTAGACTTTGATTTGAGGATATTTACTGTGTATATTCTGACGTGATGTTGGCAGTTTGTGTTTTAATGGTTTTAAAGCTTTAACTTTTTGAATCTTAAGTATTTTGAATCTTAATGGTAGTAAATGTTGTTTACTGTCATTAAATAATTTATTGTCTGACACCCTCCCACCCCCCATCTCCATTGCCACACCCCACCTTCATATTTTCCCACTAAGTGAAAATTTAAATGGATAAAAATCGGGGAAAAATGTTTAAAAATAAATATTGATACTATCCATCAAAATTATAAAAATATAAAAATTGAATTCTGCCAAGCCTAACTATGTAAGTGTTAAATATTATTACTACTGTTGTTTTTATTCCCTTAGGAGATTATTCCATAGTCTAACAGACTTCACAATTTCTTAATAATGGGCTTAAATTTTCTTTTGATCAATTTCATTCCATTGCTCCAAGTTATACCTCCTTGAATCATACTAAACAATTCCTAGATATTAACATACCACCTCTAAATCTTTGTAGGCAGTTTGCATGTATTCTCCTAGTCTGTCTGGTTGTTGAAATCTTGTTTTGTAAATCCTCTAGCTCTTAATCCTGCTTTTCCTCAAATATGCTGTGATTTCCCTTCTTCTGTTATTATGCTGCTCACAACTCTGTGCAATATTTTCTGCATAGTCTCACCAGTGTTCCATAAAGTGGAACTAATACTTTCCTAAAATGTGATGTAATGCTTCTAAATGTGCAGTTCAAAATTATGTCCTTTTTAATCATCGTACTGTTGTGCAACAACATATATAATTTTCAGTTCACTATCATGGCTCCGGGTGAAAAGCTGGCCTTGGTGGAGTTTTGCCACCAGGATTTCACCCAATATATGTTCTAGCATTTCCAGTGTCTTCCTGGAATACATAACCATGGTTAAAATACCTGACACTCTTGCTTCAGGAGCTTGTCTTTGCTGTGTTGCTTAAGTAAATGAGCTTGGGTTTCATTCTCCTGGTTAAATGCTCTGTGTAGAACTTGTTCCTAAAACAATGAGTGCACATATCCTCAGTCGGATGTGTACAACAGTGGAAAATAATATGATGACCTAATTGAGGTGCAGGAAATACTTGGACTTGTTGAGAGGTCATTGTTAAAGCAGCAGATTTACTGTCTCACTTGCTTTCTGGGTAGCTATTTCCTTCTAAATATTTGCTATTTCTGTCTTTGAAAAGCTAGGAGCTAATCTTACTAAGTTATTCCTACTCTTTCTTCATAAAATAAAGTAAATCTCAGCAACCTATTTCTCTCCTGTGTACAGCAAAATATCAAATGTGTATTTTTTCATTTCAAAGCAGACAACAAAAATCTAAAAAGTTGTCCTCTGGCTGCTGTTTTTCAAAGAAATGGATAAATATCCTCTAAATCTACAGTTACAGTAAGTGGCACTGGCTAATGATTTGATTTGAGAATTGAGAGTACAGTCTGGATTTACTCTTTGTGCATTAACGCAGGTCAGATGGACACAGGCTGCATTTTAAATCAGTAATGGAAGGCTGAAGCCTGTCTTAAACCAATCACATCAGCCTTACCCAAGACCAATTGATCCCTTGGGGCTGAACCCTGTGAGCGCAGCTTTTATATGAATGGACTCTGTACAGCCTGAAGTTTCATTCATAAAATGGATGCTGAAGGGGGAAAAAAAACAAACCCTGGAATGTTCATTTATATAAAACTAAAGAGTGTAGTGTTCCATCAGCTGCTGCTTTTGCCAGTTGACTTGAAGTAATGATTAATGCTCATTGGCCCTGCCTGCATGTAACCTGACACCATTTATGGCCTTGGTGTGTTTCTAATGTATAGTGAATGAGAAGGCTACATTCTCAAATCAGAAACATAAACAGGAACTGGTTGGTCTGAATTCCATTCAAATATGTCACTTCAGCCATGCAGTGTTTGTCCAACTTAGATTTTACAGGCAGGGAACCAGGCGGGGGAGAAAAAGCAACACAGACATTTTTTGCAGTAAGCTCACAAAAAAAAAAAAAAGAGAGAGAAAAAATCCGTTTTGCTTTTTCGTTGAATTTAAAGGGAAATTTGTGCTTAAACTCAAAACAAATTTTGAAGTTAATGAAAGTGATGGAAATGAATATCTGATTTTAAAATAGCCTTCAAAGACCAGATCTATGTGGAATTTAAATTCCGATTTTAATATCGGAGCCTTTGTTTTCTGTTCTGATGTATAAAGTTACATGTTGCCCTGGCAGACTGTTGTCTTAAAAATGTATTTTCAGAGACCAGATGTCATGATGTTGTCATAGTGAAGCCCCATTTCACTATAGAAACCAAAGTTGGTGCATTTCAGAGGGGAAAGGAATATGTTTATTTAGAAAAAAGAAAAGGAGTACTTGCGGCACCTTAGAGACTAACACATTTATTTTAGCATAAGTTTTCGTGAGCTACAGCTCACTTCATCGGATGTATTCAGTGGAAAATACAGTGGGGAGATTTATATACACAGAGAACATGAAACAATGGGTGTTACCATACTCACTGTAAGGAGAGTGATCACTTAAGATGAGCTATTACCAGAAAGAGAGCGGGGGAGGGCGAAAAAGAAAACCTTTTGTAGTGATAATCAAGGTGGGCCATTTCCAGCAGTTGACAAGAATGTCTGAGGAACGGTGGGGGGTGGGGAAATAACATGGGGAAATAGTTTTACTTTGTGTAATGACCCATCCACTCCCAGTCTCTATTCAAGCCTAAGTTAATTGTATCCAGTTTGCAAATTAATTCCAATTCAGCAGTCTCTCACGAAAGCTTATGCTCAAATAAATTTGTTAGTCTCTAAGGTGCCACAAGTACTCCTTTTCTTTTTGCGAATACAGACTAACACGGCTGCTACTCTGAAACCTGTTTATTTAGAGTTTGTTTTTTTAACTATTTTTGCTTAGGTGTAAACTACTTGGACTAAATCTGATTCTAGCTGGTAGGTTTATGTCAGGGATTATAGATAGGAATTAATCTTGCCATGGTTACCTTTTAGGAAGATTTTTGTGTGTGTCATAACAGTGTTTCTGTAATACTGGGATGCAGGTGAAAAATAATGAATAATTCAAATGTGGAGCCTTGGAAAATGAAGGAGAAATGAGCCTTTCTTTGAGCCTTCCTCAAACAGGATCCTGTAAGCTCTGCACGCAGATTTAAGTCTTGCTATCCCAGCTCCTATTCATAGCACCATGGTGGCACCCTGCAAACACTTGCCTGTGCACTTAGCTTTGTGCATGAGAGTAGTCCCATTGAATGCTATGGGGTTGTGCACAGGTGTTTGCAGGATCAGAATATAAGAGAGATCCCTGGACAGATAAGCTACAGATTGGGGCGGGAAGGGGGAGCTTACTCCGCTATTACCACCTGTCTAATGAAGAATGAAAAAAGTATTCATTATGTTTTCCACTTGGTGTGTCTTCATTGTCCAGAAAACTAAATTGCATTATAAACAATATTGTAACCGTGAGTCACCATAAATTCTGAAATTAGATTTTTTTGGTGGAGCAAATACAGTACTTATTTGATACATAACAATGCTACTAGAAATGCAGAGGCTCTCATTTAACAAAATTACTTTGTTCTCTTGTGCAATATTTTTGCCCAAGCCAAACAATATTGGGTTGAAGCGCTGTAGTAGAATTGTCAGATGAAAGCAATCTATGTAATTTTAAATGAAGATTTTAGAGAGAACATCAGGCATTTGTCTGAACTGCAACATGTCTACATTTTGGGTTGAATCCTGGCCCCATTCAAAGCTGTAACAAATCCCACAGTAAGTAAGATGTTAGCAACTGATCCTCAAACAGATCTGTGTGCAAGGATCTTTACTGCTGGGCAGCAAGAGTTGGGGTCCACATGTGTATATCTGTTTGCAGAATCTGTCCCTTAAACAGCATTCTGGAAGTGCTGTCCATCTGATGAGATGTAACACTGAAGCCCTACACACTTGTGGTATGTGAAAGTCCCAAAAAGCAAGAGGTGATGTAGCTGTATTGCAGCTGGAATCGTTGCATTCTGCCTACCAAGGTGGATAAAAGTAAAAAAAATTGGATTTTTTTAATTTAAATTGGATTTTTTTGACAAAATGCTTTTTGAGGAAAAAACCTATGTAAAGATAGTTTTAATTAAGATACAGTATAGCTCAAAGATATCTCATCATGGCATAGGGATTATAAATTTTAATTCTATAATATGAAACAATATATTCAAGTAATGTTTATGAAAAGTTTTGTAAATGAGTTCCAATAGTTCATGGATTAGGGATCCAATGTTATGGGGTTCCACAGGTTTCTGTATAGATTATTTAGGTTAATCTTTCGATCTAGCCAATGGAGACTCAGAGCTCAGTCTAGAACATGGGTCGGCAACCTATGGCACGCATGCCAAAGACGGCACACCAGCCGATTTTTAATGGCACGCTGCTCCCTGCCGGGTCCCAGCTGCCAGCCCCGCTCAGCACCCACTGCCAAACCCAAGCCGGGACCCCGACAGGCAGCAGCATGCCATTAAAAATCCTGCCCACCCCGGTCCGCTCTTCTCCACCCCTGTTCCTCCCCCCCCCCCGGCAGGGGGCCAGGGTGAAGCAGCTTGGTCCTGCTGGCTGCTGCTGCAGGGCAAGCAAGCTCCCCCATCTCCCCGCTGTGCTGCGTGCCTGCTCGTCCTCCTCTCCCTTCCTGCCACCAATCAGCTGATGGCCCTTGCGAGGGAGGGGGAGAAGTGGAGCCATAGCGCTCTCATGCTCCAGGGAGGAGACAGAGAAGAAGTGGGGACGGGGCCTTGGGGAAGGAGGGTGGAATCAGGGCATACCCCCTCCAGCCCCCTGCCATGAGGTGCTCTGGGCAGGGGTCTGGGAGCACCCCAACCCCCACCACCAGCCCTCTGCCCTGATCCCTGCACCCCTCACACACACCCCAGCCTTCTCCCCTGATCTCTGCACCCCCACACACCCCAGCCCTCTGCCCTGACCCCTGCATCCCCCCACGACCCCAGCCCTGACTCCAGCACCCCCCACACATACCCAGTCCCCACACTCCATCCCCTGACTCCTGCACCCTTCTCACACATCCTCTGCCCTGACTCCTGCACCCTCACACACTCCCAGCCCTCTGCTATGACTCCTTCACCCCCCACGACCCCAGCCTTGACTCCAGCACCCCCCACACATACCCATCTCCCCCATGCCCTGACTGCTGCATCCTCCTCACACACTCCCAGCCCCCTGCCCTGACTCATGCACCCCCACACATACCCAGCCTCCCCACACCCCGTGCCCTGACTCTTACACCCCCCGCATTCCCACCCCCACTGTGAGCACCAAACGGGAGCTCCTGCACCCTCCCCCCCACATTCCTACCTGCACCCCTCACACCAAATGGGAGCTGCCCAGGTAAGCACTCCACACACAAAACCTCCTGCCCCAACCCTGAGCCTCCTCCCTCATTCTAGCTCCCGGCCAGACCCTACACCCCAACCCTCAGTCCTGTGCTCAGTGCACTCCCACCCTCAGCTCAGTGCAGAGAGAGAGGAAGAGAATGGGCTAGAACCAGGGAGAAGGTAGGTACCCCACTCTATGTGGGCAGGGCTGGGATCCCAGACGGGCAGTGGGCTGACTGGGGCTGGCAGCCAGGACCCTGGCTGGCAGGAGCCGGCGGACTGAACCCCAGACGGGCAGCAGGCTCAGCCCACTGCTGCTCTGGGGTCCCAGCTGTCGGCCCCACGGCCCACTGCTGGTCTGGGGTTCTGGCTGCCAGCCCTTTGCCAGCCGGGGTCCCGGCCACAAGCCCCACTCAGCCTGCTGCTGGCCTAGGTGAACAGAACCCCAGCCCGGCAGTGGGCTGAGCGGGCCGGCGGCATAAGATCAGCATTTTAATTTAATTTTAAATGAAGCTTCTTAAACATTTTGAAAACCTTGTTTACTCTACATATGACAAAGTTTAGTTATATAATATATACACTTATAGAGAAACTTTCTAAAAAATGTTAAAATGTATTACTGGCAGGCGAAACCTTAAATTAAAGTGAATAAATGAAAATTCGGCACACCACTGCTGAAAGATTGCCGACCCCCAGACTAGAAGATACTATCAGAGATGCTTAGTTTTGCAGTTCTCAAAATATGGATTTGTGTCTCCAGAGGTAACATGCTTGTTAACAGCAAAAATGTTTTTAAACACATAAATAATATATAGAGATGAGAAATAACAGACCTCAACTCCATTGTCCCTTTGCAAATTTGTGTACAGAGAGTCAATGCCTTACCTCTCTAAAAGTGCAAAGTTTCAAAAAGTTCAATGAATAGAAGTTTGTTGGGGGCGTAGTAGATCTGTTCAAGGAGAAGAAGTCTGGAGATAAATGTGAGACGCGAGGGACATATGTTTGTTTTGTTAAAATATTATGTTTGCTGTTGGAGAAAAAAAATCCAGAATACTTAACTTTGTTGTTTTAGTTAAATAAAACAATTTAAATGTCTGTCTGGTGATGTTCTCCTTCTTATACAGCGTGGCAAGAAAATCCTCCACATATTAATGATTAACCTGTTGAATTGGAGATAGTTCATCTCCCAATGACTTCATAAATGTCTACTTCAATTACCTTTGGTAAATGAAATAACCAAACACCCATTCATTTTCTGATATAGCTGTAAAATGAATCTGAAAAATTTTCCAAATAAATCACTGTTTAAAAATGTATAGTGTGTACCTTCTAAAAATGAAACCTACATCTAGCTCTGAGTTGTGAAGAATATGTGTTAAGGTTATAACAACCAACAAAAATGCACTTTTATGTAGAAAATCATTATTAAATTGAGTCTTCCTGACTAGTGATTTAAATCAAATCCACCCTGCTGCCTATCTAAAAATTCCCCTTGTGGTTTCAGCTGATTACTGTATTCTTCTTCGCCTCACACTCTAAACTGTTGGGTTAAGTTGCTATATTAAACAGATGTTACTTTCCATCCTGGAGCTGGCTGCATTTTAGTGGTCGATGTAATGACCCTGGTGCATAGGCAATATATTAATTTAAATTTTAAGTGTTCCTGGTTCAGTAGAGATGATAAATGCTATATACATATACTGTACATTATTATTTTATTAAAATGAGACGTTGTTGAGGTTGGGAATCCTAAAATATAACCTGTCCTAACTTTTAACATTTTCTTTAAAAACTTAAGTTGGCTCTTGAGCCTAGAAAAGAAAAGGTGAACAGGATTCTATTGATTTTTTTTCTGTCTTGCCCACTTATAAGAACGGCAGGCAGAGCAGAGGGATAGTGTGTGTGTGTACTTGTGAAACCAAATACAGCTACGAATTTGATGTATTGAGCCCCTGTCATGGAAGCCTGGGATTTGACCTACATCACAGCCCTTCTTTTGAGGGGCTGACGGATTTATATTTATTTTAAGGACCAAAAGGACAGTTCAGAAGGAAATGCTGTCAGGTCAAGTTAAATGATTGGCTGTTTCTCTAGCCAAACTCCTTGAAGTTCTAGTGATTAGCTTCCATTTTTATAATAAAAGGAGTACTTGTGGCACCTTAGAGCCTAACACATTTAGCTAAGTTTCAGAGTAGCAGCCGTGTTAGTCTGTATTCGCAAAAAGAAAAGGAGTACTTGTGGCACCTTAGAGACTAACAAACTAATAACTAATAATAACTAATAAATTTGTTAGTCTCTAAGGTGCCACAAGTACTCCTTTACATTTAGCTAAGGTGCCACAAGTACTCTTTTTCTTTTTGCGGATACAGACTAACACGGCTGCTATTCTGAAACCTATTCTTATAATAGTATCCTATCCAGTCCCAGAGGGTAAGTGAGAGAAGAACTAGGAGAGTAAACAGGAAGACAAGAGCATGGTCCCAATGCCAATACTATCATTTTATTTTCTGTCTTTAAGGAAGAAAACAGGTTTTGTCTGTGGATAGGGTCTATTGATCAAAGCGAGAGACTTGTTTGCAGGCTCAATATAAGTGACTGCCACTGGGGGCAGAATCACATCTGTGCTTCCTTTCTTTGTGTTTTTTGTACAGAATTTAATCCCTGCTGTGTTATCATTGTCACCAGGCCCCTATCTGCTATGCGTTGTAAACAGGTGTGAACCAGAAGGTCTGCCCCTTTTAGAGCAATGGAGCTCAGCGGCAGAGTATTTCTTCCAGGGAAGCTGGAACCTCACGTTTCTAACAGAACTATCATTTTGTCCCAGAAATCCATTTATTCTGAGATAGGTAGTAATAATCATTCGGGGCTAGATGGCAGTTTTGCAGCCTAAGGGGTGCTGTGGAGCTGCACTGTGCCAGGAGACGACCTGAGAATGAATTGTGATTCGAATTCCCAGTTCCTCCTCTGCTTCCCCCTTGCTCTGGGGGAGGGAGAAGTTACTTCATCCTTTCTCATGGCAAGCCTTACTTTCCCTTGTGCAGCAGGCCAACTGCTCTGCAGGAGAGGGTGGAGCTAGAATGCTTCCTACTTTGCCTGCTTCTTCACAACAGGGAGCATTGGGGGCAAGTAGCCCTTGCTCTCCTCATCTCAGTCAGAGTCAAGGTCTGAGCAGCGGACTTCAAGAGCGCTGAGTCACTCCCCTTGTGTCTGTGACAGTCCCTCAGGTTGCAGTATATTAATATGAGAGTTGTGCTAAACAAGGAGGGTCTAATCTTGTGCCCTATTTGAGTTTAGAATCCAGAATCCAGTATGAGCTGCTCAGTTAGGACATGACCTTGCTTGCACTGGAGTTAGTAGCTGATTTCCTTGTTTTCAGTGGGAGGAAGGTTGGGCTCTTACTTTGTACTTCTTGATGAAGGCACAGCATACTTCATCAAGTTCCTCCTTAGCATTCCCCGAAGAGCAGGCATTGCTGCAATCTCTGGATTATATATTTTAATGGGGGAGGAAAGGTGTCAGGACAATATAAAATAAGTCCAGTTTCACAATTTTAAGATGACTACTAATTGCTCTTAGGGTTAAGGGAAATCAGCGTGACCACAGTGTGTTCCAGATTAATAGCAGTCCTTATGCATCCTTACTTTTTCGCTGGACTCTGCCCTTCGTAAGGTGATATAACTTTATAATGTGAGCTAAGAATGTGCCATATGTGTGTTGCATATCCAAAAGCCAGGCATATTTATTTAATTACTATAATCCACTAAAAGATCCGAAGGTGATACAACCAGTTCACCTCAGCTACTTGCACTGTGCCCTGAAAGTAGCTCCATGCCTTTGCACTATTGTGTTTATCTTTTTAAGACCATAATTTAACAAGAAGAAAATACACAATTGCTCTGCAATTTCTGCTCTAAAATGTTTGCTTTTGAAGTAACTCCGCTTAACTAGTTAAAATACTTCTGGGTCTTAGTTAAGCATTTAGTACAATTTAAAACTGCAATGTTAAATTTCATTGGTTGGACTTTTTATTAGATAAGGTTGAAATGAAAGCAGCAGGCAATTTAATTAGGAGTAATTTTTCTGGGCAAGTCATTACTTTGATGAACTTCAGAGCAATGTTTATGGCTCCTAATTAACCATGTTAGTCATTTGATTGAATAATCACTTTGGAAATGTTTCTACAATTTGATTAGAGTCTGACCCACTCTGATAGTCATAAATTAACTGGTAGCACTTTAGAATAACAAGACTTTAGTTACTTTATGAGGAATAGACTCTTCTCTGCTATATTTTTCAGTCCTCCACGAGTATTTAATCTTAGGGTTCGGTTGCATTTAAACAATGTTGGTACAAACAAGACTTGTCTTGAAAAAAATAGTCTCCAGATGTTAATTATAATTGACTTTGGCGCACAAGAGATATTACCAAGGTTGGCTAAAAACACAACTGTATCGATAGATACATGCATAGCTCCCTTGTGCTGTCAGTTTGATTATTTTGAAAGAGCCAGCATCATGAGTTTTGCTGCCAATATTAGTGAATTTTTACCTAAAATAGAAAATGTCTGTTTCAATTCTCAAGCTTCCTCCTTTTACATAGATTCTTTTTCCGTTCTCTTACAATCTAATCTGTTTGGTAATCTGAGTGATTCTTTGCTTGTGAACCACTGCTTGCAGCTTTGACTTCTGGTGTACAAAATTACACTTGACCTGTCTGAACATTGAATCACTGATTCCTGTGATTACTCAGAATAGTTGTAAAAGATGCTTGAAATACTAGAGCCCAAGGAGACAAGTACTGAATGCTTAATAGGGAAAACAAGTAATAAAGGAGGGAGGGGCTTTCAGACAGTTAGAGGAAACTTATTACTATCCTGTACTGTGCTTGCTGTGGGAATTCAGTGTAAAACCTCATTTTCTTATCCTGCCAAGCCCTTGATACTCATCACCACTCAGTGAGCAGTGAAATTTAGAATTGCATTCTGAAAAGAGTTTGTAGACAATGTTAGAAGAATAATGTCCCTCTCTCCTGACCTCTCTTTGCATCTCTTCCAGAGTGATGTGTTATAAGATTGCATGGCTTAGGGTAGGAGTTTATCACTAGATCAAGTAGACTCTCTTAAACAAGACTTTTGGTATTCAATAGGCAGGTTAAAAAAATGGACTAGAAGGGCAACCATTTGTGGTTCGGTTTTGTGTGCATGGGGTATAACTAGGGATAGAATCAGATGAGGGGAAAATACAAAGTTGGGTGCCTGCATGGAGCATACCATTTTAATTAGTATTGTTTGGTTTTCTCTTTCTTCTTCCATGCTTATAGAAACATTGGCAACATAGATAGTAGAAATGATAAACTCTATATGTATCTGTATTGCCTTAAAAGTGAACAGTGCTGTAAAAAATGGTAATCAATGCCACTGAATTCCTTAAATGTGTTTTAAAGTGTCTAAACAATTAGCAAAAATACCTTTAAACTTTCAGATCTTGGAACCCAGGCTCAGAAGCCTGGCATTCCCTGGGTAATTATGCCATATTTTGTGGTTTATTAGTCTCTGCTATGATTGGCAAGCTATTGATTTCAAAATCATTGCTATGTCAGTTTGGTTACCAAAAGACCTAGATGCATAAGTGTGGGGTTAAAAAAATTAATTCTGACTTGTGTATTTTGGTCTGTAATCACACTGAAGTGTGATTGTCATGGGAGTTGACCTTTAACAAGGTTAATTATGATAAAAATTTGAGTTCAAGTGCCTGTGTTAGACAAGATCAGTGTTCCACACAATATGATTTTCTTTTTTGCCATGCTTTGTGCATGCTGCTCTGAAATGCTAACTATGTGTTGACAGGTTCCCCCTCACTGTGACTTATGTCCCTTTCTGTTACTCTTCTGTCTGTAGCCTGTCTCACTGATAACCTGCGCACTTTCAATTCCAGACAATCTTTTGACTAGCGTTGTCGTCTTCTCCTTTCAGAAGTGCCTAGCTGCCATTCCATTTACATGAGGCAAGAAGGCTTCCTGGCTCACCCAAACAGAACAGAAGTTAAGTTTTCTATTTTTTATATCACTGTTGTACAAGAGAAACTTTTGGGATTATTTTTTAGTGGAGAAATTCGAAGATCACACGACGAATTATTGTCCTGCTTGGAAAACTCCATCCTCTGCTTCCCCCTGCTCTATCCCTGTGTTTTTGATGTGCAAAAACATTGCAACCTGGACTAGTACCAAAAGTTAGATAGGATACAAGCAGCTGAAATGTGGACTTGCTCAACATTCTTTCCAGTGGCACTAGCTATTGAATGGGCATTTCTCATAAATTTGCCCCCCTGAGCCCTGCCTGGTAAAATGCTGCTCCCCAGTCTATTGGTTTGACAATCTCAGTCACCTGTTAAGGAATCTAGTTGACACGTTAAAGTTTGGAGTGCTGTTTGATAAATCTCTTAAGGTGCTCTTTGGGCCTGATCCTGCACCCATTTTAAAGTGGCAGACTTCTGACTTCAGTAGGTGCAGCTTTGGCGCGTTTGTCAAAATGAAGTTTGTTAGTGCGCAGTAAAGGCATTTCATACATGTAATGAAAGTAGTCCAGAACTAGAAGAAATTACCAGGAAAAGACAGATATTTTGCTTCCCACTTTTCTGCTTTAACACATATTTTAAGACAGTATACAATGTGTTTTCTCCCTTCATTACTCATACATCTAGCAAATAAACTCTTCTCTTCAATTTACAGGTTGTATGTATGAAAAGGGACCTAGACAGTTTTATGATGACACTTGTGTTGTTCCAGAGAAGTTTGATGGTATGTATTCCATATTTCTGTCCCCCTCCCCCGCCCTCCCCCCCACTGGTGTGGAGAGTTGGAAAGGGAGTTGTTGATCAAAAAGATCAGTAACATTCCAATTTAAGATTCCTTAACACACCATTTGCAGTGCACCCAACCAAAGCTGACCTTTGCCTCTTGAAACCAAAGTCTCCTTATCAATAGGATGTTAGTCTATTTTTGCTAGTGAGAGATTCTGTATCCAGAGATATGTTAGAGGAGCATAGTTCTGGCTATGCTGAGAAGTAATAGGAGGATTTCCATTGCACTGATGATCACATACAGCTTGTTATTAGAGATTTATTGAAAGCTGATCCTGTAATTAACAAAGCAGAACAGAAAGCAGCTCCTCTGGATTTACTGATGACTAATGCAGCCTGTTGTGTCTCATTGTCCATGAAGAATTGAATTATTGAACATAAGTGCAACAGAGCAATTCGGGTTTTGCTGTATTTTTTTTTCTTTTTTTGTCTAGAGAGATGTCTGTATTAAGCATTGTGCTACTTGGTAATTGTTGAAAGGGGTTCATACCAAAAGAATTACCTTTTCATAGCACTGGCCATTATAATAAACATTTTCCAAAGATGACTAATGGGGTCATGTCAGATAAAATAGCCCAAAGTCATCTCAGTATATGGATTTCCTGGTGCAACTCTGATTTACTATAGTTCTGTACCATTGTAACCAAAGGCATAATTAGGCCCAGAATGTGATAGTCTGCAGCTTTGGCTAAGTGATTTGCAGACTGAACAGCTAATTGATTTACAGGAGAACCTCAGAGTTATGAACTGACCAGTTAACCACACACCTCATTTGGAACTCAAAGTATGCCAGCAGGAACCACAAAAAACACCAGTAGGGTACTGTGTTAAACGTAAAATACTAAAAAAATAAAGGGGAAGCAGCATTTTTCTTCTTCATAGTAAGTTTAAAAGCTGTGTTAAGTCAATGTTCAGCTGTAAACTTTTTACAGACCAACCATAACGTTTTGTTCAGAGTTACGAACATTTCAGAGTTACGAGTAACCTCCATTCCTGAAGTGTTCGTAACTCTGAGGTTCTTTGACTTATTTCAGAGTAGCAGCCATGTTAGTTTGTATCCGCAAAAAGAAAAGGAGGACTTGTGGCACCTTAGAGACAACACATTTATTTGAGCATAAGCTTTCGTGAGCTACAGCTCACTTCATCAGATGCATTCTGACTTAGTCTCTGTATATCCATCTTCCCTTGTTTCACAGGACTGAGTGGATGTCCTTCTGATAAGTTGACTGTGAAAGGCTCTCTGAACTTTGCTTAACGGAGTTTGGAGAGCTCAAATTTTTCCCTAGGACATCTGTGCGTGTTATCAAACCTTTGCATGTCTAACACTGGTTGCATCTGCTTATGAATAGGAGGGCTCACATTAAAATCAACCTGAAGAATTACATACCTTTGAAACTGAGGTGCCACCAGCAAATCAGAGCTGCTGTGGAATAGCAAGAAGCAAATGGAGGATTCTGAGTGCTATTAGACCTAAGCTCTGATGTTTGGTAAATCCAGCACTGTATTGTTATGGGGTTGATGCTTTCACAGAAGGAATGGTTTTACTCACAGTCATCCTTGTACTGTGGGTGATGGAACATATGCTAATTGTGTTTTTATTTAGCACATCAACTCAGATCTTTATTTCTAAACAAGAAACATTATATGTCTGCTCCTACTTCCATGGGCACCGGTGACAAATTTCTGTTTACGTTACTGGGTGCAGGATTGGGCCCTCTGGTTCTCTACTTCATAAAGTTAAAATTATCTGTAGGAGCAATGGCCATCTATTTCATTCCTGAACAGCTGCACATATTATTTTAAAAAAATAAGAATCAAAAGGTGGAACACATTGCTTCAAAAAATAAATCTTTGGAAATATGTGCTCTTCCAAGAGAAACAGCTGACTTGAAGCTGCTGTAAGTGGACAGTGCAGTGCTCTTCACAAGATCAGGCTCAGGTATAATAAGAATCTATGTGTTTTTACATACTTCTAATGTGGTGGGTGCAGAGAAACTAGCACAATCGCCCATCGTTCTAAAAATGGTATTGACTCTTCATTGAATGTGGCCTATAGGGTAAAAGTGGGATAGATCCAGCAATGTGCCTCAAGTTTTGGGGCTAGATTCTGTGCTGTTTCTGTTGAAATCAGTAGATCTCTCTCTGCTAGCTTACACTAACTAAGAATTGGGTCCTCAGTAATACTGCACTTGCTGTTTACATGTTACTCAACTATAGTTAGAAGAAAAATCTTGTCCTTGAAAAATAAGTGGTTACAGGATCAGGATTTAACACAAATCAATGAGCCAGGGGTTGTTTAATTTCTTTTTTGCCAACTATTGCCTTAGTTTTCTTTTCTTTTTATAAAAGGGGGTATTCTATTTGTAATGCTCTTTTTCTTTTGACTACATTGAGCCCTTCTATAATGGCAAGGAGGCTATCCTTATGCTTTTGGTTAATGTAAAATCCTGACTTCCATCACTAGCCAGACAAGATTGGTGAGGTGATATCTTTTATTGGACCAACTTCTGTTGCTGAGGGAGACAAACTTTTGAGTTACACAGAGCTCTTCTTCAGGTCTGAGAAAGGTACTAAGAGTGTCACAGCTAAATACAAGTTCAAACAGATAGTTTGGCATAAGTAGTTAGCCCATATTCTAAGGAACCATTCAATATGAATGTAAATATAAATCTCTACTCTGTTTTTTCCACCAAATGCATCCGATGAAGTGAGCTGTAGCTCACGAAAGCTTATGCTCTAATAAATTTGTTAGTCTCTAAGGTGCCACAAGTACTCCTTTTCTTTTATTCAATATGAAGTGGCCCATTAATGCCCCTGTAGTCATAGAATAAAAAGGGGAATTAGTGGGTTACAGATTGGTGTAATCAACCATAAATCCAGTGTGCTAAATGTTCCCTTTGAATATGTGCTAACTACTTATGCTAAACTGTTCCGTCTTGTATTTAGCTGTGACACCTTTAGTATCTTTCCCAGACCTGAAGAAGAGGTCTGTGTAACTCAAGAGCTTGTCTCTGTCACCAACAGAAGTTGGTCCAATAAAAGGTATTACTTCACCCACCTTGTCTCTCTGATATCCTGGGACAAACACGGCTACAACACTGCTGCATACAGCACTACCCAGGTCAGGCTGCTTGGCAAAAGTTGCTGTTCTGGTGGTGAAGCGGGGAATAGAGTTTTACCAGTAGACGAGGATTGCTGTCATTAGCAGAAACAAAATCTCTGTTATAGCCCCAGACCTTTTAGCTGTTGTTTCCATGAGCTGTTCAGTAGAAATACAATTTAAAAACAAGCAAATACACAGTTTTTCATTAGCAATTTGTGCAGAGCAGTTAGCAGAATGTTGTTTATTTGATAGATTTCCCTGGGTCTGAAATTTAAGCAAAAATAACTTAGTGCTCTTCAAGGGGAAATGCTAATCTCATATGTAGGTATGAGTAAATATAAAGCTTGCTAAAGATGAACCATCTTGTGTGCAAGTCCAATATGCCACAGAGGAACTCACTTGCCTGCAGGATTTGCATGCCTATACATAAAGCCAATGCTGTTTAAGTCCAAGTCAAATGCTCTGTCAAATTTCCCTTAGAAGTATTTGCATGCAAAAGAAGTTTTAGTCAATGGGGTTTTGCAGCTATCTGAAGCATACATTAAATCTTCAAAATGGGGGTTGTGCAAAGTATTGTATACAAATGAAATTCTTCAGGCATCAGAGTTGTTTACAAAAACAGTTCATGCTCTTTCAGATATAGGGTATTGCAAAATGTTGTTTGCAAGTGAGATTTCCATATATTAGAGTTCGATGAAAAACAACAAAGACTGACATGAACCATGGCTGAATTTAGGTACTCTACTTTTTTGTCTTAATTTGCTAGTAAATTACCTGTATGTGTGTATTATACATAATCAGCAAGAAGAAGGGAAGATAGTATATACAGACTTGTAAGGTGATAAGAATTTTTTTATACAGTTTTATGAACTGTACTGGTTGGTTTGTCATTTCATCTAACAAAAACTGACCACTGATGAATATTTGACATTATTTTGTGTGTGTATAGGTGACATCAAACAAGAGCCAGGGATGTGCCGTGAGGGACCCACATATCAGCGGCGGGGCTCACTTCAGCTGTGGCAGTTTTTGGTAGCCCTTCTTGATGACCCATCAAACTCTCACTTCATTGCTTGGACTGGTCGAGGCATGGAATTCAAACTGATTGAGCCAGAAGAGGTGGGTGTAGAAGTTTACTATTTGAAGGACAACACATCTCAAAATAGATTTATGCGTCCTACGAATTGTATTCCTTTTCTGGAGAGATGCATTCCTCTCCTTCTGAAAATGTACTTAGGGAATATAGAGAGGACAGGTTTTGTACGTGCCAGTAGGTTTAGAATAGGTGCACATTATTTTAAGTGTCTTGATTCAACTAATCATGCACAGACAATCACTAAAACCAGTGGAAGCTTGAGTGCCGTATTTCAGACTACTCAGCACTCACAGTTGGAGGCCAGAATTTCAGATGAGTTACATGGAAAATAATGGGAGCTACTGGGTGTTGAGCTCTCTTGAAAATGTGCTCCCCCACCCCCGTGTTTTTATGAAATGCAAGGTTATTAACCCTGTATCTTCGAATTTAAGAATGCTAAGGTAACTTTCAAGGGCTTGGGCCTTAGCCTGGGAGGTCCAAAGTCTATGGCTAGAATTTTCAAAGAAGCTTAAAGGAGATGGGCACCAAACTTGCATTCAATTTCAGTAGGAGTTAGACGCCTCTGAAAATCCTCACCCATGTGCCACCAGCTCAGGCTTCAATCCGGCAAACGCTTCTGCACACGCATAGTTCCACTGAAATCAGGATTGGTCAGGGATATAACATTACTCATATGCATAAATATTTGCTGAATGGGGGCTTAAATCATGTGTGGAACAAAAGGAACAGGAATAATTAATAGGCTGTTTTATAAATAAACTTTCTTTTCACTAGCTAGAGCAGGCCTGCACAACTCATAAAGCGGCGAGGACCATATTACTCCAAAGAAAACAGCTGAGGGCCGAAATCCCCTCCCCCCCCCCCGCCAGCGCTGCCTGGCCTCGCGGAAACAACACCCCCTCCCCTCACGCCGCCCACCCCATGGAAATAAACCCTCCTTCCCCAGCGCCGCCCCGCCGAAACAGCTGTGGGCCAAAAAGGAAGGGGGGGGAACCACTGGCGAAGGGATCAGGGCAGGGGGCTGGGTTTGTGTGAGCGGGGTTCAGGAGTCAGGGCAGGGGCTGGGGAGGCATGAGGAAGGGTGCAGGGGTCAGGGCAGGGGCTGGGGAGATGTGAGGTGGTGCAGAGGTCAGGGTGGGTAGAGGGCTGGGCGTGTGGGCTGGGAGTGTTGAGGTGCTCACGGCAGAGGCTGGAGGGGTTATGCCCCAATTCCAGCCCCTTCCCCAAGGCCACACTCCCTTCTCCTCTCTTCCTCCTCCTCCCAGAGCATTGAGCGTGCTGAGGCTCTGCTCTTATGCCTCATGTGGAGTAACTTTCCAGCAAGTAATTGTGATTTCACAAACAGTGGCTTATGACTTCAGGTGGAGAACGAGTAACAAAAAGCCTTCTTTCATGGAAGTTCATCTGGTAATAAAACAAGAGGCATAAAGACAGACAAAAAATAAAGATGACAGCAGCAGGTATATCATTCTCCATAGAATAGCTTTCATAGTTTTCCATGAGTTGTCTGCCATTCATCTAAAAATAAATATACAGGCAGGTTTCTAAGGTGTGGTCTGCGCTGCCTATGTTTGATATCTAGTTTTTTCACCAAGCTGGTTATCCAACCAGCTCTAGTAGCAGAATAGGGGTTTTTTTTTAGTTTCTCTGCCTTCTTCACTTATAGTAGCATGTACACGGGGAAAGATGGGGTTTTTTTTATCTTGCATCTTCTAATAGCCTCACTACTGTGGCTGTTACAGCTGCAATCTGTATGACTTCCTGAACTGAAGTGGAAAGGTTTTGTGATATACAGTGTTCCAGTAAAAAAATGATACAGGAAAAGCAGGAAGCTCATCTACAAAGTAGCATGAAAGAAGAATTTTCTCCTTGTCTTTGGGAGGCTCAATCTACCCACTCTTTAAATGTGTTTCTCTTTATTTCTTTTCATTTTTCTTTTATTTTTTTAATTAAGCCACCACATTGATAAATAAAAAGTCCTGTTGTCGTGTTATAATAAAAAGATTGCATGCATGGTTTAAAAAATCATGCTAGGACACAGGAAATTCAGATATCACACCAACCTTTTTTCCTTTATTTATGTCTCCCACCTGCAGTGGTTGTTTTTGTATTAAAAAAAAATCTGATGCTAAGGTCTGCTTGTTAAATGCATTTAACAGATCACTGCTAATCCATTTCTGTGTCAGGTGGCTCGTCGCTGGGGGATTCAGAAAAACAGACCAGCTATGAACTATGATAAACTTAGCCGTTCACTTCGCTATTATTATGAGAAGGGAATCATGCAAAAGGTGAGCAGCTAATGCAGCATTAAATTTCACTGGAATGTTGCACGTTAATCCATAAGTCATGTTATAAGAAGGAACACTGGTAATTGCATTGCTTAAGCAGGTTTTTCACTCTTTTGGACATATGCTGAGGTTTTGAATTTTATATGCTACAGGTCTGTGTGTGTGTGTGTATACATATAATTATTACACTGTGTTAATGTGTCATTATGTGTACATATGTTTTCTGTACACATTCACATTGAGCTGATCATAATGCAAGGATAAAAACCAGCATGCAAAAAATAGGTGAAGGGATGCCTGTGGGACCTGAGAGAGGCAAAGTACAGAATATACTGTGAATAGTGCTTTGCAGATCTAAATTACCTGTCCAGCAAATAGATACTTTAGTAACTGCAAAATAGAAGAATCATCGATAGTTACAATATTATTGGTTCGGTATATCACAGAGATAGTGATTTTTAATGGATTCTGGAATGTAATGTAACAACCATTGACAAACACTTAATATTTAAAATAACTGATATGCAGTAGTGTGGTCACAGTGACAAACCACTCCCATATTCCTGTGGACTTGATTGTATTTGAAGTTGTTGCGTGCATTCAATAGGAGTCAATAGGAGTTCCCTGCTTGCAGCAGCTGCCGAATCAGGCTCTTGTGTTCCTTGATGTTACCAGAGATCCTAATTATTTTCTTGCATTACTTGCTTCCTTTTCTATTATTCACATTAACTTTGTAAATCCACACAGATAACAAGTTTAAACCTGGCACTGTGCAATCCAGTGATCTGAGCGGGCTTTTACAACTACAAAGTACAACACTTGTGTTATTGCAGCATTAAGCTTGTGAGATCCAGCTTTCCAAAATTGGGAAGTTTCAAAGTCAGGAACTGATTCTGTGAAGTACTAAGATTCAGGTTTTTAAAGGTGTTTAGGTGCCTAGATATAAGGGTAGGCACTTTGGCCTAGATCCTCAGAAGTGTTTAGGATCTAACTTCCATTGATTCCAATGTCAGTTTGGTGCCTAAGTAACTGAGGATAGTGCATAGGCATCTTTAAAAATCCCACTAAGTGAGTCTCTCTATATGTAGGTGCCTAAATACCTTCAAATATCTGGCCATAAGTGCCTCTTGTGAAGTGTCGAGAGCCCTCAGCTTCCAGTTAATTCAATTCAGCACCTCACAGGAGATGCTCAGGCCCTGCTTCCCCAGAGTGGGCCCATAAGCTGCTGCAGCAGTGTTAACTCGCCTGCATTGCACATCCGGTCTGTTTTACAGTATCCATTAATAACCACGGCTAACTTTCATATTTCATAAGCAAAGATGAATAGGACACGTTACTTAGCCATGTTGCGCAGAAGATAGCATAATTGAACAAACGTCACTTTTGGAATTTCCAGACATCTGACCCTTTGAGCTCACTCCATTAATTTGTGCTAGCATTTACTTTTTAGGTGTTTCTGGGGGTTTTTCAGGGGAAGAGAAGAAAAGGCAGTTGGCCCAAACAATTTATAAACTTGCTTTCCCAGCAGAGCTTGTATAGTCCTAGCTTAGACTGTGCACCTTACTGGCCCAGCCAGTGGAACATATTAGTTTCTTCCTCATCTGCTATTGGTCCACTTAGCACAGTTTACAAGCGTTCTGGCAACTAGCTGGCTAGCCATTTACCTAACTGCACATATGTGCATTGTGCTTTTAAGGGTATTGTGACCAGTGGTGCCTGGGACAGCCCTCACTGGAAATGCCAAGGTCAGGGCAGGCTGCAAAAGGAAGAGCAGATACCCACCAGTCTTGGGAGTAACAATGAAGTTAAATTCCCCAGCCAGTCACAGACTGTGCTTCTGATCCCCCATATTCGTTATCAAGAAGCAAAAAAAGAAATCACACAGTCCCCCTCTATTGCATTGCAGTTCTCTGGCTCCCAATCAGCACCTAGGTCCTGTACAGTGAGAAGTTATTTAAAAACTTCTGTACACTATACAAAATGTTCTGACCCCAAAGGGTCAGCCACACTAACCGGTCAGTATAAGTTTGGATCTTACCCAAAATACCACATTGCCAGCCAATTCTTTAGTGCCTAAAACTAAAGGCTTATTATAAAGAAACGAAAAAGAAAAAGAAGAGAGATGTTAAATGGTAAAACAGTCACATACATACAAAGACTCCAAAGTCCATATATCAGGTTCTAAGCAGTATTGGTGAATTTGCTGGCTTGAAAGTCCCTCTAGAACACATCCACAGCTGGGATGGGTCATTCAGTCCTTTGTTCAGAGCTTCAGTTTGTAGCAAAGTTCCTCCAGAGGTAAGAAGCAGGATTGAAGACAATATGAAGAAGATACAGCTGCCTTTTATAGTCTTTTGCCATGTGGCCTGTGCTTCCTTTGTTTCAAACACAAGCTGCCCAGCACATAACTTGAAAGCCTTAGAGTTCTGTCCATAGGCATGCCCCTGCATGCCTTGCTGAGTCATCAGGTGTATCTGCCTTCTCTCAATGGGTCAATTGTATAGCTTATGGTCCTCAATAGGCCATCAAGCAAGCTAGGCAGTGCTGCTGCCAAACTGTCTGGGGGTGTCGCCCAGAAGCATAGCACAAGTTTTGAAATACAGACATACATACATATCTATAACCCAAAATGCAAAGGTCATCCAAACACATAAATTAGATTATCATATCTGGAAAATTATAACGTTTTTGCAGATATCTTACATGGAATATCTGGCATAACTCCTTGCAGTTTTACAATATTTGTATTGATAATATCCTCAAGTATCTCCCAGATTCCATTCAGCCTCACAGGTATGCCTCCACTAGAGTTTTTTGGACAGTACTTAACAAGTTTGTAAAGGCTGGATGCTTCTTTGTTCTAGAGTAATAATGTTTGTAATTTACCCTGGGGATGGCCCCAAATAATCAACTAATTTGAGGTAAAACCCGTGAAGATAAGCCCTAAGTTGTAGTGGGTACTTGCAGACTTAAGACAGTGTCCTGTTTTCCATGCTCAATATGCATCTCTGTTAAATTAAAACCGTTTGTTCCAAACCAAGCAAAGATGGATGTAATGAGGATTATGTTTCCATTCACTTTCAAAAACAACATTACATTTTTAAAGGAAAATATATAGTTTAAATTCGAAAGGAATTTTTAAATAGTGCACTGTAAACTTGATAGAGATTGAGGTAAAACCACTTTTCAAGTAAGATGTTAAATCTAGCACATTTTTGCCAATATTTGATTGCTATGCAGATAGAAGTCAGAGGCCCCCAACACCTTTTGGAAAAAAGTAAGGGATAACCCAAGTGTCTTAGGCCAACAGGCTTTCACTCAGTAAACAAATCCAAATGTCTTAGCCTTTGCAGGAGCGGCTGCTTAATACATGAAGACATCCTTGTTTGCATGCAGTCCCTCCACTACCAACATATGCTGTGACTCAATACATTACAAATTATGTATATTTGAGATAACTTGAGTATGACTTGACTTACATCAAGCTAAATTCAGTTCTGTTTTATCATGGATTATCTATATTTTAGTTGACACAACAGGGTGCGTAACTTAGTGTTTTGATCGTATTACTGTGGTAAAAAACTGTTTACTTTCCCCAGACAGAACAACATTGTTGGCCATTGTTTTATGTACAGAAAGTGATCACAAGTTATAGGCTTTAGAAATAGAATCTTTTAATTCATTCCCCACCCCCATTCCCAAAGGAAATCAGGGTTGTGTTGTGTCCTGAAGCCCAAAGTGTTTTATGTAGTCTGCTTTTGCACAACTCCCACTAGTCGCAATGGGACCAGGAATTCATTCCTAATGTTGGTGCCCAAGAATTCCCATGGCACAGTATTTCATGGTCTAGTAAAAGCAGATTTCTCAGAAATCTGTAACTACAAGTTGTTAAAGTGCTAAAACTTACACTATTCTTTTTTCTTTCCTTCTTCTTTTTGACCTTGTGTTAAGGTTGCCGGAGAGAGATATGTCTACAAGTTTGTTTGTGATCCCGAAGCGCTTTTCTCCATGGCCTTTCCAGACAACCAGCGCCCCTTGCTGAAGACGGACATGGAGCGGCACATCAACGAGGAGGATACCGTGCCACTGTCCCACTTTGACGAGAGCATGGTCTACATGCAGGAGGGCGGCTGCTGTAACACCCACCCCTATAACGAAGGCTATGTGTATTAATAGCAATGACAGAAAAGGGGGCATCCTCCCCTGTGATTCTCCTCTATCACAAGATCCAGAGGAGAGCAGAATCCACTTCAGTTTGTTTTTTAAATAGTACACTAAAAGGGGCTTTTCCTGTTGCATTACTCCTATGTTCTGCCATGGACAGCGCACTTTATTGAAAGGAGAGGGTTGGAATCTAAACATTTATTATGTGCAACAGGAGGAAAAGGGTGGGTTTATTTTTTACTTAAGTTTGGGAAGGGAACATACAGGTTTTAAGTACAATGAAGCTATATTGTCTGTTTTGTTTCATATTGGCATAAGATATTGTACATTTTCTCTGGGTATCCATAGTACAGTTAATTCTTATTGTGTAAATTAACTGTTTGGATATTATTATCAGAGTAACATGCCTTGGACATTTGTCTCTGATCATTCCTAATTGTCTTTCTGCAGTTATAAAGAGGATCAAAGCATAGATTGCAGGATTTAATGTAGAAGCTAGACGTGACACACTGTCCATCTTTCATTTACACATTTGAACATCTTTGTCATTCTGCTTGCATTTTATATTTTTGTTTTTCCTGCCTTACAGAAGATGCCCATTTACTTGGATGTTAGGCAGAGCACACACCATTACTGGTGTCTAAGGAGCACAATTCCTGACTTCAAACTGCAAGTTGCAAACTCGTAGCATAGCATGTTGATCTAGTGCCACCTTGCTATGCAAATACAGCCCATCCTACTATTTTCAACCTTTCAAAGTCCAGTTGAGAGTAGTAATTACATATGGTGGACTTTTCTCATGATCATGTCAGCATTAAATGCAGGATCATGATAAGGGGAAAAACATTTTCTTTCCTTCCATTTCCTTTGCAACATAAATAAGTTATTTAATCAATAGGAATTAACTGTACTAAGTCACATATCTAATTATGCTGTTTAGACACAGCAAGCACTCCTTGAGAAAAATATCCAATACACTAAATAGGTACTTTAGTAATTTTTAGACACGGTACCCATTAATATGCATTTAAACCTTTTACTGCTGTGTTATGTTGATGACATATATAAATACTAGATAACGCTAATGCTTCTGCTGCTGTCTTTTTCTGTAATATTCTCTTTGATGCTGAATTTACTATGACCATTTATAAGCAATGCTGTAACTACAGATAGCATTTCAGGACAAAATAGATGACTTGAACCATTTATTGCTTAGAAAATAGCTTATGCCATAGCTGTGCTATAAGCAGCTTTTATGCGCATCGACAAATGAATAGTAAGCTTCAGCTTGCTAAGGGAAGCTCTGCGGAACCTTTTGTAACTTTCGGTGGAACGGAGACTTATGCGAACTGTCAAAGAACACAATGAAGTCGCTGTATGACGTTGTAGTGCTGGCACTGATGTTATCAACCAACTTGTTTTGGACACTAAATGTAAATGTGATCAGATATGTTTGGAAGACAATTTAAAGTTTTGAGGTTTGTTTTTTGTTTTGTTTTAAATCATTTTATTTTTGAGAGGGGGTGAAAGACACTCTTGAAAAAGCAAGACACATTATTCTACGTGTAAAACAAAAAGAAAAAAATAAGTTTTAAATATTTATGAGCACCTTTTCTGAAATGTAACATTTCCAAGTTTGAAGAGGGTAAAAAATGGGATTTGAACAGCCCAGTGAAATTTAAAAACAGTTACTTCACAGGAGTTCCTCACTTTCCAGTTCTGTAACAAATCTAGGGGAGGAAGGAAAGATGAACTCATAAACATAAAACAACAATAATTGTAATAGATGTGATTTCAAAGACACCCTTTGGTGGTGGCTTAATTTTCCACTCAATGTCAATCAAGAAACCAGTAAGCTATAAATGATATCTTATGCAATTCATTCAAAATTAAAAAGCAGTGACTATTAGAGACCAAAGGTGCAGAAGAACTCTCTGGGCATGCATCTAATTCACCGAAATCCCATAGGGCAGCCTATTTTATGGGTGTATATATGCCTTAATATGCCATCTTGTTCTGTCAATAATTTATAGGTCTCAATGGCACTTAAAATTTCAATGATCAACTCAACAAAATCAAAGCAAGACCACTGAAGCTGCAGCAGTTTCACAAAGAAGTGGAAAAGTCAGAACTTTGAACATTGTGGCTTCCATTGAAATAAGGTTCGAAGGAAACACATTTTGATTAAAAGTCCTTTGATCCATTTTGATTCCATTAATGTCATTGTGGAGCACTTCCTGTCTGGAGTTGGGCATTGGTGGGAGGGGCTGGGTCAAAAAAAAGAAGAGGACATTGTATCAAGTGTGTGATATTTAAAGAGAATATATATGTATGTGTGTGTGTGTGTGTGTGTGTGTATATATAGATATATATATAGATATATATATATATACACACACAGTGTATGGTAGTGACTCACTGAACAAAACAAGCAATCAGCCCAACATTACATGATCTCCCGGCAAAAGAAGAAAGGCTTTCATTGAACTGATTAACCCTTTTGAAATTGTACCTAAAAGGCTTATTTAAAGTTTGGTTTTATTCCATTTTTTTGTTTTGTTTTCAGGTAGATTAATAAATCTGGCAGCTGATTTCTGCAAGATTCTTGTGTATTTTAATTAGAGAGGAGCTTATTGCAATGTGGTATAAAGTTCTCCTTTTGGAAGAAAGGAACTGACGGGTCTGTTTCAGTGGTTAGCATTGCTTCTCACGTTAAAGCAAAAAAAAGCAAGCAGGCAGTGTGTATGTGATTATAACATGAAATTTAACCAATATTTATGATGCCAAAGAAAGTATATTTGGCAGAGGGGTGGGGAAATGCCTGACTGCACTTGGGTCAAGTCCATCCTTAAAGAACAGTTGCAGTGATTAAAGTGCATCTTTTTTGCTTGTTGTTTTTTTTTTCAATAGCGGACAACACCTTGGTGGCATGTGCAAAAGATGAACTACTATAGGGAAGACACAGGCAAGTCTGACTAGTTAATGGCTCTACGTGTCGACTGTTGCTTCTCATGAAGGATGTTAGGCCAGGTTCTTCATGTAAGTGCAATCATTGCTCAGTAGTCCTACTTAACATTTTCAGGGAGTACTGTACATGTTTTCAAACGTGTTTTTCTGAAAGGGGATGATGAAATTTCATTACTGCAGTACTTTAAAAATATACGGCATTAGATGTGCCAAATATAATTTATTATTTTTATCTTCAAAGTGCTGCACATACCCACCAGTCCTTGCCAGTGCCTCTGAGTTGGGTAGCTAAAAAAAAGTTGTTATTCTCCTGTCTTACTGCATGAGCTGGGGCCATTTCACTTCCCTAGTAAATGGGATGCCCCATCCCTTGCTGTGAAAGAAGAATTTTGTAACAATCCCTTGTTACAAGAAATTCCTGTAATAAGCCTCCAAGGTACATTCCCATGGAGCCATCCCCTGCATTCAGATGACCAGAGTGGAGTTGCCAAAGGGGGCATACGTAGGCTGGAAGGGGCAGGTGTCCATCTCAGACCAATGCTGTATGTGTACCCTCAAAAAACACTAGCTCATCTCTTACTGTGAGAACCTACTTTATACTAATGCTGTTACAGAAAGTATTATCTTCTGTTACTCAGCCCTGTTGGGGGGAGTCAGAAACATTCAGTCAACACCATAGATAGCAGAGGAATGGAGCCTGCCATAGTGCTAGGAGGAAGCTACCTCAGAGATACAGTGATGGTGCGTGAGAGCATCTGGGCTTGCATTTGCTTCTCCTGGTGATTCTCAGTCACTGTTTCTTTGCTTTCCATGCTAGTTCCCTAGGCCGTATCCTTTGCCAGTTGACACCACAGTCAGACTTGCCTTACCCTGAGGTGGCAGAATAGCATGACACCTAGGGCCACAGATATTTCAAAGTCCTCCCCTCTGGACCTAATTAATATGATTACTACGCAATCTGCAGTACATGCTATGCTACTGAAAGTGTTACTTGGGGAAAGAATGCTAGAAGCAGAGAGTTGAGGGATTTCTGTCATTAATTTTTCTGACTGATGATCCATTTGTCTAGTCAAGTCTTGGTAAGGTAATTCTTCATTCTCCCATGATTTCTCACTGAGTAGTGTGTTCCGTTGCCAATGCGGTAGCATTTATGGCACTCCAAGCAGTTGGCACTTGAGTAGCATGTTGAACATACTGCAAAGAACTGCGCTGTGACTTTCAACCAAAGCCTTCCACCGGGAATGGCATGTACGTAAATTGCCACACCACTGCAGTGAGACCACCAGGAGTCACTTTTCTCCCAAAGCTCCCCTCTATGCAGGGAGGGAGCACACCCACTTTAGAAATTGCAACATTCGCTCCACTGTAGGGTGGGGAGGTGAGCTGGGGCCATCACTCGCACCTGCTCCCCTGGGGGTGAATTGTGACCCAGGAGATATAGCAGAGAGCAGTCACTGCACATAGAAGAATAAAAGGCCTGATCTTAGTCCTGTCCTGGGTGGCGGGACAAAAGGGGACACTGTATTGTTTCCCTGCCTTCCCTAGCTAGGGGTCAGCTATAATCTGGCCTTTACCAGCTGGAAATCCAGAATAGAAGGTGCTGGAAAATAGAAGAAAATATAGATGGGAGAATAGATGTGTACATGTGCTTTCCTGATCTAACTAATTAGTGAAGGATGATGCGGCCGGTGGGGTGAGAGGGAACATGTATGGAATCATAGGACTGGAAGGGACCCCTGAGAGGTCATCTAGTCCAGTCCCCTGTACTCATGGCAGGACTATGTTATCTAGACCATTCCTGACAGGTGTTTGTCTAACCTGCTCTTAAAATTCTCCAGTAATGGAGAATCCACAACCTCCCTAGGCAATTTATTTCAGTGCTTAACCACCCTGACAGGAAGTTTTTGCTAATGTCCACCCTAAACCTCCCTTGCTGTAATTTCAGCCCATTGCTTGTCCTATCCTCAGAGGTTAAGGACACTTTTTTTCCCTCTTCCATGTAACAGCCTTTCATGTATTATCATGTCCCCTCTCTCAGTCTTCTCTTTTCCAGACTAAACAATTTTTTTCAATCTTCCCTCATAGGTCATATTTTCTAGACCTTTAATTATTTTTGTTGCTCTTCTCTGGACTTTCCTCAATTTGTCCAAGTCTTTCCTGAAATGTGGCTCCCAGAACTGGACACAATACTCCAGCTGAGGCGTAATCAGCGTGGAGTAGAGCGGAAAAATTACTTCTCATGTCTTGCTTACAACACTCCTGCTAATACATCCCAAATGATATTAGCTTTTTTTGCAACAATGTTACACTGTTGACTCATATTTAGCTTGTGATCCACTATGACTCCCAGATCCCTTTCTGCAGTACTCCTTCCGAGGCAATCATTTCCCATTTTGTATGTGTGCAACAGATTGTTCCTTCCTAAATAGAGTGCTTTCCTAAATGGAGACGCAGTGGAAGGGCTGGCAAGCAATTGGCTCCTGGAACCGGCAATGGACTTCTGGCACCAATGGCCACAGGCACGGCTTTGCGAATGAGAGGGAATCACAAAAGACAGCAAAATGCAGAACGGGACACTAACAGTAGATGAGCTTAGCAGCAGTAAAACCATGACACACATTAGGGGACCTGAATCTTTGGTGGTGTTTTAGATAAAGATGTAAAGGACTTCAGATAAGTGCTGAAGCAGTAAACCAAGATAAGAGCTGGAGGGAGGAGATAACTTGAAGCAGTGTGCTTGGGGGTCAGTGGGCCAAACTTCTTGTGATGAACAGAGTTACACTAGGGATGATGAGTCTGGCCCAGTAACTTTAGCCCCAAGGCCAGGAAGATCAGAACTGACTTTGGAGTGACCGTTTATAAGGTAAAAAGAACAGGCCTACTTGTGGCACCTTAGAGACTTACAAATTTATTTGAGCATAAGCTTTCGTGGGCTACAGTCCACTTCATTGGATAGAATAGAACATATAGTATATAGTTCATAGAATAGAACATATAGTAAGAAGATATATATGTACATACAGAGAACATGAAAAGGTGGAAGTAGCCATACCAACTGTAAGAGGCTAATTAATTAATTATTAAGTAATTAATGTAGTTACCTCCCTGCACAGTGTTTGGTAGCTGTTAAAAGAGCAAATGAGAGTTTGCAATATGCCTAGACTTACAGGATGTAAATGCAGAAAAATTATTGTCACACAGTATTAAAAAAGTAAGCAAAGACAATGGGCCAGATGCTGAGCTGCTGTAAATCAGTTTAGTACTAGTGAAGTCAACAGAGCCACTGGCTGAGGTTCTGGCCCTATTTTTGGCCTATGACATGCAGTTCTGGTCAGTGTATTCAGCCTGGGCTTTGAAACCTGGTATGGCGGGCGAGCCTGCGCCCGAATAGCTACACTGCTATTTTTAGCTTTACAGCACAAGCCTGAGTCAATTGACCCAGGCTCTGAGAGACTGCGCCAGGTCTTTTTTTCCTGCTGTGTAGGCATACCTAGAGAGACAACCACTTCATGATGGACAATGGCCCAGTGATTAGGGTGCTCAGATAGGCACCTATGTTCCACAGCCTAACTGACACTTTGGGTGTAACTGAGATCCTCATAACACCCACTCAGCTGCAACCCAACCCTGTAGGCACCTAAAGTTTCACAGTTGATCTGTACAAAGCTGCCTGAGTCCCTTTGTAGATCTAGCCCTAAGTGAGTTGCCCAAGATCCTACAGGAGGTCTGGGGTAGAGCAGGCACTTGAACCCCCACTCATCCCCAGCTCCCTAACCAGTGGCCGAGCGTTCCGTTCTCTCCCTGCATAGAGCATTAAGGATCTAGCCCAAACATTTTAAGCCGATGATAAAAGAAAAAGTTTGTTGCTTTCTCTTGAGGGGGGCTGGGGTATGGACTAAATTGCCACTAACAATAACAGACTTAATGGGCTCAGGCATGAAGTCCTTGCTCAAACAAACCTCTCATTGCAGTCAGGGGGAGGTTTACAGATAGCTGAGTATAGCAGTCAGTGTAGGGGTCGGACGCCAGAGGCAGTGCAGAACAACTCCCAAGAGCTGACATGAAGCCACAGGACTAAATGCTGCACTACAGCAAAGAATGGTGTTAAGAATCTCATTTGCTAGCTGTGGACCAAGTCCTGTTTACACTATTTTTGTACAGTGCTTACCCAGACATACTTATTTACTCAGGGCTAGATTGTCCCCATCATGCCTGGCTAGAGTAGCCAGCTTGGTTGCACAGGGACTAACCCCACCAACCTCCTGCTCACATCCCCACTCTGGCTGCATTGGGAGTGCAGGGCTGCTCACCCCAGGCTACCCACTGGGAGCTGGTGGGTAGGGAGGGGGTTAGAGAGTAGGAGGAGCCCTGCCCCCTCCGCTTTGCACTCGTGGGCCAGAGTAGCTACCTATACACACAGGAGGAAGTAAGCTGCCATCCTCCAAGCAACAGCAGCAACAGGATAGGTTGTTTTTTAGCTACACAAGTCCTTTAGAAGGATGGATTCTAAGGGCTTGGTTACCCAAACATGTAGTTCTCAGCAAGCTGGGGTATAAACCTACTCCCCACCCCATTCGTTTATTTCTCACTGTGTCCAGGTGGAGCCTTCTGCAGTGTACTAAAAGTTCCCTACTGCCATTTCAATGCAGGGTAGATCAAATCTCCTTATGGAACTTTTAGTGCACAGCAGCAGGGTCCACACAGACAATTGGCGGCTGGCTTGCCACACACTAAGTGTTTGTGTAGACAAGCCCTACAATTATAATTCAGCCTTCAGTAAGTGACACAGTCACAAACTCACCACTTCAGCATTGGCCTATTATTTCTTTAGGTCAGACAGTTAACATAAATGATGGGGAAGACGGTTTCTTGGACCATAGGATCTTCTCCTGACCCTTGATAACAAGTTAGAAATGGGGAGTAGGGGGAAGAGGGGATGGGACTATAAAAGACTGAAGAAGAGAGTACATGAGTGAAATGCAGGCAAAAAAACAGATCAGGTAGCACAAGTCGGGGGGAAGACACAGGATTTCAGCTTTCTTCATCTAGATTTTTGTTTGTTTTTTTTAACAGTGGAAGTTTCCAAAAAAATCTGGAATATTGTTTTTTCAGTAAATACTTGCAAACTTTAAACTAGAATCTGTTTCACTACTGATTCCCCCTTATATCAAATGCTGTCCTTACAAAGGTCTATTGTAAGCTTGCACGTGATTGCTAAGCTGCTGACATTGGGTTCTTTAAATTTATTTTTATGGGGAAATGAAATTGCTGCATTTATGTATTGGGGAAATGCATGACTTTTGCACAAAAATCAAGAGCCACTTCTGAGTAATACAGCCATCCTGAACTCCAACACCTTATAACAACATACACAAATTTAGTGGCAGTTACGGCTGCAACAGGACATACCCCATCCATCCAAAAATGCAGAAGCAGAAAAATAAAAAATTATGGGGGAAAAACTTTTGCATGGCTTTCCACATTCATATAGCATACAATACAACCCATAACCCAGCTTCATACTTGTGCTTCAAGGTAAACGCTTTGACTGTTTTGGAGCATGACACACCTGTATTTCTGTAAGGTGGCCTTTGAACTAGCTGCTAGTCCAGCAGGCTTTATAAGGAATGTTGGTATTGGGGCTTCCCCTGGGTCCAGCTAATGCTGGACTGCCCATAAGGAGAACTATTGCCATTTGAAAAACTTGAGCTTCCTGCTTTGTATGAGAATTTCTTTAACCAGCTGAGAACAGTGTCTGTCAAACCAACCAAGTTAAATAAGTATGGATTGGATGAACGGCCTATAAGGTGGATAGAAAGCTGGCTAGATTGTTGGGCTCAACGGATACTGATTAATGGCTCAATGTCTAGTTGGCAGCCGATACCAAGCGGCGTGCCCCAGGGGTCGGTCCTGGGGCTGGTTTTGTTCAACATCTTCATTAATGATCTGGATGATGGGATGGATTGCACCCTCAGCAAGTTTGTGGATGACACTAAACTGCAGGGAGAAGTAGATATGCTGGAGGGTAGGGATAGGATCCAGAGTGACTTAGACAAATTAGAGGATTGGGCCAAAAGAAATGTGATGAGGTTCAACAAGGACAAGTGCAGAGTCCTGCACTTAGAACGGAAGAATCCCATGCTCTGCTACAGGCTGGGAACTGACTGACTAAGCGGCAATTCTGCAGAGAAGGATGTGAGGATTACAGTGGATGAGAAGCTGGATAAATGAGTCAGCAGTGTGCCCTTGTTGCCAAGAAGGCTAAAGCCATATTGGTCTGCATTAGTAGGAGTGTTGCCAGCAGATCGAGGGAAGTAATTATTTCCCTCTATTCGGTACTGGTGAGGCCACATCTGGAGTATTGCATCCAGTTTTGGGCCCCCAACTACATAAACGATGTGGACAAATTTGAGAGAGTCCAGCAGAGGGCAATGAAAATGATTAGGGGGCTGGGGTACATGACTTCTGAGGAGAGGCTGAGAGAACTGGGCTTATTTAGTCTGCAGAAGAGAAGAGTTTGGGGTGGGGGAGGGGGGATTTGATAGCAGCCTTCAACTACCTGAAGGGGGGCTCCAAAGAGAATGGAGCTAGGCTGTCCTCAGTGGTGGCAGGTGACAGAACAAGGAGCAATGGTCTCAAGTTGCAGTGTGAAAGGTCTAGGTTGGATATTAGGAAATACTATTTCACTAGGAGGTTGTGAAGCACTGGAATGGGTTACCTAGGGCGGTGGTGGAATATCCATCCTTAGAGGTTTTTTAAGGCCCGGCTTGACAAAGCCCTGGCTGGGATGATTTAGTTGGTGTTGGTCCTGCTTTGAGCAGGGGGTTGGACTAGATGACCTCCTGAGGTCTCTTCCAACCTAATCTTCTGTAATTCTATGATCGCCAGAGCCTCCTTGCAAGCTACCCTGGACACGGCCACCTTGGCAGTCAGGTCCATAGTTTCAGCAGTATCCATGAATAGGAAGTTGTGGCTACAGTCCTCTGGTCTCCCACCTGAGGTCCAGCAATCTCTTCAGGACCTCCCCTTTGAAGGGACATTGTTCTTTTCAGAGCAGATGGACACAAAGCTCCATGGGTGAAGGACTCCAGAGATACCCTCAAGTCCCTGTATAGGCACTGAGAGAAAAAAATTGTGGGTGCTTAGCACCCACTGGCAGCCCCCCGATCAGCTCCTCCCCCGCCTCCCAGAGCCTCCCATGTGCCAGTGATCGGCTGTTCCATGGCATGTAGGAAGTGCTAGGAAGGAGGGGGAAGAGTGAGCGTGGGGCATGCTTGGGGGAGGGGGTGTAACAGGGCAGGAAGAGGCGGGGCAGGGAAGAGTGGGCGTGGGAAGGGGTGCGGTTGGTGTGAGGCCTTGCGGGAAGGGGTGGAATGTGGATGAGGCCTGGGGCCCCCAGTGCCTCTGAGTCCCTGGACCTTATACTCTCTCAACTTTGAGGAAGCATTACAGGTTTCAGCAGCCTGACTATATTTGGCACTGCTGTCCCACCAACACCTGCATAAGAAATGCAACAGGGATTTTAGGCATAGGTAGACCTCCTGTCCACCTCAGTGTTCTCATCAGGCCCTCCCAGGCACTTAGGGGGCCCGAAACACCCCTTTTGTTGGTACACCCGAGAACATTATATCAGTTCCTGCATTGTCGGATCCGGTGTCCTCTTTATTTTCAGACTGCTTGTCCCATTTCAGCACAGTGTGGTCTCTCATCACCATGGACTGTTGGGTGCGGAATATCGTGCTGGCAGGTAACATGGTCCAGTTCATTTCTGTCTTCTTCAGGGACCCTTCTCATAAGCAACTTCTAGTCCAGGAGGTGCAAGCCCTCTTGTAAGTGGGGACTGTGGAAAAGGTTCCATAAGACCTAAGAGGGAAAGGGTTTTACTCCCACTATTTCCTAATCCAAAAAACCAAGGGTGGTCTCCAACCTAGTCTAGGCCTGTGCTGTCTCAACGGCTACCTCAGGAGGCTAAAGTTCTGCATGATTTTCCTAGTTTCCATCATCCCCTTCCTGGATCCTGGGGACTGGAATGCAGCCTTAGACTTAAAAGATGCTTATTTCCATATCTCAGTTTTTCAAGGCCACAGGAAGTTTCTCAGGTTTGTCATGAATAGAGCCCACTACCAGTTCATTGTTCTCCTGTTCAGCCTGTTGGTGGCCCCGCAGGTCTTTACGAAGTACATGGCGGTAGTGGCAGCATTCCTGAGAAGATGGGATGAGCAAGTCTATCTGTATCTGAACAACTGGTTGGTCAAAGGCCAGTCCATGGCTCAGGTAGAATCCAAAATTTGCCTCATACAGTCTACCTTCCAAGCTCTGGGCCTGTTAATAAACAATGAGAACTTTATTTTCACTCTAGAGCAAAGAATAGAATTAATTGGAGTGTGCTTAACTCCACCCAGGCCAGGGCCTTCTTCCCAAAGGGCCAATTTCAGACAATGGTGTCACTAATAGCGCATGTCAGGAACCACCCCATTATGACAGCCTGTTTCTGCTTCAGACGTTTAGGTTATATAGCCGCATGCATGTACATGGTGCAGCATGCAGGGGTACACTTCTGGCCACTTCAGGCTTGGCTATCTTCAGCTCACCAAACCATCACCATGTGGACTCGGTTCTCACAGTACCTTCCCTGGTCCTGGCCTCCCTCAACTGTTGGTGGGACCATCTATGGGTCAGCACAGATGTTTCCTTCACAAGGCCTCAACCTTCCATATCCTTGGTCTTGGATGCTTTGGCCCTAAACTGAGGTGCTCATCTGGTCCCTCAAAACCAAAGGCCTGTAGTTCTCAGAGGAGTTTTTGTTGCACACCAATGTCAGGGAACTCAGGGCAGTTCACCTGGCATGTCAAATGTTCTTCCCTCACAGTCCAGGCAAGATTGTCCTTAGTTTACAGTCAACATCATGGCCATGTACTACCTAGACAGGCAGAGAGGAGCTCATGCCTCTCCCCTGTGTCAGGAAGCAATTAACTTATGGGAGGTTTGTACAGCTTACTCGATCCACCAGCCGGCGGCACAGAACCATCTGGTGGGTCACCTCAGCAGGGTTTTCTCCAATCACTATGAATGGTCCCTTCACCCAGACATCACAAAGGTCAGAGGTGGGGAACTCCCCAGATAGATCTGTTTGTGACCAGACACAACAGAAAGTGTCACCAATTTTGCTCCCTGCAAGGCCACAGCCTGGGCATAATATTGGATACTTCTTGCTCCCATGGACAAGACTCTTGTTATACGCTTTCTCCCCTATTCCGTTCGTACACAAGGTCCTGCTGAAAATCAAACAGGGCATGAGTAATTCTCATAGTCCCATCTTGGCCCCATCAGCATAGGTTCACCACACCACACACACACACACACACACTGGACTACTCAGTACTGATGCCAATGCCGCTCCCTCTTTTTCTAGACTGGATCTCCCAGGACCACAGTGGCCTGCTCCACCTGAACCTCATTGCCCTTTACTTGGCAACATGGAAGCTCCATGGCTGAAGAGCACAGAATTGGCCTGTTCAGTTCAGGTCTGCCAAGTTCCACTGAGTATCAGGAATACCTGTACCAGAGTTACGTACCTTGCCAAGTGAAAGCATTTTTTCAGTTTGGTCTTCCTAGCAAAGCTCTTGCCCACACAATCATCTCTGCAGACCGTCCTTGAGTATTTGCTACACCTGAAAAGCAAGGTTTAGTATTATCATCAATTAAGGTACATCTCAGCGATTTCTGCATTACCCCCACCCCCCATGGTTCTATTGATCCTAATGGGCTGCCCGTTTGAGCCACTGGCAATGTGTTATACCTTTCATGGAAGGTGGCTTTTCTGGTGGGCATTATTTCAGCTTGAAGAGTCTCAGAGATCCGTGCCCTTCCATCAGAGCCACCAGACATGGTCTTCTTTAAGAATGAAGTGCAATTGCCCCCTCATCCTGCCTTCCTCCCAAAGGTGGTTTCACAGTAATCAAGTGATTTTCCTACTGTTTTTTTTACCCAAAACCATACAATGTCTCCATTCTCTGGATGTCAGATGCACCCGGGTGTTCTATATCAAGAGGACCAAACCATTCCATAGATCCACTCAGCTATTTATAGCAAGAGGAGATAGGATTATCTCCATCTCAGCTCAGAAGATCTCCTCCTGGATAACATTGTGCATTCGCACATGTTCCGCCACCAGCTATCCTGACTGCCCATTCCAAAAGAGCACAAACTTTGTCAGCAGCGTTCTTGGCCCAGCTCCCTATTCAGGAGATCTGCAGAGCAGCAATTTGGTTGTCAGTGCAGGTTGTCAGTGTCCAGCGTTTTGGAATGTGAGATGTTTCAGTGAAAGGGGAAAGAGAAGGTCAAAGATGTATGATAAACGTTTTTATCACATAGCTCTATGATTTATCACATGGACATCACCTTCCTATAGGTAGTGTGTGTGTGTGTGTGTGTGTGTGTATATATATATATATATATATATATATATATATATATATATACACACACAAACATATATATACACACATAGATACACACACTCTACCTATAGGGAGGTGATGTCCATGTGATAAATCACAGAACTGTGTGTTACGCACCCACACATTCACGGATGTGATGTAATAACAAATTTATATAAACATGTGCATTATATATTATACATTACCCCACACATACATAAAAGTGTTTCTATTAATGTTTGTAACTAATAATTTCAGTCATGTAATTTCACGGGGTGGTAAGGTACAACTTCATCTGTTCAAAATAAGACATTTATTGAGGTCAGATAAAAATAGACAAAAAGACAAAATGAAATCAATCATGTTCATAATTCATATATCAGGAGCAGTTAAAGGAAGAATAAAATCTCAGTGTCAAAAAGAGTATCAGAAACTAATCTGGTGGTGAGGTAGGTATATAAGATCTGGAACTGGATCAGGTAAACTTAAAATAAGGTAATAAAAATAAATTTTTCCAGGAGCAGAATAGATCAACTACTGCACAAGTAAAATGCATAATGTATTAACACTAAAAATCCAACTTTTTCCTTCATCCCATGTCCAATGGTAAAAAATGGTAGTGGAAATTAGAAAAGGATAGAGAAACGTATTTAAAGTGAAGATCATGTAAAAGTTTCCTGTTACCACAGTGAGACAATCCACTTATTTGCTCCAAGGTTTTTAAAAGTAATAGGACATTTTTTCAACTATCTGTGTGCCTTTAAAAGCAAAGAACATTATATTTTCCTAAGAGTTCATAGATTCATAGATTCATAGATACTAAGGTCAGAAGGGACCATTCTGATCATCTAGTCTGACCTCCTGCACAGCGCAGGCCACAGAGTCTCACCCACCCACTCCTATGAAAAACCTCACCCATGTCTGAGCTATTGAAGTCCTCAAATCATGGTTTAAAGACTTCAAGGAGCAGAGAAGCCTCCCTCAAGTCAACCATGCCCCATGCTACAGTGGAAGGCGAAAAACCTCCAGGGTCTCTCCAATCTGCCCTGGAGGAAAATTCCTTCCCGACCCCAAATATGGCAATCAGCTAAACCCTGAGCATATGGGCAAGATTCACCAGCCAGATACTACAGAAAATTATGTTATTACGTAATAAAGTTATGGGAAAAGAAAGTGTAGGCTAATTATAATAGCTGTGAACGGTAGCAGAAATCTTCGATTTGCAATGGTAAATGCAAAAGTACTGTGAAAGCTATTCTCATTCAAGAGACAAGAAACTCTATGAGGTTCTCCTATCCTATCTTGGAATATATGGCCCTGATCACTGGAGTATCTGTGCACCTCACAATTTTTTCCTCCCAACACTCATGGGATTGGAAATAATTTCCCTTATTTTACAGTGAGGGAACTAAGTCACTGGGAAGATTAAATAACTTAATCCTGATCACTGAGGAAGTCTGTAGTTGAGCCAAGAGTTGAATCCAGATTTCGAGTCCCAGTTTAGTGCATTATTCAGTAGGCCATCCTTCCTACCTTCTCCTCAGAGAGTCTCCAGTGCATTCTTCAGGCAAGACCCATGCGTATCTCAGGGGTCTGTTGAAATACAGATCATTCATGCAGAGAGCTAGAGCCTGTCACTGGATCCTAACCCCTCTATGGTGATCTGCCAGCATGTTTTCTGCAAGGGCTGTGTTGACAGGTTTTCCCCTGAAGCTCTTGGTCACTGTCCTCAAAATTTATTCCTAAATTGTGGTCCCAGAGAAGTGTGGTCAAGTTAATGCTGTCAGGATCAACATAGATTTAGAGAAGATTTAGAGAAGTCCTGTGGATTTCATGAGATAGACAATACTGCAGGCATGTCATTTCTGCTCCACTCCATCACCACCAGTGGATAGGGGGATGGAACAACTTGGAGAGTGGGGGTTCTGCGAGCCATTGAATCAATCTGTAAACCCTATATATAGTGGAAACCACTTCAAGCCAGGGGGTGTGGCAGCACCCTTAATTCCAGCACCTTTGCCAGTGGCTCGTAACCCCCATTTAAAGCCCTATGTAGGTCTTCTGCAAAGGCAAAGGAGGGGCAGAATGATACTGCAAAAGGTTGTATCCACACCTTCAGTGACTCCCAGACTGGGATCTGCTGGTTCCCTATGCTCTTCATTTGTGAAGGAGGAGGAGTCAATCAAAATCTTTGATTTTAACTTATTTTAAATCAACGAGTGAATGAATTTAGTGTTCACCAAAATCAGGGACTAACGAACATTGATGTGAGCCAGGCATGGCTGTAGGCATTGTGCAAACTGCCCCACAGAGCTCTGTCAATGCACTTCAGTCCTTACTTGCATCAAGCCTGCTGTTCCAGACCTGGCCCTCCCTTAAACATTAATAATCAAATGTACGGTGTGTTTTGTTTGTGTGCACAGATACGGACTTGGAAGAGACCTCAACATTTGTTTGCCTTTGTACGTAATGCCAGGCATTAAACCTCCCCTCCTCAGGCTGAAAGGCTAATGTACTCACTTACAATGTCATGCAGATGCCTATTTGGTTGGAACATTGATTTCCATGAAAGGGATTTTGATTTGACTGGACTTGTTTGGACGAGAATTTGTTAGATTTTGTTTCAGTCACAGTGTTTGGTGTCTGTTGCATAAAGAAAGGTAGCACAAGAATGAGAGAACACTTTAATTTTTCACTAAAACATCCTATCAAATGTCTTTTTGTATTAAATGTATGCGCAGGTATATAAATATATCAGAGGGATAAATACCACAGAGGGAGAGGAATTATTTAAGCTCAATACCAATGTGGACACAAGAACAAATGGATATAAACTGGTCATCGGGAAGTTTAGACTTGAAATTAGATGAAGATTTCTATTAGAGGAGTGAAGTTTTGGAATAGTCTTCCAAGGGAAGCAGTGGGAGCAAAAGACCTATCTGGCTTTAAGATTAAACTCGATAAGTATATGGAGGAGATGGTATGATGGGATAACATGATTTTGGCAATTAATTGATCTTTAACTATTCGCGGTAAATGGGCCCAATGGCCTGTGATTGGATGTTAGATGGGGTGGGATCTGAGTTACTACAGAGAATTCTTTCCTGGGTATCTGGCTGGCGAATCTTGCCCATATGCTCAGGGCTCAGCTGATTGCCATATTTGGGGTCAGGAAGGAATTTTCCTCCAGGGCAGATTGGAAGAGGCCCTGGAGTTTTTTCGCCTTCCTCTGTAGCATGGGGCCATGGGTCACTTGCTGGAGGATTCTCTGCTCCTTGAAGTCTTTAAACCATGATTTGAGGACTTCAATAGCTCAGACATAGGTGAGAGGTTTATTTAGAAATGGGTGGGTGAGATTCTGTGGCCTGCATTGTGCAGGAAGTCAGACTAGATGATCATAATGGTCCCTTCTGACCTTAATATCTATGAATCTATGAATCTATGAAGGTTCAGACCACTTGTAGCCATTAACTGTTCCAGGTACAGTTCATAAGCATAGAATTGCAAACTTCAGTACCTCTGACAGATTCCAGTACAGGAAATTTCATTCTCCCCTCCTAATTCTCACTGGGAATTCAGTTGGATTCATATAGTTCAATATCTGTCTCGTTGTCTTAGTGTTGCTAACAGAACCTTTGTTTCACTCAAGATGTGGCTGCAGTTTAGCATTGGCCATTGTAATTCCAGTGTACAGTACCCAATTCAACTCCCATGGAAATCTATCGGAATCTTTCCATTGACTTTCATGAGAGCTGGAACTGCCCTTTTCTGTTCAAACTGTAAAATGTCTGATGCAGGGACTGCCTGTTACATTGCAGCTATACAGCACAGGGGTGTCCTAATCTCGGTGGTGCTACTGTAATAAAATTAACACAACCACCACCACTCTGGGAATTGCAAACTGCCAATTTTAAAATTGAATCTACAATTCAAAATGAGCTTTTGGTGATGATAGAATGTTCAGGCTTTGAAACTTTTCACAAGTATTTACACTAGTAAAGCTTGATTGTGCAAATGTTTGTGAAAAGTGAATAGGAAAGGATCACAAATACAACTGAATGAACATTCACTTTCCAAGAGGAATTAATATTTGTGGACAGTATTTCCCTGCTGTTCACAGAGCTCACTTTCCACTAGGATTAAATATTTATGGGCAGTTTTTTCCCCTACTGTTCACAGAGCTCTACTCATTGTCGTTTCTCACACAATTGCCCGAACTCATAAAAGTTATATTGCTCTCTTTTATGCTAGCCCTACTAAATGTTCATGGGTTCCAAAGCCCATGACAGCAGTAGCATAACATTTGTTCTCCATTCACAATAGTAATAAATCCCTCTCATGAAAAAGTGACTAAAGTAATTGAGTAGGAGATGGAAAAAGCTACATCACTTCTTGGAAATTTTAGACATATCCTTCCCAAAAGTCAGCCCAACTTGCATTCATGTGATTGCATGTTGCTGAAGGGTAGCTAGGAAGGAATCAGGATGGGGAAAAAGAAGTAAACAGAATAAAATTATTGTTACTGAAACAAAGATTAAATAAATATTTCAAGGTAAATCAACCTCCAGTAACTATCAAAAGCATCAGCAACATTTTCTCAGATCAAATATGCAAGGATAGCAAAAGGCCATTGCTTCTGGACAGAATTCTCAGGGAAATTTAAAGGACAAGAATAATAAGAAGAGACTAAAATCACTTTGTGAATCAGGACGTGTTGGCAGTACTTCTTAAACTCTTTACTGAACAGAAAATTTGGCTTTGAACATAAACTTGGAGAGAGAATCTGCATATAATGCTGGATGGATGAATGAGGAAGCATATTAACTGCTTAGTTAATGAAGAAAAATTAAATCATAATAAAGGCCAAAAGCCTTCTGGACCAATGGGGCAAAACCCTATGGATCCTCGCCTGGGACTCAAGAAGATAGGACTGTTGCCTCTGCAGCATCGTTTCCCCATTCTCAGAAGCAGGTCTTCCTTAGGATGGTGGGATCTGTTCATGAGGAAGAGACTGGTTGAGGAGCAAAAGGGGGGGGGTGGATGTTAGGCCCATTTTCCCCTTATAAACTCCAAAGGGGTTCTGAAGCACAGTTAATATTGAGAGAAACAGACTAACTTTTGCCATGGACCACTCATCTCCCACACAAGCCACTGCCCCTGGAACAATGTCTCAGAATAGTGCAGACATACAGGACTTATGTATACACAGCCCTGGCTTTTTGTAGATCTGATTTCTGCTAAGATTTTGAGACCCAGGTTTTGTAAGGACCACCATCTCTATGGGACAATAGTGCAGACAAGCTGAGAGGTTAGAGAAGAGTGAGACTATCTCCCTCTCAGTGCTTGCTGTGGCAATTAGGTCCAAAGTAGTTCACCTAATTATTATAGTTGTTAGAGCTTCACAGCTAAGTTAAGATCTTTGGAAAACAAACACTTTTTTTTAATGTAACAGCCTGGATGGAAGCATGGTCATAGAAACATATGTAATCAGAGATGGAAAACCAGAGATGGTCATTCAACCACCTCCCACTGCCTGGGTATGCCTTTCAGTACAATTTCTACTTCTTTGCAAAGTATTGTTCTAAACGTCCCAAGAATGGTGTTTCCATCATTTTTCTTGTGAGACTATTCCTCAGTCAAAGGCTATTCAGAGAAGACTATTTTAGTCACAGATGTCTGTGCTAGACAAGCATAAAGTACATGCATGTAAGAAGAGAATCAGTGCAAAAAATAATCAATGTAGAAGGCAATCCTTTAACCTCTGGATTTTTTAAAATTGTGGTGAGCGATCAACTGAGAATGTTATTGTACAGAGGATGGTATCTAGTGCTTAGAAGTAGTACAGAGTATGTAGTAAATATTGTGTAGAAATCATTGTGGTAATAGTGTGGTAAAATCTGGAATTCAACTGCTATTTATGAGCATTTTTTGGATAAATGTCAAATCCTCTGTTACGTAGTCATCAGCCATTTCATGTGATCTGTTATGGAACCAAAGATGTCCCTAGTGATCTCTTTCTTGTCCTCTGTAAACATAAAGATATGGCTAAAAGGTTATAAAACCTTCCAAGAAACATTGTGTGTGAGTGTGTCAGCAGATGTTTTTCTCCTGACTGGAAGACAGAATGATGCCAATTATAGGTTAAACATCTGCGAAAGGATTACAGTGAATGAGATTGAGGGATCAGTTCTTATTGCAGAAACATAAGTGGGTATGGTTGATTTATTGGGTTCCTTGTCAATTTAATTCTCATGGTTCTGTGATGCAGTATGTGTTTTTATTCTGGAGACTGGTGGTGAACTCTGAAAGATATATTTTCACCTGCATGTGTGTTGGTGTGCTTGAGTAACTTTTGTTTTATATTTATAAGGAGAAGATACATTTTAAAAGTACTATAAAATATTTCCCATAAGAATTTAAGAGATTTTTGGAAAAATAATAGCGTGGTCCTGTGAATAACCCACAGGACTGAAAGTCAGGTACCTGGATTTGATTTCCTATTTTGTGATTTGAGAGGGACTAGTCATTAATCTCTCTGGACCTCAGTTTCCCCACCCACAAAATGAAGGAGATATTCCTTTTTGGCAAATGGACACTTTCTACATGTGTCTGTGTTGGGAGTGGTTACCTGCAACATGGAATTATTAAACTTCAGAATAGTGTAAAATATGGGATTTCTCAATCTCAGTATCCAATAATATCTGGCCAGAGTCAATAGGCCTGAATTTTTTAATGGGGGAGGGGCAAGATTTTTTCTAACGTACTCTTGCTAAAGATCAACTTTTTTGTTGTTGAATATTTAATTTCCTTTCCCATACTTTAAAATAGAAACTACAAGCTATGTGTTAAACCAATCAAAGGATTATCTGGTTTCGTTGTAAATTTGGTATTGTCCTCTAACGTCTTCTAATTTACCTTCCCAAGGAAATACTTTGTGACTAAACAGCTCTTCCAAAGCTTCCAACTGAAACAGTACACTACTGTGATGCTTGTTACTCTTCATTTAATGGCAAGACTAGCTGTCTTGATACTATTACCAATAGGTGGCTCCTGCCATGACAAAGTCATGACAATAAACAGACCCCAGACTTGGAGTCTAGCTGAGCCACATCTAGGAAGGACCCAAGAGGGTGGAAATGCTGGTTATATGTCACCTTCATGCTCCCCCATGCCTGAAATGGTGCCCTCTACACAAGTCACAGTAGGCCCAGGGCTGCTCTAATTTGTACCAGCAGTTACATTCCTAAAGGCTATTACAATTGCTATTTCCTTTCCTGACTCTGGTTTATCCATGACATGCCCCATACACAAATACAGCAAATAATGTATAATGACAAGGGGGTTCCTCAATAGGTGACCAGATGTCCCAATTTTATAGGAACAGTCCCGATTTTTGGGTCTTTTTCTTATATAGGCTCCTGTTACCTCCCACCCCCATCTCGATTTTTCACATTTGCTGTCTGTTCACCCTATTCCTCAATGGCCCAGTTAGAACAATTTTACAACCCATTGTGCCAAAGAAATAGCCTGCAATACTTGCCCGTGGCACACATTAAATGATTAATAATGTTTAAGCAATGCTTTTGATCAATTTTTGTGGCTATATTTTAAATCTCTGTCCTACTTTACAGAAGCATGGACAAGATCCTGTAGCTGCTTTTATGTACAGTATGTAGAGGAGTTTTAAGATGAAGTTTGGTACTCGGTATAATGGTGTATTATTTATGGGGAGACATGCTATATTATATCTCTGGTGCAATTGTGCATTTGAGCCATTCAAGATGAGGTCAGTACCTGAAATATCAGTAAAAGGCTCAATCGTATATTTGAGTAAAACTTACAGAAAACAACAAAGATCAAATGAGATTTAAAAGCAAGAGAAAACCATGGGCCAAAAGGAACATGTATGATCCAGAAAGTTATTAAGACTTACAGCTTCTTAAATGAGACTTCTTTGGTCAAAGGAGTACAGTATGTAGCCTTTTAAAAATAACAAATAGTAGTATTAACCAAATGATTTATTACATTTTATTTACTGTAGGACTTTCTCAAAAAAAGACTTAGTTTTTATTTAAGTGGACCATAGAAACTAATTTGAAAGTGAAACAGTGATGATATTTTTATGTTTATTAGACCATATTTCAGTGGGAGATTAAGCTTTCCTTGAAAACTATAAACTACAGATTTTAATGGTTGAAAAACAGGGTCATCCATCTGTTAGAGATCAACAAAACAATTACCTCAAGTTACCTGTATAAGCTGGTTTCTCTGTAAATGTATTTCTAAATAGGCACAATGAGAACTGATAATACTGCTCATTTTTTATACAGCATGTCAAATTTAGGGTAAATGATGCTAAAAATATTGTAAAATGGTCCCTCGCCTTTGTGAGTACAATAAAATGATCACAGCAGTTCTTTTTCTCATCAAAGCAGATGGCTTTAATGATTTTTCAAGCCATAGTTAATTCATCTGCAAACAGCAGAGATCGGTTTGCAAATGGGTACTGAAAGAGAGAGACGTTACTCTTCATAAATGCTCCTTATGTTTGTTTTGCCCTATCATTAGTGGCAAATGGTGTTTACTTAAGGTAAATTATTTGTGTGAATCATCTCAGAGTCAGTGTTGCAGCTACAATAAATTACCTGTAAAGTTAAATGAACATCACCTGGTTAATGTGGTTAGTGCAATTGACCTCATGGAATATGTGAAATTATCTATTTTCTTTTGAATTAAAATGACATTAAAGAAATGATTTACATCTCTGCTAAATGCAGACTTTCTGGTTCCTTCTTTTGTGTGTGATTTAATTGGTTGTTTTTTAAACAAGTTTCTGCTGTGACTTTATTATTAATGTAATGTTGTTGTTATTTAATGACATGCAGAAAAAAACCACATGATCAATGCACGTATGGGTTCATATTTAAATAACAGTATTAAATAGAATTTGTCAAGTATCAGAAATAAATGTAGTCCAAATCCAACTGAAGAAATATTCTGGATTGAAAACTTTCTGGAGGGGATATAACATATCCTAAGTAAGCCTAACCTCCCACCCCCACAAAACTCATTCTTGCCCTTTTACACCAAGAGAGAGGAAAATTATATTGATCCATTATAGATAATAATTATATTATATACCCACTAATATTACAGATTTCTGGCAAAATGTGCACAAGTTCTTTCTCAGTTTACTTAATGTAGTGGGACAAAAATATTTTTATTTTATTGGTGAAACACTGAATATACTTCTGAACTTTGAGACTCAGTTCTGAAGATCCTTTCTCCCATTAAAGGAATTGGATTTATTAATATCTTGGTAGCTCCAGGTTACAAGGGAACTGGAGATTTTTAATTCTGTCCATATCACATACTAAGAATCTGGAAAAAAAATTCTTTCCCAGAACAGGCATTTATCACGTATAGATGTGAGTAATGTATCCAATTAGACCATATAGGACTTGTTTTCTTTCTAAACTGATCTTACTTGAAGTTAAAATATGTTTCATGATTTATGATTGATGGTTTGCCAGCTAAGCCATTTAAAATGTAGCAGGAGTAGACAAAGGTGTTGGGATGACACTGACTATAATAAATAACATGAGATATGTGTTAAGAAAACTGTGAAATTAGATATTGAAGAGCATTGGTGCTTGGGGTTGTAGATGTTCATGATTTCTAACTGGAATTATAAACAAAAGAAAGTTGTATTAAATAATTTAAACTAAAGAAAGTTTCAGGTGGCATTTTTGATGGGCATTATCTATTTCTTCATAATGCTATACTTTGTCAGCATTCAAAACCCAAATGTGTCGATATGCTAAACAGTTTTGTTATAATCAGTAATAATTCATTTTAATTATGCTACATGCGTAGTGATGCCTGGAGGTTTTGCAAACAGCTTTACAACACACCGTATTCCAAGCACTGCTCATAAAGTTAAAGTCTTCTGCAATTAATTACAAGTGAATTGCTACTTGCGGCTTTCACAGTAAATTGTTACCTTTTCTCAAAGAGCAAAATGTTCTTTCAGTACATAATAATTTTTCTTTTCTTTAAGAAAAAAATCCAACCCCCTCCCCTGGCCCCTGATCTAAAGTCTCTCTTTGGCTAGATCTGCACTACAGGCTTATGTTGGTATAACTACATCACTCAGAGGTATGGAAAATCCATGTGACGCAATTATACCAACCTAAGCCCAATAGACAGCACTAGGTTGATGGCTAACTGTTTGATCAGCCGTTCAAATTCATTTGGATATGTCATTCATTCCACTTCTTGGCCTAAGATTGTGTGTGTGTATTGCTGCTGTCAAAGGGCTTGTCTCCACAAACAGTGCTGCAGTGGTGCAGCTGTACTGATGCTTAATGAAGATGCCACAGGTGATGTGGTGTTTTTGTCTTTTCTCATTTTCCTGTGCGAGTTCATTGCAGAGCACAGTGATTGTCTGGTTTCACCCACATCATTTTTATTCGGGCATTTAATGCACTGGATGAGGCACATCACCATTACAATAAGCATGGGACTCATGTTAGGACCCATGTATCTTGAGAGGTGTGCTGTCGGTGGGGTGTTGATCATTGTAGTGGAGATATGTCTGTAGGTTTTGCATTTGGTGTTCTGGCAGGGTCTGGTGCTGCTTTGAATTGGTGTGTCCTGGTCTGTGGGAAGCTTCCTTCTGATGATGAGGTTGGAGAGGTGTGTGTGAGGGGGCGTTGTCTGAGAGCCAGAAGAGGGGGTTCAGGAAAGAAGTCCCCCAATAAAAACTTTGTGGGTAAAACCAGTCAATCATGACACTCTCAAAGGCACTCACACAGGAAAACAATAAAAGACAAAAACACCACATCATCTGTGGGTGAATGCTTTTCACAAAGTGATCACTCTATAAATGACTTGTCAGTTCCCATCCTCAAAGGAAACCTGCACAACACTTTCAAAAGATGAGCCTGGGAGCTTAAATTCATAACTTTGCTAGACACAAAATCATGGTGTTAATAAAGACACTGGAGTTATGGCTTTTACACCAATCTTGTAACCCACTATCCCGCTTTTTTTCCTATGTACAGGGATGTTAATGGGCCACTTTACCTTGAATGGTCCCTTGGAATATGTGCTAACTACTTATGCTAAACTATCTGATTTTGTATTCAGCTGGGACATTCTGAGTATCTTTGTCAGACCTGAGGAAGAGCTCTGTGTAGCTTGAAAGCTTGTCTCCCTCACCAACAGAAGTTAGTCCAATAAAAGATATTACCTCACCCACCTTGTCTTTCTAACATGTTACTTTGGCAGTGTAAGATGCTCATTGGTTATTCAGTAGACTAGGCCTTTCCACATAGTCTTTGTGTTTCACCTTTGGAAAGAACATCTTAAAATCATATTCATTTTTAAAGTCTTGGATATATAACACCTGATGACATCAATTGTCCTGAAAGGAAGACAGCAAGCCACTTCATGCAAAGACGTGAAATTTCTGAGTAACAGCAATCAGCTCAGTTATCTAACACAATACAATCAATAGTGACAAAGGAGCATGTATTCAAAAAGGCCAGAACAAGAATAATCTACAACATGCTTTTCAATTCAGCTTGGAGGTCAGGGTTATGAGGATGGCATTAAGGATGCTAGCAATAGCGTTAGCGCATAATTTAGCCTCAACATCCACGCCTAATACCAGGAAAGCACCTGGCATCCTGCAAGAAATACCCTTTAATGAAGCACATTTAAAGAGATAATATCAGTCAGGGATGTACAAGTCTGGATAAAAAAAGCAGTTTTATTATAAAGTGAAGGGTCTCTCTGGCACTGACGTAGTGGCATTGTGTAAAAGAGGGGCAGAGGACTGTATCTCTCTAGCTAGGGAGTTTCAGTAATAAAGGCTTTACTAAGAGAAGTGCAGAGCAACTATATTCAACATACATTCCAGACAAGCAATCAGATCATATAGCCAGAGCTTCTGTGAATAATTCATGTGAAACCTGATGAGATAAGAGGATTGACATGAAAGAAAATCATAAATAACATACTTTAAAAAGACCAGAGACCAAAGATCTCATCTTTCATCAGTAGGTACAAGGCACCCTCCTCCTCTGGACATTATGGTCCCTCTGCTGCCAGGCTCACACCTGTTCGACTTGTATTTTCACGTTTTAGCTAAGAAAGTGGCAGAATGCAGATTCCCCATTTGACAAATTTAGTATCACTGTTTTCCCACCTAAAAAATTTGTTGAGCAACATTACATGGTAGAAAGAAAAGGAGTACTTGTGGCACCTTAGAGACTAACAAATTTATTTGAGCATAAGCTTTCGATGAAGTGAGCTGTAGCTCACGAAAGCTTATGCTCAAATAAATTTGTTAGTCTCTAAGGTGCCACAAGTATTCCTTTTCTTTTTGCGAATACAGATTAACACGGCTGCTACTCTGAAACCTGTCATTACATGGTAGGATTCTCCCTTCTTTCACTGTGGATCCCGCTACTAGATGGTAAGTTCTTTGGAGCAGGAACAGTCTTTTGGGTCTATGTTTCCACAGCACCTACTACAACAGGCTCCTGGTCCATGACTGGGGCTCCTAAATGATAAAATACAAATAAATAAATATTGTGTCACTCAGGCCCTAGGCATCATCTTTAACTGTGCTCTCTATCTAGACCCGCATATCCAGGCCATGGCAAAATCTTGCTGTGTCTTCCTGTACAACATGACTAAGATCTAGCCTTTCTTCTCTATTTATACACTATAACTTTTCCCCAGGCCCACATCATGATAGCTTTTGACTATTGCAACCTCCTCCTGTAGCACTTAATTTCAGAAAGGGGAACTACACAAAAAATGAGGAGGTTAGCAAAACAGAAATTAAAAGGTACAGCACCAAAAGTAAAATCCCTGCAAGCTGTGTGAAAACTTTAAAGACACCATAATAGAGGCTCAACTTAAATGTATATCCCAATTTAAAAAAACATAGTAAGAGACCAAAAAAGAGCCATCATGGTTAAACAACAAAGTAAAAGAAGCAGTGAGAGGCAAAAAGGCATCCTTTAAAAAGTGGAAAATAAATCCTAATGAGGAAAATAGAAAAGAGTATACACTCTGGCAAATGAAGTGTAAAAATGTAATTAGAAAGACCAAAAAAGGTTTTGAAGAACAGCTAGCCAAAGACTCCAAAAGTAATAGCAAAACATTTTTTAAATACATCAGAAGCAGAAAGCCTGCTAAACAACCAATGGGGTCACTGGTCGATCGAGCTGCTAAAGGAGCACTTAAAGACGATAAGGCCATTGCGGAGAAACTAAATTAATTCTTTGCATCGGTCTTCACTGTTGAGAATGGAAGGGAGATTCCCAAACCTGAGTCATTCTTTTTGGGTGACAGATCTAAGGAACCGTCCCAATTGGGTGATCATTAGAGGTGGTTTTGGAACAAATTGATAAACTAAACAGTAATAAGTCTCCAGGATCTGATGGTATTCACCCAAGAGTTCTGAAGGAACTCAAATGTGAAATTGCAGGACTACTAACTGTCATCTGTAACCTGTTATTTAAATCAGCTTCTGTACCAAATGGTTAGAGGATAGGTAATGTGATGCCAATTTTTAAAAAGGGCTCCAGCAGTGACCCTGGCAACTACAGGCCAGTAAGCCTCACTGCAGTACCAGGCAAATTGGTTGAAACTATCGTAAAGAACATAATTGCCAGACACATAGATGAACATAATTAATGGGAATTTTTTTTTTGAAAAGGGAAATCATGTCTCACCAATCTACTAGAAAATTCTTTGAGGGGGTCAACAAGCATGCCAACAAAGGAGACCCAGTGGATATAGTGTATTTAGATTTTCAGAAAGCCTTTGACAAGGTCCCTCACCAAAGGCTCTCAAGCAAAATTAAGCAGTTATGGGATAAGAGGAAGGTTCTCTCATGGATTGGTAACAGCTTAAAAGATAGTAAACAAAGGGTAGGAATAAATGGTCAGTTTTCAGAATGGAGAGAGGTAAATAGTGATGTCCCCCAGGATCTGTAGTGGGCCCAGTCCTATATAACGTATTCATAAATGATCTGGAAAAAGGGGTAAACAGTGAGGTGCCAAAATTTGAAGATGATACAAAACTTCTCAAGATAGTTAAGTCCCAGGCAGACAGTGAAGAGCTACAAAAGGATCTCACAAAACTGGGTGACTGGGCAACAAAATGGCAAATGAAATTTAATGTTGATAAATGCAAAGTAATGCACACTGGAAAACATAATCCTAACTATACATATACAATGATGGGGTCTAAATTAGCTGTTAACACTCAAGAAAGAGATCTTGAAGTCATTGTGGCTAGTCCTCTGAAATCATCCGTTCAATGTGCAACGGCAGTCAAAAAAGCAAACAGAATGCTGGGAATAATTAAGAAAGGGATAGATAATAAGACAGAAAATATCATATTGCCTCTATATAAATCCATGGTATGCCCACACCTTGAAAACTGTGCGCAGATGTGGTTGCCCCATCTCAAAAAAGATATATTGGAATTGGAAAAGGTTCAGAAAAGGGCAACAAAAATGATTAGGGGTATAGAACGGCTTCCATATGAGGAGAGATGAATAAGACTGGGACTTTTCAGCTTGGAAAAGAGGCGACTAAGGGGGGATATGATAGAGATCTATTAAATCATGAATGGTATAAAGAAAGTAAATAAGGAAGTGTTATTTACTCCTTCTCATAATACAAGGACAAGGGGTCACCAAATGAAATTAATAAGTAGCAGGTTTAAAACAAACACAAGAAAGTATTTTTTCACACAATGCACTATTAACCTCTGGAACTCCTTGCCAGAGGGTGTTGTGAAGGCCAACACTATAATGGGGTTCAAAAGAGGGTAAATAGATTCATGGAAAATAGGTTCATCAAAGGCTATTAGCCAGGATGGGCAGGAATGGTGTCCCTAGCCTCTGTTTGCCAGAAGCTGGGATTGGGTGACAGGGCATGGATCACTTGATGATAACCTGTCTGTTCATTCCCTTTGGGGCACCTGCCATTGCCCACTGTCAGAAGACAGGATACAGGGCTAGATGGACCTTTGGCCTGACCCAGTATGGCTGTTCTTATGTTATGTTCTTTCTGGCCTTTGCAAATGACATCTTGAAACCCAACCCCGCTTCTATATCCATTCCTAACACTATTGCCAAAATCATCTTCCTGACTACTTCCTCTGCTAAAAAATGAACACAGAGCATGAAATTTTCCACAAAGTTTGAGCTATTGTGCAGATAGCTTGTCAAACTCAAAACCCAGCATTTTTTTTTAAATTAATTCCGTGATGGATCAACTCACTTGAAGTCAGTAGGACGACTCGTATGCTTAAAGTTAAACATAAGCTCAGGTGCTTGCTGGAGTGCAGGCAGCTCAGTAGGTTCAAGCCCTTAGTGAACATCAACTAGAGTTGGATGGGAATTTTCCACTGGAATCATTTTCTGAAGGCAAATACAGTTTTGGCAGAGTCAAAATTTTCTGCAGGAAAACCAAAATTATATATTTCATTTCCAGTCAGTTCATCCCAAATCAGAATATTTCCTTTTGCCTAACTGACCCAAAAGGATCAATTTCAAGTCAGTTCAAAATTAAACTACATTTCCCTATTGTAATGCATTGACTCATGGGAATTGTAGTTTGCGCATCTCAGGTCCCCATTCTCTTCTGTGGGCTGGGATCCCATCTCCTTTTCTGGAATGCAGACGCTCCCTGACTAAGCTCAGCTGTGTGGTACATCATGGAAGATGTAGTTCAGCCAGGGACCCTAGCCAATAATGGAAAATGGGGCAAAAGGCTCCTGAACTACAATTCCCATGATGCAATTCAGCACCATATGGAAATGAAGTTTAATGTTAAATTGACTTGAAATTGAACATTTTGGGTCAGCTCAACAAATGGAAGTGAAATATTTTGATTTCAGAAATGTCAAAATGTTTCCTTTTGACATTTCTGAATTACATTTTTCAGAATATTTTGAGCTGTGAAAATTATTTCAATTTTTCATCCTGAATTTAAATGAAAACAAATGGAAACATCAGAATTTCCCCAGAATTTTGATGCTCAGCCACACCTGAGGAACAGCACTGGAATATTGGATCTTACAGACTGGTGCTGTGCTGTCATCTGGCAGTCCCCATATTTGTCATTTCTGTTTTGTCAGCAAAATTATTTCTCAGAGTCCTAACATGCTGTATGTATGTGTGTGTGATGTCTTCCTCTAGTGGCTCACTTACAGAATATAGAGATTTCTAGTGGTAAAGACGTGTGTTAGGAGCAGAAAAAGACTAAGGTACTAGTCCCAGTTTTGCTGGTTTACCTTTGAACTTTGTTTGTCTGCAGACATGGGCTCGTTAAAACAACGGATCCAAAGCCAAATAGACGTTGTTTTTATGTACTTAACTGAGGACAGAAATTTGCATGAAGCATTCAAACCAATGGTGGAGGAAATTACTTCAATACAAAGGTAGGCCTATATTTTCAGAGGCGAGACCAGCTCTCATTAACATTGCTGGCAGTCATGCAGCTAAATCCCAAGCAAGTAACTTGAACTCTTCCTGGATGGTTAAAGGGCCAAGTATTCTCAATGAGTTTCTAAACTTGTAGTAGGCTCCAAACGCTATATTTTCTTGTGAGAAAAGGTTGGATTCCAGCATAGCTACACATAGTGTTTTTAGTAGGCCAACACCATTTATCAAAGAAAAACGCTGACCTTTTTTAAAAAATAAAACCCCTACATCATTTTTATTATGCTCTTTTAGCTATATTCGCAACAGCCTTCTGAAGCACATGCAGTAGATTCAACAGTGGTAATGATTAACAAGTTCAGGGCCCCTGCTGGTAAACTCAAATGGCCATCTCATCATGAGCTCTGTTTTTGCTGTTCAGCAGCTTTCCTTCATTACTCCCCAAGAAACAAAATTGGCAAGTCTCCACTCAACTCTGAGACTACAGTGACAACATAACTAGCAAAGTCAAGATTTAAACTGCAATCTCAAATGAACAGGGGCTTTCAGAATAAGAGATGGTAGGTATTTTTATTTCAAATCTTTGCAAGGAAAGGATGAAAGAAACTGGGGGAGGAGGGGAATCCCCAAGAAAAAGCTGTCATAACAGATAAACTTTGGTTACAGTAGTGTTCTCTGTAGCTCAAACAAAGTGACTAAAGTCTGCATACAAGGCCTTCTCACAGTAGTTTCATGTCTTGGAGATCATGGAAACAGAAGCTTCTCCTGAAACAATTTTATTCTTGAATACTGCAACCTTGCAAAGAGAATTGATAAAACAAGAGGAGAGAAAAGTGGAACATAAATCTTAGCTTCTGGCTATAGATTCTGAAAAGCCCTTACTCCTAAAAAGGATCAGGATATTTATACCCTTAGCTTGTAGAGCATTGTGTGAAGCCATGCTTTAGACATCTGGTTGACTGCTGTCATTACATACCCAGGAATGAATTCTCTATGGATAAAATTCACTCACCATGCTCCCAACCTCACACTCCCTATGTGAAACTTATGAGTTCTGGATCCACACAAGTGTGGCTACATTAGCTTTACTCCAGTGGCTCCCACTGCTCTGGCCTGTTTGTTGCTGGCATGAGTTATCCCTTCTCCATCTTCAATTAGTGTAGTTTCTTTCTGGCAGGGGAAAAGTAATCTGTATGAGAAACAGGGCAGGAAGGTCAACAAGAATTCAAACCAAAATGCACAGCCCATTCTCACAAAGTTCCATGTCTCACCTTAGAATGCTTCTCTCATGGACCTAGTCCTCGAAAACCTGTGGGCTGTGAACTATGTGGATGTCAGTGACCTAGGATTTGGTATTACGGTTGTACCCCACTGGACATCCCTTTTCCAAGGCCAGCATATATGAAAAAGGAGGCTTTAGTCTGGTTTAAAACAATAGCTGTTGCATCAACAGTAACATGAGTACAAGAAATTGGGCCAGATCCTGCCTTTGCAATGCTCCAATAGTGCAAAGAGGCCATAAAGCTGCCCTAACTAGGTAGCTGAATATTCCAACCACATGAGAAACTCCTTGATTGACACAAAGCTGGTATAGCCTTCATTGTAGAGGAATTTTCAGGGATACAACTGGAGTGCCGCTTTGCCCTGGAAACACCCAGCCGGTGTAACTACCCTTTGGGGCTGATGCCAGCCGAGACATACTTAGACCAGCCCTGAGATATGGCTTGGCTTGAGCTGTGGGCTTGGGTGTGGAATGGTATGGGCAAGTGCTAATACCTGGGAAAAGCTGACCAGGTCTATTACAAGGGTGGGGAGTGGAGCGGCATAATGCAGGTGCTGGGAACCTGGGTAGGTGAGTCAATCTGGGTTGTAGATATGGTAGTGGAACGTAGCAGGTGTGAGGGTCTGGATCAGGGCAGGGGATCACAGGACAACTCAGGATAGGTGCTAAGGTCCTAGAGAAGGAAACTGGTTCTGCACTGCAAGATGGGGAGAATGGCAAATAGTTGGAGGAGAAAACTGGACCTGAGGTGCAGGGTTTGAAGAGAAGGTAGAGGATGGTGATAAATGTTTGGAGCCAGTTATGTCCAAGCCAGGAGTGGGTCAGTGGTAGGGCACAGAAGAGTCAGATAATGCAAAGGCCTAGAGGGGATAGACAGACTGCCAGGGGGAAGCTATCATGGGGAGGGGAAAATGAAGAGTAGTGCTAGTGTCAAAGGGATCCTGGATGAGATAGGGTGTGAGTAGGAGGGTGGCATTAGGATTGATGGGATGGTGAGGTAAAACAAGTGTCTGCCAATAATATGAGAAAAGAGACGGAGGTCTCTTCCATAGTGCTCCTCTCCTAGCGCAAAACAATGTGAGGTCGGTCTGCCCTGATCGCCCAATGGCAAAAGAGACTACAGTTGCTTGCAAAACTCTGTGGAATATGCAGTGTCCATGTTTGCTCTCTTTATTCTTCAGTATCATTGCATTGTTTTTTTGGGTGCAGCACTCTGCACACATGCTAATGTTTTATTGACAAGCAGAGCGGTGTCAAGTTAAACCCTTTATTAGGCAATGGAACTGGGTATAGAAGAGAGGTAATAAACCTACTAATACTTTGTGTAGCTGCAGCCTATGGTGCCCTATCGTGGGATGCTTTGCATCTGTCCCAGCACAAAGTATCCCAGGAAACCAAAGCATGCACAGGACATGTGGCATCCCTGCACTTCCTGAAGGCCTTAATCTATAGCACACACCCCTAATTCACTTCAGAAAGAAGGAAACAGAGATAGCTCCATAACCAAAAATTCTTTAGTTCCAACTACATTCTTCAAGAGCTCTCACTGTCAATCCAGCATCAGCCTAACAGGCTTCCACTTTAGCCACTCTACACAGCAGTCCCTTCAGAAATAATTGTGTAAACTAATACAAAGTCAATCCCCTGGTACCACAGTAAGAGGATGTGCCTGATATATACCTGGGTCAAGTAGGCAACATGATAGCATATTGTTTTATAATCATCTTATCCTTTGCATACACAGCTTAGTTTAAAGGAAACCAGGGTCCTATTACCACATAAGCTTCATCTTTATAGACCACAATAAGGATTAAAAAAACCCACCCTTGGATTGAATAACTATTCCTGCCGGTGACAATTGCCCAACTGCTTTCTGGCAAGTCCAGTCCTCTCTGTACTCACTTTAAAGCTGATATGTGCAAATTGCTTTGCAGTGGTAATAAATATATTCCTGGTCAGAACTGGGGAAAGTAAATGAATTTCCACTTGAAAGTTGAGGTTAGTGATTGAGCTTATGTGGTAGTTTTGTAAAATCTGTTGTTTCCAGGAACACAGTTCAGGAGCTGTGAAGCAATCTGTAAACTATCAGTGTCCTTTAATATCCTTAGGTTTTAAATATAGATTGGTAAAAGAGTACATACTGATTCATATGTCCTTCCCAGAGCTCTGAATGAATATATAGCCAGAACTGAACAAGGTGCCATGACCAATATGTGCTGAAAAACCATCATTTTGAAATTTGAGTTGGTCAAGGTGTTCCCCCTATTTTCTATTATCCATACCAATGTGCCAGAGGTCCCTACTTACCTGAGCAAGGACTCACTGAGAATTGGCAGCTTTGGCATGAGAATACATCCATTAGTATGAGTACTGAGTGCCATAGGGAAAGATGGATGAGAACAGAAACACTTAACTGGAAGATACAGTAAATATTATTCTCATTTTGACATGTGAAAATCAAGACCTAATTCCTTGTCCTCCCCACTCAGTGTAGTGGCAAACAACAGAGACAGACCTTCCACATCAGCTGGAACCAACAGCTTTGCAGTAATCAGAATTGATAGGAGAAGTAGGATAGTGCTAAAGCAGGGCCTGATTTTCTGGAGAAGGGATCAAGTAGAGAGGCAATTTCTGCTAAGTCTTCTTTATAGAGTCCCTCCACAATTATTCCTTTGGGGGCTGGATGGAGGTAGGGATGCTTCTTCATTTAAGACCTGATTCTGCCTCCCTTGCCCATATTGGTGCTGAGTCAGTGAGGTACTTAAATGGGTGCCTAACCTTAAGCACATGGATAGTCCCATGTTGTCAAAGTTAGGCATATTTTTAAGCACCTGTGGCCATATAGAGTAGTACCATATAGAGTAGTACCATACTATATGAGTACTCCCCTTTATTATCATGGGGCTACTTGCAGAATAAGGTAGAAACAACATGAATAAAGGTGACAATCAGGCTCTTAATTAGTTCTTTGCATCCCTTTGGGCTCCTGGCCCACAACCTTCCTCGGTTTGTTAGTCTTCTGATTTTTTTAACCTTAAGAGATTTTTGTAAAATTTCTCTGTGCCTCACCCACCTTTCTTCCTAAATGATGCAACAACTGGAATGCTCAACCATGGACCTAGAATGACCTCTTTCATGAGATATCCTCTTCAGTCAAACTAAGTCATTGCCAAGACACCAGAAGTAAGTAATAAACGTTTTATCAGAACTGATCAAAAAAAAAAAAGAGCAATCCAAAACTTGGTTCAGGTGCTTGAGAAACCTGTAGTTCCAGATGTTTTGGATTTTGCCAGAGTAAATTCATCTCGAATCCTTATAAATTTCAAGCTTTTATTCTTCAGTTGCTATTAAAATACACAAATATCATTATCTCAACCCTGTAACATTTCAGAGGAGAGGGCCCATGTATGTTGTGATTTGTAAAGTGCTATTTGAAAACCCTAGACTATAATTGCATATGCCTGGAGTGAAAAGCATACAGAGTATTAGGTAATGTGCACTGGTAACATCAAATTGATTTTGAAGGCTGAGTTTCAAGTCTGCTGCTCTTTGTAGCAGAAATATTGTTTCTGCTACTCGTGACATACATCAGTGATTCATCTACAAATAATGTTGGATTTACATAGTACCTTGGCACATGTTGCATCACTTGGTAGAAATAGATGGCCAGTTACACTATTATGCTGTATCCCAAATCCAACCCATGTGCAGTGAAGTGAGGACAACACAACACATTAACAGCAATTAATCCATGCACAATACTAAGTGAGAGAGATGTGCTATGTGCTCTTCCCACAAATGTGGGTATTATAAAGATGCCAGAACAGCATGCAATAAAGCAGACACAAACATCTGTAAAATATACAGCTAGGAATGAACAGCATGTCTGAAAGAGGGATTTGGCACAGCTGGAATAGGGTTTCTCACTGTCAGCACCTGCTCTTCTTGTGACCACTTGTTCTTGCTTCCATTCTCTTCTATACTGCCCTCATCACTGTAATTTCTAAGCACCACAGATTTGTACTATCCATTTCCTGTGTCTATATTGTGATGTGTGAGCTGTGGTCAGGGTGGTCACTTCCTTAGTGCGGGAGTGATCTGATACCCCCGGGCAGTTGTTTCTGTGCCTTGGAATTGCTGCTGCAGCCAAGAATGTGTCTTGATGCTCCTGTTGTCTGTGCTTTTGTCTCCACTTCCTCTGCCTAGGTGCTCTCATGCTTTGCTCTGTGCTCTTTGATTTCTGTGGTGTGCTAATGTGACCACTGAGTAGGCTAATGCAATTTCCACTTGCATGAGTCTTGCGCCTAATGTGTGGCTATGTGAACTGGAAGTAGCTGTGTTCTCCCCTTTAAACAATTTCCCCATGTCTGTAGCTATGTCACTTCATAAGTAAGTGCACCTATGTCCGTTCATCAAGGAGCTTTGCTTCATCCCTCTGTGATTATACCTTTTTCTGTATATTACTTGATGGTCTTTTATAATGTCACTGACCGGATATTCACTTTGTTCGCTCTATACCTCATCCTTCCACCCTTCCTTGTGGTCCCCATATCCTTTTACTGTGGTTATTGAGTTCAGACATGTGGTGCTGCCACAACTTATACACATTTAAAACCAACCACCCTAGGACCTTTTATACACATAGGGAGGCTTAAGCATTAACTCCGCTGGGCTTTAGATCAGCCGTACAGGCTTCTAGGTGTCTTTTTACACAAGGGGACGAGTGTGTATTTTAAAAAATTATTTTTCTGCATAATGCTTTCCTCTATGTACTTTTTCATATGATGCAAAGATAGGAGGTGATACTATGAAATGCTGCTGTTGTCATATTTATCCATGTCCGGTGACTTCCAGACTGGGTGCAATACGCCCTACGTGGTGCTACATTAGGATTGCCAGGTGTCCGGTTTTCGACCAGAATGCCCGATTGAAAAGGTGGCTCTGATCAGCACTGCTGACTTGGCTATTAAAAGTCCAGTTGGTGGCTCAGTGGGGCTAAAGCAGGCTCCCTGCCTGCCATGGCTCCCGCGCAACTCCTGGAAGCAGCGTCATGTCCCTCCTCCAGCTCCTATGCATGGGGCAGACAGGGGGCTCCGTGCACTGAAGCTCTGGAGCTTCCATGGGCCAGGAACCATGGTTAGTAGGAGCTGTGGGGGTGGCGCCTATGGACTGGGCAGCGCGCAGAGGTACCTGGCTGCGCCTCCATGGAGGAGCCGGAGAGGGAACATGCCGCTTCTTCTGGGAGCCTCCTGAGGTAAGCACTGCCCAGAGCCTGCACCCAGACCTTCTCCCACGCCCCAACCCCCTGTCCCAACCCTGATCCCCCTCCCGCCCTCTGAACCCCTCTGAACCCCAGCCTGGAGCTCCCTCCTGCACCCCAAACCACTCATCCATGACCCTACCCCAGAGCCCACACCCCCAGCAGGAGCCCTCATTCCACCCTTACCCGAATCCCCTGAGCCAGCACGGTGAAAATAATTGAGTGAGTGAGGGTGGGGAAGAGCGAGCAACAGAGGGAGGGGGGATGGAGTGTGCGGGGTGGGGCCTTGGAGAAGGGGTGGGGCAGGGGCGGGGCAAGGGTGTTTGGTTTTGTGCAAGTAGAAAGTTGGCAACCCTATGCTACATTTTAAGAGCATTTTAAAATTTCAGGTGGGGTAGAAACATGACCGCATGCTTGTTAAATGGCATTTCATGTACATGACACCTTTATTCTGTAGTCAGCATTGGCATCACATTTCTGAGTGAGGTTTAAGGTATTGTTTTGACCCATAAAAAAGCCCTTTAAATGGTTTGACTTCTAGCTACCTGTAGCAAGGTGGCTATTTACCGAGCACCCTCTATTGGGCAGAAGTCACTCGGCAGCACCCTGCTTCTGTTCCCCCACCTCCTCCGAGGGCTCCTTAAGAATGGCACACAGGCTTTTTCACATGGAAACTGCCACCCTTGCCTGGGACCAGCTTAATAACATGAGTATTTCTTAACACTCCTCAAAGTCCCAAAATACAGACCATTACCACATTAAAAAAAATCTATACTTAGCTTGGTGTCTTCTCTCACAGCTAGGGCTCTTCTGTTCTCACAGCCCATCCTCCAAACTCTAGCTGAGCCATCTGACTCTGCTCTCTAGGCCCAAATCCTGTCCAGATTTCCCCACAGAAGCGTCTTGCTTCCTGGGCTCTGGCCCCCAAATCCTCCTCGTGTCAGGGCTTTCCCCTGTAGGAGCTTTTCTCACTGCATGCAGCTTCCTGATGCTGTTATAAAGGAATCACCTGGTCCAGACCCAGTTGTGCTTCTTTAGTAATCTGGGTTGGCAAGCCCCAGGCCCTCCATCTCTTAAGGGGTGAGCCACCCTGTTACATTACTTCGGTGATAACCTGTGTCCTCATCGTTGACAGTTGATATAAGCTGAGGGACCAAGCTAAAAGCCCTCAGTTTTAAACAGAAGGAACTAGTGATGGAGTGTTTTAAGTTAAGGGCCCTCAGCTATAGAGTTAATTTCCTCCTTTGGTTTCCCATAGCCTGGATTTGTTGGCCTATTTGTAAGGCCTATCTAATTTCCCAGGCTGTCCTTGAAGGGGCAGGTTGGTTAGGGTAGGAGTGAATTGAGCGGGTGGGGAATTTTTGGCAATATTTTGTGACTAGTAAATGAATGTGAGGGGGTGAATATTAATTGTGGATAATACTTTATGGCTATGAATCCAACAGAAATTTTGTATACATTTTTGTGCTTGTAAAGCCCCTAGAGCTCCAAATAGACATTTATTAAACTGAAACAAAATCATAATAATTCTGCCTCTCTCCCTTGCTAATCATTTGGGTTTTGCCGGGCCAGCTGGAAATTCCAACCTTCTAAGGTTTAAGGTTTGTCCTTCAGAACCTAAAGATTCTTTAACTAACAAAATTAGATCCTTGTAAAGAAAAGAAAAGCTAAGTCTCGCTGGCTTCCTTCTTTCTTTTAGTTGTGCTCTCTCTCTCCCTCTCTTTCTCGCTCCACCACTTGACTGTATCATACTGTGTTGCTGGTTGCTGAGGTGCTGCTTCACCTTCTGCAATGTTGCTTGATCTTTGATTTCCTGTGAAGCACAATGAATCTTACATTAGACTGTTCAGAGTCAGGTGGTGCACCATCTGTTCCCAGGCTTGGAAAACACTGAGTAACAGAGATCAACAGAAAGCAACAGCTATACCAGTTTCATCAGAATATTCATATTCACACAGTGATAAGGAGGCAGATGACTCTGTTTTCAAGCACCGACAAAGCTTTTTCGTTTTCGATATTAAATCTAACGTTATTTTTAACAACTTTATTAAAACTTATTTAATATTCATTAACATGACTGCACAGTAAAATATGTTAATGAATTCTGTATTATTTGGGTGATATGTTATGGAGACCGTGTGATTTAGGCTGGAAAATAGCTTTAATTTAACTGTATTTAATAGCAGCTGTGCATGCAGCTACCCAAAGGTAGCTGGAGCAGCTGGCAAACCTCGCTACTAGCACAGAGAAGTACAGGTAATGTAGTAGATATAACAAATTGAGAGCTCAGTGAATCCCTAGCTGCCAACCTATAACAACTCTTTTTGAAAAATGGATACTAACATTCTGTTAAGAAAAAACGTGTCCCTTGCAGATAGAAATCCCTATGCTAAATTATTAAACACAGTTACGAACCACAGGTTACAGCTATTTTAACGATATGTTGTTTCAGCTGCAATTTAATCAGAAAAAAACAATAACAGAAAGAACACCCATAAATCCCGCCAAAGGAAACAAAAAACCCCACCCTGAGTGCTCTGGAATATGCTCATCAGTTTAGAGGAATAATTCGAAAGATAAAAACCCAAGTTGCTAAGATATATGCTTCTAATGCTTTCATGTTCCACAGTCTCTACTTAATGCTAAAACAGCTTAAGTCAGATTTACAGGAGTCCGAAGTTGCTTTAAATACTCTGCTAAATATTTGCCTATTACAGAAGAAACTTTTACTTTCCGACATACTTTTTTCCAAGCACTACAATGAAAAGGCTGAAAAAAGAACTTCCACCAAAAATGAGGAAATCAGGAAAGAACAGACTGACAGATTCACACTTTATACAGGTTTCAGAGTAGCACCTGTGTTAGTTTGTATTCGCAAAAAAAAAAAGGAGGACTTGTGGCACCTTAGAGACTAACAAATTTATTTGAGCATAAGCTTTCGTGAGCTACATCCATGAGTTGCATCCGATGAAGTGAGCTGTAGCTCACGAAAGCTTATGCTCAAATAAATTTGTTAGTCTCTGAGGTGCCACAAGTACTCCTTTTCTTTTTTACACTTTATACATATATCCAGTGTCCTCTTTTTGTCCTGTCTTGAATCTCTTATAGCACTGAGGACTGCATGTTACTGGTAGATGTATCATATGACTAGGCAGTCCTATTCTTAGTCCTATCATTGACTTCCTGAAAGATCTTGAGAAAAAGTTATTCTGTGCCTCAGTTTACACATCTGTGAAAGAGGGATAATTACATATACATTTTGCAAGGATGTTATGAGGCAAAATGAATGGATGTTTGTAAAATGCTCTGAGATGCTCCAACGAAAGATATTAGGTTAAGTGCAAAGCACAATTTTCCCACTTAAAAAGAATACTGACCACCCTGTGTTGAACAGGGCTGTGGAGGAGTCGGGGGAAGCAGCTGACATTTAAAAGCTGACACAAACACGTGGATTTTATGCTTTGCTATGCTTGAAACAAAATTGGTTTTGATCTTTCAAAGTAAGAAGCAGTAATTTAAAAAAACATTAGTTATACAGATGGGCAAATGACACGACAGCTATAAATGGACCTATGTGGATATGGCCTTTGGAAACAAATTAAAGTAGAAGGTGGCAATCAGGCTTGGCCTGCCTTCTAGTCTTTAACCTGTACTCTTTAGTCCCCAAGATTTAAGTGGCTCCAGGCACAATCCCAGGCCTCAAATAAAACAATTTAGTGAGGCTGGTCTATCTTAAAGCACTTAAATTAAAGACTTCTGATCCCCTGAGCTGCAGGCATGTTCCAGGTGTGTTAAGCTTAGAAGTCCTTCAGGACTGGAACTTCAGTTCTCTGATGACTGAGCCGCAAAGATGCTTCCTTTCTTTCTTCTCCTTAATAACCTTAGGAAATTATATGCAAAAAACTGTATCAATGCATTACAAGGATCTAGTGTTTTCTCATTAAATATATGACTAAACATATTAGGGCCTGAGTCTGTACCCACCAAAGTGATGGCAATATTTCCATTGAATTCAATGGATACATGATTGTACTTCTATTTCTGGGCCCAATCTTTCCTTCTGCTAATAAGAACAGAGGAGACTCAGAGTGGACACAGCTAGTCAGATGGGATGTTGAAAGCAGAGAGAGCGGTTGTGAGGAGACAAGCTGTGGACAGGGAGGGAGTAAGGCCAGCTGGCCAGTGATTTTCTACTCTATCAAGGTTCTTATATGGTCCCGATCACTGTGGCATCTGAGTGTCTCACACTCATTAAGGATTTTATCCATTCAACAGTATCCTTGTGAAGCCACATGAAGTACTCTTCCCATTTTGAAAATGAGGAAATGATGCGCAGGATAGATTAAGTGATTTGCCCAAGGTCACTAAGGATGTTTGTGGCAGAATTAGAAATTGAACTCAGATCTCTCAAGTCACATGCCAGTTCCCTGTCATCTACTAGCCCAGGGATCAGCAACCTTTGGCACATGGCCCGCCAGGGAAATCTGCTGGCTGGCCGGGACGGTTTGTTTACCTGCAGCGTCCGCAGGTTCAGCCGATCGCAGCTCCCACTGGCCACGGTTCCCTATGCCAGGCCAATGGGGGCTGCGGGAAGCGGCAGCCAGCACATCTCTCAGCCTGCGCTCTTCCTACAGCCCCCATTGGCCTGGCATGGTGAACTACGGCCAGTGGGAGCTGCGATCGGCCGAACCTGCGGACGCTGCAGGTAAACAAACCGTTCCCTGGCAGGCCTAAGGTTGCCGAACCCTGTACTAGACCATCCTTTTACCCCTGTTACCCCTCCTAACCCGCTCAGCACCCTGGAGATTCCTGGCACAACATAATGCTGCCCCATTGACTTGAATTGGAGGAGTTGGTTGTGAATTTCAGCAGCTGAATCTGGCCCAATGTGTACACCTCATTACCTGGAAGTATAATGACAATAATCTTGCCTGTTTGGAATAATACAATCTCATGCATATTTATGTTTCTGCTGAAAGAAGAGTTTCCCAATGGAGAATCTAGATGATAATGATAGTATCTGTGATGATAGTTTTCAAATATCATATATCATAGGAAAGTCAAGTATCAGAGAACTCTTGTACTGGACTCATCCTCAAGTCTCTTTGATTGTACCTAAAAAGAGACATTATTTCCATTTGTTTAGCACCGATAGTTAATATTACTATTAATGTGTTTATACATATTAATATTTTATACAAAAGGTGATTTATTAAATAAAGAAGTTGTGCCGCATTTTGAGGCATGGGGTCATTACAGTGCAAAAAGGTCATTCTTCTGCTTCTCAAATGTAGACTATAAATTAGCAGCGAGAAGATGTCATCTGAAAGTGTCTGTAGCTGAAAAACAGGCATGTAACACGTTTTGTACTTAGGCCATATAGCCATGTTGGTCCCAGGAAATTAGACTAACTTCTAGAAGAGCTCCGTGGAGCTCAAAAGCTTGTCTCTTTCACCAACAGAAGTTGGTCCAATAAAAGATATTAACTCACTCATCTTCTCTCTCACAGAGTCAGGCTTGGCAGAATTCAATTTTTTTAATAATGTTGATAAATAATATCAATGTTTATTTTTAAGAATTTTATTTTTATGTATTTAAATTTTCATAGTTGTGCAAAATTAGGGGGGTTTAAGCATTTTAAATTTTTGTTATCTGTTTAAATTGTCACAGTCTGGCAAAAGGGGCAGGGAATCAAACAATAATTATTTAACAACAGTAGACATTGAGATTCAAAAGGTAAAGCTGTATAAATGTTAAAACACAAATTGTCAAATTCACGTGTCAAAAAATACAAAGTATATATCAAATCAAACTGTAATATGTACTCAGTCAAGCTGTGTTTTTCTTAATCTCCCTAGTTGTACATTTAGATTATTACTCCCGGAAATATTTTTTGTTGGTTTGTGTGTGTATGGTGAAATGGGCGTTTACTAATATTACCGATAAAAGTCTAATCCTTCCAAGCCTATTCTGATTTCTGCCTGTCACAGAATGCTAGCAACCTCTATTACTATGTATTGGAATATAACCCTGCAGTGAGATTTCATATTGTGCTGGCCTGAGGCAAATAGTCTGAGACAGGATAGTGGGTAGTCTGTGTCACAGTTTAACATTTGTCTCCATAGACGCATACTCCTCCAGGATTCATCCCAACTCTAGGTGAGGTTTCAGAGTGCATAAGTTTGTGCTGGTATCTTTACGTTAGTAAATATGTTAGTACAAAAAGAGGTTGAAAATTGTCTCCCCACCAACAGAGTAAAGTGAGTTATATACTTCTCCTTAGGAGTGGATTAAACTGAGCACTGGAAATGGTGTATGGTCTTCATTTAAGCCATTTTTTAGGTGGTAGAAGGTGCAAGTATTGTTCATTGTGCTGAAAATAACCCTTTTAAAATCATGACCTCATTTTGTGCTCCATCACCTGTAAGTGAATCTAGATATAAGCATATTTTGGATTGTACATGAATCTTGAATAGCATCAGTTAAGGGTTTCATCCACAACTGACAGAAAGCCAGATGACCTAGTTGTATTTTTTCCACCCAGAGCCTATAACTGGTTTATTTTAAGTCTCCTTCAGACAAGCATGTGACAATTTGACATCAGAATTTTGCCTTTACTGGCTGAAAATAAGGGGGGAGAAGACTAAACCTGTTTTTAAAAGAATTCTAATTACATGGTTCTCTTCCCCCGGACCACCTTTGTGAGAGAATTAAACTTTATTTCTACTTAAACTCACATCATGATAAATTTTCAGAGATTTGAAAATAAAAATTCATGTATTAATCATATTTAAGGCTCTGTTGTTTAAAGTTGACCTACAAAGGAGAAAAAAAAGAATTTTACCCTTTTATTTGCTTCTTTATGATATATAAAGAAAAATCAGGATTTTCAAGTCTTATCTTTCCTGTTTTTAGCAGTGGCTTCCTTTGAGGGCCTACAGAGGTGGAATGGGAGTGTTTTCAGCCCTTAGTCAACAAGGAGAGTGTTGGATATTTAACAGCAAATCTATTTTCTTTTAATTGTTTGTTAACAATTTGTATAACAGGAATGCTGTATATCTGTGTGTATGTAAATAGTTAAGCCAGAAAAATCTAGTGACAAAGAAATCTCCTGAGGTTAAAGAGTAGAAGGAAGAGACTCAGAGTGGAACCAAACAAAATGGAAGTGGTATGATGTTGGTTACTCATATGAAAAAGTGTATAGTTAATTGACATTACTCACGGTCCATGGTAGGAGGAAAGGTGATTCAGGAGTGGTCTATCTTTGTGTATATGCTAATAGTTAATAAATAAGGGGCCAGTAGATGGTGCTCAAGAATATGTAACATTGTTCCTTTATTTTGTAGGGCCAATAAAACATGCTGCTTTGTACTGGCTGCTCTCCACTTCAGCTCTTAGCATAGACAAGCAGGTAACAACAAATAGAAACCTACAAGTTTTCAGTAGGCTGATTTACCCTGTCAGTCAGGATTCACTTCCTTGGTAATGTAATATCATAATCCTACTTGTTCTCCAGCTATCTCCAGTGTCTTTTAAGAAAGATGGAATTGACAAGGTCTAGGTTTCTAATGTAACAAAAAAACCACAGGCCCAGATTACCTTTATATGGGGTTGTGGAGACCATCCTGAGAACCTCCTCTCCAGGGTCTGACACAATAGCTTTTGGGGAAGTGCAGGGATTGATTGCTATGGGGTCAAGGAAAGGGTACAACACAGGCCCATAGAGAGGGGAACAGACTGTGGTATTCCTAAAGACAGGGCAGCCTGTGCAGTCCCCTCACATGCTGGGGCACTCAGAAAAGATGTGTCTTCTTGAGGCCCATAGTCCCTGATATTCTTATGGGCTGAGCAGCTCTGCAGGTCCTCTACACAGTGGTGAAATATCTCAATTTGCCCAACAATGCTTATTTTCCCCCTTTTTCTTTGCCGTTCACCTTTAGTTGGAAAATTACTTAATAAATCCTTGTATTTTGTCTCATCAAAGAGAGCCATAATGTGTGCAAATATTCATTACCCATTATCTGGTTCAAAACCACTTTGATAAATTATCTTCATAACCTTTAGAGAACAGGAAGAGATAGGAAACCAGGACATAGCAGAGACAGACATAAAAAATGGAATGAAAACCTGAATGTGTAGTTCAACTGAGTCATTTTAAAATCTGTTCATACTAGGTTTGATTGTGACATTTGGCACAGCCTTAAGAAAGGGTGGCAGATAAGATGCATCACCTCAGGAGTAGCTATGCTAAGCGCTCTCATTCACAGTCACCCCTCGGAGGCATAATTCCTCCCCAGCTTCCTACTTGCTCCAGAGTTGTTTATGGGGGGTGGCGTTTAGCAATTTGGTGCTGGCCTATAAAAACAACAAAATACAACAGACCCCTGTGCCCGCTCAGCTGTGCAGGACAGCAATCAGAAGGAGTGGAGACAGAGTACCACCCACCCACCATCTCCAGCAACAGAAGTAAGCAGGTATGCATGACATACTACTTAAACCATAAGCTCTTTGGGGTCAGGGACTATCTTTTTGTCAGCACTGGTTCATGACTGAAGCTCCTAGGTATCATATTGGTTCAAATAATAAAAACAATCTATAAATAAAATGCCTGCTTACCCCTAAATGCCTGGCCTCAAGGTCCAGTAGACCACGCAGAGGTGAAAGGAAAATCCTTACTCCCTTGTACATCCCCATAGTCTAAGGCACAATCTAGCCCTAAGTCATTTTGACACATACCACAAAATATATTTAAAGAACCATAGAACAGAAGTAAGAGGATATAGCTGAGGTCTGAATCTGGTTCATGTTTTCATGTTGATCATATTTCCCAAAGTGAAAATGGGACACCATGGGGTGGGGGGTGGGGAGGCAGGGCTCAGGCGAGCAGTGAGCATTTACTAGACAGGCGATCATATTTCCCAGAGGCTGGGGCTGGCATTGCTACTGATCGAACCCTGCCGGCCTCCCCCACCTGTGCAGGGCTAGCGTTGCCGCTCACCCCTCTGCACGTTCTTCCGCACCCTACTTTTTTGACAAAAGTGGGCATTTGTCCCGTTTGCTTTTTCCAACTGATCAAGTTGCCAAGAGCAAACGGGCCAAATGCCCACTTTTGCCCAAAAAGTCAGTACGTCTGGAACAGGGCTTAAAAAAGAGACGGTCCTGGCCAAAACAGGGCGTATGGTCACCCTAGAGTAAAGGATCCATACCAGATCAACCATGTGGAAACAGAAAATAGCCATGGTGATTAGCAAGAGTAGTACAAGCCTCAGCAAGGATTGATGAAAAACAAGCAAACAAAAAAAAAAAAAATCCCAGCTACTACAGCACTTTGGAGCAGCCCACTAGCAGCAGAGGCACATAATGCAATTTCTTCTGATTTAATTAGATATCTGTGAGGAGTGGATTCTCTAGAGATAAAAACTTCTGTTTACCCTACCCACTAATTATCTTTTTTTCCTTTAAACAGATATGTGACATTAGAATCTACTGTTCTTGGGTAGATTTTTTTTTTGTTTTTTACTCTGACCTTTGATGTGCCACCACACAGTGAATGAATGAAGTAGGATGTGATGAAATGTTACAGAGAGACAAGGTGGGTGAGATAATATACTTTTATTGGACCAATAGACGTTGGTGAGAGAGAAATGTTGTTGGATTGCCTTTGAGAGTACGGATATACAAAGCAGTATGATAAATAAAAAGAGATGAATGTGGAACTTATTTATGAGATCCACCAGTTTTAGCACTCAGATCACAGTTAAATTTGCAAACCAATAAATGCTATTCATAAACTATTGTAGAGTTCATCCTCATTTCCCCACCAGTTAGTTTAGTCTATTATAATCAATGTATATGACAAAAACATTTGAGATAACTATTTTCTAAGAGGACACATAGAACTACAAGATCCCAACACATCTAAAGGAACTAGAGGGTTTGAAGGGCAAAAGTACATTTTTTGTAATTAAGTAGATGGACAAGATTGGAGATAAGTATAATAATGATTAAGTTAATTGCCACCAGGTACTGCAATTTCCCTTATATTTTCCTTTACAGAAGCTATTGAATAAGCTGAGTTAGCAGTTATTATATGGAATATTATTATTAGGGTTTGGGAGAAAATAGTTTTCCCATCCTGTGAGATTGTTTGACATTTCAAAAGCTTCTCCCCTCCCGAACTGGGATTAAAAGTCTTCTTGAAAACTTTTGCAAAATGAAACTACAGGGGAAAATATCAGTTCAGGTCAATCAAAATGTTTTGTTTAGATAATTCTGAAATTATGTTTTGTTTTGATGTCAACCTATCTCCCTTTTAAAAAAACTTTTTTAGTTTGAATTCGCTAAAACTTTTAAACACAAAGTTGTTTCCACTCAATCTGCCCTCCCCCAACCCCCCGAAACTTTCTAGCCTGACCATCTCAAAATTTTTCTTTTGAACTGCACCAAAAATGTTTCAAGTTGGATGTGTTGGAAAAGCCAACACTGTTTAGGAAACAGCTATGGTTTTGATGAAGCAGCATTTTGGGGCAAAAAATTAATGAGCTGAAAATGTCCTGACCATCTCTAATTATTAGTAGGGGCACATCTTAAAGTAGGTAAGGTTATGACATTGTTGTATTACAAACTTTTTGTGACAATGTGGGACCTGGGAAGCGTGAGGTCTTAAAAGGACTATTATACTGAAATGTGCCAGACTGACATGGATTTTTGTGACAATAAGTATAAAGTGTGTTTTTGGAGTCCTGGTTTGCTGAGTTAGTTTCCTGGAGAATCCTTGGGGTGGAGAAGGGCAGGAGGGTAATGTAAATTCCCCAACACTGATTACACAAAGAGTCAGCCTTTGAACTCTGGCCCCAGTGCAGAGGGCCATGGACTGCGATTACATGGACTGTTGGAGCAGGCCAGAGATCAAAGGCCCAAACTGTATAAAGAGACAGCTGAACTATCCCAAAATGAAAAGGAGTACTTGTGGCACCTTAGAGACTAAAATTTATTTGCTTGCTTATGCTCAAATAAATTTGTTAGTCTCTAAGGTGCCACAAGTACTCCTTTTCTTTTTGTGAATACAGACTAACACGGCTACTACTCTGAAACCTATCCCAAGATGGTTCTTGTTCTTGATCTAAAACCTGACATGAACTTGTAACCAGGACAGAAAACCTGGTTGAGAGGTTTGAAAGACTGACACTTACCAGAGCCCTAGATTGGAGCAGGGGTGACCTCTGTAAGATTTTAGTATGTGTGTAGGACTGTTTGTTTGTTTGAATATATTTTCTCTGTGATTCTTTAGCCCTAAGAATAAAAGTACTTGGATTTGTGAAGGATGACTGGTGTATGCTGGTGTAACCCCTGCAGAAAGAGTGAACCACAAGTGCTGGACCCCAGTGAGACCTGCTGAGGAAATCACAGTGAGGTGGAAAGGGACTACAAGCCTAAACCCCCAGTCTGGAGGGAGAGAGAGACAGGTCTTTGCCTGAGAAAGGTGATGACTAACAAGCCTGAAACCTTAAGTAGGTGCCCTCAAGGAGGCCAAAAGGCAGGTGATAGAATCTGGCTTGCTGAAGCCGATTTCTAATGTGGAAGCCAACTCTTTCAGTCCTGCACTACGCCATTAGACTTGCTAAAATGGCAGCTTCCAAACTTACTCTTGATCATTCCCTTTCCTCCCTTATATGTTAGAGAAATAAAGCTTTCTGGCCAATTACACTTCTCAGGTATAATGATTTCATTACTCTGAAGTTTTCCATATTAAGGGCCAGATTCTGCCACTCTGACTCAGGCTGAGTGACAGCCCCAGTGCATTCATGGAATAAGGTGCTATTCAGTGTAAGGGTATCACAATCTGGGACGAAGGTATTAATCAACATGAGTAAAGTGACAGAATCTAGCTCTAAATTCTGGTCTCCACCTTAATGTTGCTTTAGTAACCACCTTGGATCAGACTAAATATGTGACTATTTCCAAGGGATATGGGAAAGGAGCTTTAAGGTGGAGGGAACTTTTATATTTACCTGTGAGTTCAAGAAATGCTAAGGCATTAAGACACTCTGTGTAAATTCTAACCGAATATAGCATTTTCCACTGCCTCTCTCAAAGTGTTGTGATTTCCCTTCCCCCCGAATTTGGACCTGAGTGAGTCGCTAAAAAAGAAAAAATGCAGATGGTGGGTCACCTAAATAAGAAGTGTGGGAACTGCTAGTTCCACCTTTTAAGTTAAATAAATTTAGTATGACAATCCTCTTTTACAAAGTTAGAATGTTTAGGATATATTTAAAATACTGTACTGGGATGCTGGATTATACACCTTTTATATCTGGTGTATAACTGAAGACCTGATTACTTGCGCAATTAAAGACCCCATGGTCCTTTTGCACCAGTAGGGGTTTAACCCCACTGTACTGATCCAATTTCAGCTCAGGTAATGACACTCTGCCTGTGTAAATTCTAACTAAATACAGTATTCTCCACTTCCTCTCTCAAAGTGTTGTGTATTCTGTCTGTGAGTTACTACACAGCAGCAGCATTCCACTCAATAAGTGTCTGCATTTCTGCTGTTGGTGAAGTGATTCCAATGCATGTAATAATTTGAAGCTGGGCACTATTGCTAATTACTATATATTATCTGACAGGTTTCAGAGTAGCAGCCATGTTAGTCTGTATCTGCAAAAAGAAAAGGAGTACTTGTGAGACCTTAGAGACGAACAAATTTAATTTGAGCATAAGCTTTCATGAGCTACAGCTCACTTCAGCGGATGCATGCAGTGGAAAATACAGTGGGGAGATTTTATATACACAGAGAACATGAAACAATGGGTGCTACCATATACACTGTAACCAGAGTGATGTGAGCCATTACCAACAGGAGAGAAAAAACCTTTTGTAGTGATGATCAAGGTGGGCCATTTCCAGCAGTTGACAAGAATGTGTGAGGAAAGTAGTGAGGGAGGGGGGAAATAGTTTTACTTTGTGTAATGACCCATCCACTCCCAGTCTCTATTCAAGCCTAAGTTAATTGTATCCAGTTTGCAAATTAATTCCAATGCAGCAGTCTCTCGTTGGAGTCTGTTTCTGAAGTTTTTTTGTTGAAGAATTGCCACATTTAGGTCTGTAATCGAGTGACCAGAGAGATTGAAGGGTTCTCCGACTGGTTTTTGAATGTTATAATTCCTGAAATCTAATTTGTGTCCATTTATTCTTTTATGTAGAGACTGTCCGGTTTGGCCAATGTACATGACATAGGGGCATTGTTGGCACATGATGGCATATATCACATTGGTAGATGTGCAGGTGAACGAGCCTCTGATAGTGTGACTGATGTGATTAGGCCCTGTGATGGTGTCTCCTGAATAGATATGTGGACACAGTTGGCAATGGGCTTTGTTGCAAGGATAGGTTCCTGGGTTAGTGTTTTTGTTGTGTGGTATGTGGTTGCTGGTGAGTATTTGCTTCAGATTGGAGGGCTGTCTGCAAGCAAGGACTGGCCTGTCTCCCAAGATCTGTGAGAGTGATGGGTCATCCTTCAGGATAGGTTGTAGATCCTTGATGATGTGCTGGAGAGGTTTTAGTTGGGGGCTGAAGGTGATGGCTAGTGGTGTTCTGTTATTTTCTTTGTTGGGCCTGTCCTGTAGTAGGTGACTTCTGGGTACTCTTCTGGTTCTGTCAATCTGTTTCTTCACTTCACCAGGTGGGTATTGTAATTGTAAGAATGCTTGACAGAGATCTTGTAGGTGTTTGTCTCTGTCTGAGGGGTTGGAGCAAATACGGTTGTATCGTAGAGTGTGGCTGTAGACAATGGATCGTGTGGTGTGGTCCGGATGAAAGCTGGAGGCATGTAGGTAAGTATAGCGGTCAGTAGGTTTCCGATATAGGGTGGTGTTTATATGACCATCGCTTATTAGCACAGTAGTGTCCAGGAAGTGGACCGCTTGTGCGGATTGGTCTAGGCTGAGGTTGATGATGGGATGGAAATTGTTAAAATCATGATGGAATTCCTCAAGGGCTTCTTTTCCATGGGTCCAGATGATGAAGATGTCATCAATGTAGTGCAAGTAGAGTAGGGGTGTTAGGGGATGAGAGCTAAGGAAGTGTTGTTCTAAGTCAGCCATAAAGATGTTGGCATACTGTGGGGCCCTGCGGGTACCCATAACAGTGCCGTTGACTTAAAGGAACAGCGAAATGCCAGTGAGGAGAGTCTGAGGCAGAGACTGATAATGTCTGAGAAGGCATGATCTTTTGAGGGAAATTCACCTGTTAACTATGGCCCCTCTGTGCATATAGGCTAATAAGAGGCTATAGGGCTGACCCCCAGAAATGCCTTCCGATTAAAGGCCTTGGGCACATGAGGAGTGGTAAGGGAACAGGTTAGGGCAGCCTTCATAACTGCCCTGACCTGTGCCAGAGACAACATAGGCCCCTGGTATCCCTGAATGGGTCCTCTGAGGTCAGGTTACATTTTGCAAGGCTGGTAGTCAGAAAATAAAATTACTTCTGGATGTGGCACACAGGATATGGAAATTATTGATTCACAATGAACAGGGAACCCCACAATGCCATTTCCATGGACTAGAACTGCATTTTATTTTGCAGCTTTTAGTAGTGTTAGGATTTCCTTTGCCAATTCAGCTAGAGTCTTGAAATTTCAGCTCTAGAAAACAGAAAAAGGTGAATCATTGGTGATTATTTTCTGGAACCCTACTGGGAATTATCTTCTGACACCAACCTAACGATACTGAAAAACTCCACTTAGAGAGCACAGCTTTCTGATCACTGGGGGAACATCTAGAAGCAGAAGTAAAAAGCTTGATAGGCAAAATATGCTGACTCTTTGATAGCTTTAATTAGAAATCCTGTAATTGGGTACCATGTCAGTTATCATGTTACTGGCAGCAATCATCAGGAACACATCTAAATCCCTATTCTTTCATTCTCTCGCAAACACTGTCAGTCATTTGGGTGACTATTCATGCATACTAAGATAGCCCTGGGGGACAATTAATTTTAGTAATTGTACAACTTAGTATGAAAAAAAAAAAAAAGCATTACCAGGACCATGTGCAGTCTGAAGGTCAGATGATACCACAATTTACACCTTTGTGGCAAGAAATGAAAATTAGCAATTAACACACATGTATTAATTAACATATGGATGGTTTAGCTTCATGCTAATCATATGGAACTAATCATATTTTTCACATATGTAAGCATTCAACTGGTTCTGTAACTAAAAATTTTTTTAGACCTTTTAGAAGACCGCATGGTCTGAAAGGAATGTTTAGCACTCATGAAAAATAGAATACAGAGTAACTATAGTGTAAAAAGAATAATGTGGCTACCATTGAAAGACCTGCTATGGTCAAATAACTACATAACTTGGTAACCTTATTCACATTCATTTTCACTTTTTATTTTTGAATTTCTTGGGTTTTATTCAAAAATTTTATAAATGGGAGAAAATGAGTATAAACTGAAAATGAAGGGCAATAGGAGGGTGTGTGTGGTTGGTGCTCATGGGGACTGGGAAATAGAGGTGAAGGTGTGTCTGGTACTCGCAGTGGATGTGGGAGAGGGGAGTGGTACTCACCATGTGGCAGTTGAGGAAGTTGTCTGCTCCCTACCACAGTTGGATAATCTCAGCTTCTGGGACCCAGACTCCTGCCAGTCTTGCTCCCCCACTGAGCACAGAAAGCAAACGGGGCCATGCCAAAGGCTGAAATCCACGAGTACTGCCCTCTGTGCTGGACAGAGACCCCCTCCTGAGCTCACCCTGCAAAAAAAGCCAAGATTCAGGTGAACAAAAATTCAAATACTGACTTTTTCAAAAACCCGGGAATTTTTCAGGGAAAATTGGTGCATACTGATAATGAAGGGTCTTAATTATCTGCTCGCTAAATAAGCAGTGATGAGGTGTTCTATACCCAAAGCTCATACTTGCAGTAACAACAAAAGCCCTCTCCTTAAAAAGATGCTGCAGCTTAGAGGGAATTTAGGTCCACACTGTCCTTCTTGACAGGTTTCAGAGTAGCAGCTGTGTTAGTCTGTATTCGCAAAAAGAAAAGGAGTACTTGTGGCACCTTAGAGACTAACAAATTTATTAGAGCATAAGCTTTCGTGAGCTACAGCTTAACATGGTGTCTACAGGGATACTGCGTCACCCTAATTACACCAACATAAGCCCCAGGCCTCTCATGGAGGTGGAGTTATTATATTTGGCATAGGCACCGACTCCGTGGGTTCTCCGGGGCTGCACCCACTGGCAGCTCCCTACCCCGCCTCCCTGCCCCAGCTCACCTCTGCCTCTGCTTCACTCTGCCTCCTCCCCTGAGCGTGCCTGGGAGGGAGGGGGAAGAGGGGGAATGCGGCGTGCTTGGGGGAGGAGATGGGGCGGAGGTGGGGATTTGGGGAGGGATCCAATAGGAGCAGGGAGGGGTGGAGTTGGGTGTAGGGCCAGGGGCGGGGCACGAGCACCCACCAGCACCGACAAAAGTTGGCACCTGTGATATTTGGTATAATAGGGCACTTACATCAGCAGAAGCAAGACTGTAGTGTGTGTACAACACTGACATAATAAGGTCAATTGAAGCTGCCTTACGTCAACCTAACGCTGTAGTATAGACTAGCCCTTAACCTCCTTGGTCACTTTTGCAGGTGGTTCTTTCCCACTTGCAAGCAGGAGTCCTTGGGTTTTACCTTACAGAGGAAGCAGAGAATCCATTCCTCTAAACCAGTGTTTCCCAAACTTGGGACGCCGCTTGTTCAGGGAAAGCCCCTGGCAGGCCGGGCCAGTTTGTTTACCTGCTGCGTCCACAGGTTCGGCCGATCGCAGCTCCCACTGGCTGCGGTTTGCTGTGCCCGGCCAATGTGGGCTGAGGGAAGCGGGATAGCCAGTATGTCCCTTGGCCCACGCCGCTTCCCGCAGCCCCCATTGCCCGGGCACAGCAAACCGCGGCCAGTGGGAGCTGCGATCAGCTGAACCTGTGAATGCTGCAGGTAAACAAACCAGCCCCACCCGCCAGGAGCTTTTCCTGTACAAGCAGTGTCCCAAGTTTGGGAAACACTGCTCTAAACCTTCTAGCTCTGGGGCTTGTACTTCCAGGAATCTTCTAAGTGCTTTCCAAATATTCTAGGCTATCCTATGTTGTAGGCACAACCATATAAAAGGGATAGTGCTTAGCCATGCTGCCCAACGAGCAATCCCAGAATGGAACTACACACAAAAATTCCTTCTCTTTTCCCAAATCACTCCAGGAGGAAGCAATTTGCTACTGTCTCTTACCAGGTGCAAATTACTTCCCCTTACAGCTCTGGCCTGTACATTGGAGGGATGGAGTCAGTAATGGGCTCTTCCCCATTCCCCAGCCATTCTCTGCCCACTAGCTTGCAGGGGGAAGTAGGAGCCATTTGGAGTCTTCTTTTTCTCCCCAATACGCTAAACCTGGGATACAGGGAGGCCATACAGGAGAATGTGTTTCCTACGGCTAGTCTACACTGGCAAAGCTAAAGCTCTGCCATGGCAATGCTTTAACGTGCCTTGTGTGGTTGTGGTGCAGCTCTGGGAGAGCTCTAAAGAAAACCAAAAAAAAAAAAACAAAACCCAAAAAACACACTTCAAGAGGGACGTAGCTCATTTTTTTTCACCCCCTGAATGAGAAAGTTGCAGCGCTGTTAATTGCCAGTGTAGACAAGCCCTTACTCACCCTTGATCCCCTATGTAGGCATGGTAGAAGTAGTCAAAATCTTGCCCATAATGAATTAAAACGCACAACACTTCTAGTAGATAACCATTATTATTTCCATATTATGGATGGGTAAACTAAGGGATATTGGGTGGGATTTTCAAAAGTGTCTTAAAAAAAAAAGGAAGTTAGGCATCAAACTCACTTTGGCATTTTGTGAATTGCACTCACTAAAGTAAGTGACTTGTCCAAAATTTCACAGCAAGTCAGTGGCAGCCACCAATATTTTCCCTTCCAAGAGGAAAGATGTTCAAGTTAAATTATTTTAAATAATGAAGACAAAAAGATCACATAGTTAGCTCTCTCTCCAAAACTCTAAGGGCCAGGAAACTGCACAACACTTAATGAGCTTAAATTCACAAAAGAGCTTAAATTCATTATTCTGGTGGACACTAAAATTCATGGACCGAACAGACATTGGATTTATAGTTTATTATAACAATCTGTAATTCACTAACCCCCTCTTTTTGTCCTATGACAGAGGTGTTAATGGGCCACTCTACTTTAAATGGTCCTTTACAATATATGCTAACTATTTATGCTAAACAATCTGTTCCACCTTGCATTTTGTTGTGACGCTGGGAGTTTCTTTCCTAGACCTGAAGAAAAGCTGAGTGGTTCGAAATCTTGTCTCTTATGCCAGTAGAAGTTGGTCCAATGAAAGACGTAACCTCACCCACCTTGTCTCTCTAAGAAGTCTAGCCATCATTAGTGTGAACTGTGAATTAGTGAAGTTTCACTTTACGTAAGATTGGACTTTGAGACACATGCACTATGGGCTTGGAATTTTCAAGCCAGCAATTATTTACTTTAACTTACTCTTGTTTAACTAAACCATCCTACCATAGACATGGCAGTAGAAGTGTGAATTTTCCTCTTATATTACATTTGCCACTAAATAAATCTGTACAACTTCCCTGTACAAATATATTGTTGAGTAGGTCTTAGATATCTAGTCTTAGATATCTTAGATATCTTATCTTATCTTATATCTTAGATATCTAATCCTGCTTGTCTAGCAGTTGCAGGTTTAAACTTCTATATAAAATATGTTTCTGTTATCAACAGGATGGCCTCTAGGTGTCCTCTGCCATGACTTCTTTCTCTCAGATCATCTAGGACAAGTTAAATGAGGGTAAAGCAATGGGAGCTGCCTGGGGGATGACAATCTGTTTCATGGAAACTTTCAAGCTTTAGACCTTAATTTTGTTCCACATTAGAATGAAAATAAAACCCTTTGAATGGTTTTGAAAAAATGGAATTGGGCCAAGGGGCATGTGTGTGTGTGTCTCTCATGGATTGGGAAAGGCACTGGCTTTATATGTGGGAGATCCAGGTTCAAATCCTTGCTCAGATTCAGAACTGAGGGTTTCTCATCTCAGATAACACCATATCCAGCAAAGTAGGAATTTGATCCTGGGTTTTCTACATCCCAGCTAAACACCCTGGTATAGCGTCAGAGTCTCACTCAGCTTCACAAAAACAACTAGAGTGCCAGTATCAGAAGTCTTTGGCTGAATAATGATTGTGTCATAAAGATGGTTAAAAAAAAACCCTAATGCTTCTGACTACACAGGGAGCAAAGAGGAGCTTCTTTGTCTTCACTACACAAAATCCCAGTTAGGAGATCTATTTCAAGTTGATAACAGCAGGATTAACTGTTCAGATTTGGGCCAAAATATCTGCTTTTGTGATAATAGAGCAAGGGCAGGCAACCTATTACATGCGTGCCAATGGCGGCACACCAGCTGATTTTCAGTGGCACTCACTGGGTCCTGGTCACCGGTCCCGGGGCTTCCGCTGCTGGCCTGGGGTACCGGCCACTGGCCCCCTGCCAGCCAGGGTTCCATCCGCCAGTCCCGCTCAGGCCGCTGCTGAGCTGGGGTCCTGGCCGCCAGCCCGGGGCTCTGCAACTGCCCTCAGCTGTGGTCCACTGGCCCCAGCCTGGGGCAGTGAGGGATGCAGACAGGGGCAAGAAGGGGCACAGCTCAGCACCCCCACCTTAAAAATTGTACCAGAACCACTGTACTGGGATATTTTTAAGTCCTGATTTGCTGCTTAGATCACTATCACGCCACGTGGAACAGCACACTGCATTTGACGTTGAGATTAGAATGTACATGAAAGAACAGAATCAGAATTTTCTGACAGATTTCTAGTGATTTGGCCCAATGCTTTCTTTTCTAATTAAACCTGAAAAGTTCAATGAAAGTGACTTGGATTTGTCTGTATTTCTGTGGATGGGTGTTGAAGATTTTGAAATGCAGCTCACTCAGTTAAAAAGCTCAGAACTGTGTGCATCAAAGTTTGGATATCTGCGGAGTGAACTTGAAGCTACTGAGTGAGATAATGGGGCTTCTACTCTGACCTGCTGGACATCCCTGCCAGTGAAATGTAACTGTTTGAAGAAAATTGCATTTGCAATGTTTTCAGCATTTGGATCCACATACCTGTGTGAACAGGTATTTTCACACATGAAATCTGTCCTCTCTCCCTCTCAGAGCCGGTTCACAACTGATCACTCAGAAGCCTGTGTGCAACTTAAAGTATTCAAATACATGCCAGACATTGGAAAACTAAGCAAGGAAAAGCAATGGCAAGGATCACACTAAACTGATAAGATCAGCATTTTAATTTAATTTTAAATGAAGCTTCTTAAACATTTTAAAAACCTTATTTACTTTACATACAACAGTTTAGTTATATATTATAGACTTATAGAAAGACACCTTCTAAAAACGTTAAAATGTATTACTGGCAAGTGAAACCTTAAATTAGAGTGAATAAATGAAGACTCAGCACACCACTTCTGAAAGGTTGCCGACCCCTGTAATAGAGTGACGCATTGCAATGTAAACCAATGTATTCAGTTCTTAAGTTTTAGCCTGTGCACTTACTGAGGCAATGGAGTTCTTGGGTGAACTTCAGACCATTTGTCATTTAGTTTGATATCCTTCTAGGCTGGGGAAGGTCCATGGGGCCTATTATTGTTGGTTATTGTTAACATCTTACAGGATGCTGTCTCCTTTGAAGGAAACTGGCATATATCCCTTGCTCAGGAAATTACTGGAGGGCATTGACAATCAAATCCATTGTCAACTAGATTCAAATTTTCACATTTTATTTAGGAAAAGGTAATGGTGAGGCAATACTCAAAGTACCTAAATGCCCCAGACCTCCTTAATGAGATCCTTGGTAAAAGAGAGCATACAAAGTGCAGAGAATGACTTTTGACATGGTTCACTGTCCATATACAATTGCTAATAAAAACTTAATTTGATGCTTGAAAAATTCAGTTCTGTAGAGTTGGTGAAGTGGTTTTTTTTTTTTTTTTTTGCGCTACTGAATCAAAATTAGCCTCTGTTGGCTCCAAAATGGGGAAGCCCGTGAGAAGGCTCGAGAGCAAATTTCACGCCAAATACTGTAGGGCTCTATTCAGCAGAAATTATATGCTGGCTTCCATAGATCTGGCTTTTGTACCTAGATGAGCCACTCAGCAGGGAAATTGGATGGGCCCAAAAAGTATCTTTGCTGTTACATGTGGCTGTCTCCCAAGCTGAGCTATAAATTCCCATTCCTCCTTCTCCCAGCAAAACACTAATTATAATTCTCCAGAGGTAAGGTTGGTCCTAGATAGCTTTGGAAAACATTGTTTATTTGTAAAAGTGAATTTGTCTTTGAGCTTGATGAATGATGGTATATTCCTTTAACCATTGGCACAGAAGCTTTGCACAGACACTCTCATTTCCACATTCTTGGATGCGAGGCTGGCCTATTGTACTCAAACGTGATGCACATACTGATTCTCAGGATGCCAACACTCATGCCCATCTGTTCAGATGGCATTGTGCCTACCATAAAGGTGGTACACCATTCTCAAGAGGCATAGGTGACAACTACACACAGATCTAAAAGGATAGTTTACAGAATACAAAAAGTGACACTTCCTTGAAGGTGTCCTTGCTGAAACCACAAACTATTCTAATGTTGTCTGCCTGAACCAGACAAAACTTTACTAACCTTACAATATCCTCTCACAGTGAGGATTCCCTTCCAGGCGAGGGGACCCCAGTTGTTAAGAAGAGACAGGTAATAGTAGTTGGGGATTTGTTCATTAAAAATATAGATAGCTGGGTTTGTGATAAATGGGAGAACCATATGATGAATTGCCTGCCAGGCATGAAGGTTGCAGATCCCTCGAGACATCTAGACTGACTTATGTGCAGTGCTGTGGAGGAACCAGAGATCATGGGACATGTAGGTACCAATGACATAAGGAAGGAAAGAACAGAGGTCCTGGAGATCAAATTTAGGCTGCTAGGTAAGAGGTTAAAGTCCAGGATCTTCAGGGTAGCATTCTGTGAAATGCTTCCTGTTCGATGCACAGGTCCAGTCAGACAGGGAGAACTGCAGGGCCTCAATGCGTGGATGAGACTATGGTGGAGGGAAGAAGGTTTTAGGTTTATTAGGAACTGGGGATCCTATTGGGAAAGGAGAACACTATACAGAAAGAAAAGGACTACTTGTGGCACCTTAGAGACTAAAATTTATTTAAGCATAAGCTTTCGTGAGCTACAGCTCACTTCATCGGATGCATTCAGTGGAAAATACAGTGGGGAGATTTATATACATAGAGAACATGAACAATGGGTGTTACCATACACATTGTAACGAGAGTGATCACTTAAGGTAAGCTATTACCAGCAGGAGAGTGGGGGGGGAGGGGTGGAAAACTTTTGTAGTGATAATCAAGGTGGGCCATTTCCAGCAATTGACAAGAACATGTGAGGAACAGTGGGGGGGGGGAATAAACAAGGGGAAATAGTTTTACTTTGTATAATGACACATCCACTCCCAGTCTCTATTCAAGCCTAAGTTAATTGTATCCAGTTGCAAATTAATTCCAATTCAGCAGTCTCTCATTGGAGTCTGTTTCTGAAGTTTTTTTGTTGAAGAATTGCAACTTTTAGGTCTGTAATCGAGTGACCAAAGAGATTGAAGTGTTCTCCAACTGATTTTTGAATGTTATAATTCTTGACGTCTGATTTGTGTCCATTTATTCTTTGCCATAGAGACTGTCCAGTTTGACCAATGTACATGGCAAAGGGACATTGCTGGCACATGATGGCATATATCACATTGGTAGATGTGCCGGTGAATGAGCCTCTGATAGTGTGGCTGATATGATTAGGACCTATGATGGCGCTAATAAGCGATGGTCACATAAACACCACCCTATACCAAAAACCTACTTACCGCTATTCCTACCTACATGCCTCCAGTTTTCATCCAGACCACACCACACGATCTATTGTCTACAGCCAAGTTCTATGATACAACCGCATTTGCTCCAACTCCTCAGACAGAGACTAACACCTACAAGATCTCTATCAAGCATTCTTGCAAGTACAATACTCACCTGGTGAAGTGAATAGACAGATTGACACAGCCAGAAGAGTACCCAGAAGTCACCTAGTACAGAACAGGTCCAACAAAGAAAATAACAGAACGCCACTAGCCATCACCTTCAGCCCCCAACTAAAACCTCTCCAACTCAACATCAAGGATCTACAACCTATCCTGAAGGATGACCCATCACTCTTACAGATCTTGGGAGACAGGCCAGTCCTTGCTTACAGACAGCCCCCCAATCTGAAGTAAATACTCACCAGCAACCACACACCACACAACAGAACCACTAACCCAGGAACCTATCCTTGTAACAAAGCCCATTGCCAACTGTATCCACATATCTATTCAGGGGACACCATCATAGGGCCTAATCACATCAGCCACCCCACACTGTTCCTCAGACGTTCTTGTCAACTGCTGGAAATGGCCCACCTTGATTATCACTACAAAAGGTTTTTTCCGTCCGGCTCTCCTGCTGGTAATAGCTCACCTTAAGTGATCACTCTCATTACAGTATGTATGGTAACACCCATTGTTTCATGTTTTCTATGTATATAAATCTCCCCACTGTATTTTCCACTGAATGCATCCGATGAAGTGAGCTGTAGCTCACAAAAGCTTATGCTTAAATAAATTTTTTAGTCTCTAAGGTGCCACAAGTACTCTTTTTCTTTTTGAGAACACAGACTAACACGGCTGCTACTCTGAAACCTGTCACTATACAGAAAGATGGGCTCCAACTAAACCAAAACAGAACCAGATTGCTGGCCTGTAAAATTAAATGGGTTGTAGAGGAGTTTTTAAACTAAGGTCTGGGGGAAAAGGTGCAAAGGAGCATGCAGTTTGGACAGAGACATCCCTTATGGGAGGCTCTAATAACAGGAATTCTTTACATCTTTGTAAGTAGGAGAGGATAGAAGTTGATAAAGTACAGGTAGGAGTTGAAGAGAGACCCATTCAAATGGAAGAGACCCATTCAATTACATTACATCAAGGCAGACAACTAAATATTGACAATTTTTATAAGTACTAGTATACAAATGCTAGAAATCTAAATACTAAGATGGGTGAACTTGAGTGCCTGGCATTAAATGAGGATATTGATATAATAGGCATCACAGAACTTGGAGCAATGATAATTAATGGGACACTGTAATACTAAGGTATAAAAAAAATAGGAATGACAAAGTAGGTCATGCTGGTGGGGGAGTGGCACTATATATGCAAGAAAGCATAGAGTCAAACTAATAAAAAATCTTAAAGAATCAGACCGTACCATAGAATCTCTATGGATAGAAATTCCATGTTTGAATGATAATAATATAGTAGTAAGAATATACTAACGACCACCTGGGGATGGTGACTGTGAAATGCTTAGGGACATTAGAGAGGCTACAGAAACAGAAAACACAATAATAGTTAGGGATTTCAGCTATCCCCATATTGACCAGGAACATATCCCCTCAGAGCAAGATGCAGAGATAAAATTTCTAGACATCATTAATGACTGTTTCTTGGAGCAGGTAGCTCTGGAACGGACAAGTGGAGAGGCTCAAATTAAATGTATACTCCAAAAAAAAAAAATCCACCATGGCTAACCAACACACTAAAAGAGGCAGTTAGAGGCACAAAGGCATCCTTTAAAAACTGGAAGTCAAACCCTATTGAGGAAGATAGAAAGGAACATAAACTCTGTCAAATCAAGTATAAAAGTATAATTAGGCAGGCAAAGAAGAATTTGAAGAGCAACTGGCAAAAGACACAAAACCTAACCGTAATTTATTTTACGTATATCAGAAAGAGGAAGTCTGCCAAATAATCAGTGGGGCCACTGGATGATCAAGGTACTAAAGGAGCATTCAAAGAAGACAAGAGCATTGCAGTGAAACTACATGAATTCTTCATGTCAGTCTTCACTTCAAAGGATGTCAGGGAGATTCCCACATCTGAGCTATTTTTGTTAGGTGACAAATCTGAGAAAATCTCCCAGATTGAGGTGTCAATAGGAGATTTTAGAACAAATACCTAAATTAAAGAGTAATAAGTGACCAGATCCAGATGGAATTATTAATCAAAGCATCTTGAGGGAATTCAAATGTGAAATTGCAGAACTATGAACTAGTAACAACAAACTAGTGGCAACAAACTGACTAGGGGTATGGAACAGCTTCCACATGACCTTACCTTAAACCTTAGTCCTTCCCATGCTTTGCTGCACATTGGATTACCCACATTTGCCATCCTTGCCTGTCAACTGCCCTTCTCTCCAAATCTTCCTGTTTCATGCTTAGGTGCTTGATGTCATTCAGAACTGTTCGTTTCCATGTTATTTGCTCTTTTCGCTCTTTTTTCTTGCGTTTTCTGGCTTCCATTCCAGGGCAGTATTTGGTAAGTGTTCTTTTTCCATTCTCAGCACATGTCCCAGTCACTGATGTCTTCTTTTGCAGATTTATGAGAGGGTGCTTTGTCCAGTAATTTTTCTGACTTCTTCATTCATCTTCCTATCTCAATACGTTATTCCCAATATTCTTCTCAGACATTTGTGATGAAATGCATCCAGCTTTTTTGCATCTTTCTTGTAAGTTGCCATGTCTCACTGCTATATGTTGTGATGGCAATGACAATTGGTTTGTACATGTTCAGTTTTGTCTTGAGGGAGATGTTTTTGAATTGCTAGATGGTTGAGTCTTCCAAATGCAGCATTTGCTTTCCCAATTCTTTTTCTTATTTCCTCATTTCCATTTCTTGGCTGATGGTATTTCCAAGATAGATAAAATTGTTCACCTTCTGCAGTTTCTCTTCTTCAATTTTGATTTCTGTCACTGTAGTCCCCATTAACATGACTTTATAGTTCTTTGCATTGTATCTCAAACCTATCTTCTCCATTACTTCTTTGACCTGGTTTGTGCATTTTTGTAGTCCAGTGGCATAATTGATAAAAGCACTTCCACATGAGGAGAAACTAAAAAGACTAGGACTATTCAGCTTAGAAAAGAGATGAGTAATGGGGGATAAGATAGAGGTTTATAAAATTATGAGTGGTGTGGAGAAAGTGAATAAGAAAGTCATATAACACAAGAGCCAGGGATCACCCAATGAAACTTAAACCTGATGCCCATTAAACAAACAAAGGAAGTATTTCTTCACATAACTCACAGTCACCTTTTGGAATTCATTGTCAGGGGATTTTGTGAAGGCCAAAAGTATAACTGGGTTAAAAAAGAATTAGATAAGTTCATGGAGGATAGGTCCATCAATGACTATTAGACAAGATGGTCAAGGACACAACCTCATGCTGAGTGTCCCTAAGCCACTGGCTGCCAGAAGGTGGACAACAGGGGATGGATCACTGAACGATTGCCTTGTTCTGTTCATTCCCTCTCAAGCATCTGGCGCTGGCCACTGTCGGAAGAGAGGATACTGAGCTAGATGGACCATTGCTCTGACCCAATATGGACATTCTTATGTTCTTGGAGCAGTTCCTAAGATCTGATCTCTGCAACATTTAATAGAAAAGATTTTGTATAGGAAAACAAAGTCTTACAAAGTTTACTAGACAAAGACAACACCTTAAGGTAGACAACAACCCCCACAGTTGCTCCTGATCTAAACATGAAAAAAAAAAACAGAGTCAGGTAATATCAGCTAATATAAAGAAGGAAGAGAAAATGTGCTATTACCAGCCCATGGAACTCCAGGCAGCTGCTTGTCTTCTTTCTCTGCTCTCCTCCTGTTTTATTTTGGAAAATGCAGTTTCTTTCAAATCAGAGTGATTGTACACAAAGCTCAATGAACAATCAGTTTGATTTGTAAAAAGAAACTGTATGTACCAAAACAAATACCAAAAGTCCTCTCTGAAAGAGAAGAAGGGGGGAGAGGGAAGAGCAAAAAATTTTGCCTAGTTTGTTACACTTTCCTGTAATATGTTTTAACTTTGTTAGCTTTCCAGGACAGGGAACCTCAGGTTTATGAAAGCCTTTGGGGACACCCAAAACCTTTATAAAATCAGGGTTTTTTAGAATCAAAAAGGCTGAATACCCTTACTCACATTCAGTAGCACCTTACTTTGTGAATTGTCATATTAACTTCAGTGGGAGGTCTCATGGAGTAAGGTGCTACTCAAGAATACCACTTTCTAACCTAGAGTGAGATGCACAAAGGCCTTTTGAATTAAAGAGGGTTTAATAAAATCAATGTTATTAAAACTAGATGGTATTTGGCTTTTCAGCAGGAAAATTTGTGTGGTTTTTCTACTATATGGCTGTCAATACTGAGACACTATCTAATCTAATAATTTATACTCCTATAATATTTTGCAAATTGTAAGAGTCACACACACAGTTTTTCTTTCTCTCCCCATCACCCTTTTGTCAAACAGACAAGTTTTACTCTTTACATTTCACTCTGAAGGCAAGAAAAGTTGTGGACCTTCAGGCCCATGGCTACAAGTCTTGGGTTTAGGCACACACAGGTGATCACATTGATTTAATTAAGAAAAAAGGAAAAATGAGTTGTTGCTATGGTAAAACTGTTAAAATTAAAGTTGAAAAGTTTGCTTTGCACTTCAAGTGTAAGAAAAAACATGTCAAGCACCAATGTTTTAAAACTTAACAGTTAATCTTTGCTCAAGTCCGTGTCAAATAATGAAAGCACAACCAAAATGGTCAACGTCTTTAAGGGTATTTGGGGTACAGCAATGACAAAGAAAATAGATCATAATGAGAATCCCAATTGCTCAGTTAGAATGGCTTTTGCCAATACTGTTTATAATACACGTGGGCAAAACTTTTATACCAAAGCCTTTTTTTGGTGAAAAATGCATATTCAAATCAACCAAAACATTTTTCAAATTCATATAGAATTCACTTAATTGTTTCAGTCGAAAAATGAAACAAATTCTGAAAAATCAAAACATTTCCTTTCAACATTTTCAAAACAAAACATTTCAATTTTTTTGATTCAAAACAATTTTTCATTTAGAAATGTCCTTCAATTTTATTTTAAAAACCATAAAAGTTTCAATATTGAAATGAAACATTTTGTTTCAGGTTTACCTAATGTTTCATTTGACCTCAAACTATTTATTTTTTTTTTTAATTTGGAACTGCTAGTGAACCAACAAAATAGTTATTCACACAGCTCTAGTTTATAAGTGTCTTGTGTGTGACAGACAAATTATATGAAAATTGGCTCACTCACCTGTGCTCAAACAATTAGCAAGCCGTGTATCAATGTCTCAACATTACCCTGGAATATTATGATACAGAGAATGGAAACTAAATATTTTGTCTTCTGCCGATAGAACACAGGAGGGAAAACCAAATTATGACTGTCATTACAGTGAGTTTGTAATGATGTGTACACACCAACTGGGCTGGGGTATGGAAGAAGATGCATGAGCCAGAAAAAACCCCAGCTTGAGTTTGCAGGGATGGCAGTTAGAGGAATAACATCTTTATTCTTGTAAAGTGAGCAAATTTGAGGTATGCAATGAAACATCATTGAGGTTGCATAGGAATTACCTGTAAAAACTTAGAATATTTTGTCTTTACTCATCGTGACTAAGGAACCTACAGCTTTATCTCTTAGTTCTTTGAATCTGTAGGAGGACTTATTTTAGATAGTTCTTTGGAAAGAATCAGATTCTAATTCTGACAGTGGCTAACATGATTCTTTTCATTTTGCTGGCATTTGGGTGGAGTGATGGCTCACTGTCATAAAGGAGACATTTTAAGCTGGGCCTCTATCCAGAGTCCTTTTGGGTTCTAACAAAATTGTATGAGTGTAAACATGAAATCCCGCAAATGCCATATTTATAAACCGAGCAGCTCATCCTTGCATTAGTATACTGTGTTTGTAGTGGAAGCCAGACCTCCATGAATTGTTGTCCACCTTTATGGAGAAAGGTAGATTAAGCTTCACTGTTAAAATGTACAAAGGGTCTTTTTACTAAAGACTGTATACTGCAGCCATTCACTTTCACAAGGGCATGGCAATGGAGTTGAGTGCTGGTGAATCAACTGAGAAATCATTTCTTTAAAATTGTCACACTTTTTAAAATCTCAAAAAAGTTTTGATTTGATTTCGGTCCGAGTTTTGGTAATTTGCGTCATTTCTTACTTTATGCAGTTGCTTTGCCCATCTCTCATTCTGGCATCTTCAGATCAAGACTGAATGCCTTTCTGGAAGACATGCTTCAGCCCATGACAAGCCCAAGTTGTTGGGCTCGATGCGGGGGTAACTGGGTATAATTGAATGGTCCATGAAATACAGGAGGTCAGCCTAGACGATCTAATTGTCTTTTGTGGTGTTAAATGCTGAAATTTCTATTGATATGATTTTCCCTGAATGGTTTTGGTATAATCAGAACTTCATCTATAAAATTAATTAATAGACTAACCAGAATCAGAGACAAATCTGAAAACCAATTTTTATTTTATATGACTGTCCTGGTCCTTGCATTATAGATATATAGTAGACCATTACAGGTCAAGCACGTGTGCTTAGCTAATTTCATAGATTCATAGATACTAAGGTCAGAAGGGACCATTCTGATCATCTAGTCCGACCTCCTGCACAGCGCAGGCCACAGAATGTCACCCACCCACTCCTATGAAAAACCTCACCCAGGTCTGAGCTATTGAAGTCCTTAAATCATGGTTCAAAGACTTCAAGGAGCAGAGAAGCCTCCCTCCAGTCAACCATGCCCCATGCTACAGAGGAAGGCAAAAAAACCTCCAGGGCCTCTCCAATCTGCCCTGGAGGAAAATTCCTTCCCGACCCCAAATATGGCAATCAGCTAAACCCTGAGCATATGGGCAAGATTCACCAGCCAGATACCCAGGAAAGAATTTTCTATAGTAACTCAGATCCCATCCATCTAATATCCCATCTCAGGGGATTTGGCCTATTTACCCTGAATATTTAAAGATCAATTACTTACCAAAATCCCATTATCCCATCATACCATCTCCTCCATAAACTTATCGAGTAGAATCTTAAAACCAGATAGATCTTTTGCCCCCACTGCTTCCCTTGGAAGGTTATTCCAAAACTTCACTCCTCTGATGGTTAAAAACCTTCGTCTGATTTCAAGTCTAAACTTCCTGGTGGCCAGTTTATACCCATTTGTTCTTGTGTCCACATTGGTGCTGAGCTTAAATAATTCCTCTCCCTCTCCTATATTGATCCCTCTGATATATTTATAGAGAGCAATCATATCTCCCCTCAACCTTCTTTTAGTTAGGCTAAACAAGCCAAGCTCCTTAAGTCTCCTTTCATAAGACAAGTTTTCCATTCCTCGGATCATCCTATAGCCCTTCTCTGTACCTGCTCCAGTTTGAATTCATCCTTCTTAAACATGGGAGACCAGAACTGCACACAGTATTCTAGGTGACGTCTCACCAGTGCCTTGTATAACGGTACTAAAACCTCCTTATCCCTACTGGAAATGCCTCTCCTGATGCATCCCAAAACCGCATTAGCTTTTTTCACAGCCATATCACATTGGCAGCTCATAGTCATCCTATGATCAACCAATACTCCAAGGTCCTTCTCCTCTTCCGTTACTTCTAATTGATGCGTCCCCAACTTATAACTAAAATTCTTGTTATTAATCCCTAAATGCATAACCTTACACTTCTCACTATTAAATTTCATCCTATTACTATTACTCCAGTTTACAAGGTCATCCAGATCCTCCTGTATAATATCCCGATCCTTCTCCAAATTGGCAATACCTCCCAGCTTTGTATCATCTGCAAACTTTATTAGCACACTCCCACTTTTTGTGCCAAGGTCAGTAATAAAAAGATTAAATAAGATTGGTCCCAAAACCGATCCCTGAGGAACTCCACTGGTAACCTCCCTCCAACCTGACAGTTCGCCTTTCAGTAGGACCCGTTGCAGTCTCCCCTTTAACCAATTCCTTATCCACCTTTTGATGTTCATATTGATCCCCATCTTCTCCAATTTAACTAATAATTCCCCATGTGGCACGGTATCAAATGCCTTACTGAAATCTAGGTAAATTAGATCCACTGCATTTCCTTTATCTAAAAAATCTTACTTTTTCAAAAAAGGAGATTAGGTTGGTTTGGCACGATCTACCTTTTGTAAAACCATGTTGTATTTTGTCCCATTTACCATTGACTTCAATGTCCTTAACTAATTTCTCCTTCAAAATTTTTTCCAGGACCTTGCATACTACAGATGTCAAACTAACTGGCCTGTAGTTACCCGGATCACTTTTTTTTCCTTTCTTAAAAATAGGAACTATATTAGCAATTCTCCAATCATTCGGTACTATTCCTGAGTTTACAGATTCATTAAAAATTCTTGCTAATGGGCTTGCAATTTCAGGTGCCAATTCCTTTAATATTCTTGGATGAAGATTATCTGGGCCCCCCGATTTAGTCCCATTAAGCTGTTTCAGTTTCGCTTCTACCTCTTTCTACTAATTTCTTCTACCTCTTTCTTTCTAATTTGATAGACAGCTTTGAGTTTCTTTTGTTGGGTCTGGCTTATATATAATTAATACTTTTTCCTCTCCTTTCTTTGTTTGTCTGCAAAGCAGGGACTATGCAAATAGCCTGCACCCCCAATCAATGGTGCCAGCACAATGAATGATTAGAGAAGAGCCATGCCCAGTGGGTAGCTGACAGGTGCTTGAATTTAGGCTGACTCCTTTCAACAGGAAAAGAGATAGTAAATGCATCTCTGCTGGGATGGCTCATTGGGAAATGCAATAGATTAGTCAGTGTGGTGATGGGATGTAACGTTTCTTATCCGTAAATACAGAATATTGCACATTGTATGGACCTGATCCTGTGAGGTATTTTGATGTCAGAACCTTCAAACTACCATTGAACGTTAGCATAAAATGAAGGTAGGGCTCAGAGATAACATGACTCTTATCCATTGAGGAAATTGTATTCATTGCATTTCCTTACATTTTCAGAATATGTGGATCAAGTCCCTCACTTTCTAACAGTCAAACAGGTACTAGCCTCATAGACTTAATGGGAGCAAAGGCTCCAAGCTGAATAGTTACAAAGGAAAAGGAAGGAAGGGAGACAGAGAACATAAAGATCACAGGAATTGATCCACTGAGTAACCTCAGTGAAGTATAACTACAGTTCTGGAACAAAGCGAAACACACTAAGAGGGGATGGAGGCAAAATGACACAAACCCCGGAGAAAAATTCTACAGCTTTCAATAGTTGCATTCCCCTCCCCCGCATTTACAGTTTATTCAGGAAGAGTGTTTTTCAAGCAGCTATATTAAGAATCAATACAGGGCATCAAGAGCCTCTCTTATTGTATGAAAAGACTGTCCAATGAGAGGCATAGGTATGATAAGCAAAGCCAGACTTTGAACATGACACACTTACACCATAAGGCAGAACCCTTAATCACTTTATCAATAATTCTAATATTTTTTCCATCCACCCTACTATAAAGGAACAGTAAATCTAGCTTTCTCAAAAGCTCGTCATGATTTCCTAGTATTCTGTGAGCTGTGCAATGTTATGTTAGGAACTTAAATATTATATTAATTAGTAGTAGTAGTAGTAACACTACAAAACCCAGTGAGGTCAGGGATCATGGTGCTAAGCATTGTACAGACACAAAGTGTGAGAGAATCTTTGCCTTGAAGATCTTACAATCTAAACAGACAAGAGAGACAAAGAGTGAGAGAAAAGTAGTATTATTATTTCCCATTTTATAGGTGGGGAACTGAGTGACAGACAGGTTGAGTGACTTGCCCAAGGTCAAACAGGGAGTCTGTGGTAGAGATGGGAATGGAACCCAGATCTCCTGAGTCCCAGGTGGTTATCTCTTCTTACACATGAAATACACACCACTGTATGTCAGCAACAAACTCCTATGATATTTTTCATCTACAGAGACAGACTTAAAATGAGTGCAGCCATTCTGTAATTTTTTAAGGTAGGAGCCTGTACAAGGACTATTCTTCACGTTTTTTTAACAATCAGCTAACTTCTCATTGCAGCCACGCTACAGTTTTTTTTTAAGGTAGTCTATTACGATTAAGGCTGTCTTATACTACCTTAAGGAGCATTTTTCCCATGGAAAGCTAGAAAGAATAAATACATAACAAAGAATGTAAAACATACCTAAATGACAGTGCTTCCGATTACTGGGAAACCCTGGATATTGACTGACTGGCAAGGATTTAGAATAATTCTAAGAGCTTCTCTAATTTCTTTTGGTTTATTGCTTTTGTTCCAAATGTAGCCATCGCTATTTCAAAAACAAGAAGGAATTTTAGCTAAATCAAAGAGAATAAAATGGGGGTTCAGTTTTAGAAATCCCACCGCATGCAGCACTTATCTAAATTTCCTTCTTAACAAATCAAATCAAATGACCCCCCCACACACACACAACTGAATAATTTCTCACAGCCTCTATTTTTAATGGCAACTCATGCCTATCTTCAAACCCCTGCCAACAAAGAAGGGTTTGTTTGTTTGTTTTTTCCTGACATAGGAGCCTGTGAGGATAAATCTGTCAATAGCTTGGTGGTCAGATGGGTAACCAAAAGCTGCGTTATAGGTATGGCAGCCCTTCATGGCCATGACTAACTTTATTAGTCCACATCATTTTTGGCATGAAACAGTCTTTGAGTCACACTGATTACTCTGCCCCAGTTTTGGGCACACAAAACAAAATAAGAGGTTTTAATCAATATTGAAAAAATTTCTCCAAAACAGAACAGCTGCTCCGAATAATTTATTTTGTATTTAACCAATGTACATTCTTTTTTCCCCATGCAGCGTACTGATCTAAAAGCCATGCCCATGTTTAAATGCATTAGTCTTAATTCCACAGTAAATGGAAGTGCTGTATAAAAATCACATCTCACTTTTGGTTTGCAAATGAAAATCTAGAGACAACTGAATGTTACTCTGCTGAGTGATGGAAATGAAGTGTTTATAGAGGATGAGGATACTTATTATCTATGTGGTTGGATGACTCACTTGCTTTCTTACATAGTTCAATTTACCTTTTATATTTTCTGTCTCCTCCTTTCCTTGGGTCGGAGGCCTTAAACAAAGTAAATACAAAGCTGCAGCAACTGGTGCTGGTGATTCAGAAGACTGTGTCTTAACCAACACATGTGCCATTTGTGGCTTAGAGTCTTTTTTGGATGAAATGCAAAATAAAGGACCGAGTGCTTATGGTCATTTAACATCCTCTCGCACTTTCTGTAAGAGAAAAAGGTGTCAGTGACAATGCCATTTTAGGAATCCCCCTGTAGTTTCAACTGGCTACAATACAGCAATGGTAATAAGGCAGTGATAGCTTAGGAGAGAACTTCCTTGGTGCAGGAACTCAGAGACTGGTGCATATGCCCCCCCAACCCCCAATTCATAATCCTTAGTATAGGTGGTATGCCAGTGGGAACTGCTGGAATGTGGCAATCAGTTTCTGTGTCCACTCCACTCTCAGTTCGAGAAAGACTTCCCCACTCATTGAACTGGCTACTTGTGCCTGAACTGATGCCTCTACTGCTTACAGTGAGGTTCTCCTACTAGTCAAACCAGCTCCAAGGGCCACCTGTCTCTGCTCATGGCTGGCAGCATGGGATCTCTCATTAACAGTGAACAATTCTGTAATTGTTAAACACATAATAGAAAGAAAATCAAGGAAGGAATAAAACTGCCCTAAGCAAGAACTGATCTTCAAAGTCCCAGCTCCAACAATTTAATTCTCAGTGTACCCTGTCAGCAGTTAAAATAGTGGCACGCCAACAGGAAGGAGAGAGAAGAAGAATGACCCAATGGCCTATAGCTTGGGAGACCTGCCTTCAGTTCCCTGTTCTGCTACAGACTTCCTGTGTGACTTTGGGCAAGTCACTTAACCTCTCTGTGCCTCATTTCCCAATCTGTAAAATGAGAATAATAGCACTTCCCTACCTCATGGGGTGATGTGAGGCTAAGCACATCAAAGATTGCGAGGTGCTCAGATGCTATAGCCATATAAGTGCCTAAGATAGCTACACAGGGCTAGCAACTGCAATACCACCCCTTCAGCAAGCTAGCAACAGGGAACATTGCTGGCATGGACCTGCCATGCATATAGTTACCTGGTGTGGCAAATTGCCGGCACTACTATGATGGATCTCGTGCTTTCTCTTCTGGGGGGAGGGTGGTGGTTAAGGGCACCATTTCTTGCCCCTGAACTGGGGTATTAACTGCCCCACTAGTGTCCTAGAGGAGGGGAGTGGAGAGGGAGGGACCCGGGCCTGCCCTCTACTCCGGGTCCCAGCCCAGGGGCCCTAAGGATAGCAGTAATCCACTAGAACTAGCAGTTCCTTCCCCTGGGCTACTTCCCTCTCCTGCCCTTCAGCTTGTGGGGTTTCCTGCCCTCCCTCTGCACAAACCAGGTGTCACCTCCTCCTCTTGTCTGATTGAAGCAGGGGGTTTTTATCATGTGACTGGCTTCAGGTGCTCTAATTGGCTTCAGGTGCTTTAATTAGTCTATAGCAAACTTTCTTCCCTCTACAGGGAATAAGGCCCCCTTCTAACACTTTCCTGCTGCCCTCTGGCCATGCTGTATCACACTGGATATTAAATTATTATTTTGATTACTGGCAGATGTAGGAAGTAATTGAGGTGTATTATATCACTAGCACATGGCCATTAACCACATCTATACAGTATCATTTTCCTGATGGGCATATGTGAAATTAAGTATTATCACTTACCTCTTCTATAGCACCTCCATCTGAAGTCTCAAGCATGTAAGCCTTAAGGAATGCATAAGGCTTCACTGCACTCCTGTGAGGTTCGTTCACGGTCATATTCTGCCTGGCCTTTGCACATCTTGCTCACAAGGAGACTTTCCCCTCACTTGCATGGCTTGCTTAAGGGCCAGGCCCATGTGCAGGTGAGTACAGCATCTCTCTCTAGGAACATAGGGGTGGGCAGGCAGGGACAAAGGCATGGGAAGGGAATAGAGAAAAAGAGTGCCAAGGTGCCACTCAGGACCTTCCTTCCATTACCTGCAACAGCTTTGTGTGGGACCAGTCCATGAGGGGTGGACAGATTGTACCCCATGAAGGATTTGTAGCAGACACACTCCCTCTGCATGCTACAGAGTTCAGCGAAGCATTCTGCATCTCTAGCCCTAAACAAGCAAGCAAACAAATAAATCTTATCCTAATTTTGCAGAAGAGAACATTGGATTTGGGTGATCAAAGGCCAAAATTTTCAAACTCAGATGACAGAAGATTGGGTCCCTAAATCCATACTTAGGGAAACAAATAAAAGTAGCCTGAAATTCAGAAGTATTGTGCTCTTATAGCTTGAATTGACTTGAACTGATTTTGTAAGGGATGCTTACTGCACATGGTAGCCCCACACCTTACAAAGAGAGATAATCCATTGCCCAGTTTAAGGTATGTTTTGGTCAAGAAGATCATTTCTCACTCCTGCAACATAGTTGCAATTTAGAACCAGATTTCTTCCCTCTTGAATTTTTCAGCTTCTTGGAAAATATTCAACAAATAAAAATCGTGAAGGGATTTTTTTTATATAAATCCTAAACATGAACTCTGAACATCAGTGGTAGTATTGCTACCAATTTCAAATTGATAATCCATTCTAGATTTTATATCCTTTTTAAACACTGGCATTTTGTAATTTATTTTGCAAGGCTGCAGTTAGGTGGCTAATGGAGAAAGGTTTACAGCTTGATATAAGTTTTAGGCTAGTTTCTAGAGCTCAACTTCATTCTACAAGCCTTCTGAGGTGAATTTGAACCTCAGTCTAATTGAAAGTGACCCAAGTTTTCTCACCCTTGCCTGCAAGCAGGTCTTCATATGTCCTTTTATTTTGAGACAGAATCTAACTAAAACGTGATTTTACACAGATTCCTTTTGTCAGATGTTCCCGGTATTCCATCTAAACTGATCTATGCATTCACAGTGAAGCTTCATTAAAGATCAGGCCAAGCAGTCTTTAAAAAGTACAGGGCTTCAATGATAGACAGATGGTGGCTTTCATGATGTCAGGAAGTGTCAAATATTATGGTTGGCTTCAGAATGATGGCAACTATCCAAACAGATTGAGAAACAGACAGAAAGAGCAAGAACACCATTTGTTGTATTTAGATACATTGTGAACAGAAGGAAGCAAGACAGAGCATACTTTTACACATCTTTTTCCCACTCCTTGCGAAAACAATTTAGGATTTGTTATGTTATATTAGCCCTTTCATTATGCAAAAACATGTGAAAGCCAGAGATGCTGATAAAAGAATTTGCTTCCATTGTGACTTTCTGTGAAGTGTTTTTATTTGCATTTCTGCAATGCTGTTTTTTTTTAAAACGTCAGAAGTACTTAATGTTAGAGACAGACCGAACACTCAGTTTTGACATTTTTCAGGAGTAGATCTGTGCTATTGAAATAGTGTACAAGAGAAGTTACATGCTCTCCAGGGTTCCTATTCAGGAACTTAAACTTAAGTACATGCTTCAGTACTTTCCTGAATAGGGATGGCCTTACATACATGTTTAGATGCTTTTCTGATATGGGACCAAAGGGGATTTTAAAATGCAGTAGGCTTCACTTGCTAAGAGGCTTCTGTTTACTGGTAGACAAATACTAAGGCAAGATCAAGCAATCTGCTCTGTGCCTGCACGGAGCCCCACTGAATTCACTGAGTCAAAAATTGATTTTACCAGTTCTGTCCCTCAGCACAGGGGTAGATGTCACCATTAAGGGAATAGGGAAGAGCACAGTCCTGTATTAGAGCTTCATCCTGTACCTTGGAAATCAATGGCGTGTTTGCCATTGACCTCAGTGGGAACAGGAGCAGGCCTTAGAGCAGGAGGATGAACTAGATGACCCAGGATGCCCTTTCCATCCCTATTACCTACACTAGGGGTGTATAATTGTGACCACTGCTTTCGTAAATACTCCACCCTAGCTGTTTTCATGAATTACACTTATACTAAAATATGGGCTTTAGAAGCCTGATTCAGCATTGGGGCTACCGTGTGGGCATAGGGTCATGAGAGTGGAAGGAGGATTCAAAAATTCTTTCCCTCTTGTGCGTGTGTTTATGTGCTAGTCAAAATTACAGCCATCGTGCAGGCATCTGGTCCCAAGAGGGATCGGATCTTTGCCCCACCTCTACACTGGTCTGCAGGTCAGACCTCTTAAGGGATGTAGCAGTGGCTGTATTCCTCCTGTGCATTAGGATACTCTAGGAGAGAGGGCGCTTGCTTCTGTGCTAAAGCAGGCACAATGTCTCCAGGAGCTCCTCCTGGCACAATGCAGCTCCACCCTTCTCCCCACATGGGGTGGAACTATGAAGCCCAACCAAGCCCATGTTCAACTACACTCTTAGTCATGTGGTTCTGTTTGGATGCTTTGGCACTGTTTGCTTTACAAGTAGTGGAAGGAGATTGGGGTCAGAGAGAGAAAGAAGAATGTGAGAGTCTGTTGGCAAGAGAGCTCCAAAAGCTATGAACTAGGATAATGTGTGTCTTTGTGCTTAGCTAAGCATTTCTGTTATACTGATCACCATATCATTTCCATATAAACTCTCCTTCCCACCTCACTGCCTGCATGCAATGTCTACTTGGGTCCCAAAGAATTATCCAAGCTATCCACATTTTAGAGGGGAAATGTGTGTTTACACTGATAATAATTAAACCCTTTTCTTTTAAAATAAATGACCAAATCCCTTCTTTCCTTTTGCTTTCTCTCAATTCAACAGTAGAGTAGCTGAATACATGGAACAGTCATGTAAGAACAATTGACACATCTAAAGTATAACGAACATTGACAAACAGACTAGCAATTAGGAACTCCTGTAAGCAGAATCCTTTTGCTGTATGTAAACAAAACAAAACTGCAGATTGCATCTTAGGCCACATCAACACTACCACATATGTTGGCAAAATTTATGCCGCTCAGGGGTGTGAAAAACCACCTCCCCTAAGTGACATAAGTAGTAGTGTGCACAGTGCTATGTCAGCGGGAGAGCGTTTTCTGCTGTCGTAGCTGCTGCCACACGTTGGGGGTGATTTAATTATACTGATGGGAGAGTGTCTCCCAGTCATGTCGGCATAGAGTGGCTAGATGAGAGATCTTACAGCGGCACTAGTGAAGACATAATCTTAGTCAAGGGACAGCAAACAGGGGAGTTTGAGTGGAACAGGAGGAGGTCCAACCTGCTGAACACAGTGAGAGTACTAATCTTGGGGTGAATGAGCTTGTTTGACTGTTTTGTTTTTTCCTTTCTTTCAGGTTACTTAAAGTTACAGTGTCAGCTGGGATTGACTGTTTGGGGACTGTTTGATCCTTTGTTCCCTTGATCATCTTCGATCAGCCTGGATCAGCCTTGTGATTACCCTCCTCCTGTGTGATTAAAGAGGGGGTAGGGCTGACTTAAGAAAGAAGGGCTTAAAATCCAGAGGCCAAAATGACCAAGGGGAGCTAGCAGATAGGGGACAGCAAAGAGGGGAGTTTGAGTGGGAGTTTGTGGGAAGAAGATGTAATATAATCGCTATGGTTAGGAAAGGCTGCATCATCAGTGCCAGTGCTGCCCCGTCTCCTCCACCTGCACAGACAGAGAACCTGACCATGGATGCTTCTACCCAGATCCTGATGTGGATTTGCAGAGACTGTGGTCTGCTTTTCCCACTCACAGAAAGCCAGGCTGTGGAGACTGTCCAGTGTGAAAAGTGTCTGCTGGTGGAATAGCTCAGGAAGCAGGCAGGAGAGCTACAGAAGAAGATGGATAGGATGAGAAATGTCTGTGCACATGAGAAATTCATCAAGAATATTCATATGGAGACATCCAAGGCTGAGGAAGCTATCCACATAGAGACAGCTGCTGTCACACCATGGGGAGAGGAGGATACAGCTCTGTCACAGGGAAGATACTGGCTGCCAGTTACTTCTGGTGGCAGGCAATGCTCCACCTCTACTCCTAACCTATTACATAGTGATGGAGAACCGTTGTGCTATCCTAGCAATGAGGAATCTCCCCCGAAGGTGAAGGAGGAGGAGCTCTATGTCCCCAAGGCTGGGAGGATCATGGCCACTACTCTCTAAAGGAAATGTAGGGTAGTGGTGGTTGGTGACTCTCTTCTGATGGTGATGTAGGCACCCATCTGTCGGCCTGACATGGCATCCCAGAAGGTGTGCCTGCCGGGGGCCTGTATCCAAGATATTACAGAGGGATTGTCAAGGATCATTTGGCGCTCTGACTACTACCCCTGCTACTCATCCTTGTGGGCACTAATGATACTGTGAGGTATGACCCTGAGTACATCAGAAGTGACTACAGAGCTCTTGGACTAAGCGTGAAGGAGCTGGAGACGTAGGTGGTGTTCTCTTCAATCCTTCTGGTCAAGGGTAGGGGCCCAGGTAGAGAGGATGCATCCTGGAGAGGGATGCATGGCTGCGCAGATGGTGTTTCTGGGAAGTCTTCAATAACCTTGAATATGGGATATTGTTCTGGGAAGAAGGACTGCTAAGTAGTGATGGGTTCCACATACCAAGAAAGGGGAAGAGTATCTTCAGATATAGACTGGCTAACCCAGTGAGGAGGGCTTTAAACTAGGTTTGATGGGGGCAGGAGACAAAAGCCCTCAGGTAAATCAAAAACATGGAGACCTGGGAGAAGGGTCAGAATCTGGGGTGACCATGGGCAATTATATCAGGGACAAAGGAGAGATAAGTGGGAACCCAGAGGGGAAATCAAACCAGTATTTTAGATGTCTGTATACTAAATGCAAAAAGTATGGGGAATAAGAACAAACCAGACAAACTAGTTAATAAACACAACTATGACATAGATGGCCTCACAGGGATTTGGTCGGATACTATACATGACTGGAATAATGGTAGAGATGGGTACAACTTTGCTCAGGATGGGCAGGGAAGGAGAAAAAGGAGGAGGTGTTGCCTTGTATATCAAAGACCTATATGCTTGCACTGAGGATGAGGTGGAAATAGGAGACAGACTTGATGAAAGTCTCTGGGTTAGGATAAAAGGGGTAAAAAAAAAGGGTGATTTCATGATAGGGGTCTACTACAGACCAGCTAACAAGGAAGAAGAGCTAGATGAGGTCTTTTAAAAACAATTTAAAAAGTCATCCAAAGCACTGGACTTGGTGATGATGCGGGACTTCAGACATCAGTTGGGAAAATACAGCAGGGCACAGATTATCCAACAAGTTTTTGGAATGCATTGGAGACATCTTTTTATTTCAGAAGGTGGAGAAAGAAATGAGGGGAGAGGTTGTTCTTGGCTTAATTTTGACAAATGGGGGGAACTGGTTGAGAATTTGAAAGTGAAAGGCAGCTTGGATGAAAGTGATCATGAAAGGATAGAACTTATGATTCTAAGGAATGGTAGGAGCGAAACCAGCAGAATAAAAATAATGAATTTCAAGAAGGCAGACTTCAGTAAAATCAGGGAGCTTGTACATAAGATCCCATGGAAAGCAAGCCTAAGGGGAAAAAACAATTTGAAAGAGTTGGCAGTTTTTCAAAGAGACATTATTAAGTTCACAAAAGCAAAGTATCCCACTGCATAGGAAAAAGATAGGAAATATGACAAGAGACCACCCTGGCTTACCTGGTAGATCTTTAATGATCTAAAACTAAAATTACAAAGGATTAATATAAAAAACACAACACAAGCATGTAGGGACAAAATTAGAAAGGCCATATCACAAAATTAGATTAAACTAGCTAGAGACATAAAGGGTAACAAGAAAACATTCTACAAACACATTAGAAGCAAGAGGAAAGATCAAGGAAAAGATAGGCCCTTTACTCAATGAGGGGGAAAAGACAAATAACAGAAAATGTGGAAACAGCGGAAGTGCTAAGTCTTATTTGTTTCAGTTTTCACCAAAAAGGTTAGTAGCAATAGGATGTCTAACATAGTATGCCAGTGAAAATAAGATAGGATCTAAGGCTAAAATAGGGAAAGAACATGTTAAAAATTACTTAAGGCCTGATGAAATACACCCTAGAATACTCAAGGAGCTGACTGAGTAGATAGCTGAGCCACTATGAATTATCTTCAAAAACTCACAGAAGACTGGAGAGATTTCAGAGGACTGGAAGAGGACAAACATAGTGCCAATCTATAAAAAGGGGAATAAGAACAACCCAGGGAATTACAGACCAAACAGCTTAATTTCACTACCTGGAAAGATAATGGAGCAAATAATCAAGCAATCAATTTGCAAACACCTAGAAGATAATAAGGTGATAAGTAACAGTCAACATGGATTTGTAAAGAACAAATCATGTCAAAAGCAACTAATAGCTTTTTTTGACAGGGTAACAAGCCTTGTGGATGGGAGGAAGCAGTAGATGTGGCTTTTGCTCTTGTCTTGTATGATCTTCTCATAAACAAACTAGGGAAATATAGCCTAGATGGAACTACTATAAGGTGGGTCATAACTAGTGTAAAACTGTTCCCAGAGAGTAGTTATCAGTGGTTCACTGTCAAGCTGGAAGGGCATATTGAATGGGATCCCACAGGGATCAGTCCTAGGTTCAATTCTGTTCAATGTCTTCATCAATGATTTAGATAATGGCATACAGAGTACACTTAGAAAGATTGCAGACAATACCAAACTGGGAGGGGTTGCAAGTGCTTTGGAGGATAGGATTATAATTCAAAATGATCTGGATAAACTGGAGAAATGGTCTGAAGTAAACAGGATGAAATTCAAAGTACTCCATGTAGGAAAGAACAATCAATTGCACACATACAAAATGGGAAATGACTGCCTAGGAAGGAGTACTGCAGAAAGGGATCTGGAGGTTATAATGGATCACAAGCTAAATATGAGTCAACAGTGTAACACTGTTACAAAAAAAGTGAACATCATTCTGGGATGTATTAGCAGGAGTGTTGTAAACTAGACATGAGAAGTAATTCTTCCACTCTATTCTGTACTGATAAGGCTCTAACTGGAGCATTTGTGTCCAGTTCTGGGCACCACATTTCAGGAAAGATGGGGAGAGATTGGAGAAAGTGTGGAGGAGAACAACAAAACTGATTAAAGGTCTAGAAGACATGACCTATCGTGAAAGATTGAAAAAACTGGGTTTGTTTAGTCTGGAGAAGAGAAGACAGTGAAGGGACATCATAACAATTGTCAAGTACTTAAAGGTTGTTACAGGGAGGAGGATAAAAAAAATTTTTCTTAACTTCTCAGGATAGGACAAGAAGCAATGCACTTAAACTGCAGCAAGAGAGGTTCAGGTTGGAAATTAGGAAAAACTTCCTGTCAGAGTGGTTAAGCACTGGAACAAATTGCTTACAGAGGCTGTGGAATCTCTGTCATTGGAGGTTTTGAAGAACAGTTTAGGCAAACACCTGTCAGGGATGCTCCAGTTATTACTTAGTCCTGCCTTGAGTGCAGGGGATTGGACTAGTTGACCTATTAAGGTCCCTTCCAGTCCTACACTTCTATGATTCTTAATTTTGGCTTATTAAGGTGCAGTATACAAAGAACTGTGCACAATATAGTGATTTAATTTTATCAGTTTGCTGCATTTGTTGTGGAATTCCAAGTTCCCAATTTGAACTCTGGATTCTTTTAAGAATTCCTATTGCTGTCCCTGGTCTATCCAAATAAGGGCAAACAGTGTACCTTGGCTTTAAGATCTCATCTATTTTACTAGCCTTTGCTTGAGCAGTTTTCACATGCAGTCACGATATTATGCGCTCAAAAATGGAGGTATACAATTATGTGCATTTCTGCCTGCAGATCTCAGGTCTCCATTAAAAAGTTGTGGCCCAAAATATCCCATCAGATTTTTCAAGAGTAAAGGTTTTCCACAACATCCATAGCCAAATTTCTTGGGGCCCATTAAAAACTAAGAGCCCAGCATTATCTCTAGTGTAAATGCTCAATAAATTGTAAATATAATGATATACATGGAAGGTCTCAGAAAGTTAGGGCATATCTACACTGCAATGAAAAACTCGAGGCTGGCCTGTGTTAGCTGACTCTGGCTCGTGGGGTTCAGGCTAAGGGTTGATGTTTGGGCTTGGGCTGGAGCCCAGTCTCTAGGATCCTGTGAGGTGGGAGGGTCCCAGAGTTTGGACTGAAGCCCAAGCCTGAACATCTACACTACAATTAAACAGCCCTGTAGCCGAAGCCTGAATGTCTACAGCACAATTAAATAGTCATTCAGCCTGAAACCCGTGAGCCTGAGTCAGCTGGCAAGGGCCAGCCGAGGGTTTTTCATTGTAATGTAGATATACTCTTACAGACCCATTTCCACAGCCCAGCAGCATCTCTGGGGTTTCTTTCATTGAGAAGCATGAAGAACACTTCAAGTTATGCTGACTAGGGCTGTGAGACAATTCCTGCAGTCCTAGGAATAAAGAGTCACATTCTATAGGCCCTTTGTAGACTCTAGCCCTAACCCCCATTGCAAAGGACTCCCTGACTTGCTGAAGTCCTCAGTGAGTGTAGCTGAGATGTAACTGTTTCCTGTGCCACGTTCTCTGTGGTCCCTGGAGATGTGTTGGTGGCAAGAAAGCATGGGTACGAGGAGTGGCTGGAGTGCTCTGGCTATATTCAGCTAATGGGATAGTTCCTTAGGGACTGTTGCCAATGGGCACAAGTTAGAGTGGTTTGGTTCACTTATGCAGGTAGTTTCTATCTAATTCATTTCCTAACTCTCTATAAAATAGTGATTCATTAATTATACAGAAAATGTCCACAAATATTCATTAAAGTTACTAATTTGCTTTGGCCATTGTCACCCAGAAACCATTTGAGTTTACTTAATATGAACATACAAGCAATTGAATTTTACTGGCAAAAATATTCATAGAAAGCAAATAGTGAAGTCTCATGCATGAATATTTGTGGAAACTTTATTTTATTTTATTTTTCACACTCAATCAGTTAGGGAACATAGACAGTATCATATGACCTGTTTGATCAATCGCAACTAAGCAACACAGTTTGAATTTAAAATATTTGCAATCAGTTTACAGACTAAAAATTGAAGTCTATTTAAATGAGGGATAAGTTTGAGGAAATCATGATCTTCTAATGGATATTCCATGAGGGAAAAAAAGAGGCCAAATTAGTCAAAGAAATTATGCACTGTGAATAATTCACTCAGCTCTACCATCAAGCAATAAACAATCAGCAGCAAGGTTTTAATTCAAAACACTTAACTAAGAAAACAACTAATAGCTCTTTCCTTTTCTGCCTGTCAGAGAGCGAAATTCTTAGCCAAATTGCTTTTACAAAAACTTAACTTCCTTGTTCACTAGTTTTATTCAGTTTATCATAACAAAAAATAAACTCTTAGGGCTGATTCTGATCTTATTTACATTAGTACATATTCACTAATTTACACTATTGTGTATTCACTAATGGATTTACTCCTCCCGATTTACTGCTAGTCTCAGCAAATCACAATTTACTTTCCTGGAGAATATTCCCTCATCCAAACCTTTTCTTGATAAATACTCTGTGTTTCAATATTTTCCTTCTACAGGAATCACAGTATTTAACTTCCTTTCATAAGCTCCCAACCCACACTTCCTTCTTTTACCTTAGCACTAGATTTTAGGGAAGAAAGAATTATTTTCATAATCCCTGAGAAAAGAATCAAACCAAACCTCTATTCTGCATCCTGAGGTCAAATATGTAAGGTGTATGACGAGAAGTTGGTGGAAGCTTGGTGGCTCAGAAACCTCTCCTTCACCCTGGGGATAGCACTGGAGCACCGATGCAGCTCCTGCCTCATGCAGGGTCAGACCACTGGCCAAGCACTGGACCCTACCATTGACTCATTCCCTCACAATTCCTTTCGGTACATCGGTAAAGATGGTGGACTCAGAATTACATTGGGATCCCTCTCCACACTCTGCTCATCTAAGTACCGATTCCACTGCAGCCAGGGCTTGAGGAAATAGCCTACAGGGAGGAAAACATCCTCCTGCTCACAATCTGAGATGTGCAGTATTATACTTAACTGGCTACATTTTATACTGTTTCTTGAGCTTCAGTTAATCAACAAACAGAACATGCCCAGGCTAAAGAGCCTCAGAACATTGCTTCATAGCAATATTGCAGGTTTGCTAGACATTTAAGGGCTACATAGCTGCTACTCAAGTCCTTCTATTTCTGGTTTAGGAACTCAACCGAATTAAAGGAACAGTCCTTCTCTTCCCCCCCCCCCCAATTTACAAAGGCAACTAACCCTGATACCATTAGAATGTTGTGGAGCCCTGTTCTTTTAGAATATTAATTGTCATGTGAAGATGAAAAAGAATAACAGAAAAAGTCACTTTCTTCTGATATTGAACTCAGAACCATACAAAAAAAAATATTTTCTCAGACTATTTTAGACTATATGCTCTTTGCAGCAGGGATCATCTTTTTGTTCTGTGGTTTATACAATTTCTAGTATAATGGGGTCCTTGTCCATGACAGGAGCTCATAGGCACTACAGTAATACGAATAATAAAATCATCCTACAGTCTCTGCCAAGAATATTCCTAGCTCCCTACAGCTTAGCTTCCTTCTATAAATTTAAAGAAACTCTACATATACCCTCAGTTGTGTAACTTTAACAAATGGGTGCTGAGTTGATGGTATATTCACACCTACTTATTGCAGTCCTGTGTTTGGTGAATAACATGAGACTGGACTGTTTTGTATAGAGTTATGGTAAACACGTTTGAAAAAATGGGCAAAGTAATTCTATGCAATGATTCCACATTAACACAAGAATATTGAAAACGGCTGCTCCTCTAATTAATAGATTGAGTGTTTATCTTCTTTTCTTGTTCAAAATGTCAATACTGTTCCATTACAACACAAGCAGGAGACACTTTGATCTAGACAATAAAACAAGATATCTCAATCAGTACTAAGTAGCAGCTGCCCTTAATGATTTAAAAAATAAAACAGAAAATATAAAAAAACCCTATTATATCATATGTCATGACCATATATTTTGACAAGACTTGACATATGACATGTCATATTATGCACTAATATTACTAATGTCATGAAATGTACAAATAAAGAATATACACATTTTAAAAATTCTAGACAATAATTTCATTTTGAAACAAAATTTTGAATTTTTTCCTTATAGGATATTTAAAAAATTATTCATTTTTGTTCTGATGAAATGTCACTATTTTCCTCTAGTTTCAATGTGGCATGTACCATAACCTGTCATTACTGCTTAAATTAATGGTACATAAAATATAAAATTTAAAAAAGAACTGGATAAATTCATGAAGGCTAAGTCCATTAATGGCTATTAGCCAGGATGGGTAAGGAATGGTGTCCCTAGCCTCTGTTTGTCAGAGGGTGGAGTTGGATTGCAGGAGAGAAATTACTGATCATTGCCTGTTAGGTTCACTCCCTCTGGGGCACCTGGCATTGGTCACTGTCAGTAGACAGGATACTGGGCTGGATGGACCTTTGGTCTGACCCAATATGGCCCTTCTTATGTTCTTATGTTAAAACCTTGGAGAGTTCATTTTATTCAATAGAGGTAAGCACTCCTCTATACCTGTGCAGTATCTGACAGGGAAGAAGGAAGTCAGAAAGGGTGTACTTTTTCCAATGACATTTGCGCCTTTACTCAGATTTTCACATCTGATCTAAAGCCCATATTCTATACAATGTGTGAGACAAGGAGGAACAGTTTCAACAAGAGAAACTGAGGGATTGCCACATCTGAATAGTGCAGAGGTTGGGTTCCTCACCTGAGAGGTAGCAGATCCTTTGTCAAATCTCTTTTCTTCAGCAGGTGGAGCGGAGACTTGAATAGGGCTCGCCCACATCCTGTATGAGTGCTGTAATGACGGGGCTAAAAGTTATAAGGGAGTGTAACATTCCCCTTTGGTGTTATCTGGACCGGTGATCTGCTAAGTCACTCCAATCCTTGATTCTGGGAGCCAGCCTTACCCTACTCTACTGTGAGAATCCCTACTCCTGGGCTGTTCATGGACTGCCTTTGGCATGTAAGCTGCTCCCAGCTACTTGCAACTGAATGACACTAGCCCATATCTCCAGTCCCAGACACAACCCTAGGAAACTCCATCTTGCAGTGTCCAGTTATACCCGCTGGATGCTGCAAGCTTATATGAGTTTGTCGATTTAACAAAGAAATTGATATATACCAGGTTTGTTATCCCAAGGGGAGTCTCTGACATGCTTCAAACCAAACACACTGCTTCAGTTAGAATAAACAAACAGCTTTATTAACTAAAAAGATAGATTCTAAGTGATTGTAAGTCAAAGCATAACAAGTCAGATTTGGTCAAATGAAATAAAACCAAAATGCATTCTAAGCTGATCTTAACACTTTCAATGTCCTCACAAACTTCTCACCACAGGCTAGCTGGTTGCTCTTCAGCCAGGCTCTCCCCTTTGATCAGCACTTCAGTTGCTTGGTGTGGTGTCTGTAGATGGAGATGGAAGAGAGTGAGAGAGCATGGCAAACGTCTCCCCTTTTATCATGTTCTTTCTTCCCTCTTGGCTTTGCCCCCCCCCTTCAGAGTCAGGTGAGCATTATCTCATCACAGTCCCAAACTGACCAAAGGATTGGGGAGGGAGAGGTGTGTGACTCCCTTGAGAGTCTAACAGATTCTTTTGTTGTTGCCTAGGCTAGGGTCCTTTGTTCCTGTGAGGTTGGGCTGGGTTTGTCCCACACATGCCCTGATGAGATGTGAACTGCCCCTCTGTTCTTGGAGAGTTTTTGCCTTGGCTTGCTTTAAGCCATGAGGATACATTTTCAGTCTCATAACTATATACATGAAATTATAACCTATAAACTTTCTATAACCTTATTGGAACAATTACTATAACATCACAATAACAACCATGCTCAGTGCATCATGAGCCTTCCAAAGACACCCAACATGCCAAACTTTGCATTGGATACCACACAATCATTTTATAAAGATGAACATGGGAGTGTAGGGTGTTCCCCTGAGGTACAGAGCATCACAGGGAGGCAGCCTTCATTACTATGAGCGGGACTGACATTTAATTTACTTTATTTATTTGGATTTTTTAAAATGCACCCATTTAATGCTCTTGGATATACGTAGTCTCCCTCGCACTGATAGGAAAACAAGCCCATCAGTGATCCAAACTGCATCAATATAAATACTTAAATTTGTTTTCACACAGGACATTAAACATAAATAACTGTCCTGGTTTTATGCCGAAGCAAATTTACCAGCAAACACCTACTTGGCATTGCACAGGACAGAGCCTTTCCCTAGCCCCAAAGATTTGGAATTTAAGGCTTAGCTGTGAGCCACCTTATGCAAGAATATGGGCGAACAAGGTACCCTCTTACTCCCTTGCACAGGCTTAGTGCAGGGATTCTCAAACTGTAGGGACCCCAAAGTGGGTCACGACCCCATTTTAATGGGGTCACCAGGGCTGGCATTAGACTTGCTGGGGCCCAGGGCTGAAGGCGAAGCCCAAGCCCCACCACCTGGGGCCAAAGCCAGAGGACTTCAGCCCTGAGTGTCATGGCTCAGCTTACAGGCTCCCCACCTGGGGCTGAAGCCCTTGGACTTTGACTTCCCTGCCTGGGGCAGTGGGCTTGGCCTTTGCCCTCCCCTGCCTTCTTGGGTCATGTAGTAATTTTTGGTGTCAGAAAGGGGTCGCAGTGCAATGAAGTTTGAGACTCCCTGGCTTAGTGTATGAACAGGATGGACAGCAGCTGCTGTAGGGCAGTTCTTGGTGCATGTGGGAACCACGTTGTTACTCTCAGTCACAATCTGGTCCTGAGTCTGTTCCTAGGGCAACACAACTCAAAGTTGCCCATGCATAGGGCAGGTGACATAGACAAAGTGAACACTTAGTGTTATCCCAGTCCTGAGCTCCTTGGCTCTTCCAGGCTTAGTGTGAAAATAAGACAATCAAGCCAATAGCTGGAAGTATCATGTACTGTATACATGTGGTAAAATACCCTGAAACCTTTTAATTAACTGTAACACTTTCAATGAAAAGGTTAAAAATTACCTGCTAAATGTTCAGCTTCTTTTCTTTTTGAAAGCCAGACACTGTCATAAATAATATCACCTGACTCTATTAGTGACCTTACTAACTCATGTATAGAACAACTAATAAAAAATAAGATGTCAAGCCATCAGACTGTCTTATACCTCAGTATAATTCCAAAATGCAATACTATCTAAAATTCAAGTGAGTTTTAAGATGATTCTGGATACTTAACTTTCAAGACATAATTTAAAGTACTAATGTTTAATTGTGCCTTGCAAGAGCTGTCTCAACAGAAGACTTGATTATACCTAAACCAAGGCAGAATGATATTAAAATCATGCTGCATAGTAATTTAAATCTGACCCAGCACTGATGCAGTTCCAGAAAGAATGGCATTGTCTTCCTGAGAGCCATTTATTTATATTTTGCACAAACCCGATAGTTACTGAAAAAGCCTGCAAGGACATAGACTCTCAGAAAGAGCAGTGGATATCTGGAAAGCCTCTGATTTTTTTAAACCACTGGATTCCCTTCATAGGCAGGCAACAGGGAACTAATGCACCTTAAATATATTTTAATATATTTCATACAAATTCCCTTTTAACATTTCTACAATGTTTGATAATATTCAGCTTAACCAAAGGCCATATAGTAAAGGCAAATATGGAGAGCAGTTGATAAATTACATCTGTTAACAGGCACCTGTATCTATTACCCAAGAAATTATGTCAGAGATGAATGCAGTGCCAATGCCATGCTGCCACTAACTCAGGCAACAAAGATGAAATCATCAAACCTGCTTCAGCCCCTTTATGGTGGTAAAAGGGCCAGAGTGGTGTGAGAGGCTCTAAAATCCACAGGGGAAGCTTATTCCAGAGCAGGCCCTGCAGAAGATAGCCATTTGGCTTGGGGGTAGAAGTCTGGGGCAGATCTTTAGTGCACAGTATTGCAGGGTTTCCAGGCAGTTGACTGACCTAGAGGACAGCTCTTGGAGGCTGTCATTGTAACTTAGGCAAGACAGCAAGACTGTCTGAATTATGCCAGCGGACTCACCAGCCCCTGGAACACCCAAGGCTCAGGAGAGCAGAAAGGTGGCTTAAACTCATGTTAGCCCCTGTCTCTACCCAGGTCATGAGTTCTGAGCTGCACCTCTTGCAGGCACAGAATCTTCCCCCAATTCTGTAGCTGCTGTGTGCCTGGAACTGCCAATGATAGGAATTGTGTGGGAAAGAGCTGCAGAATCTTCAGAGCATTTGAAGGGCAGAAAAAAGCCTGTTTCATTTACTTCAATGGAGTTACTCGTGATCAACACCAATGTAAGTGAGATCAGACTCAGGCCCATACAATATGAATTATCAAGGTATGGTTTTATAACTCGAGCTGGTTGAAACTCAAAATTTCTGTTTCATGGGATATTTTGACATTTCAAAATTTGTTTTCAGTCTGAATCACAACAAAAAACAATTAAAAAAAATATCCCATGAAATGACAATTCCAAACCATTTCCACATAGAAGATTTCATTTTGGAAAAATTTCAAAATGTAATTTCAAAACAAAATTTTCTTTAGTTTTTTTTAATTTTTATGTTATTTCTATTAGTTTTACATTATTTCATGACATATACACAATACATAATATTACATAGTGATATAATCTCAAGTCATGTCAGAATGTGGCGTTAGAAAAGTTTTTTGAGAACTGCACTATGGAATATATGAAACTCTGCATCTTGCAGACAAGTTTTGGCTCTGAGAACTGCACTATGGAATGCTAAGAGACTGTGAGATTTTGATTTGTCACAGCTACAGGCATAGTTAATTTTCAGCAGACTTCGCGGAATCTGAAATCCTAATTTTTCTAAGAATGCCATGGCTTGTGAACAAAATACTTTATTATAAATAGATAAGTCAACCAAATAGAGTAAATATACAATATCATACTAGAAAAATAAACAAATTGCAATGATTTGATAACATTGTAACTGTTTCTGAAACAGGAAAAATGTAGGCTCAGCCTCCTCTTCACTGGAAAGCTGATTCTAACTAGTGCTAAGACCCTTCTCATAGATTATTAGGGCCTCACCAAATTCATGGTCCATTTTGGTCAATTTCATGATCATAGGATTTTTAAAATAGTAAAAATCATGATTTCAGCTATTTAAACCTGAAATTCCACAGTGTTGTAATTGTAAGGATCCTGACGCAAAAAGAAGTTGGGGGAGGGAGCGGTGTTGCAAGGTTATTGTGTGTGTGCGGGTGGGGGGCGGGGGGTTGCAGTACTGCTACCCTTACTTTTGTGCTGCTGCCTGCAATGTTGGGGCCTCAGTCAGCAGCTGCCACTTTCCGGCTGCTCAGCTCTGAAGGAAACAGCACAGAAGTAAGGGTGGCATGGTATGGTATTGCCATCTTTACTTCTGCGCTGATGCTGGAGGGATGCTGCCTTCAGAGCTGGGCGCCTGGCCAACAGCCTCCGCTCCCTGGCTATCCAGCTCTGAAGGCAGCACAGAAGTAAGGGTGTCAATACCACAACCTCCCTTAAATAACTTTGTGACTTCCTTCAACTCCCTTTTGGGTCAGGACCTGCAATTTGAGAAACACTGGTCTCCCTCTGTGAAATCTGTATAGTATAGGGTAAAGCATACAAAAGACTAGATTTCATGGGCGGGGGGGACCAGATTCCATGGTGCGTGATGTGTTTTTCATGATCATCAATTTAGTAGGGCCCTATAGATTATAGACTGTCAAGGAAACTTTACATACTGAATATTGAATGATGACTTAATCAATCTCCTGGCTAGTGTGCAGGTCAGTGATACTCCAAGAATATTCTGTATATATAAATTCAATTACATCATCAATTTTTTAAAAAGTCAAATGTCTATGGGTGCTTTCTAGATTTATTTAAGTTAGGGCTTGTCTCGATGAACAGCTAGTGTGTGGCAAGCTGGGATATAAATCTACAGCACACTAGCCTGCCATGCACTAACTGTCCATGTGGACCCTGTTACCATGCACTGAAAGTTCCTTAATGAACTTTGATCTACTCCACTTTGAAACAGGAGTAAGTCATTGTGCACTCTGGAAGTTTTAGTGCATGGCAGGCTAGTGCGCTGTAGATTTACACCTCAGTTTGCTCCTTGCTAACTTTTCATCTAGACAAGCCCTTAGAGATAGAAAAAAACATCGTAGACAATTTAGCCTAACACCCCACAATGCAAAATTGCTCAGGAGATTTGCTAGTGCTTTCTAGAGTCCACATTTAAATGTCTCATGTAATAGTGCCTTAGGAGACTATTTCACACTCTAACAGATCTCCCTGTTAGGTCTTATCCCCCCAACATTCAGCCAAAGCTTTCCTTTGCTTAATGTCATCCCAATATTCCGAGATGTAACAGATCTGATTCCTTAGCATTTTCAGTTGAGAAATTCTAGAATTCTGGCCAGTCGGGGCTTGCAGGGCAGAGACAGGGGAAAGAGAACATCTTCCTGGTGAATATACAGAATATGCAGTCAAAAAAGTGAACAGAATGTTGGGAATCATTAAGAAGGGATAGATAAGACAGAAAATATTATACTGCTGCTATATAAATCCATGGTTTGCCTACATCTTGAATACTGCATGCAGATGTGATCCCAGAATTTCAAAAAAGACACATTGGAATTGGAAAAGTTCAGAAAAGGGCAACAAAAATGATTACGGGTATGGAACAGTTTCAATATGAGGAGAGATTAATATGACTGGGACTTTTCATCTTGGAAAAGAGATGACTAAGGGGGGATATGATAGAGGTCTATAAAATCAGGGCTGGTGCGGAGAAAGTAAATAAGGAAGTGTTATTTACTCCTTCTCATAACACAAGAATTAAGCATCACCAAATTAAATTAATAGGCAGCAGGTTTAAAACAAACAAAAGGAAGTATTTCTTCACACAACACATAGTTAACCTGTGGAACTCCTTGCTAGAGGATTTTGTGAATGCCAAGACTATAACTGGGTTCAAAAAAGAACTAGATACGTTAATGGAGGATTGGTCCATCAATGGTTATTAGCTGGGATGGGCAGGGATGGTGTCCCTAGCCTCTGTTTGCCAGAAGCTGGGAATGGGTGACAAGGCATGGATCACTTGATGATTACCTGTTCTGTTCATTCCCCAAGGTACCTGGCATTGGCCACTGTCAGAAAACAGGATACTGGGCTAAATGGACCTTTGGTCTGACCCAGTAGGGCCGTTCTTAGGTTCTTATGTACTGTTTGAACAGCTGGGAAACACCATAATTAGTCTAGTCCCATCCAAGTTTAGCATAGTCACAAAGCCAGCATTTAGCCGAAACGTTTCTCTGTAGGATTTCATTGCTTTGCTTTTATTCATAGCTGAGAGCCTAGCCCATGGCAACCTGTGCCACAGTTAATGAAAATTGAAAAGTTACATTGTATATTGTCCTTCAGGGTAAAAAAAATATAACATCTACTTTATCTACAAAGACTGTCTCATTCCAGCTGCTGTGTTGAGGGAGTGAACAGCACATAAGGCATATGCATTATCCAAGTATCTCTGTCCCCATAGAATGGATGAAAGAATGTTTTCTGGGCATAGATCTCTGTTTTTTTGGAGATGTGTTATGATAATTTGTTGTTTGTACTAGAATGTGCCATAAAGAAGGTTTTACGCGTAACGTTCAGATTGAAAGATGGTACCCACAAATCCTACTGTAAAGGGATGGATTCCATTCTTTAAACTGATTCTTATTAGGGTAATATTTAAAGTACTAAATAACAAAGAACAATTTCACTGTATATGAGGCCATCCCTGTCTTATATTAAGAGCTAAAGTACTGTGGCTCCAATTCTTTACTAAATCTGACCTGACCAGTAAGGATGGCCAGACAGAGCAAATTTCAGCTTCCTGAGTCAGGGCCTTTCAGTCCCAGCAAAGTTAGGGACCAGAGACCTTACCCCAATGGAGGATTGTGCATAGTGGAGCACTACTCAACCCTGGCTCCTCCCATTCTTGTCCTGTCCATGCCCCATCCCCAACACAACCTTTCCTTCCCCCTTGTGCTGTGGTTGATGGGTGACTAATAGAGTGAGAACTCAGTCAGAGCTAAAATGTGCCATGTCTGCTATAGTTATTAGTTTCTTTTGTTGTTTGAGTCTTATCACTTTCATCTACTCTTAAAAACAAAATTGTATCACTGTCAGTTGTGCCAGACCAACTGAACCAGGAAAGAGAGCTATTCTGTTATACTGTATGTATCATAAGCAGAGGCCTACTCTTGACATCTTCACTTTTTCTCTTTAAAAGAGAACATCACAAAAGAAGTTGTATTGAAAATGGCAAGAAATAGACTGAAAAAAAGGAAAGGGAATATCAAATTCTAGACAATGGGCCAGATGCTCAGCTTGTTTAGCTCCAGAGAAATCACTGAAGCTACGCTGGTTTACAGTAGCTGAGGTTTGGGCCCATTAATTCTAGAGAATTTTCCAAGTTCAAAGTCAGATTTGCTTTTAGATCCAAATTTCAACTTCCTCCTTCCCAACCAACAAAATTCAGGGTATTTGGTTTCAGGGTCCCTTTGAGGACTATTTGTAATTACTTTGCATCCAAAATAAACCTTTTTTTCTTCATGGTCAGAGTGACTGCTAAGCACAGCACATGGTTTGTGGCCACAGTGAGTTTTTGAATGTGAGAACTGTCAGCATGGAGTTGTGCATTGGTGCACCTAGTTTGATGCTTTGCACAATAAAACACTTTAGTGACCCTGGGGAATTATACCAGGGCAGGGCTGGAGGTTTGTCAGCATAGAAAGGCATTGAGGAGTCATGATGAGTGTCAAAAATCATGGACATGTTTTATTAGCAAGCACATTATCTTAAGCTTATGCTCTAATAAATTTGTTAGTCTCTAAGGTGCCACAAGTACTCCTTTTCTTTTCACATTATCTTTGTAAACTCCACCCAGTTCATTATATTCTTAAAAATGCTTTTCTCAAAGCTCATAATGAAATTTGTTCCACTATGTACAATCATGCTTACTCTTCAGCTGGAGTCCACAAGACTAGTATATTCCTTAGCCTCCCATGCAGCCCTATTTTAACTTTACAGTTCTTAATGAAATTTGTTTCACTATGTACAATTACGTTCATGGAATTCACTGACTCACACGCAAAACTCCAGAATGTCAAAAGACATGGACATGTATTATAAACACATGTAAATCATGAAATCCCAGACTCCCATGACATCTCTGAGAAAACTCCAGCCTTCAGCAAAAAAGCAATTGTCACCTACATTCTGATTTAAGAATCTTTATCATTGGTAATGATGGAGCAGAAAGAACACAGGCTGGTATTTGTGTGCAGGGCAGACTGTGAGAAAAATCTTCTATCTGGTGAGTAAATATGACATGGCAGTTATTAAAAAAAAAGAGCAATTATGGACCATCAAACCATCATTATTATGAAGTCTGTTGCTCACTGCACTTTCACACACAAACTCCCAGTAAATGATTGCCACAATTTAAATTAGAAAATTAAATTCAGGCTAAATTCAGACATCGTGTAAGCAGGTGCATTTCCACTGACTTTAGCATAGTTCTATCTGTTTATATCCTGACTGATAACCCCATGATACTGATATTACACTTGCTGGGATTTTACAAAATACAGTGCACTAAGTATCACTTGTTAATTTAACAGCACTGTAATATTTGAACAAATCACTGTGAGTTAACTATAGACTTTTAACTTTCTTCAGTCATAATGTCATAAAAAGATTCCCTTTGAATTTAAGGAGAATTAGTATATCTGAAGTGAATAACACAATATTTTTAACATAAGAACCTAAAAAAAGGCCACATTGGCTCATACCAATGGGCCATCTAGCCCAGTATCCTTTCTTCTGTCAGTGGGCAGTGCCCCATGCTCCAGAGGGGATGAGGAGAACAGAGCAATTAGAGAGTGATCCATCCTTAGTTATCCAGTTCCAGCTTCTGGCAATCAGAGGTTTAGGGACACCCAGAACATGGGGTTGCGTCCCTGACCATCTTGGCTAATAGCCAATGGATGGCTTGATGGACTTGATGGACTTATCCTCCATGAACTTATCTAATCCCTTTTTAAACCCAGCTGTACTTTTGGCCTTCACAACATCCCCTGGTAACAAATTCCACAGGTTGACTGTGTGTTATGTAAATAAGTACTTCCTTTTGTTTGCTTTGAACCTGTTGCCTATTAATTTCATTGAGTTATGCGAAGAGGTAAAAACGCTTCCTTATTCACTTTCTCCACCCCATCCAAAATTGTATAGACCTCCATCAAATCCCACATTAGTCATCTCTTTTTTAAACTAAACACTCCCAGTCTTTTTAATCTCTCTTCATATGTTCCATACCTCTAATCAGTTTGTTGCCCTTCTCAGTACTTTTTCCAACTCTAAAATATCTTTTTTAAGATGGGGTGACCAGATCTGCATGCAGTATTCAAGGTATGGGATTGCCATGGATTCATATACTGGCATTATGACATTTTCTGTCTTACTATCTATCCCTTTCCTAATGATTCCTAACATTCTAGCTTTTTGAATGCCAATGCACGTTGAGCAGATACTTTCATAGAACCATCCACAATGACTCCAAAATCTTTTTTTTTAATGGTAACAACTAATTTAGATCCCATCATTTCATATATATAGTTGGGATTATGTTTTCCAATGTACATTACTTTGCATTTATCAACATTGAATTTCATCGGCCATTTTGTTGCCCAATCACCCAGGTTTGTGAGATTCTTATGTAATTCTTCTCAGTGAATCTTTGGACTTAACTATCATGAATAATTTTGTATTGTCTGCAAACTTTTCCACCTCACAGCTTAGCTCTTTTCCAGATCATTTATTAATATGATGAACAGCACTGTTCCCCCTATGGATCCTTGGGAGACCCCAGTTTTTAGTTTTCTTCAATGTGAAAACTGACCATATATTCCTACCTTTTGTTTTCTGTCTTTTAACTAGTTACTGATCCATAAGAGGACCTTTCTTCTTATCCCAAGACTGTTTTCTTTGCTTAAGAGCCTTTGGTGAGGGACCTGGTCCAAGGCTTTCTGAAGTCCAACCTTAGTATATCCATTGGATCATCCTTGTTCACACCCTCAAAGAATTCTAATTGGTGAGGCATGACTTTCCTTTTAAAAAGCTGTATTTGCTTTTCCCCCAACACATTGCATTAATCTATGTGTCAGATAATTCTGTTCTTTATTACAGTTTCAGCCAATTTGCCTGATACTTAAGTTATGCTTACTGGCCTGTAATTGCCAGGATCCCCTCTGGAGACTTTTTAAAAAATTGGTGTAACATAAACTATCCTCCAGTCATCTGGTACAAAGGCTGATTTTAAGTGATAGGTTACAAATAAGAACTCATAGTTCTGCAATTTCATATTTGAGTTCCTTCAGAACACTTGGGTGAATACCATTTAGTCTTGGTGACTTATTTCTCTTTAACTTATCTATTTGTTTCAAAACCTCCTCTATTGACACCTCTATTGGGACAGTTTCTCAGATTTATCACCGAAAAAGAATGGCTCAGGTGTAGGAATCTCCCTCATATCCTTGCAGTGAAGACCAAAGCAAAGAATTCATGTAGCTTCTCTGCAGTGGCCTTGTCTTCCTTGAGCGCTCTTTAGCATCTTCATTGTCCAATGACCCCGATGATTGCTTGGCAAATTTCTTGCTTCCGATGTACTTAAAAACAATTTTGTGGATACTTTTTGTATCTTTTGCTAGTTGCTCTTCAAATTCTTTTTTGGCCTGCCTAATTACACTTTTACACTTGACTTGCCAGAGTTTATGCTTCTTTCTATTTTCCTCAGTAGGATTAAACTCCCAATTTTTAAAGGATGTCTTTTAGTCTTTAATCACCTCTTCTACTATGTAGTGTAGCCATGATAGCATTTTTTTTGTTAATCTTGCTGGTTTTTGTTTGGGGTATACATTTAATTTGAGCGTCTATTATGTTTCTATATTTAGGTTATAGTCTGTCTCTTTAAATGACATATGGCAGGGTCAAGGGAATCCTCATGCCAAAGTTCAAGTTTCCTTACACTATAAAAGGGAATACTGTCTAATCATGGACTATTTTGAACAGATGCATGCATGAAAAAGGCTAAAGGTGCCTGTAAAACTTGACAAATTCAATATCTAGAATGAGAGGGAGAATTCCAGTAATGTGGCAGAAAGATAATAAATATAACTGAGTTTTTAAAATAACTTCTGTGGAACATTAGCATGAGAAGATTCTAATCCTAAACATAGATAGAATGTGTTTATCTCACAAAGTTTTGAAGTCAGTGAAAATTATTGCTGGGCACATTGTGACTAACCTGCAGCCACTTAGGATGTCATCATTGTTGTTACTATGTTCCTTGCCAGTGCCATTCAGAAGTTCAATCAGTTGTGAGAATAAAAATAAGTTCTCTTTGCTCCCATAGTATAGACCTCTAGCACTGAGAACCAATAAGCCTTGCAAAGTTCCTTTCCATGATGGAGGGAGCAGACAGCTCCACCTGACATATGTCTCTTGTGGATTCCCTCTTGGACAAGAGAAAGTTTAGGAACAGTCTGTGATATCTACAAAGCCTAAACAGTAAGTAAGGGTTAGAACACTTTTTTCAATGTTAATTAAGAACTCCTAGGCCTTTAAGACCTGATCTGTGGCCAAGCCAAGCAAGTCTTAGGGACCGTTCTGACTCTGCTGCAATCAAAATGTCATTTAAGTAAATAACCATTTTTACATCCAGTGATCTTAATGGTTGAATAACCAGTCTACAACCATCATCATTTGGAGGTGTGGAGGTCCACAGACCAAAAACTATTACCTTCCTCCAGTAAAATCTTTGGATTGTAGGTATCTTTTTGTAAAGTTTAGATACCGTTTAGATAAAGTAGAAATACAGTTTTAGCCCACTTTAGAATAGAAGCAGGGTGAGGGGCAGGGGAGGGGGGGAGGAGCAAAAATCTTTCCCAGATCTGAACAAAGAACTGTAGCGTGTAGGGGTTAGAAAAAGCCCAATAGGGCTGTGAAGGTTTTAATCTTTTAGCTTGTGAGATAGTAACAAAAAATTGCTTCCTTCTGCCAACACTCAGTGGGGACCATTACCTCTCATTATGGAGCTGGGGCCTTTCAGTGGAATGTGTCTCTGGAGATGTTTCATTCTCCTTTTTCTCAGATGCATGTGGAGTTGCATTTCCTTGCCATCCTCATCTTTGAGATATTGCTTCTATTCTTTACTTCCTGTATGTAACTTTGGCACAGGAGATCATTGCTATTTGAGCTTGGAGACCCCAAAGCAGAGCCATCCCTTGGATAAGGCGAATCAGGGCAACCGCTCAAGGTCCCATGCTTTGGGAGGCCCTGCAGGCCAGTGCAATTGGCCAGGGTGGTCAGTCCCGGAAGAAATAGGTGCAGGAACTAAGGGTGCCGGAGGTCTCGGCTTTCGTCCTGTGCACCTGGGGTTTATGCTGCCGCCCTGCATGCCCAGGGTCCTGGCTGCTGTTGCAGAGCAGGGCCTCCAAGCCAGCAGGGGCTGATTTGTCCCAGACCCCGCACGCCCCCTAGGGACAATCCTACCTCAAAGTAATAGAGCATTTTCTCCACCCTACCAGGTTCACTCAGGCAACAGCAAGTCAACAATGTGTCTGTGTCTTACCTCTGTAATGCCTTAACCCTGGGTGTATTGTCAGCAGTGGAGATTGAACCCGAGACCTCTGGTTCTAAAAGTCTGAACTTCTACTGCTTGAAATAAAAGACCAGATGTATTGGCCAAGATGGTAACAGGGTCATTATCATAGCTGTGGATGGGGACAAAATACAACACTCAGTGGGTTACACCTATAATATCTTTGCATTTTGCAAAGGTTAAAATTGTCACCCACAGTTGGACTTCAGGTAGAGTACCCTTTTTAGAAGTTGTTTGCTAGATTGCCAGAAAAATCAAGCACATTCAGAAGGACTTCTATTGTTTCTGCGGCCTCTCACATGACGGCCTATAACATGTGACCAAATTCTCTTACAGGCAAATTTATCCTTATAATTACACTTCATTTGGAATCCCTTTCCTTCCTATTAGGAATTGTCTTCCTGAATATTAAAATTGAATGAATGACTCTTCCAAGTCTGATGTAAGCAGTAGTCCCAATTCATGGATTCTGACTGTTCCGCTACAGTTTTTTCATTGTATTCTAACTTTGGGTTCTAGTAAGACAGGTGGTCAGAAAGAAGCTGTGATTGGTATACCCTGTCCAGGAGCAGTGTCAAAGGTTGGTGCCAGACTTATGGGTATCTCCCAGACATGCTGAGGCATAAGCATTCCTTAGTTCCCCATGGGAAAGCCATTGATGGATAAGCAAAGCAGCTGAGATGTAGAAGTCCCCTAAGGCATGCACTTCTTCCATCCCTACCATAAAGTGTTAGAGATGGGTGGAGAGAAAGTAGGATGCTCCTAGACAGATCTAGTATGACAGGTGGATGCTGGATGATGTTCTTTTTCTTAGTGTGCGAGCAAATGTTCAGTCTTGGATAGATATGCTCTGTTGTGGCTAGTTTTGGATTATGCAAGGTTCATTTTAAAGGCCACTTTGGGGAGATAGAGCTGTGGAATCATGGGAAGAGAATTATTTCTGCCTTGGTATCTGATTAGATTCAGCTCTTGAGACAGTTGTTTCCTGGGATCCGGGCATTGATCTTGAGCTGAGATTCCTGAAAGAAGGGACTTCCCTGCATTCTGTTTGATCACTTCTGCTCCAGAACTGGTTTATATGTGTGAAGGAAAAAAATGTTACAATTATACCCAGACTCCATGTCACCGATTTCTCCTCCACTAGAAAGCCAACCGACCAGATCCCAGACACCTGCTACTGCTCAGCAGAAAGGTGAAGATGGAGTCAGAAACGGGACACTCATGTCGGAAGATGGGGTGACATTATCAAGTAAAAAAAGCATCCATACATAGGAAGAGGAACCCCTTATTACTGAAGGAGATTATTTAAACTTTTGGCAGGAGAGAATCTCAAATGAAAACCCAGCTGTAGAAAAATAATATGGTATTACTCCTTGATGGACAAATAATAAGTATGTCTGTAGTGTTGTTGTAGCTGTGTTGGTCCCAGGATATGAAAGAGACTGGTGGATGAGGTTTTTTACTGAACCAACTTCTGCTGGTGAAAGAGACAAGTTTTCAAGCTCCACAGAGCCAGACCTGAAGAAGAGCACTGTGGAGCTTGAAAGCTTGTCTCTTTCACCAGCAGAAGTTGGTCCAATAAAAATAATAAGTATGTAACTTTCAAATATATTTGCACTTATATTGTAATATTTTGGTATTTAAAAATTAATGTAAAAATAAATGCAGCAATATCCATGCATCTTTTTGTTAATAAATTATTATTTAAACGTGACAAACAAACAAAAAAGTGTGAGCTCCCTCTGCTGGGGCCTGATTGTTTCCACTGATTTCAATGGTCTTTGGCTCAGGCTCTTGACTGTAGAAAGGAAATGACTATCACACACTATATCCAGAGCTGTGCCACCTTTCTGCTGGTGCAGGGAGGGCTTGATTCTGCACATTGAACTGTGACTCCTGGAGGTGCAAGCGCCTGCAACTCCCACTTCTTGTTCCAGAGTAGCAGCCGTGTTAGTCTGTATTCGCAAAAAGAAAAGGAGTACTTGTGGCACCTTAGAGACTAACAAATTTATTAGAGCATAAGCTTTCGTGAGCTACAGCTCACTTCATCGGATGCATTTGGTGGAAAAAACAGAGGAGAGATTTATATACACACACACAGAGAACATGAAACAATGGGTTTATCATACACACTGTAAGGAGAGTGATCACTTAAGATAAGCCATCACCAACAGCAGGGGGGGGAAGGAGGAAAACCTTTCATGGTGACAAGCAGGTAGGCTAATTCCAGCAGTTAACAAGAATATCAGAGGAACAGTGGGGGGTGGGGTGGGGGGGAGAAATACCATGGGGAAATAGTTTTACTTTGTGTAATGACTCATCCATTCCCAGTCTCTATTCAAGCCTAAGTTAATTGTATCCAGTTTGCAAATTAATTCCAATTCAGCAGTCTCTCGTTGGAGTCTGTTTTTGAAGCTTTTTTGTTGAAGTATAGCCACTCTTAGGTCTGTGATCGAGTGACCAGAGAGATTGAAGTGTTCTCCAACTGGTTTTTGAATGTTATAATTCTTGACGTCTGATTTGTGTCCATTCATTCTTTTACGTAGAGACTGTCCAGTTTGGCCAATGTACATGGCAGAGGGGCATTGCTGGCACATGATGGCATATATCACATTGGTAGATGCGCAGGTGAACGAGCCTCTGATAGTGTGGCTGATGTGATTAGGCCCTATGATGGTATCCCCTGAATAGATATGTGGACAGAGTTGGCAACGGGCTTTGTTGCAAGGATAGGTTCCTGGGTTAGTGGTTCTGTTGTGTGGTGTGTGGTTGCTGGTGAGTATTTGCTTCAGATTGGGGGGCTGTCTGTAAGCAAGGACTGGTCTGTCTCCCAAGATCTGAGAGAGCGATGGCTCGTCCTTCAGGATAGGTTGTAGATCCTTGATGATGCGTTGGAGAGGTTTTAGTTGGGGGCTGAAGGTGATGGCTAGTGGCGTTCTGTTGTTTTCTTTGTTGGGCCTGTCCTGTAGTAGGTGACTTCTGGGTACTCTTCTGGCTCTGTCAATCTGTTTCTTCACTTCAGCAGGTGGGTATTGTAGTTGTAGGAATGCATGATAGAGATCTTGTAGGTGTTTGTCTCTGTCTGAGGGGTTGGAGCAAATGCGGTTATATCGTAGCGCTTGGCTGTAGACAATGGACCGTGTGGTATGATCTGGATGAAAGCTAGAGGCATGTAGGTAGGAATAGGTATTGACTGGGAATGGATGAGTCATTACACAAAGTAAAACTATTTCCCCATGGTATCACCGCTATTCCTACCTACATGCCTCTAGCTTTCATCCAGATCATACCACACGGTCCATTGTCTACAGCCAAGCGCTACGATATAACCGCATTTGCTCCAACCCCTCAGACAGAGACAAACACCTACAAGATCTCTATCATGCATTCCTACAACTACAATACCCACCTGCTGAAGTGAAGAAACAGATTGACAGAGCCAGAAGAGTACCCAGAAGTCACCTACTACAGGACAGGCCCAACAAAGAAAACAACAGAACGCCACTAGCCATCACCTTCAGCCCCCAACTAAAACCTCTCCAACGCATCATCAAGGATCTACAACCTATCCTGAAGGACGAGCCATCGCTCTCTCAGATCTTGGGAGACAGACCAGTCCTTGCTTACAGACAGCCCCCCAATCTGAAGCAAATACTCACCAGCAACCACACACCACACAACAGAACCACTAACCCAGGAACCTATCCTTGCAACAAAGCCCGTTGCCAACTCTGTCCACATATCTATTCAGGGGATACCATCATAGGGCCTAATCACATCAGCCACACTATCAGAGGCTCGTTCACCTGCGCATCTACCAATGTGATATATGCCATCATGTGCCAGCAATGCCCCTCTGCCATGTACATTGGCCAAACTGGACAGTCTCTACGTAAAAGAATGAATGGACACAAATCAGACGTCAAGAATTATAACATTCAAAAACCAGTTGGAGAACACTTCAATCTCTCTGGTCACTCGATCACAGACCTAAGAGTGGCTATACTTCAACAAAAAAGCTTCAAAAACAGACTCCAACGAGAGACTGCTGAATTGGAATTAATTTGCAAACTGGATACAATTAACTTAGGCTTGAATAGAGACTGGGAATGGATGAGTCATTACACAAAGTAAAACTATTTCCCCATGGTATTTCTCCCCCCCACCCCACCCCCCACTGTTCCTCTGATATTCTTAGGTTTCAGAGTAGTAGCCGTGTTAGTCTGTATTCGCAAAAAGAAAAGGAGTACTTGTGGCACCTTAGAGACTAACAAATTTATTAGAGCATAAGCTTTCGTGAGCAACAGCTCACTTCATCGGATGCATCCGATGAAGTGAGCTGTAGCTCACGAAAGCTTATGCTCTAATAAATTTGTTAGTCTCTAAGGTGCCACAAGTACTCCTTTTCTTTTTCTGATATTCTTGTTAACTGCTGGAATTAGCCTACCTGCTTGTCACCATGAAAGGTTTTCCTCCTTCCCCCCCCTGCTGTTGGTGATGGCTTATCTTAAGTGATCACTCTCCTTACAGTGTGTATGATAAACCCATTGTTTCATGTTCTCTGTGTGTGTGTATATAAATCTCTCCTCTGTTTTTTCCACCAAATGCATCCGATGAAGTGAGCTGTAGCTCACGAAAGCTTATGCTCTAATAAATTTGTTAGTCTCTAAGGTGCCACAAGTACTCCTTTTCTTTTCACTTCTTGTTCGGCACCTTGCAGCACATAGCCCATAGGATTTGATCCTGAACCACTGAAGTCAATGGGAGGTTTACACTTGATTTCAGTGGGAGCAAGATCAAAACACATAGGCAGAGAAGTAAGGAAATGGCATCTGGGTTAGTGTCAGCCCAACAGACAGGTAGATAAAAATAAGTGGCTAGAATTTATATTAAGGCTGCACAAACAATTTATAAAGGGTTAATAAAAGATTATTAGCTGTTTTACTAAAGGGTTAATCAAATGTTATAGATTGTTAGAGTCCAACAGGTTGCTTATGATCATGGTTCATAACCATCTATCACAGTCTACTGATGTGCTTATAACCAGCTATGATATGTAGTATTATTGTCTGTGACATGTATATAATATCTTTAATTGGACCAACTTCTGCTGGTGAGAGAGAAAAGATGACCTGAAGAAGAGCTCTGTTATATCATCCACCTTGTTTCTCTAATATCTTGGGACCAACATGGCTACGGCACCACTGCATACATGCATATAATATTTATTAATCTTTTATCACCTATTTATAAAAGGAACCTCAATATAAAAAGTGACCAAGTAAAAATATTACCAAAATAGTGAGAATCAGTATATTCTAGATGGAGGATAACTAGTGCTAGAGAAAAAAAAATCTATAGAATTTTTTAGCTTATAAACTTTAAAAACAAAAGAGAGAAAATAAAATCTATAACAAATATTTAGTGTTGTCAACTCTTGAGATTTTATTACAAATCTCATGGTAAACGATGTTTTTCTTAAAGCCTTTGCTTCTGGAGGCAAGTGATTATGTGAGAATCTGAGCTTTCATTTATAAACAAAAATAAGTTTCTAGCCTTCCTGGTTATAGAGCAAACATGAAACTGAACGCATTTAACAACTCTGAAACCAGAAGGCAAATAAAAAGAACCGATTTTAAAAAATACTCATTATTTTTATAACAATCTCCTGATCTTGGGAGCTTGATTTAGGACGTTTGAATACTTGACAATACTGATTTCAGAGTAGCAGCCGTGTTAGTCTGTATTCGCAAAAAGAAAAGGAGTACTTGTGGCACCTTAGAGACTAACAAATTTATTAGAGCATAAGCTTTCGTGAGCTACAGCTCACTTCATCGGATGCATTTGGTGGAAAAAACAGAGGAGAGATTTATATACACACACACAGAGAACATGAAACAATGGGTTTTATCATACACACTGTAAGGAGAGTGATCACTTAAGATAAGCCATCACCAACAGCAGGGGGGGGAAGGAGGAAAACCTTTCATGGTGACAAGCAGGTAGGCTAATTCCAGCAGTTAACAAGAATATCAGAGGAACAGTGGGGGGTGGGGTGGGAGGGAGAAATACCATGGGGAAACAGTTTTACTTTGTGTAATGACTCATCCATTCCCAGTCTCTATTCAAGCCTAAGTTAATTGTATCCAGTTTGCAAATTAATTCCAATTCAGCAGTCTCTCGTTGGAGTCTGTTTTTGAAGCTTTTTTGTTGAAGTATAGCCACTCTTAGGTCTGTGATCGAGTGACCAGAGAGGTTGAAGTGTTCTCCAACTGGTTTTTGAATGTTATAATTCTTGACGTCTGATTTGTGTCCATTCATTCTTTTACGTAGAGACTGTCCAGTTTGGCCAATGTACATGGCAGAGGGGCATTGCTGGCACATGATGGCATATATCACATTGGTAGATGCGCAGGTGAACGAGCCTCTGATAGTGTGGCTGATGTGATTAGGCCCTATGATGGTATCCCCTGAATAGATATGTGGACAGAGTTGGCAACGGGCTTTGTTGCAAGGATAGGTTCCTGGGTTAGTGGTTCTGTTGTGTGGTGTGTGGTTGCTGGTGAGTATTTGCTTCAGATTGGGGGGCTGTCTGTAAGCAAGGACTGGTCTGTCTCCCAAGATCTGAGAGAGCGATGGCTCGTCCTTCAGGATAGGTTGTAGATCCTTGATGATGCGTTGGAGAGGTTTTAGTTGGGGGCTGAAGGTGATGGCTAGTGGCGTTCTGTTGTTTTCTTTGTTGGGCCTGTCCTGTAGTAGGTGACTTCTGGGTACTCTTCTGGCTCTGTCAATCTGTTTCTTCACTTCAGCAGGTGGGTATTGTAGTTGTAGGAATGCATGATAGAGATCTTGTAGGTGTTTGTCTCTGTCTGAGGGGTTGGAGCAAATGCGGCTATATCGTAGCGCTTGGCTGTAGACAATGGATCGAGTGGTATGATCTGGATGAAAGCTAGAGGCATGTAGGTAGGAATAGCGGTCAGTAGGTTTCCGATATAGGGTGGTGTTTATGTGACCATCGCTTATTAGCACCGTAGTGTCCAGGAAGTGGATCTCTTGTGTGGACTGGTCCAGGCTGAGGTTGATGGTGGGATGGAAATTGTTGAAATCATGGTGGAATTCCTCAAGAGCTTCTTTTCCATGGGTCCAGATGATGAAGATGTCATCAATGTAGCGCAAGTAGAGTAGGGGCATTAGGGGACGAGAGCTGAGGAAGCGTTGTTCTAAGTCAGCCATAAAAATGTTGGCATACTGTGGGGCCATGCGGGTACCCATCGCAGTGCCGCTGATTTGAAGGTATACATTGTCACCAAATGTGAAATAGTTATGGGTCAGGACAAAGTCACAAAGTTCTGCCACCAGGTTAGCCGTGACAGTATCGGGGATCAAGGAAAAACATAATTTGATAAACAGAGGCACAGATTTGCCCTGGTATAAGTGGTGTAATTCCTTTGATTGCCGTGCACGTACACCAGGTATGAATTTGGCCCCTGATGTTTAATAAAGAGAAAAACCATTGTAATATATTATACATTAGAACACATGTACTGGAAACCATTATTCTATGCTTGGAAAGCTTTGGCCGTTTTTTAAACGATGAATATCTCTGCTGTTTTCAAAGATGATTTAAACCAAAATTTACTTGCAAGCTGTAACTTGAGACTGTTGTGAGTTACACCACTATTTTATTATTCTTAATAGCATGAGTCAATCCACAGAAACTTCATCCTGCAATTTTCCTCTGTTATTAAAATGCATAATGTTAATATTTGTAATACTTTATAAACTGACCATAAAGCAATGTTTATGGTCAGTTAATCGTTGTATTACTTTGCTGTAGGTAATTTAGTACATTACCATAATGTAACAATCTACTTAATATAAATTTTAAAGTGAACCCAGTGCAAGTTGCAGGGCATTAATATATTATGTCTTCTAACCAGAAACTCACAAATGGCTGGAGTTCGGCTGTAGCTCAGCTATTCTATACCTTTGATTTTCTCAGTGCATTGCTTGAAGGAATGTCAAGATTTTATGATAGACACAGAGGCAACTGTTCTATTACTTATTATTTATATTACAGTTAATCTTAGAAGTCCCAGTCAGCTTAGTGCCTCATTGTGCTCCATGGTATACAAACACAATAGTATGAGAGATTCCCCATCCTCAAGAGCTTACAGTCTAAGTTCCCAACTTCACAAACTGTTCTGCAGTGGCAGGCTCACGAAGCACACAGAGAACCCACTAAATTCATAAGAATTACTGTAATAAAAATATGTATTTACATAGCCAAATTATCAACAGAATTTGATAGTACTAAATCTTTAAAAAGGATCTGGGTACATATATTGATAATCTTATTAGGCTTTTATGTTGCTATTATCAATTACCAGTATTAGTGGATGATCAGTCATGCTAAATTCTTTTTTAAATTGCCCCCTTAAGCTGCTGTATATATCACCTGGTATATCACAGATTCACATCAAAGTTGCATTTTAGCTTTCAAGTACAACAGAAGTGGCTGGATTTCGTGGTCCATAAAAAGTGATTTATGTACAGGGCTAAATCATGGTCATGAGCAGGGCTTGTTGGAAAGGTTTTTTTGTCTATGGAAAATTCCAACTTAAAAAAAATTAATTGAAATGTTCTGCAAAAAACTCTGTAGTTCACACGCCTTATTCTCCCTACTATTGGCTTGGCGCTCAGGCTAAACTACATGTCCCATGATGCACCATAGCCTTGGACTCCTATGACACACCTTCTCTCCTCAACAAGAAGGGAGAAAGTGGTGCATCATGGAAGATGTAGTCCAACCAGGAACTCCAGCCTATACAAGAGAATGAAACTATAAGACACCCATATTATAACTTCTATAAAACATAGTGCTACCATTTCAAAATTGAAATATTTTGGCTTTTGGGCAAAAATGTTTTGGTAAAATATCAACATTTTCCTCAGAAAGCAGACACATCACACACACACACACACAAAATCAGAATCAGAATCTGCCTCTTGTTTACCCATTTGCTTCATACATTGCCAGACACTATGACCCCGCGCATGCTAAGTTATCTAGTGCAAGGCTCGACCCATTTCCCACCCATACGCATCAGAGGGGGGAATGTTTATAGAGGCGTTATGAAAGCTGCTCTTTCTCCTTTCTTCAACTACCTATGCTGTGTGTAATAAAGGGGTCTCTCTTGGACTCCCCTCCCCTGAATGGATGTACAACTGGGGCCACAATTTGGACCCATAATTTGTAAAATACCACTTGGCCTTTTCAGCACTTTCTAATCTACATTTTAACGTATATTATTGTAAACTAAGCCATATTAAATAGAACTATGCTGCTTTAAAAGCACTCAGAGAATGACCATGTTTGTAAAATGATTTTAACCATGAGGAGAAAAACTGTAATATATCTTTAAAACACAGTGTAATCTGGGATCACAAACACTAAAATGTCTTTATCGTAATTACATATTTATTGCATTGTGTCACTCTAGGGCAGAATTAAATTGTTTAGATAACCTGTGTGGTTCTATACTTTAACATGTATAGATTTCTTTTATGTTTAAGATTAGCTCTGATTTTCCTGGGTTTATAATGATTGGTTGTGGGATAATTAAAACATCCCTGTAATGTATTTTACTCTAAATTATTATATGTAACTCAGTTACTGCTGGTTGGAAAACAAGAACGCTGTTTAGCGAAAAACTTGGAGGTTTCAACATTTGTTTTTGTTCCATATCAGAAAGAAAGAAAGAAAAAAAAAGAGACCTTTCAAAATTTTGTGCAAAAACAGGAGAGGGTGAGAGAGAGAACAAACACCCACCCCAAAACAGCAAGTAGCCTTGTAGTTAGATCCTTCAGCTGGTATGTGCAAGACTTGCACATGTCCCTGCTCTGAATTGGATGAATGTCTACTTCACCAGGCCACAGAGTCAGTCTCTCTCTCTCTCTCTCTCTCTCTCTTACCTGTTGAAGCTGTTCCACTTCATATAAGTAATTAAAAATTCATCAATCCAGAGAGAGACTGACCCTACAGCCTGAATCAGGCAGAGCAGGGTCTTGAATCTCCATCTCTCACATCCCAAATTAATGCCCTATCCACTTAGCAATTCTGTAACAAGCTTTGGTCTCTTGCCATTGAAATTCCATCCTGTATTTGAAAAACATTCTCGATAAAAGTTTTCCAGAAACTGATCTGTTTCTGCTAAATGTTTTGGTTTCGATGAATCAGTGTTTCCTGACAAAAAGAAGCTTCATCAAAAAATTCCTGACTGGCTCTTCTTTCAAGTTTATGCCCATCCTAAAGTAGTTTTGTCTGCGAATAATAACTAAATGTTACTGCGTTAACATGAGCAACTACAGCTGCTATAAAATGTTTACTGAGTGTCCTGACAATCACTGAAGTATGGTGTCAATATGATATGCTCCAAAACATTTCTATGGAAATAATAAGAAGTTGAAAGAACAGTCATTAAAAAGTTGTGACTAATAGAACAAAAGAACCATGTGCGAAAGAGCTAGCTGTTTAAATGGTCATATGAAACAAGACACTTAAGGCTCATCACTGTCTGTTAAATTTTGTTTTATTTTAGAAATGTGTTAAGCATTAATCTGTAATGGCGTAGATGGAAAGCATTAGTGGAAATGTTAAACAAAAAGTACAAGAGTAAAGAATTTGAGCTCTAGCATCTGAAATATAATGCAGTTATCTTATCCATTAGGCTTCACCGAATTTTCTCAGTCATGGACATTTTAAAGTAGGGTAATGTGAAAAGTTCTACAAGGATCCTCAACCCGCCCACAATCAGGGGGTTAAAATTCCAGTGGGTAGACCTGGGCTGAGCAGAGTATACAGATTTCACACTTGGCATGCCTTACCACAGTGGGCCCCTTAGGTCTTTGCCCTCTGAGACCCCTATGCCCCTGATTATAGACACATGGCCCAAGTTTGCTGCTAGTGTGAATTGACACAGATATATTGCTGACAATGGGAGATGAGTCAGTTGGAAGCAGCAGAAAATGTGGCCATTCTCAAGGGGAGAGGGTTTGATTTCCTTCTACCTTAGGCTACATGGCTCAATTCTCTCACCACTGGATTTTTCAGAGAGCAGCTGCAGGCTGCTTTCTTTTACCCTGATGTAGGATGTTTAGAGGTTTGCAGTGCTAGGCCACTGCCTTCCCTAAACCACAGCAGGGTTTACAGGAGGCCTGCTAGGAGACAGCCCTGGGCCCCCTACATGCCTATGGAAGTCTAACAACAGTCACATCCCTCCACACTAGCAACGCTGTTGCTGATTAGGGACAGATAAAGCCCCATAGTCTTTCTGTGCAAGTAGCTAGAGAGCCTGGTAGAGCTGGTTGGAAAGTAGGTCCCTCTTCTCCCCCCTCCCCTCCCTTAAAAAAGAAAAGAAAATGTCGCTTTTCAGAGAAAAATCAAAACAGAAAATATTTAATTTGGAAGTGTTGCTGGAATGCCTCATGGGAGTTGTAGTTTGGATGCCTCAATTTTTCAGTTTTGGGGACTCTGAACTGTCAGTGGAAAGCAGATGCTTTTTGTGGAACTCTTCATTTAATTGAAAACTCAAATTTCCATTAAAAACAAAATAACGTAGATGGGAAATGATCAGTAGGTCCTACCTGGAACCCATTACAGACAAGGCATTCTGGAGCATCTGAGTCTGCTGGGTGTGCCCTAGTGATGTGCAGAAATGTTTTTAGGACATCACCTATGTGGAGTGGTGGTTGTTGTTGCATATGTGGGGTGTGGATCCAGAGACCAAAGGTCATCCTCCATTTTGGGAGGTGGGGCTCTGGATGATTCCCTTTGCCTTATTGTGGGGCTAGGCTGCCTCCTGGCCCATTGAAAATACAACTGTGGATTATAAAAAACAATAACTCACTTTGGAGTTTCCTAAAGAGCCTGTGTCAGAGAGGTACCCCCACCCCCAGCACCAAACCTGCAGACCTCACACAAACAAGTGGGAGCGCCTTGTCCCTGAAGGCATCTAAGGGAAAAAGTTGTATGAGAAGTGTTGTGGCCTGATTGAAGGAGATAAGACATGAATGCAAAGGTAGCTGAGCCCAAAGCACTAGGTGAAGTAGCAGAGGTTTGCCCAGTGCCAAGCCCCTGCAGATCTCACACAGCAGGATTCAGTTTGCCTAACATATGAAGGGAGCACTGCAGTGCAGCCCTGATTTATAGGTCTTAATCTGGCCACCAGATGGCTCCCATATTTTTTACCATTAATTCAATACAAAACATATTGGCAGACAGAAGGAAACATTTTAAAAATTGTAACTGAAAGCATCGGAAGCTCAAAGCAATGTTTCCTGCTGCATCAGCCTGACTGCCTACAATATACCTACAAAACTCATGACAATTGAATGAAATAGTGTATGTCAAGGTTTTAAATAAATGATATATTTTAATATTCAGTTAAGCCTAAAGCATTTTGAAAAAGATAACTGATAAATATTGAAAAAGTACCACAATTTTCCCTCTAGAATACACTTCATTTATTTGGTGAGAACAGGGCTAGCTCCACCTACCTAATGAGACTGATTAGTCCCTAATTTTGTGTTAACACCCTTTCGTCAGATATTCTTAACCAGTTGTATCATTTCTTTTCATTGAACCCTACCTGTCTTTTCTCCAGCAAGTTTGATACATTTCCCCCCCGTCCCCCATAATGTCTGCCTTTATGCTGTCTCTCCCTTCCCAATTCCACACTGGCTGCCAGTCCAAGCTATTAATCCTCTCCAAGGTATACTGGTGACATACCTCAGCAACTGTTCCCCTGAGAAGGCCACTTCAGCTATGCCTGCTGAATACATGCCGATTACTCTTCAAGGACCTTCTGTCTGCCCAACTCCCCTTCATGCTGCTGTTACCTCAGCCAACTATTACGTCTCCGAGCATGGCCCCCCCAAAAAGCCCTAGGCCCAGGCTTATGGTGCAATGGTTAATATAGTCTGGGTGAATCAAATTATTAGTACAGGAGGCATGTAGGGTTGACAACTCTCTAATTCCAGAAAACCGAACACTCTTGCTCCTCCCCCTGCCCTGCCCCTTCTCCCCCCCCTTTCCTGAGGTCCCCCTTTGCTCCCCCCTTCCGAGGACCTGCCCCCCCACACTCACTCTATCCCCACTCCCTCCATCACTTGTTCTCCCCCACCCTCACTCACACGCTCATTTTCACTGCAAGGCCCAAACAGGCACCAGGAAAAGGCCAGGAGCTGCAACAGTTTCAATGTGGGAGATGGAATGTGTAATTCAAATACCCTTCTCCTCATCAGGGAGAGATTTTAAACACTACGGGAAAATGAAACTTTTTAAACTTCTTCCTCTTCTACATCCTCTCCAGTTTTCCAACATCTGATTTAAAAAGTAGATACCAGAAAAAGATACAGTATTCCAATATTTGTTTCACCAATGTCATATACGTATACTCCTAAATGCTGGTACTGCTCTCCAAAATGGATGAATGATAAAAGAATGAATAGGTCAAAGTGAATTTAATCTTCAAATGCAGGTGAGTAAGACAGCTAGTAAGAATTTAACTTGTAAAACAGAAATTGGGGATCTATTTTACTTTCTTGGGGCATCATGGGTAATCCAAAAGGGAAACTAAGAATCTGATCCACCCTTAGCTCTATTTTTTTAATAACTTGTCAGATATTGCTCTTGACAAGTAAAAAACCTCATTTCTTCATGTCACATCATCTGTATAAATGTTTTGTATAATGCAATATTGTGCAACAATTCTGTTCCATCTACAAGAAAATGGACTACAATTCAGATTTGTCAATGGTGGTAAGTTGTGGAAATGATAGAGCAATAAATATTTTTTTTCATAAATGCCTATATTGTAATTTTGTGTGTGGAATTAGGACTACACCTTATCATAGCTGCAAAAGGTCCATTAAAGGCCCACTCCTGAAGCCAAAATACAAATCCATAGAGCACAACCACAGAAATGCACACCTATCCAGATCCCTATATAAATAAATCTGTAGAAACTGACTTCCATACTGACATGCAGACACACCCATGTATTCATGTATACACATCTAGCATTCACATATACTTCACCATTATTTATTATTACAATTGTTGTTTAGTGTCTAAAGACCCCAACTGAGATCAGGGCTCCAGGGTGGTACGTGCTGGACATACACAAAAAAAGAGAGAGTCTGCAACAAAGAGTTTATAATGTAGTGACACAAAAGTGGAGAGAAATGTCTGATACATTGGCTCTTCTGCAATTACTAGTGAACGACATTCACTTTTTAAGAAATAATACATTTCTTTTAGAGTTCCCTTCTCTTGTAAAACTTATTATGAAATTAATACACACATATTTTATGTCATCACTGTAGGGGCTGCCTAAATCACCCAGCCAGGAAGGGAGAAAGGTGGGCTGAGAGGATGGGGAGGGAAAGAGGCCAAGGACCAGAGCAAGGTGGGGGTGAAAGGGGGCAGTGAAGGAGAGAGGAAGAGGAGGGGGGGTATGTGAGTTATATGGGGATGCAGGGGGAGGTGCATGAGGATGTGGGGGGCACAGGGGTGTATAGAGACATAATGGAAGAGCAGCAGTGTATGGAAGTGAATGGGGTGCAGGGCTGTGGGGGGTGAGGGACATGGGGTGGCGGCTCTGGGAGATGGAGAGGATGGGTGGGAGAGCTCTGTAAGGGGTACAGGGCTGGGAGGGGTAGGTGTGGGGGGCAGGGCAGAATGGAATGGGGGAGGATGCAGTGAGGTGGATAGGGTGCAGGGAGGTTGGTACAGGGAGGGATGCAATGACAGGGGGATGGTGGTGCAAGGGGGGTTGCGATGAGGAGGTATGCAGTGAGAGGGATGGGGGTGAAGCCCCATTCCCAGCATTCAGAGATGGGGATACACATACCTCTCTAACTCCTGGGTGCTGGCGATGGGGCAACAGACTTCGGTTTGCTTCAGGGCATGCGCCGCAGCTCGAGCCCAGCAGCCACAGGAGGAGTGCGAGGAAGAGAAGAGGGCCAGCAGCAGCAGGAGAGGTGCACACCATGACCCCTCAACAGCTGCCTGCTGAGCTCTCATGAGTCATACTAGTTTGTCCCCTGCCCTGACCCAGCCAATGGGAGCTGACCCTGCGGCCGAGGCAGCACATGGAGTCCCCCTGGCCGCCCCTAAGCCTAGGAGCTGGACATGCCGGCTACTTCCCGGGAGCGGCACAGCAGCTAGCAGGGAGCCTGCCAGCTCCGCTGCATGCGGCCTCCAACTGGACAGTCAATGGCCCAGTCAGCAGTGCTGACCAGAGCCACCAGGATCCCTTTTCAACCTGGTGTTCCAGTCAAAAACCGAATACCTGGTTCCAAAGAGGCATGTGTAGCCTCACCTATAAGTTAACGTTACCCAACACTTTCCATTATAACGTCCTCCTTGCAGATGCTTACAACTGTGCCAAACTGTAACTGTCTGGGTTGATTTTCCATACCAGGTGTCTACCTCAGGCTTAAGCTTTTGGAAAAATTTTAACTGAAATATGTAAGCCATTTCCATGAACAAGGTCAGGGACAAATACAAGGTTAGGGCCCTGCTAAAAAAATTCTTTCAACCATTTAGTTGAAAAGCTCCAACATCTCCATGCTTTGGAGGAAGGACTTGAAAGATGTCTCTGCCTTTTACCACCTCAGCAAAAATTAGTCCAAATTGTAAGCCCCTGAAAAATCTCAGATTGTACGTGCTCAGTAGAGATTTATTAGAATTTGGTAGCTAAATTCTTTGAAGATTTCATCTGCAACTGAGCAAGATCCATCCCCTCACTGCTGCTATGTATTGACTGGACTGTACATGCACCAGAGAATGACGGACCATGCTTTATCTCAGGGTTGTGGGGGATGAACTGGACTTTCCCTGCAATTGCTCCTCTTCTCTCCTGTGGCAACAGGCAACAGAATGAACTGACAGCAATGGGGAGGTTAGGAGCAGAAGCTGAGAGAAAAGAGAACAAGTGCAGGAGCAAAAGGGACAGAAGACAGAGAAGATCTGAATAAGAGGGGTAAGGGAAAAGGGTAGCAGATGGAGATGATAAGAGAATAGGATGGAAGGGGGCATGGACAGGAGCCAGCAGGGATAGCAGAAGGGGTGGGAACAGGGTCAGGATCTAGGGAGGAGGGATAGGAGCACAAGGGGACAGGAAGGGGCTAGGGAGAGAAGAGCAGAAGGGTGTATAGCCATTAAAGCACAATCCCCTCTAGAACTTGGAATTGAACTCATTATCCCTGAGTTTCAATGGTCCTTCATTTGGATGACTGGTAAAGGCTGAGAGTGGGAGACTGGTACTGGTTGCCCAAGGAGACTGGAGCTGGGATGAGGAGCCTGTGGCAGTTGGAGACTGGAACTGGCTAGGTAAGGAGAATTGGATACATAGCCAGGAGGGTCAGATGGGATTGTACTCAGGGGTGGTTAGCCTGAGCAGCTGCCTATGCTGCCACAGACAAACTGCTATTTTTAGGGGCTACCTCAAGCACAGCTACTGCAAATTGGTAAGCACACCTCCCAGCTCACATGTAGATGTACCCTGAGTTAGACATAACTACCATGCAAGTTATACAACACAACAGGCTGTATGGATGGAATGAGGATGGAGTATAATGGACAAAACCAGTACAGAAGATGAATTGCATTTGGGAGAGCATTTTCCTCTGTTCTCCTCTATTTTCACTAAGTTGCAATCAAAATGTTATCTTGCCTTGGTAATATCTTATTGTGGCCAAATGTTGCAATGAAGTGAAAGGCAATGATTGGTCATGGTAGTGGGAAGTTCTTGACTGGACAATAGAAGTAGAAAGAAGTGAGTTTTGAGAAAATATTTAAAGAGGGACCTCGAAGTTTGCCCCTTCAATTAGATTTGCCCAAATAAAAAAAACACCTCATCAAACCAATCTGGACAAAATTCTGCTCTCAGTTACCCTGGTATAAATATGCATTCCATTCATATCAATTTAACTGAGAGTAGAATTTGGCCTACTGCATTATATAGTTGCCACATACAGTGTCTAAGGTAAAGAATTATAGCATTTAAAAGATTCAAAGTAGGATAGCAGGACAGTTACATTCTTGCTGAAATATGGATCCTTCCATTGCATTCAGTAGGAACTGGAAGATATTATGCACTGAGCACAGTGTGTAAGCTATTAAGATTGAAGTCATCTGCACAAGCAGCTCTGACTGCTTTTTAAAGGCTAAGCTGCACAATTTGTTTTTCATTAAGAGCTGTTGTGCAGTTTTGTGATTTGTAGCCAGCTCAGTGGAGCTTCCAGAGTGTATACTTCTATTTTGAGATTTTGTCAATAAACAAATAAGACATATGCTTCAGTGAGTCATCTCAGCAGAGCAAACTATCACAGGGATCAGTTGACCTGCACTTCCTTCCTGCTACTGACTCTCTCTCTATCTTTTCTTGTTAGCACGAAGTGCGCCCCACAAAACAGAGAAGCCAGAAATGGAACAAAGACAAGGTCTCCTTAGTCCATATGGTTTTATTTGTGTTCCGCTGGCACAGTTATAGCCATACAGTAACCAACATAAATTTTTAGTTTTATTATCACCTCTAAAAAGAGACAGAAATGTGAAAATTGAAGCCAGAAGGTTTGTATCACAGGATTAATTAGGCAGGGCCAAGTGGAGTCACACTCCTCCTGGCAGTGAGTGCCTCAAGAAGGTGCCTGCCTTCAATTATGGAGCGCACAAAGCAATTAAAAACCCTGTTTCTTTTTCCTGAGGTGTTACTTGTTACTTGATAAATCTCTTTTTTAAAATTCTCTGGAGACCTGAACTGGCTTGAGGTGCAATCTACTAGGGTAGATATTCATGAAAAATTGATTTAGCTGTAGCCTAAGTGCAATAGGTTTAAAATAAACCTGAAAGGAATGAACAGTGTGTTTCTTGGCTGACATTTTATTGGCCATTTTTAATACACAAAAAGGACCAGATAATTAAGAATCCAGACATTATGGATCTCAGGAAAGAATTTTGTCACTGGGATATATGAATTGAATTAGTCAGCTACCCTATGCATTTCCTTAAGTCATACTGCTCTCTTGATTCATCTTTTCCTCCATACTATATATGGGTAGCTGTCCTTGAAAGTCAGGGTTGTATGCATGTGTCAGATTTAAATATGTCTGATGCAGCCTTCATCTTTAGTAAATAGAAAATGAACACTAGATTTCACCTGGTTTATAGAATTTGAAACCTCAAGCCATTTGCCCTACTTATGCTCCCAAAAGGATACTTTCTTCTTCTTTACTATGGTATTACTGAGTGATCCATTGCTACCACTGATTCTGAACCTTTATACCAGTATCCACGATGATCTTATTTTGTGCAGCTGGATCTGCATGTTAGGCATTTGCCACCTTCAGTTCAATCACCCAGCTAACTCCTTCCCCTCATGTTAACTCCCATAAAATATAAATAATTCAAAATATGAAATAAAGTACTGAGTGTATCTGGGATGAATAGTGCTCTAACAAGACATGTGTTTGAGCTATAGCAATGACCTCATACTTCCTGTTGAGGAGGAGAGAAGCAAAATAATATTTAAATCAATAGAATAAGAGAACCAAGATCATAAAGACAGCAGTGAGTCTGAGATATTTTCCCCCAGTTCTCATTTTAAATAAATACAATTTAATAAAATAAGAGTCCAAGTATCAACCACTAGGTAACACTAGAATCTACTATTAGCATTTCTGTATTCCCAGCCTTTGTCATTAATACTAACTTAATTTTTAAAAGTAATTACATTTTAAAAAAATTAAGTAATGTAGAGTGGAAGTATTTTTTCCTATTGTGCACTTTATTTTTTATTACTGCTAAGTTTAAATATAACCAGTAGAAGAATGAGAAAATTCTTTATAAAGGTCATTAAATAAATGCTGCTGGAACAAATCTTTAAAGAGGATCATCACTGAAATGAGGAAATTATGCATATGGAACACTTTTGCTTGTAGTGCAGATTAAACAGTTGGCAAAATAAAGTTTTAAATTGCCAGACATTATGTGTCACTAGAAATCAGTTCTGACAGATTTTATTGAGCCTTTTACTCATATTATTGCTGCTATATTTTTTCAGTTTAAAAAAATAGAGGAAAAGAGGATTGCCTTTTTCAATACAGGTCAGGCCTGTCACATGGCAAATTTTTATACTGCTTGTGCTTTAATGTGCATAGCATGTTTATCAGAGTAAAATGTCAAGATGACAATAGTTTGAGATATCTAAGCCATTGCCAGAAGAACTTAGATATGTTCTCTCAAGCTTATTCTGCTCATCTTCTAAAGTTTCAGTAAATCTTCCACGCATGAGAAACTTCTTATATTTTATCTTTAAATGAAATGTCACTAGCCAGCCTTTGTTACCAATTGGGGAATGGCAGAGCAAAACATATGCATCTGCTGTATGAGGTACATTTTCCTAGGAAAGATATTAGTAATACTGTTGCAAAAAACCAAACAACAAAGTGCACATCATTCTGGGATATATTAGCAGAAGTACAGTAAGTGAGACATGAGAAGTAATCCTTCCACTCTACTCAGCACTGATAAGGCCTCACCTGGATCCAGATCTGGGTCCAGATCTGGGCACTGCACTTTGGGAAAGAGGTGGACAACTTAGAGAAAATCCAGAGGAGAGCAACAAAAATTATTAAAGGTCTAGAAAACATGACCTATCGGGAAAGATTGAAAAAACTGGGTTTATTTAGTCTGTTTAGTTAGTTTGTTTAGAGAAGAGAAGACGGGGGTGGGTGGGTGTGAGGGCGGACATGATAACAGTCTTAAACTATGTAAAAGGTTGTTATAAAGAGGATGGTGATAAATCGTTCTCCTTAACTACTAAGGGAAGGACAAGAAGTAATGGGTTTAAATTGCAGCAAGGGAGTTTTAGATTACACATTTGGAAAAATTTCCTAACTGTCAGGGTAGTTAAGCACTGGAACAAATCACCTAAGGAGGCTGTGGAATCTCTGTCATTGTAGATTTTGAAGAAAATACCTGTCATGGAGGGTCTAGATAATACTTAGTCCTGCCTTGAGTGAAGAGGACTGGACTAGGTGACCTAACAAGGTCCTTTCTAGTCCCACATTTCTATGATTTCTAGTAGGCCAGATTAATCCCTGATATAAAAGCATTGATATCACTGGGTTTTGGAGTGGGGATGAATTTGTCCCCATATTTCAGTTGTTTATATATTACTTTCAGCAGAGATTCTCAGATAATCAGTGCTGTAATTCAAATAGCAATCAAAATGAACAATTTGTAGAGAACTAGGCAATTTTCATGTTAACTAAATTACCTTTGGGGTAGTTTAGGTAAAACAGGAGATGTATAAGAAGGGTCATGAGAGAGGTATATAAAATAATGCATGGTACTGAGACTGTAAATCAGGACCTCCTATTTTCTCTCCTTCACAACACCAGAACAAGCAGATATTCAATGAAGTTGCAAGGCAACAGATTTTAAATGGACTAACAAGGATTCTTTTTTCTCTATATGTAGGGCATAATTAACCTGGATTCATTGTTACTAAATATCACTGAGTCCATGAGGCTAGTAGGATTAAAATAGGATTAAACATTTATATTGATGAGAACACCCACAGCTATGTTACACAGGATTAAAAACAATCTTGTCAGAAGAGATCTAAATCCCCAGGCTTCAGGACATAAACCAACAACTAACTGTCTGGATTACGGGGAGTGGACCCATTGAGGCCACCCATAAACACATTTTATGCCAGAGATGTGGGAGTAAACCACCAGGCCACCACCTGAAGATCAGGCTATCCGATGGAGTTATCAAGATGCTGATTTGCTTGCTCGCTTCTCCTAAGAAAAAAGTGCCAAGCAAAGAGATGTGTGTTGTGGATGGGAGTATGTAGGGGACCAATGGTTAGAATTTCAGATAAGTACCACAGTATAGAATGCTTATAGGAACTGAACCAAAACTCCAAACCCAATAATACCACACACAAAATAATTTCCCTTGCCCACCCTCCCTGCACTGTTCTTGCTCCTTTCTAAAGACAACTTCTCTGGTCAGTTCTCAGGCAACTTCATCTTGTCCTCATCATACTAGTAGATTAGTCCACTTTCCTAAGGATGCTAATAAATTTGTCTTCACTTCAACAGTCTCAAATGCTCAGCTGTAGATGCTCCTTACACCCTAACTTTTTAATTATGCTGCCCCAGTCTGTTACGTCTAATGACACTGATTGTGTTTGTTTGCAGGCCGCAACTGACCTGGGAATGGATGGGGTGTGGCATGAGACACCTACAAAAGCTGGATCCAAATAAATAAAAAAGAGATTCATATCACTTGGATGATATAAACCAAACCCAACTACTATGATCCAAATCAAAATCAAACCTAAGCACTACATCCATAAGGGCTGCACTGTGTGGAAAGGAACAGGTCTGAGACTTTGCAGGCTTTAGGAAATATCAAGAAATGAGAAATAAAACTCAAGGTGCTATTCACCCCTGGACCAGTGTTCTCTTACTGTCTCTTACTTTTTCTTAGGCTAGTCCCAAAGGGGCAAGCTTAAAAGGCTCAGGATTAGGGTGACCAGATGTTCCAATAAAATCAGGATCATCCCAATATTAGAGGCTTTGCCCTTGTCCCAATCAAAGTACTGTCGGAACATTATTTGTCCCAATTTTTCATGGGGCTGAAGGAGCCAGAGCCCCACCACGCCGGGCTGAAGGAGCCCAAGCCCCGCCACAAGGAGGCCAAGTCCGAGCTGCGCTGCTTAGGGCTGAAGGAGCCCCAGCCTGAGCCTTGCCACACTGGGCTGAAGAGTCATCCAAGAAGTATGAGACTGATGCTGAAAGTTGAGAGCTGTATAATCTACAGTACAAGGTAGGCGTATGTGCATGTTCTATTTTTAATTTTTTAAAAAACTTTATAGGCAACAATTCCCCTTCACCCCCCCCTCCAAAAAAAGTGTCCTGATTTTTCACTTTTGCTATGTGGTCACCTTGCTCAGAGATAATATTGGAATAAGGATCCTAAAGTTAGGATATTTCTCTGAAGTGTATTTGACCTTTCTGGTGTAGAAATGGAGCTTGAACTCCCACAAGCACAGCCTCTCTCTGACATTTGCATTTATTTCTGGTTTTGGCTGTGTTTGGAAGATCATGGGGGGGGGGTAAAAATGAAACAAACAAACCAAACCAAAAATAGTCAAACATTTAGAAACTTTGTTCACATTTCCACTGCAGATTCAAATACATTAAAAAAATAATATAACCAGATTTTTTGCCATCCCTAGTGATTTCTCTACACACCAGGCTGCCACAGGGGCTTTCATTTAACACTCAAGTTCAATGTGTTAACGGGACTTCCCTGTTCAACGTGCGTCACATTGACATGCCCCTGCTCCAAATGAGAAGGCTTGAAAGGAGAGCATCTCCTCATTGATACATTATATATTACAGATAGATAGACAGAACTATGTCTCCTTTCTTTCTTAGTACTATTTACAGCATGTATGTTTTGTGTACCTACAAGCAGAGGTTTTATGGGAAGCACTAACAGCAGGCTATTTAATATAGTTTATTTGCATGTGCATGCAGTTTGTAAGTTGTATTGTTGACAAAGAAAAGGTGGTTTTTTTGTTTGTTTGTTTTTTAAAGGCAGCACTTTTTTAAAAGTGAAGAGTGTTATTGTCAGGCTGAATGTACTTAGCAAATGATGTGTTTCAGGAGCGAAAGGGAGGTGTGGGCACATGTGTGTGTAAGGAAAATGGGGACAAGAAGAAGGAAGGGAGCAGGTTGTTCAGACAGAAGATTCTCTTGGGCTTCTTGATTCACAAAATTATATGCTAATTGAGCGAACGGTCCTAGAAAAAGTAATTACAGACGGACTCAAGCCTTACAAAAGTTGAGTAGTGAAAGGAGAACTCAAGAGTGGTATTGATAGGAGAATCCAGAAATGTATTAAATTTAACATTGAGAACTGTAATATATAGGACATTTTGTGCAATGGGGTCCTAGTCCATGATTAGTGCCCCTAAGCACCATGGTATTTAATAAAATAATAAAATAAATAATAATTTATGAAATTAAAAAGGTTTTTTTCTTTTCTCCTCCCCTTAAATCTCCCCATTTTTTAAATGTAACTATTTACTAAAGCCAGAATTTTCAAAAGTGACCATTAATTATGGTTGGCTAATTTAAGAGACTTTAAAATCTCTGATTTTAAGAAAGAGGTGAGCATCCTCCCCTTGAAAATCAGACTCTTTATTCTCAATATGGGCACCCCAAATCAGTAGCTCCTGGGCACCTAAAGACTGTGCCTGACAATCATCAGACAGTGTATTTAGTGAAATATATCTGAGATCAGGTAGCATTAAAAAGCATCTTAAGGCTCAGATCAGATCATTTATTTTTAAACATGAAAAGCATTCCAATAGATAGCAAAGCCACCTCAGACATCTTTGTGTTGCTGTTTCATTAGGACTTACAAGTTCAATAGATACTGCTCAATGAGAAACACAAGGCAGCAGAGGTTTCACAACATCTCAAAAGTAACTTGGATGGCTAGGGAGAGTGATGGCTTAAGTGCCTTTTCCCATTGACTTCAATTTGCTAGTGAGTCGGACAGGAAATACTAGTAACACAACTGCAAAAACACAATTACTTTCAAATTGTTGATGGACAATAATAGTTGTAACCAACTGCAAGATATGCTGCCTCGTAGCTTCTCATCCTCCAGCCTTAATTCTAGATGGTTAATTAAAGAGGATGGAGAAATGCAGCTAATCATGGTGTTTTTGATACACTTAATCACATTTGAAGAGAGTTTCACTGAACTGTTGAGCAAACTATTTAGACAGTTAAATTCTGTCTTTTTTATTGAGCATTTCCTGGACTATTTTGTGGGTGGGACAGCCATAGCTCTCTCTTCAGACTTCTAGAGGAGAAGATTCAATCAGTTATTTGACAACGTTTTCAGCCAGTGATTTCTAATTACAAGCTGATAAACGTACATATTGTTAACATGACTTATCTAGTGGAGATTACCCATGAGCAGCTGTTGAAGTGTTCTTACCTATTTCTGAGCAAAAACTTGAGCCCAGTCTGACAGTGGCACAGGTCTTCAATAAACTTTATTAAAACGATCAATGGGGACCAGTGAGAAGTTCAAAGATCCTTCCGATTTCCTGATGGTAAGCCAAAGATTTTTCATTTCTTCACATCAGTCATATGCAGAGGATACAATCAAATAAAAGTATTTTTTAACAGTGGTGGATTAGCCACTGGGCTGACAGGGCCCTGGCTAACTGGGAGGCCCCAGAAAAAAAATCGCAGCTGGTAGTGGAAGTCTGGAGCCCTGGCCACTGGGTGTGTGAGGGAAGACCCCACACCCTGACCCCGCTCTGTGGCAGCAGCACCGGGCGGGGAAAGCGCCCCACACAGTGGCCCCAGCCCTACCCTGTCCCCAGAAGAAACTGAGATGGGGGAAGCCCCAGCCAGAACCCATCCCTTGAAGATGCCACGATAAGCCCCCCACCCCAATGGCCCCTGACCGCATCCTCAGTAGAAGTATCCAGCTGGGGGAAGTCCCCCCCCGTAGTGGCCCCTAACCCCATCCCCAGGCAAGGAAAGCCCCCACACCCAACCTTGCTCTCTGGCAGAAGCACTGTGGGGAGGGCGGATGAGATGGGACAAGTCCCAGTGCCCTGACCTGGTCCCCCACAGAAGCACAGGGAGTGTCGGGGAAAGCCCCAGGCCCCCACTGCGCCCAGGGTCTGTGGTCCGGGGACAGAGCTTCTCCTAGGGGCCGGAATGCAGGGGCAGAAAGGAGCAAAAGGAGTTGTGGGGCTGCCGTGGGGGGATGGAATGGGGGGACCCTGGGTGGAGCAGTTGCTGGTCCCAAAGAAGGAGCAGGAAGGGGTGAGGCTAGGAGGAAAGGGTGGAACAGAGCTGGGGCTGCAGGCAGAAGGGCTGGGGAGGGCGCCCCCACTTGCTCTGGCCCAGGGCCCCAGGAAACCTTAATCCGCCTCTGTTTGTTAATCATCCACTTTCAGGATTGCTTATTAGTTTAAACAAAGTCTAAGATTTGGCTATATTTTAACTTAAGTAGACTGCAATCTCACCAGATGTTTCTTTTTCTACACTCTGATCACATGGAATCTTATCAACGCACTGTGAGACGTTCAGCTTCTTTTACCATATCTCACAATGTAAATTGATGACTAACACCATATTTTAAATATTCATTATCTGTTACCACCATTTCAAATTATGGGAAAAGTTGCCTTTATAAAACAAACATCCTTCCTTGTCTTCTATAACAAATGCAAGTGTTCTAATGATAATTTAAGCCCAACTTCTTTAATAAATTAAACGGAACCCTTATTCTCTTTTATGGCAAGATAGTAAGTGCAAAGCTTTTTCTTAAAACCATAGGGGAACACTAAGGTAGATTCAGCTTCTTCAACACAGAATTACATTTCTGGTCATCCCATATGGACTATCTTACTAAATGTATAGCAAGAGACCAAATTCTACCTAGATCTAAAATAGATTAACACTATGTAAATACATGTTGTCTGAGTAATTTACTCTCATCTTCTTCTGTAGGAGAGTGTAGAAATTGGAGTGCCATGGAAAAGAGATGTAAAATAAAATACCTTGTTTTACTATCTACTTTATTTAATAACCCAACAACCCAATCATAGTATGAGACCCAATTTATAAAGAAGAGACACAGAAAGGTTTATTCTATTGTAAAGCTTGACTGGCAAGTTAAACAATACAACTCACTTTGGAGATCTTATCAGAAAATCAATTATCCCAAGACACCATGCATTCTATTATTTTCAAGCAAAGTGTTTTATTGAAAGGAATTTGTTTGATAACAAAAACCCTATAGAACTACACCCTATGTAAAGAATGTTACAAAGTAAAGGGGAAAAAAAAGGAATTACAAAATCATTACACTACAAACTGATGCAAAGAAACCTGTACTGAAATACTTATAGTAAAATTCTGGCTCACCTGAAGTTAGTAGCTTTGCCATTAATTTAAATGGAGCCAGGATTTCAGCCATAAAATATATATGGGTTTCTTTAAGAAAACAATATTGCATATATTTTAAAACACAAAGTGACATATAATTGTTTTTTTTAATAGCAAAGAGAAGACTGAAGATAAACAGTACTGATATATTTCAGGGGGAGATTTTCAAAGGCACAAATGATAGGCACATAATTCCCATTGACTTTCAGTAGGAGTCAGGTGACAAATAGTCATTGTGCTTATGAAAATCTCCCCCACAAAAGCAAAATAAATAGCTTCTCTCTCATACTGCAGAAGAATACATTTGTGATGCTAGCTTTGTATGTTTAGAATTCCATGTGAAGAAAACAGAAACAATTTCATATGTACTTATAGTCCCACTGTATCACAAATATGCATTTTCCTTTTTAAAAAATTGCATTGCTTTACCTGTAATTGAGTTAATAAATATAGTAAATAAAAATATATCACTGAGGTCAATGAAGGCTATAGACATAGCTGCTTGATGTTTCATAAGACTATGACTGCAATAAAAAAAAAAGTATAGACCCCAGTTTTACTGGTTTTGACATGGGAGAATAGGGTTGTGGATTTTTCCCCCATCTTCTTTAACTGATACTGTTTGGGCAGACCTCAGCATATATATGGAGCCCCAGTGGCTTCAACTGGAGTAAGAACATAAAAACGGCCATACTGGGTCAGACCAAAGGTCCATCTAGCCCAGTATCTTGTCTTCCGACAGTGGCCAATGTCAGGGGTTTCAGAGGGAATGAACAGAACAGGTAATCACCAAGTGATCCATCCCTGGTCATCTATTCCCAGCTTCTGGCAAACAGAGGCTAGGGATACCATCCCCTGTCCACCCTGGCTAATAACCATTGATGGACCTATCCTCCATGAACTTACCTGGTTTTTTTTTTAACCCTGTTATAGTCTTGGCCTTCACAACATCCTCTGGCAAAGAGTTACATTGGTTGACTGTGCGTTGTGTGAAGAAATACTTCCTTTTGTTTGTTTTAAACCTGCTGCCTATTAATTTCATTTGGTGATGCTTAGTTCTTGAATTATGAGAAGGAGTAAATAACACTTATTTACTTTCTCCACACCTCTATCATATCTCACCTTAGTCATCTCTTTTCCAAGCTGAAAAGTCCCAGTCTTATTAATCTCTCCTTGTATGGAAGCTGTTCCATACCCCTAAACCATTTTTGTTGCCCTTTTCTGTACCTTTTCCAATTCCAATATATCATTTTTGAGATGGGGCGACCACATCTCCATGTAGTATTCAAGATGTGGGTGTACCATGGATTTACACAGAGGCAATATGATATTTTTTGTCTTATTGTCTATCCCTTTCCTAGTGATTCCCAACATTCTGTTCGCTTTTTTAACTGCCACTGCACACTGAGTGGATGTTGTCAGAGAACTGTCCATAATTACTCCAAAATCTCTTTCTTGAGTGGTAACAGCTAATTTAAACCCCATCATTTTATATGTATAGTTGGGACTATGTTTTCCAATGTGTATTACTTTGCACTTATCAATACTGAATTTCATCTGACATTTTGTTGCCCAGTCACCCAGTTGTGTGAGATCCCTTTGTAACTCTTCACAGCTTTGGACTAAACTATCTCAAATAGTTAACTCCTATATGATCCTGAATCATGTTTAAGTACTTTCTTACGATCACAGTACAATGTAACATTTTCCTCCCATTTCTGAGTTAAAAGGTCATTTGATTTGAATCCGTGTAGACTTAACAGTAGAAAATATAAAACAAACATGAGGTTTCACTCAGTGAATCAATGAAAATATCGCGTTCACAATTTTGTGATCTGTATCAACGTCAGACACTAATTTAGCCATTCCTTCCTTTGTACAGGTCTGGTCACATTTGGCAAGGTATTGACTCATTGCATGTGCATAATTGCACACAGGGGGAAATGGTGAAACCCAGGAATTGGTGAGATGCTCAAATGATTTGTTTGTGAATGATTGGAACTTGGAAAGTATTGTGAATATGCAGGATCTGAGAAGGGCGAGGCCAACACCAAACTAACAGACAAATGTTTCCCCTTTAAGGCCCGCAAACCGATCCCAGCTAGCAGACTTCCTAGCTTATTTAACGTGCTACGAGGCAGGCAGGCTTTTTCCCTCTCTCCTAGGCATCAGGTCAGGGGAGAAGCTACTTAACCTTAAGTTCATAAGGCCCTTGATTCAGAGCCTTGAGTCATAACTACTCACCTTACAGTGAGAAAAACAATGTCTCCAAAGCCCAGGTCAGACTGTTAATCTGGGGTCTGCAACCTGTAGCAACCAGAATTATTTCTGATCCTCCCTTGCTCAGCTTCTTCTTTCTTCCTGTTTATATAGCCCTAGCAGGCTATGGTGAGACTGGGCTCCTTGATGTCACCCAGGCTGTTTTGGCTGTAAACTCCAGACTGTCTCTTAAAAGGGTCTCACAATCCTTTACAATGAACGCCTCCTGGTATTTTAGTATTACTGCATACAATCCTAGCCAAAACTAGGAAAAGCAGAGGTCTATGAACATTTGGAACCAAACTTCTCTTTTCTTTTTAACTTCTAGTAAATTTCTGGCTTGATCTGAGGCTCTGGTAACAGCTTGGATTAACTGTTATTTTGTATGGAGTAATTTCCACTACACTTGTTCCTTCCATATGGTAGAAGGTTGCCTCTTAGAACTCTTAGAACAAGGTTGCTTTAAAAATTATGACTTTGCTTTTTGCCAAGAAAGCTCTCTTCTGAAGTACTCTGCTGATTAACAAAGCTGTCTGTGAAAATCATGATGTCACTGCAATATCGCCCTAGAAGAGAATAAAAATGTCCTGTGTTGACTAAAGCAATACTTTTGTTCAGTATAAAGAAAGATAACATGAAATATGTTAGAATTGAGTTATATTCTGCAGGCACCAACTTTTCTTGTAACAATTAGTATTTCATTTTAATTGCATGAATGTGGTATAAAACTATTCCTCTTATCCTAGTCTATAGATATAGTTAAGCTGTTATTACTTCTATTTGTTAAACACAGTTTAGCGATTTCTAATATTTCATGTGCACTAAGGGGTAGATGAACTTATTGGTTAGGTTTTGCCTCCACCCCTATATTGGGATACTATTTCTCCCCATATAATTTCATCTCTTTAAAGATGCAACGTACGTGACACCCAACTGACAGATGCCTGAAGATCTCATGGCTCCTCAACAGTGTCCACAAGAGATACTAGAAAAGTAACATAGCTTTTAGCCCTCCAGGGGAACAATTCACAAACATTCTTTAGGTTGAAATTGAAGCTCTTTGGAGAAGACTTAGGATAGGTTCAAAAACAATTCATGAAGAAGGAAAAGGGCTAAATTTGTCTGATAGTTTGTTCACAAAAATTAGACCAGCTCTACACCTGATAATCATAGTTGAAATTGCAACACTGAGGAGTAAATGCTTGATTAGGCTCTGATCAGTCTGTACCTTCACAGTCCCAAATGACTTGGACTCTACAAAAGGTTAACAGGTCATGAGACAGGATCAGGTCTTAATAAAGCTCCAAAAATGACACATTAGAGTTAACATTACTTGCAGGTATAGCCAGACCTACATTATTAACCCTTAAAGCACCTTCTAGCACATAAATAAATCTATGATTTTGGGTAAGATTGTCTCTTTCCCTAGTCTCCTAGGCCAGGGCAGTAAGGGAGCATACAGGTACCAGCCCCCTCACTGCCTTGTGTGGACTACTAGCAGTGTAAGACAGCAAAAGCACAGCTGTTTCCACAGGGCATCCCCCAGACAAGTGTCAGGAGCAGGCAAGCAGAGGTGGAGCTTTAGTCCACCCCTCACTTCCCAACACACCTGCAAGCACAGCAGAGTGGGAAGTAATCAGCTATTGATACAGGACAATAGCAGATTACTGACCTTGGAGCAGAGTGGGGATCCAAGACTCTTAAACTCACTATTCCTTCCTTAGGGTATATCTTCACTGCACAGTTAACTTGGGTGTTCAAAACTTGGGACTGAGTACCTGGTTAGCCTAACCTGGGTGTAAGCAGCCATGCTGCAAAGCCCTATCTGAGTTAGTGTGTCCTCGCTGGTGCTGCAGCCAACTGTGTGTGTCTTTAGGGATTCCGGGGGCACGGCCCATGGTTCTTTGTGCTAAGTAAGCTGTATGATTCTTTCCTAGTGATTGTGGGACAACTTGTCTGTCCTAGGCACACAGGGGGAATTGTGGGAAGGCATTAGAGGACTATCAGCACTTGAGTTAATTAACCTGTGTCTGCAAAGTGGGTGGGTTACCAGCTGAAGTGAAAGTGGCTCCCAAATTTTGGACTATACTCAGAGCAAGGCCAACTAACCTGGGATTAAAGCACTATGAAATTCAGGTGAGAGGATTTTGTGCATGGACAGGAGCAAGGCTGGGGGCAACATCCAATTTAACTCAGCAGCAAAGATGACACACTCTTAGACTACTCCTGGGGCAGCACCAACTATGCACTGTCCCTTCCTCTGGGCTAGTGGTAAAACCACAATCTAGCCCTTCATAAATATGAAGAAAATAACCAGTACAAACCTTTAAGCCCATTACAAAGTTCAAAATGTTTTATTAAAGCATTCTTGTTAGAAAATAAGAATATACTCATACTGGTCCCTGAAACCACTGGATAATAAAGCAGAAATAATGTGAGCTACCTCCCTGGAAACAGTGGCTCATTATTTTGTACTTGGTGGTATTCATGCTGAATTTTGCAGTAATTATGTAATGATATAGGTCACCACTGCATACTACAAACAAAAATCTGCAAGAATTTTAATGACAATGTCTGTTCTGGAGAATAGGTTTGTTTTTTTTTAATTTGATCAATGTTGGAGAGTATAAAATGTCAGAACTATTATTTTCTATTAACTGTATCTGGTATTGGAATAAGCAGTCAACGTCGCCAAGTGCGTGAGTGAGAAGGGAGGTGGGAAAAGGAAGGGAAAGTGCTTGCCAAACTTAGTAAAAACTTTACAGTCACTATATCAAAGGTCTCTTTTGCTTGTGGTTTTTATTTTAATTTTTATATATATAAAAACAAAATTCCTTCGATATTGCTTAGCTAAAAAAAAATCTCACATGTAAGAATGTGAATGTCTGGCTCATCACAATTTTAATTGTAAATCCCAGGAAATGCAGAATATGAAAATTAAATTAGGAAGTGCTCAATGGATTGCAGAGTAGTAAATTTTATTTTGTAAAGAAATTTAATAACATTTGGAAAATAATTTAATAGAAAGCTGCATGTGCCTTACTAAGTACCAATGGGAAAGGTTTGAAGCAGTTTTTAATACATCCAGGATATTTTTTTATATCTTACACTATTTATTCAACTCCAACTTCCATTCAAGTCAGTCCATCTTCAATATCTACACTATTATCTATGTATAGATTATTGCAAAACTGATTCATAGTTAATAAATAAAAGGTTTATGAAAAATCTTCTATAAATACCTCATGTGAAGTGACAATATAACTTATTCTCTGCAGCTACTCCTTGGGAGCTATAATCTAATATTTATAGTGGGCAATATATTGAATCAAACTCTTTTTTAAAATGATGAAACTAAAACAAACCATACAGGATTTTATAGTGAATGGAGTGGAGCTCATGGCATAATGTTCAGATTTGTGCTCATGTAGAAATCCAGCTCTGAACAAATTAAGAAAGGAAAGAGGGATGAAGGTGTTACTTGCCAAAATCTGAAAGACACTTATTTTATATTTGTCTAAGAAGGACACAACATGAATAAAATGAATTTGTGAGCACTTGGTTTTAAAGCTGGCTCCATACCACTTTCTTCAGACCCCCCACTTTTACATTTGTTCCTTTTGCAGTATTTTAAACTGGATAAGAGAGAAAGCAGGTGGCAGCTTAAAAAGCCAATACCACGTATAGATATCCTTGGTTTGGGACATTCTCAAAAGGTTGTTCCTTGAAGTCTATGGGAATTTTGGAATTTGTTTCAGTGGAAATAGCCACAGACAGCTAGCTTGGTGTAGAGATCAGCCAAAATAGAATTGTGTATCTAAGCTCATTCAGGTCAAATCAATATTGCAAAGTGCCTATTTTCCTCTTCTAGTTTAGATATGGAAGAAAACACACAAACACAGTAATGAGATTTCAACCTAAGATGGCAAATGCCTCATGAGAACAATTTAGCTCACAAAAGTTCTATTCCCAAAGGTAGCAGAAGTCTCATAAATTCAACTGTGGGCTTTGAAGTTTGGAACAAGATGTCTGGATGGGGCCAGTGAAAGGATTGAAAGGTGAAGGTAAATAGGATTAATGATAGCCACAAAGGGAAAAAACTGCAGCCAAGGATTGGTTGACACACAGTTTGACCCTATTGTGGATCACCGTTATACTGCAGTGATCGTCCTTTGGTCAGTTAAGTTAGCTTTAGGGCTAGATCTCACTATGTCTGATAACTTGACTCAGGATCTTTTCTTCCAAGTTTACTACACCAACAGCTTCAGAGAAGACACATGTTAAGGGTTCTCTATTTATGTCACAATGTCATGTGGCCCTGCTTCAGCCAATGGCACAGTAACTATTAAAAATAGCAAAATATGGGAGCGATTTCTCCAAATGACAGGGAAATTCACCCCAGTAGTGAGAGAGAAAATCCCACTTCATACTGGAAGCTGCTCAGTACAGGCCCTCCACTGTTTCAGCCTCCTTCAGGTTTTGTTCGTTAAGTGACTGAACACATGAAACTAGCTGAAATAACGTCTTAGCTGATTTAATTAATACAATGAACAATAAAACCGGAAGAGAGAATTACCTAACCCCAGATACTTATAACCCTACCAGCACAAATATCTCTCTCACCAGGTCTTTATAGCTCTCAGGTCTACACGTGAACTGCTCTGGCAATGCCAAGGGAAGAGTGGCAAGTGAGACCTGGACTGCATGAACTCAGAACAATGACTGAGCAGTATATTGATGTTGTCATCTCTTCAGGAGAGTGTCACACAGGGAACTCAGTCCTCTCACTGTCCCAGTGCCTTACTTAATGCCTGGGTGCTCCTCTACAATGAGTTGCCAAGCATTCCTGAAGCTCAGTGGAGAGTGCAGGAAAGCTTTTGTTTCATGCCTCATTTGTCCCAATATCCTTGCATGGACTTACCCCAAGCATGTTTCCTTAGCAGTTACAGAGAAAGAGGAGGTTTATGGAATGAATTAATATTTTCACTGTGTGGACACACAAATGCAAACAATATGACACTAGTTATATATCAGCCCTCACCTTACAATGCATCCTTTTGAGATTTACAGAAGGGTTTTAGCTAATTAATGAGAAGTTGGCCAGTCAACATGTGTATGTGCTGAGGGCTGGGAGAGGAGTTTTAGGCAATATAGATGTGCTTCCAAGAAAAATACTATTAATTTAATTAAGGTTAATTGATGGGGTCATCAAAGAGGAAGATTCCCTGCTTCTTGGTGCCCCAGACAGACCTATATGCAGTCACTGTCTGGGGGATTGTTGAGTTGCCAACAAGCCACTCAATCAATATCTATATAAGACTTAACCCATAGGGGTCAGGAGATTATGAAGGGAAGGCCCCCAAGTGCGCATGTGTGCCAATCATATTTATACAATAGATCTATCAGATCAACAAAGCTAAGAGGGATTTGAATGATAATCAATTATCCACATGCTAAGAATGCTCCTAAATACATATTTACATGATAAGCTCTAATTGTTTTGAATTAAGTTTCATTTAAATTGTCTACAGTGTAGATAATATGAGTAAAAATATAAATGGGCCATGTAAATGAGCTGTGATACAAATTATAATATTAATAAATATTGATATTAAAGGTTTTTTCAGCACACATTACACCAGAGATAGCATGGTGGTGTTCTTATAAAGGCACAGAGTCTGTATTTAACAATGACTTTTTTATCTAAATGTAACAGAGCAATGAGGATCTGCTGTAAGTTCAAGCCAACCAAAATCTGTTCTGCCTTCTGCCATCTAGCACTACCCCTGAACTTTGATTTCTGCAGCCACACCCTCCATCATTACACAACTAGAGCCACTCCTCATAAATTGAGTTCGCTTTTGTGAGTTAGAACACCTGTTTGCAGTTTAAAATGCAGTTTCTGGGCCAGAGTTTCTGCTGAACTCAGCTGATTGCAGAGAGGGGGGAATGTGAATAGAAGATCAAGGAGTCAGTATGGCTCTCTAATTCTCTGCCCCACCCTAGATCAGCTTAGAGCAGCCTGGAAGCCACTCTAATTTGTGCCCATTGGCAACAGTCCCTAAGGAATTAGCTGAATATAGCCAGAGAACTCCAGCCACTCCTCCTACCCATGTCTTCTTGCCCCCAATACATCCCCAGGACTGCAGAGAGCTTGGCACAGGAAACAGTTACGTCTCATCTACACACACTGAGGACTTCAGCAAGTCAGGGAGTCCTCTGCAGTGGGGGATAGGGCTAGAGTCTGCAAAGATCCTATAGAATGTGACTCTTTATTCCTAGAACTGCAGGAATTTTCTCACAGTGCAAGTCAGCACAACTTGAAGTATTCTTCATGCTTCTCAATGAAAGAAACACCAGAGATGCTGCTGGGCTGTGGAAATGGGTCTGTAAGGGTATATCTACATTGCAATAAAAAACCCTTGGCTGGCCCATACCAGCGGACTCAGGCTCACAGGGTTCGGGCTGCATGACTATTTAATTGTGGTGTAGATATTCGGGCTAAGGCTATAGAGCTGTTTAATTGTATTGTAGATGTTTGACCTTGGGCTACAGTCCAAGTTCTGGGACCCTCCCACCTCACAGGATCCTAGAGACTCCAGCCCAAGCCCAAACATCTACCGCACAGTTAAATAGCCCCTTAGCCTGAACCCCATGAGCCAAAGTCAGCTGGCACAGACCAGCTGTGGGTTTCTTCAGTGTAGATATGCCTTAACTTTCTGAAAGCTTCCATATATATCATTATATTTACAATTTATTGGGCTTTTACACTAGAGATAATGCTGGGCTGTTAGTTTTTAGGGGGCCCCAAGAAATTTGGCTGTGGACGTTGTAGAAAACCTTTACTTTTGAAAAATCTGATGGGATATTTTGGACCACAGCTTTTTAAAGGAGACCCGAGATCTGCAGGCAGAAATGCACATAATTGTATGCCCCCATATTTGAGCGCATAATACCATGACAGCATGTGCAAACTGGGTGGTTGGTCAAGCAAAGGCTTGTAAAATAGATGAGATCTTATAAAGCCAAGGTACACTGTTTACCCTTATTTGGTTTTATGGGCTACATTTTTGAAAAGAGAGGCCTAATGTCCACATGATGAAGTGAGGATATAATTGCATATGGGTGTGTACCTTCCCCCTTCCCGCCCCCGAGATTATAAGGTGTATATGACAAACCCACACACTGTAAATGGCATAGTGATTTCTTGGAAGTCTAGTTTTTCAGGATCCAGTTGATCAAAGCACCTATGCATATGCTGAACTTTAACCATGTGGAAGCAATAGGACTAAACACATGCTTAACATTAACCATTGTTTAACTGCTTCACTGAATCAGAACCTCAGACCCCAGACTTAGATCACTAAAGCCACCTCTCCAGTTATAGGAGGGATGTAACATATTTTGGGGAATATGTGACATTACAAGGTAAAAAACAAAAACAACAAAAACCTAATTTTTGTCTCTCCCTCTCCCTTTCCCACTCCTTTTTATTCTGGGTTGATATCACAATCAAGTATATGATATTTACAGTGATGTCACTTTCCTGATAAAGTATTAGAGAAGGCTGTAGCAACAATCTAGGACTCAGCAGGGAAGCTGTAAGGGAGCTATTTTTGAAATGTTTAAAATTATACTAAATTAATACAAATAAAGTCTCCTGCCGGGCTTCCCGCTTTAAATAGCATATTGTGGTATAAATGATCAGAGCATCAGGGCTGTGCTAATTTAGTACATATTATAATGGTGCAGGAATTAAAAGATCATAGCATTTTTCATTTAAAAACAACACTTTAAGAATGAACTGGATAGTTTCAATAGATCATGCTAAGAATTGCTAATACACAATCAAATGGGACTGAGGGAAATTGGAACCCTACAGTTGGTAACTTTGAGGGGTTCCAGTCTGAAATGTTTTAGAACTCCAGGGATGAGGTTTGTACATGTTCCATTAATTGCAATAGTCTAATACACAAAGCTACTGCCTTCTAAAATTTCTGGGGGGTTTTAAAAAAAGAAAAATTACTATATGTAATCTTTTATTAAAACAGGTAGAAGGAGCTCCTTATAAATAAAAACAAATAGTTTTAGAATTAAATAAAACTGGCTGTCTCACATCAGACGAGAAAGCAGTAGCAAAAATATCAGTAAGAAAGGCTTTTTGAAAATATTATGTGACAGATAGATCCCATTCCCGCTTCAGTAAGAGTCAATAGCAAAGCTTTCATTGGTTAAATGGGAGCAGAATTAAATCCTAAAGTTCCAGTCCTGCAAACACTTATGCATTTGAATAACTTTATGAACTCAATGCATCTACTCACATGCATAAAGTTATTATGTGTCTAAATGTTAGCAGAATCATGGCCTAGATGGAAGGTACAGGTCCTAAATAGAAAGGTAATATAAAACAATTGAACAATTATAGGCCAGTAAAGCCACATCATCAGTGTCCTATCAATGGTTGTGGCTGCATTAGACATTTATCCCTAACATTTCCAACTGTTGCTACCAACAGGGCAATTCCACTGGTGGTAGAATTGATCGGTGTGCTAGCGTAGTAAAGGTGCCAGTGGCTACTTGTGTTTCTACCTGCCTATCACCTAGACTTGCTTTAAACACAGTTAGAACAAGGGTCGCCAACCTTCGGCACGCGGCCCACCAGGATAATCTGCTGTCAGGCCGCGAGATATTTTGTTTACGTTGACTGTCCGCAGGCATGACCTCCCACAGCTCCCAGTGGCCGCGGTTTGCCGTTCCCAGCCAGTGGGAGCTGCGGGAAGCCACAGGCCGCAGGGACATGCTGGCTGCCACTTCCCGCAGCTCCCATTGGCTGGGAACAGTGAACCATGGCTACTAGGAGATGCGGAAGGCCATGCCTGTGGACAGTCAACATAAACAAAATGTCTCGCGGCCTGCCAGCGGATTACCCTGATGGGCTGCGTGCCAAAGGTTGGTGAATCCTGGGTTAGAAAGATGACATAAGGACAAAAATACCAGTGTGTTACCTACACTGGCACTACCACCTGTGGAGCTATGCCTGTGGTAGCAACAGAGGGACATGTGTTTAGTGCATACGAGGCCATAAATTATGTTTAAATAGTTGGGTCTATCTCAGTTCAGTATTAGTGTAAATGGGCCTCTCTCTCTCTTTCCCAGAAGATGTGCTTTTGTAGAGATGGCAGAGGCAGTTGTGCTTGCAAGCCTGGAATTCTTCTGAGTATTTTTGTTAGTGGTCATATTCTCTTAATTCAGGACTTATTCTCATACAACCCCTGTCAGTTTACTGTAGGCCTGGCTTGACATGAGTAACTAAATATGGGGGAGTCCTCATTCCTTGAAAGTCAGGATATGGGAGGTAAATATGCAGGCTGAAAACGGAACATTTGTGTTAATAAGGTAAATGGATCAGTGAGCTAAGAGACAGAATGTCTGAACTAACTAAGATAAGGGGGAACACCATTACAAAGAACCATTTACAAAGAACAAGACAACAATGGGCAAGCTATGGCGGGAAGTTAAAGATGAGGTAAAGAGTAGGTCGTATACAGATAGTGTGTGGACAAAGTGTGATGTACAAGGATTGGTTCCTACAAAGTAACCAAGCCACTCCCAAAATGTGTGATGCAATGTATAGTAAATGCAATGAGATGTGCCAATGTATATAAAGGGAGAGGATTTCTGTGTAGCTCTGGATCTGTGGTGTACCCCACATGTACCCTGTGCATTTGAGTCTGATCAACTCAGCATAGACTTGCTGTATGCCAAATAAAGACATCTGAATGATGATGTCTGGTGTCAAACTGAGGTCTTGGGAAGCTGAGTGGATAAAGGTCTCAGAGGGAATCCCAACATTTATGAATGAACAGATATACAATCATGGTAATTATTAGATATGCAAGGACTTAGAACAAGTTGGAAAACATCCCTGTTTGGCTGGCCAATGTAATGTGAGCTAAGGTAAGGTGTTATTAAAGAGAAGAGGCAAAAAGTCCCAAGAGTCAATTCACTGACACCACAAGTCTCATGAAGAGAGCAATATTCATGCCACTCTGTGAAAGCCTACTGTGTATACACACTAAAATATTAAACAAGGGAACTGGAGCAACAAGAGTGAAACCTTGTTGGATGCATTTTAGTCAGTGGCTCATGAAAACGGACACTCCTAGCAGCACTGGTCGTACGTACACAGTGCATTTGTCTGAGCACTCTTCCTTGCCTAGAACACTGGGATCTGACTCAGCACATATGATGAATTTAGAAGTGGAAACGCCAAGGTTTTACAAATCCCAGATCACTCCTGGTTTTGCCCATCAGCAACATACTGGGGGTAGGTTGTCCCATTTTGCACAGCCTTGCTGGGGCAGTGTGGCCCCATACCACCAGGAAGAGCCCAGGGAAGCAGTGTGTCTCAGAGACACTATCCCAAGAGCTACATAGGGGAAGTGCACAGGATATGCCAATCTTTAAGGCAGTGCATCTTTTTCACTCTGGTGAGCTCATCCCACTGCGTATGCCAGAGAGAAGAAAGATGATCCAGCGGGTAGGGCACTTGCTTAGACTTGGGCTCAGGTCTCTGTTCCACCACAGACTTCCTGTGTGACCTTGACAAATCATCTAGCCTCTCTGTGCCTCAGTTTACCACCTGTAAACGGGGTAATAGCACTGCCCTACCTCATAGGACTGTTGTGTGGATAAATGTTGTGCTTTGATATTATGGTGTAATGAGGGCCATATAAATATCTAAGCCAGGTGGAGACATGGTTTTTCCATCTTGCCTTATATCTCTTACGTTGCTCCTGTGAGCTGGTCCATAAGGCTATACTGTGGCTCAGAAGACCCACGTCCACTCTGATGCCAACAAGAAATTAATCAATTAGTAATAGCAAGCTTGAGAGGCAATTGCAAATAGTTCACATAGCTAATAAATGCAAAAATTCAATCGGCAAGATGTGACCAGTCACCACCTTGACCATTTTAGTGGCATGTTGTGTCCTTCCTCCTACCCTTTTTTTTTTTTGTTTGACTGCAAGCTGAATGCATCTAAAACCATCCTTCCTACGTCTGCACAGTACCTAGTGCATTGTGAGCACTATAGGAATACATGTATTGGTAAATAATACAAACCCTAGCGGGCAGGGAAGCAAGATTCCTTGTACCCTTCCCCATACATACACTCTGCAATGGGCAGGAAGAATCTATCCCATCATGTATTGTCAATCTACATAGGTCCTCAGATGGGGCTGAGTAAACCCAGAAACTGGTCACCTCTGAAAGTTTATTCTTGAAGACCTGGGCCTGCCTCATGTACTGAATACTCATGTGCTTTCATTATGTTAAAAAATAGAGAGGTGCTTTTGTCTTTCCCTGTTTTTCCTTCACTTCGTTTCTGGGGCTGGGCTGTACCTGTATGGATATTTTCATTGTTATTAATTACAGATGACTTTTCTTCACACTCGACTGCAAAAACCAGACTAAAATGGACATTTATTGACTGGAGATGATCTACGCTGCAATAGCAGCTCATGTGCTGCCTAGGTAGATTCTGACGGCTCCCACCACTTCCCTGTGCACTGCATTCTTTAAACTCAGCAGCTCTGTCAAAAAACAAAACTATAGCTCAGCAACACTAATTGCCACTTGCATCCCGAAAGCAGCAATCCATGCTCCCTCTGTGCAAACTAACCAAAGGAATGCCAAGGCAGACAGACAAAGGAATCTCACACTCCGACAAATATAATAGCATGGCTACTGCTGCTAACAACCCATCTCTTATAACAGCAAAATGAAAAACAAAGAACGGCTACCAAACTTGGAGCATACATGTGGGCTGTGGAAGGACTGAATAATTAAAACTGGGGGTGAGGAGGGGGAATGTCTAGGAGGTTGGAATTTAGGGAACTGCATCAACATCAGGCCACCATTATACTGAGGAGAGCTGAAGAACACATCTAGGAATTTGGAGCACCTATTGTATCACAGAAATAGGGTTGGTGATTACACCTAAAGATTGCATGGAGAAGTGATACAGGATCTCATTGTAGATAGAAGCATGGAGCAAAGAACTCTAATTCGGGTGGTTTTTATTTTTAGTTTCCCTTCTTCTAGTTGTGAGAATAAGTGACAGTTCATTTTTGTCTTGGGCAAAACCCCAGAGTTATGCTTGTATCACAATAAAAAGAGGAAGGGCAAATTTAGAGTTGAGGTTGGTTTACAGGTGTATTGCCAAAATGGCACTGGGGGTGGGGAGAAATGGATCTGTAGGGCATACTCGGAGCTTGTCTATACTTAAAATGCTACAGTGGTGAGAATTCTCTGGTGACCTAGTGCTATCTACACTGGGGGTTAGGTCAGTTTAACTTCATCACAGAATGGTTTTAGAGGTGCTGTGGGATCAGTGATCATTACTGCTGGTTCAAAATGGAAAATGTGTTACTTCCAGCACCTGCTTCCAGGTGACAGGAAGCCTGAAGTGACCTCACCAAACCCCAAGTCACCAAAAGAACCCTTTGGAGAGGAGGAGCTATTATACAGGAGTATTAGAAGGCCCTTGACTGAGGGCCCAGTGGAGAGACAAGCCACAAATCTGCTTGGCTCCTACTGGAGCATGGCTGGCATAGGCCCAGAGGTTCTGTATATTCTCCAGACCCTGCCAAGACCTATGCAAGATGAGGCTGAATTTATTCATTAGGTTTCTTCGTCTCTTGTTCTTGATCACAAGTTACCGACATGATCAGGAGCACTCATGCCGTACTCATTGCAGGGATGAGAAGAGTATGTGCCAGGCACAGTCTTATAGTTGGGGGGAAATCCCTGCCACCTACTGAATCTTTGTTCATCTCTTGAACCAAATCCCACAATTAAACAGTTCTGAAGCTCCAGAAAGATTAACTTTGCAAAATTAGTATTATTTGCAGTTTTAAGCTTACCTCTGCATGTCCAAGTTGTGGCTGGGTCTGGAATTGGAAGTGCCAGAATATGGTTGAAAAGACTGTACTCCCAGTAATTCTGACCCTAAGCCAAATAACTTGAAAGAAACCAGATATGATGAACAAAACTGAAGTTGGAGTTAGTGACGGTGTCCATGAGCATAATATTGTGACATGTGTCCTTATAGGGAGCTAGGCACTGTGCACAAAATCTAGCTTGCCTTTCTCAGCTGTGTTGTCCTTTTTGAAATCAGTGTTTTGGAAATGTGGTCAGGATTTAGTCCTCTCTCTGTGTCATACATGGCCACCAACTCTGTTTAGCCAGGGAGGATGTAGGCTACGAATTTGATTTAAGACAATAGAGAGTGTTGCCTAAAACATGAGTTGGGGGGGGGGGAAGAAACTGGAATAAGATTTTGATATAAATAAGCTTATTCTAAAGAACTTCAGAATAAAATTACAAACTGAGGTTGGGGCTGTACGTTTAATTACATTCATGTAATAATTCATGAATTATTACAGTGAATTTGCTTAACAGTGTGGAATTAAACAACCCTTTTATTCATCACACACACTCAAACTGCAAACCTATAAAACTAATATGATAATATGACAGTTCTCTTTGCCTTTGCTAGAGACAGAGACATTCAAAACAAATTTTAGAAAGCATCACAATAAATAATGAAAACACAAGTCTCTGGGCACTGTAATAATATGTATCAGAAAAGGGTAGAGGGAGAAAGATCCCCAGAGGAAAATTTGTTTTGTGATATTTAAAACTACATCACTAGTTAGTGTTTAATAGGAAACAATCTTGCATCGGCAGTGAGGGGCATTAGGTGACCTAGTAGGTTTTCTCCATCTCCAGATGTTATGACTCTATGTACCCATGTTGCCACCAAGAATCTTCTATGCATGTTGACATCACTGTCACTTATCTTCTTGAATCCCCCCACAGGATGGCTCCCATGACATTTAAAAGTCCTTGACCTCTTCACAGCTCTTTTCTGAACTACATCTCTGGTTTTACTGCCAAACCCATCCTTTTTGCTCCCCTAACTCCTCCTGCCTGATCACTTCTTTACAGCCTTCTCCCGTGGCCACTTCCGTACATTGTTCTTTGCTGCCTCTTATACCTGGATTCTTCTCTCTAGCCAGGTATATCAAGCACCTACTTTTTCCTCTTTCAGATCCCTGCTCATGATCTACTTCTTCTACAAAGCAAATGCCTCGCAATAAATAATTTAGCCAATTTCAGCCTTTTTTCCTGTTGCAGAATATCCATTCCCCTCTAATTTATTTGTTATTTGAAAGTATTCAATATTTTTCTGTGTGAAATACTTTAACCCTATGGATATGAAAAGATCTGTGCAAGTCTTTAATATTCACTACTCTACCTATAGCCCTGGTCAGCCATTCAGGCAGACTTTTACAATTGCAGGATCAGGAATCAAAAATAAAATATCAATGTTAAATATTTTGGATACAATCCAGACCCCATTTAAGTCAAAGGCAAACATTTCCATTGACTTCAGTGGGACATCATTTCACCATTTGCCTTAAGAGAATCGGAATGCTATTCTTTGGAAAGGAAAGTTTAAGAAAAAAAAGAGATACATTATTTCTTAGCAAGACAATGCAGTCCAGTGGAGAGGGCATTGAACTCTGACTCAAGGGACATGGTTTCTATTCTCAGCTCCACTGTATGACCCTGGGGAAATCTCTTCTTCTCTCTGTGTTTTTCTTTCTCTGTCCCTCCTCCATTCTTTGTTGATTTAGACCATCTCTTGTTATGTGTCTGAATAGCAGCTAATACAATGGGACTTCACTCTCAGCTGAGGCTCCCAGGTGCTACTCTTGGTACGTCAGTCAGAAGTCCGCTGTGGCAGACTGTCTTCATTCTTTGCCACTCTCTCCAAGGAATAGCTGTAGGGCTATATAGTCCTCTGCTCTGGGATGAGGAAGCTGTTCTGACAGCTCACGAATATGGTGCTGGTCTTACAGAATGTGTCAGTAAGGAAGAAAAATGTATAAGACTTAAATTTGTGGGTTTTCATCTCCCCTCCTCCTTTTTCAAGGGAGCATGTCCCTGGGGAAGCAACCTTATGATAGCAGGCCAGAGGGGTGACATACATGTGAACATATGGCACTGCCCTCCTGGGGTAATGTACATGCAAACATATGGCACTGCCCTCCTGGTGCACATTACTTGTCAACAGACACAGGAAAGACCTTGCCATGGTTACGTTGTTTATCACCCATATGCTTTTCTATTGCTTCTGATCTGTGCAGATAAATAACAAATACTTCCAAAAGCCCTTGTTCATAATCGTTCAGATTTATTTCAAATACAGATGCTTACTCTTGCCTTTTGGTACCTCAACAGAGTTCATTGAGAGCCAGGCAGTGTCTTTTGATTGCACAGCAGGGGCTCTGACGCACGAAAAAGACAGAAAAAAAAAAGAGAGGCATCAGCAGAGACCGAGCCAATAAGGGGAGTAACTGGGGAAGGGAACACATCCTTGCTCCTGGGATTTAGCAGGTTCTTAGTCTCAGGGGAAGAAAAAGTCACTCTTTCATACAGTGCAAAATTTTGCATACGTTAGTGGACAGCTGACAGAAGTGGATAATGACTCAGCATGCTGAGCAATTTTTCCCATGAAGTGTCAGGCAAATGACATGATAGATTTACATACCTGTTACTAGAGATACAAGATAGGAAAATTGACTTGACCTGTATATAGACTCTCCTTTCCCACAAGCCCACACCACGGTACAAATCCAAGCTGTGCACATTACCAGGTACATAGTTAACACCCTGCCTCTTGGTGATGATAAAGTTTAGACTTTCAAATGTTAATGATCTCTATCTTGCAGACGGAGAAACAGAAGCTCAAAAGATTAAATAGCCAAATTTTCAAATGTGTCCTCTGATTCGGGGTGCCTACACTGAAGCCTCATTATAGAGATGGTAAACATCCAAAACTCCAGCTGAAGTCAAAAGGAGGTGGGGGTGCTCAGTTATACTAATAAGCAAGCCTCTGGTGTCCTCAAAAATTGAGGCACCCAAAATCTATGACCACCTCTGAAGATATTGATCTAAGTGATTTACCTAAAGTCACACTGCAAGATCTGTTGCAGACAGAGGAATAGAATCTAAATCTCCTGGCTCTGAGCTACAACCACTATATTAAGATATTAAAACAAAACAAACAAAAAAACCCCAAAGAAACAAGAAAACCTCATAACTTCCCACAAGGTAAGGATCCCTGACTTGGGCTACCTATGTGTTCCCCATACAGATCTCATAATGGTCCTGCTGAATTCAGAGGGTCTTCTGAGATGAAGGACAAAAGGGAGAGTTTGCTGTAATGTGGATGTTCAGACAGGAAGCAAAATTATTTCTGAACAAAAAAAATCTCAAAATATTTATAATATATTTTGGAAGGTATGTTGATTTCTTCGTTGTCTGGCAGATTTAAGAATCCTTATAGAAGAGTTGTTGTATTTTATAGCCAGTTTGCATAGGTGAAAGGCAGAGCTGCTTGGAAATTGTTTAACCAACTGGTTTTTTTAATGAAAAATGCTGATTTGTGAAAAAAGTTCATGAAACAGGATCAGTTTTGGTGAACTTCCCAACTGAACATTTATTTGACAAGATGTTTTGAAATTGTTGAAACAGCCTGTTATGACATTTTCAAATGGGAGAAAAATATCCTAAACTTTTGAGTCAGAAATATTATTTATTTTGAAATTTTAGTAAAGTTAGACTAACAAAGGTTCAAAAAAGAAAAAAGTTGAAACTGCAATGAAACATTTTGAAATTACTGAAACAAATATTTATGTTGATCTCTATATAGATAGATTAATGGAGTTTGTAACAATTTTGAGACAGTCTGTCTTCATCCTGATTTGGGAAAAATGTTCAAAAATCTAATAAATTCTCACAGGATGGGAAAACTGTTTAAGGCAAAGGACTAGGGAGAATTAGGCCTAATAACTTACAAGTAAGAGTAGTTTTACTTTTTAAAAAATATTTCCTCGGGATAACTTGTACAGTTTAAATCAGACTTGGTTTTTCTCAGTGTCACCTAGCTAATTCTTCCACCACTATCCTTGTACTGCAACAAATTCCATTTGAACGCTTTTCTGCCTGTCGTGCTCTGGAGGCTGTTAGAATCATTTTTGATGAAGTATTGGGAGCATGGCTATTATCAAGGTCTCAGTCCTGGAATGAACATTATACAGATTGGCTCCTGTTCCTGAGTCTGCAGGACTCTGAACAGGAGTCATCTGTGCAGAGCTTATTGCAGCATGATACATTTTTATTCACAGATAACTGAAACCGATTCCATAAATAGTTTGATGGGATTATATAAAGTAGTTAAGAGTAGACAAAAAGAGGAGGAACATTATTGAATACAATGGGAGATGCTACCTGGGTGTAATGATTTTTTGCCTATAATTATTACTGAATTGGCTTGGAGGATTTATGTTTAGTGACCATTCTAAGCTAATTACATTTTTAGCAGGGTAGGGCAGATCATAAAAGAAATCCTTAGGACACACTGAAGGGATTGTCTTTTCCTTTCAGGTAGACAGGACTTTATGACAGGAAACAATGACAGGCTAATGTAAACAACTTTTTTTTGCCTACCTTTATGTTTCAACAGAGTAGTTCAATATAACCACATTTCTCAAAAGACTCATATTCTGTTATTGAAAGGTAATGGTGGGAACCAACTTAAGAACATGTAAAACGCAAGATTTTTTAATCAATGAGAAGCTATTAATTTAACCAACCCTTCCTGTAATAATATTGAGACAGACTGTCTGCCTGTTTTTACATTATAGCTAGCTTTGCAATCTGCGTGGAACCTAATGAGGTGTGTAATTTTTGCGAATTTATTGTGAATAGACCTGGGAATTAAATGCTGCCAAATTTTTAGCATTTCTCTCCCAGTTTTTTTTTAAATGAAGAACTTATTACACATACTATACTATTTTAGTATGAACTGTTGACTTTTGCCGCTACACATGAAACTAATTTCACTGGTCTCAAATAGGCCAAATTAAGCAGAGACCTGATGTGACCCAGTCCAGCATGTAAAACTACAGGGCCGTCCTTAGGCATACACAGCATACACGGCTGCGTAGGGCACCTGAACATTTGGGGCACCATTCCCCTCATTGTCCGCGGCTGGAATCCTCTCATCTCCAGCCCCTCCCGCACGCTGGGCCCATGGGCTTCTCTCCTGCTCTGGTTTCAGAGTAGCAGCCGTGTTAGTCTGTATTCGCAAAAAGAAAAGGAGTACTTGTGGCACCTTAGAGACTAACAAATTTATTAGAGCATAAGCTTTCGTGAGCTACAGCTCACTTCTGCTGCCCCAGCCCCGGGGAGCCCAGAGCGGCGCGGCCAGTCCCTGGCGGTGCAGCAGCCCGGCCCACTGCTACCCAGAGTGGAGTCCCGCCCTGGACCCTGCCCGCCGGGCTGTGGCAGGGAACGGGAGGAGCAAAACTTCCACTGAGTCAGCTGGAGTGGAGTTGGGGGGGTGAGCAAGGGAGGTAAGGAAGGAGGCAACGTACTCTCTCTCACACTTCTAACAGACACACCCACACACTACCTCTCGAGTCACACTCCCCAACACAAAAAGAAAAGGAGTACTTGTGGCACTTTAGAGACTAACAAATTTATTAGAGCATAAGCTTTCGTGAGCTACAGCTCACTTCATCGGATGCATTTGGCACAGGCTCTCTCTCTCTATCTCTTTCACACACACACACACACACACACACACACATTATTGTTGTTGTTATTACTGCTTGGTACTTCCTGTCAAAATGCTTGTGGTGAGCCAGGAGTGGCTAGGGGCTGCAGGAGGGCCATGGGCTCTGGCAAGATGCAGACCCCATGTGACAGCATGAAGCCTGCCTTTAGCCACTGCCACAGTGTCTGCTGTGTACGAAGCTCAGTGTGTGTCAGCAATGGGGGTGGCGGGATTCTGGGGGTCCGTGGTGGCTGTGCTTCCTCGACACACTGGGGTCAGTGGTGCTGGCTGGGGAGCACCTTCAGTGGAGCAGAGGGGCACCAGTTTAATAATACTGCGTAGGCCCCATGAATCCTAAGGATGGCCCTGTAAAACCATGTCTGCTGCTACAACTGCTTTCATTTAAATCATGCTCTGGCTGTACGGGCAAATGGCAGCACAGGTCCTGCTGTGCCTCACATGCCCAAATAGAGATGCTAAACAGTTCCTCAATCTACATAATCAGCAGCTGGACAAAGTTCAAAACCCCTCCTTGAGCTTTATTATAGATAAAGTGCTGCACCTTTAAGGCCCACATAAATTCACAAGGGCTCCCCTAATCCAAAGTATATGCCTTCATTTAAGCATATACTACCCCACCCTTATGATTACCACCATTGTCTTAATGGCTTCCCTGGATTGGGGCCTTGCTGCTCATAATGCTGTATAAAGAAAAGGAGTACTTGTGGCACCTTAGAGACTAACAAATTTGTTAGTCTCTAAGGTGCCACAAGTACTCCTTTTCTTTTTACGAATACAGACTAACACAGCTGCTATTCTGAAACCTGTCATAATGCTGTATGTGAGTCTGCTCTTCACTGATGGGAGTTGTATGACATGGCCTTTGAGGATTACAGAATCTTAAAACGGAGTCCAATTCACCAATAATTGAGCTAGATCTTTTCTTTCTTTCTTTCCCTTAATTTCTATTCAATTCAATATAGATTCCTATACAGTCTCATCACTGTGGTTTCTGAATGGCTTCCATTAGTGCATTAAGTGACATGACTAACATCCGAAATATGAGTCATTTACACTGGCTTTTGCTCAGTCTTTGGAGAAATATATCAGATGTGTTACTGGCATATGCAGAGAATATAAGAGGTGCCCCTCACCCTCAAGTAGGGTTGACCAGAAAACAAGAACTCCATCCTGTGAAAAAATTTGAGGTTTCACAGTTGGTTTTTGTTCCACATCAGAACAAAACTGATGCTTTTCATGGAAAAGCAGAGAGACTGACCTAAAACTAGCCAATAGCCCAATGGTAAGGGCACTGATCTGGGAGAAGCAAGTTCAAGTCCTTGCTCTCAATCTGGCAGAGGAGGGACTTGAACTTGCATTCTACATGTCACAGTTCAGTGCCCTATGCAGGCCCAACCTGGAACTGAGACACCTTCCTGAGAAGAATTTAATTGAAACCAGCATGTTTCCATGAAAAGTTTTGGTTTTGATTAATCAGCATTTTCCAATGAAATGTCAAAAATTCCTGACTGGCTCCACTCCCTAAGGAAGATATGAGAGAACTTCAGAATCTCCAGGGAGCTGAGCTTTTCCTGCAGTGAGCCTGTCCTGCGAGAGCTTATACTCTGATCCCACAAGGCAGCAGAGCAGGTGGATTAATGATACATGAGCGTATACATGCTACCTACCCACACAGTCTTGACTAAAGACTGGAAAAGCCTACCTGTCAATCAAGATTTGACACATATGTATTGTACATCTCTTAGGACAGATCATATGTTTGCAATAAGTATCTGAATACACTTGTTGATCAGTGGTTGATTCTTGATTTATCAGTTTTCTCTGCAATCTTTCCATAATCTTTTAACCTGCACATCACCTAACACAATACTGCATGTAAAAAGAAAAGGAGTACTTGTGGCACCTTAGAGACTAACAAATTTATTAGAGCATAAGCTTTTGTGAGCTACAGCTCACTTCAGCTCACGAAAGCTTATGCTCTAATAAATTTGTTAGTCTCTAAGGTGCCACAAGTACTCCTTTTCTTTTTGAGAATACAGACTAACACGGCTGCTACTCTGAAACCTGTCAATACTGCATGTAGTAGCTGCAGTACAACCACAAAGAATGGTTACATTTTCTGATAAGGAGAGCTATATTGATACGGCTGCAGCTTGCAAAGAGTGTTAAATCATTTTTTTTGTCACATTTTACTTATAATATCTTTTTAGTCAGGTACTCAAGAACCACATTGCTTTTAAAAATACTGCACTATCCCTTTAGGGAATAGCCAAATGGAGGCATCATTACCATGCAAATTATGTGGAAACAAAGGTCCCATTCAGCAAGGTACTTAACCACATGCCTAACTGAAAGTGTGTGAATGGTCCTACTGAGTGAAATCCTGACTCCCCAGAAGTCAAAGGGAGTTTTGCCATTGTCTTTAATGGGGTCAGGATTTCACCCATTCAGTTTAATAGGGCTAACCACAAATAATAATATACTGAAAATTAGCCACAAGTTAGAATAACTTGATGAATCAGGGTCAGAATGGATCCTTTTATCAAACATTTCTTCCATAAAAGGTAAGGTGTCAAAAAACAAAATAAAAGTAGGCTGATCTATATTTGGTGCCTGAATTATAGTAACACTCGACACTTAAAACGGAAAGAAAACTGTCCAATGTATGTAATAACTTTCTCAACAGGCCTGTTTTATGTTTGAATCTAAACAGTTCTGAAATAAGCTCTCTCTCCTCCCCCTTCTTTCATGAGGATAGGTTATTGTTTACAAATAAAATACTATTAAGTGAACATTAATACAGACTTACTAATGATAAGGAATGTACAGTTAGGTAATAAATCAAAGACACTTGACAAATCTGCTACTGAGCAGTAAATGTAATTGTATTCCTCCCAAGTTAAAGTGAAAAACTAGAACATAATTATAAGATGACCTCAGTTACCACAACAAAAATAAATAGCAAACAATAACAAAGAACAAAGAACATAAGAGAGGTTTATTTTATGAGGAAAGAAGAGTTAATGTGACTGGATAATGAATGGTAGACACATTCTAAAACTCAGGGATATGTACACACCAACCAACAGTGTATGACAAATGAAACATATTTAACAAGCCTAATTTTCTTTCTGATTTAATAGAACCCAATAAATGGAAACTGTGTGTCCAGAATAATGAAAAGAGCACAAAATTTATCTCATTCTGTTGCATCCTTTCTGTGTTCTTTTGTCCTTTGATTGCACTGGTGGATATTATTATTTTGTTCCCAAGGAAATATGTCCCTTTGATTAGGTTGCAGATATTCTCTCATTTGTCACTGTTCTATCAAGCTATGCCATGTAACAGCAGGAACCCTTGATTATTTAATTGCTTGTAAGAACTCATTAAATCTTACTATCAATCATAGGACATATGGTAAATATCACCCAATGGTATGAGAGGTTGTAATAGTTAGCTGTCACTGGGGCATACCCTTTCTTTAGTAGCACAGGCCCTTTGTTTAGCTTCCTGATCATAATATTTTTTAATTAATATTGATTTACAAGAGAGGATTCATCTAGTGGCATTTATCTATGGTTAGAGGGAATAAACATAAGCTTTTGTAATTTCTTTATTAATTTTTAAAAACTTGAAAGAAGAGACATTCTTTTACAGTGTTATGTGGCTGATTTTGGTCCAATGATAATCTAATTTGTTCCTAAAAGTGTACGTGGCTCATTAAGAAAACTATATAGTGATTCATACAAGAAGTGAATAGGCTTTGAAATGTCAATATCAACACCTGGATGGGATCACTGGTGGAAAAAATTATATCTGAATCAATTGCTGTGGGAAAAATCTTTCAAATTACATAAAATTAAAAGGAGCTACTTTCTTTGACTAAGAAAAGTAAATTTTTAGTTACAGTTGCTACTGGGAAGAAGTCATTTAAAACAGCATTGTGCTAAATATCTTCAAATATCATTATGATGCACTTTAACTTTAAAGATTATGTGTGTACATGGGATAAAACTGAAATACCCAACAGCCAAATGGCTTTGGGGAAATGTTACTCACATGATCCTCATGAAAATGATGTTTGGGTTTTTGTAGTCTAAAATAAGCTCCCATTGAAATTGATGAGGCAACTTATTTCAAATGGGGAAATGCTAAAGGAAAAACTATGCAGTAAAGATAAATGTGCTTCTCTGAAATAAGGCTGCAACAGCCAAATTCTACTGGAGTCTGCTGTGTGTTATTCCAGATTTTATAGCGGTAGGAGTGAGAGCAGCATTTGGTCCTCTTTTTATAATGATGAATCTTTCAATGTTTGCTAATATGGACAGACCGCACCAGCCTTTTCATGGTAATCCTCAGTAACACTTTGAGGTCCTTCAAGGACAAAAGGTTCTCATTTGCTGGGTGAATGTATTCTGCAAACCACCACTTTTATCCATGTTTATTATGGCTGTCAGTGCTGTGTCGATAGTATGTTTAGTTGTATTTTGGGGAAATTTCTCAGTTTCTAAGATACTGTTTTGTAATTTCTGACTACAATTGTCTGTGCAAAACCCAAGAGAAATAGCTAGTCAAATAAATAAAGAATTAATTTTCAGAATGAATTTTATTCCTGTATCCTACATATAACATAGCAGGATCCCCATACGATCTGAAGCTCTGAATGTTCTTCAGATGACATATAGGTTTTGCATTGACAGCTGCCTAGGTTTTTTCAGGTTAAATTCTAGAATAGTATTTGTAAGTTCTTGGAATAAATTTTTGCAGATGAATCACCATTTGGTGTCAGTTTCATTTCGGCCTTTGATTCAGTGAATTATCTCTATAGAAGTAGTAGTGGAGATTTGTGTCTCCATAAATAGTAAAGAGCCACAGTCACTTCACCTTAAAATATATCAGAAGGGGAGTTGTGAAAGGCAAGAAACAGCTGTCAGGGCCTGATTACCTGCGACATGCATCTGCTTTCAGGTGTGGAATCACTGAACAGAGAGTTTTCAGAGTAGCAGCCGTGTTAGTCTGTATTCACAAAAAGAAAAGGAGGACTTGTGGCACCTTAGAGACTAACAAACGTATTTGAGCATAAGCTTTCGTGAGCTACAGCCGATGAAGTGAGCTTATGCTCAAATAAATTTGTTAGTCTCTAAGGTGCCACAAGTCCTCTTTTTCTTTTGAACAGAGAGTGTTTATTCTTTTCTGTCATTAGTTATTTAGTATAATAAGGTAAAGATTGCATTTTTTGCTTTATCTGGTACTGGTTGTATATGTTTCTGTAGATATCATTCCTCTTCCATCAATAGCAGTACTACTGTGCATATTAATCATTTGTCACCATTGAGCAATATGGACCCAGACACAAATGGGGGGCTGGAGGGGTGGGGCTTTCAGAAAAGCCAGTTTCCCTGAGAGAGATGAGAGGCACTCTGGGAGATGAACTTAAAATAAATTAGGAGCGTTTCAGTTTTCCATAAGAACACAAGTTGCATCTGTTCTGTTCCTGTAAATTAAGAGGAATTTTGGAGCACTGCATTATAGCTTTTGCAATAGTAAAGACCAATGTTAAGGTTCCTTGGGGACTTATATTATATTATAACACCCTCTGATTTTCAGCCAATCATGACAACTTTCTCAAAAATTTTCCTTTTTGATCTGAAATTTTCTATGCTTGCTCACAATAAAAGAGGGGATTCAACATATAAAAAAAAATCTGAGGAAAAATAGTTCAGTTATTTTCAAATTGGGATTCAATTCTGTACTCCCTACTCAAGCAAAGCTTCCATTCACTTCCATGGAGCGCCAGATTGATTCGCATGATGTGAAGGGAAAAGATAAGGCCAGATTCTCATCTACTCCTAATATGTGCTGAACAAAGCTAACAGAGGTGTGAGGGGTGTAAAGGAGTCATTTTCAGTTTCATTTCCTCAAGATTTCTCTGAAGTATGCCACCTGCCAATGACCCCAAAGCCTTGCTCAACACTCACAACATACATAAATAATAATTCTTTTTCATAGAATCACAGGACTGGAAGGGATCTCGAGAGGCCATCTAATCCAGTCCCCTGCACGCATGGCAGGACTAAGTATTATCTAGACCAGTGGTGGGCAACCTGTGGTCCACGGGCCGCATGCGGCCCATCAGGGTAATCTGATTGTGGGCTGCGAGACATTTTGCTGACATTGACCGTCCGCAGGCATGGCCCCCCATGCTCCCAGTGGCCACGGCTCACCATTCCCGCAGGGACCCCACTCATTATGCGGTTCCAGCATGACTGTGAACCACTGATAACTACTCTCTGGGATGGTTTTCCAACCAGTTATGTACCCACCTTATAGTAGCTCCATCTGGGTTGCATTTCCTTAGTTTGTTTATGAGAAGTCCAGTGAGACAGTATCAAAAGCTTTACTAAAGTCAAGATAAACCATGTCTACTGCTTCCCCCCCATCCATAAGGATCGTTAACCTGTCAAAGAAAGCTATCAGGTTGGTTTGTTCTTGACAAATCCATACTGACTATTACTTATCACTTTATTATCTTCTAGATGTTTGCAAATTGATTGCTTAATGATTTCCTCCATTATCTTTCCAGGTACAGAAGTTAAGAGGACTGTAACTGTAACTGGATTGGACTGGTCTCAGGTTGTCCTTATTTCCCTTTTTATAAGTTGCCACGATATTTACCCTTTTCCAGTCTTCTGAAATCTCTCCCGTCTTCAATGACTTTTCAAAGATAATTGCTAATAGCTCAGATATCTCTTCAGTCAGCTCCTTGAGTATTCTAGGATGCATTTCATCAGGCCCTGGTGACTTGAAGACATCTAACTTGTCTAAGTAATTTTTAACTTGTCCTTTCCCTATATAAGCCTCTGATCTTACCTCATTTTCACTGGCATTCACTATGTTAGATGTCCAATCACCATCAACCTTCTTGGTGAAAACTGAAACGAAGAAGTCTTTAAGCACCTCTGCCATTTCCACATTTTCTGTTATTGTTTTCCCCCCGTCATTGAGTAATGGGCCTACCCTGTCCTTGGTCTTTCTCTTGCTTCTAATCTATTTGTAGAATGTTTTCTTGATGTCTCTAGCTAGTTTAATCTGATTTTGTGCCTTCGCCTTTCTAATTTAGTCCCTACATATTTGTGTTATTTGTTTATATTCATCCTTTGTAATTTGACCTAGTTTCCACTTTTTGTAGGACTCTTTTGATTTTTAGATCATTAAAGATGTCCGGTTAAGCCATGGTGATCTCTAGCCATACTTCCTATCTTTCCTATGCAGTGAGATTGTTTGTTCTTGGGCCCTTAATAATGTCTTTTTGGAAAAACTGCCAGCTGTCTTCAATGTTTTTCTCCTTAGACTTGATTCCCATGGGATCTTACCTACCAACAAATGCGACTTTCTGGCAGCATTCTGGCAGCAAGGGATCACCAGAGAGCAGAGTGCCATGCCACCAGGGAAATCTTCCAATGGTAAGATACATTAGATTTAAGTCTTTTCTTATACTGTACTTCATACAAGTGCATTGGCGAAAAGCTACAAGTAGACAGTACACGAATAGCAAGTGTTAGTCTTACTGGAGTGGTGATGATCCTGGTGCCAATTCTCCGCTGCCTTACACTTCATGATACCATTTAAGTCTGTACAAATCAGAATGGCAATGTTTTACACCCATTTTGCTCAAGTTTAAATGACTACACAAGATGATGGCCATGCAGAATCAGGCCTTTTGGGTGAAATCCTGTTGCTACTGAAGTGAGTTTGGCCATTTACTTCAGAGGGGCCGGGATTTCACCATCTGTCTCCAAAATGCATGCACTCATACTTCTATTAGTGATTTAGGAATTCATATCAACTTCAGAGACATTTGTCAGATAAGCATTTTTGGGAAAGGTGTCAAGGGCTGTACAATACTCTGATGTCATCTTGGAAGTACTCTGGAGACCAATTCAAAACAAACCCACAAACAAACAAAAATAACTTGACGTCTGTAGATATATCAATTTCTTTCTCTATATGCAGAGATATGGTACCTGTATGAAGATGATCTCTAGCAGGTATAGAACCACATATCAGGTGATGGGGATAAAAATCTCCTTTGTTAAATGCTTTGAGATCTATGGGTGTAAAACACAATATAAGAGCTAAATATTATTAACAGTACAGAGCAACTGAATATACTCTATTTTCCTGAGCATAATGGTTTTAACCAAAAGGACCTCACAGACTTTAGCTATTGATGAGAACTACATTACATTACAGTAACTTTATTACTTTCAGGTTAGAGTTGGGCCAGTGAGGTCAATTCAAGAGTAATGAATGATACTTTAAAGTAGCAAAAATAATTATTATTTACATATGTAGTGATATCTTGGTGGAAGTATACCAAAGAGGCTATGAGATTATGCCACAAAGTACAGAAAGTCTTCCAGGAAGTAAGTGCATAAGCTTTGCTCTGTGAGTGTTGAGCAAAACCCATTAAAACCCATTAAAGGAACCCAAACTGTAGACAAAAGGTAAAAAAAGATTGATTTGCTGTAGTCACAGAGGCAATAGAATGTCCATTTATTAATTAAAAGTACATTTTATGTATTGTGATGTGATAAATAGTTTGACTGTTTAGGTTAATTTCCTTACAAATGCACCTCGGGCTATTAACATTGATAAATTATGCACTACTACTTTTTTAAGTTTCTGAAAGACAGTCTTCACAAGTACCTGCTATTTTCTTTTGCATTTTAAACAACAGTTTTGTCTAATTATAGCTGACATTTAACCCTTCTTATTACACATTTCTTAGTCAGGAAGAGAAAAAGAAGATAAACCTCTGCAAACATCTCTGTCTCTCTCCCCTCCCCCTCGCCCCCCAATACACACACACACACACACACACACACAGTGGACACATTTGAAAAGTAACTTCTGTTTTGAAAGATTTCACTGGATTGACGGTTATGCCCTACAGTTTAAATAAGGACTACTGTAATCTCTCTTGAAAAAAGAAATATTTTAAATGTGACCACTATATTTGTGTATGTGGTCACACACACATACATATAATAAGTGTTTTTTGGGTGCTCAGTTTGGGGCCTGGGCTGAGTCCTCAGCAACTGAAAAAGACAGGCCTCTTTAAAGTGTAAAACTTAGCGCCAAAAATTCAACTCAAAATGGTATTTTTAAAAAACTCTTGAGTGTGTGTATGTATGTCTACACACACACACACACACACATTCAGCAATATGAGTAAGCCTTACACAGTTGCATGCTGTGTCTGCATACATGCATTTCTTTCTTATGGCATTTAAAGGGTGTGTTTCTTAAAATGAAAGAGCTATTTAAATTGTAATAATGCAATCTATCACAATTTTACAAGAGCAGGAGCTTTCAGTTTATACATATTTTGTCAGGAAGGCAATTTAAAGCTTATAAACACAAATCTCATCACAGAAAACTTACACAACACTGAACTACCACCAACCGTGCCTCAAGAGACTCACAAAGTAGAGCTATCCACCTGGAACACAAGCAGGAGTATGGGGGAAAGACTTGGACACAATATTGACTTTAGGGGCAGATCAAGCACTGATGCCTCAATTCATGGACCATCAGAAGATCCTGAGATAAAAATGGAGCTGTTTACTTCCTGCCACAAGACAGGACTTAGGTGTTTCTACCTCCTCTCCAGGCATTTGTCATTCACTATAATTAAACCAACCTTATGGACCACAAAAAGTTATATCTAGCTAGTTAGCAAGAGATTTTCATGCCTCATAAGAAGGTATGGCACCATGGGATTAGCTCTCCTCTTGGAAATATTCTACCTAGGTGCTCACATGCCTTCCATCAACATAGGAGGTCAGATCCTTAGCAGGTATAAATCAGCAAAACTTCTTTGGAAACCAGCTGAAGATCTGGTTTTATATCCGAGCACCTCACAAATGCTAATGAATGTATCCTACCAACACTTATGCAAAGTAGGGAATTTTGTGAGACCTGAGGCACAGAGAGATTACATCATTTGCCAAAGGTCAGAGTGACGTGTCTAAATGAATTAGCCAGTGTTGTCTCCTTTGTTTTATCACCTTTGACATTGTGTTCAAAGTTTTCTAATTAGCTGCCAAGCTCTCCTGTCTAAAGATTTACCCAGGAACTCTGAACAAGATTACCATTTGATGAACGCTATTTATACACAGTCATAATTTAGGTGTTATAGGGTTTGGGATTGGCTGGGAGATGGCTAATTACTTCTCAGTGAAATGGTGTTTGGCAAGGCCATCTTTATAAGAGGCCACGTCTTAAGAACTGCTGAGCACCTGCAGCTCCCTTTGGGGTGTATGGGAATTGCAAGTGCTCAGCAGCACTGAGTATTGGGTCCATGGTCTTAAAAAGAAATACTGGGGAAAGTTTACTGCAGCTTTAAACAAATCATTTAGAAATAGAAAAATGAACATCTGGTTATGCACTGCAGTATAGGAAGATCCCTTCATTAACAGTGACAATCATGATCACAAGCCAATAAGAGGACTTCAGAATGAAGCATCTAGTGCTACATATAGTAGTCAGGTTCTGCATTATAGCTCCATTAGTTTCCCTCCACCCCAGCATCATCAAATTGGTATCCCATGTTTTCTATCATTGGGGACCATGCACTTTTGGCATTACTAAATGGCTGCATATTGCTTCTGAACTGTTAGCTTTTACTGGCTTGTTGGCACAACTGAATGTTAGTCCCAAGTGAGTATTTTGTGTTGTGGAAGCTTTCCAGCATACTAAGGAACCAAACAGCAATTACCAAAAAGGTAATTCTGAAATCTTTTCCCCAATTTGTTGATGCCAGCAGATTTTTTTTAAAAATTCACATCTTATGTTTTCTATACGTAAACTGTATAAAATATGAGCCCAGCACAAGTTGGAATGTTTTAAAACAGACATAACTCTACACTTTCATAGTTGCTCCAATTCAATTCATGCTGACCCAGACACAGAAATGGGAGAGGACAATGTTTAAAAAATAATAATGCTATTTTCCTTTTCTAGACAGCAAAATTATATTGGAGGAGAAAGTGCTGAGAAAAGAAAGAAAGAGATCAATTCAACCCGCAGTTATATATTTACTTCAATGGGAGTTGCACATAGAAGTTATGCCTCTATATTTGAAGACAAAATATGGCCCGGGGCCTGGCACAAAACAGACAGTTTGGTAAATAAAAGAAAGGGCCTGAAGAGGGAAATCTTGGCAGCATCTATTCTATAGAATCTTGCAGATGAGAAGATCATAGACAGAAGATACACAGTCATTATTTCTGAAGCAGAGAACAGTTACAATGAGAGCAGACATGGCAGCCTGGAAGTAGCAATTGGGACTTTGCAAGGAAAAAAAAAAGGAAGAAAAAACCAAAAGCTTGGAATATTGTGTGTATGTAAGACACATTCCCCGTCACACACACCTCTTCCCTGGACCTAGCATTCCAGATGCCTGAGTAGCTCCCAAAAACCAATGTTAAAAAAACAAAACAAAACAGACAAAAACTCCCAGACAAATATTTGTTTCTTTCCCTGCAAATTTGGAATTCACAATCCCAAACACCATTATGATGGCCTGAGGGGCAAGGTTGACATCAATAGTGTGTTTAAGGGCTGATATCTCATACCCCATCAGGGATAGAAATGGTAGTTTTACATCCCTGGGAAAGGGGGATTCCCAAGGTTCCAATGGAAAAAGGACTTGCTTCTAACCCTAGTAAACCATGAGATGCCTCTGATATCTGTACAGTAGGAATCATAGTACCATGAGAGAGGTAGTGTGGCAAACGGGACAGAGGACTGGTCTGGGACTCAGGAGACCTTATTTTTACACCCAGCTCTGCCTCGCTGGGTATCCTCAGCCCAGACAGGTGACGTGACTTGCTCCCTTCCCCTCCCCCCAGCTCTAAAATGGGGAGAGATGAAAAATGACAACAATATGACAATAATAATAATAATTTTTAAAATCTCTATACAATATTCCTAACAATTTTTTTCTGTTAAATATGGCATATTTGGAACACATAACACTGCCATGTGTAATTAGAATCCCGTGTACTCCAGGATTCTTTTTGATCACAGGATGACTATGAGCCGCCAATGCGATATAGCTGTGAAAAAAGCTAATGCAGTCTTGGATGCAACAGACGAGGTATTTCCAGTAGAGATAAGTGTTAGTACCGTTATACAAGGCAATGGTGAGACCTCATCTGGAATATTGTGTGCAGTTCTGGTCTCTCATGTTTAAGAAAGATGAATTCATACTGGAACAGGTACAGAGAAGGGCTACTAGGATGATCCGAGGAATGGAAAACCTGTTTTATGAAAGAAGACTCAAAGTGTTGGCTTGTTTAGCCTAACCAAAAGAAGGATGAGAGGAGATATGATTGCTCTCTATAAATATATCAGAGGGATAAATACCACGGAGGGAGAAGAATTATTTAAGCTCAGTACCAATGTGGACACAAGAACAAATGGATATAAACTGGGCATCAGGAAGTTTAGACTTGAAATTAGACTAAGGTTTCTGACCGTCAGAGGAATGAAGTTCTAGAACAGCCTTCCAAAGGAAGCATTGGGGCAAAAGACATATCTGGCTTCAAGTCTAAGCTTGATAAATTTATGAAAGGGATGATATGATGGGATAGCCTAATTTTGGCAATTAATTGATCTTCGACTATTAGCGGAAGATATGCCCAATGGCCTTAGATGGGGTGGGATCTGAGTTACTACAGAGAATTCTTTCCTGGGTGTCTGGCTGGTGACTCTTGCTCACATGCTCAGGGTTTAGCTGATCACCATATTTGGGGTCGGGAAGGAATTTTCCTCCAGGGGAGACTGGCAGAGGCCCTGGAGGTTTTTCGTCTTCCTCTGCAGTGTGGGGCACGGGTCACTTGCTGGAGGATTCTCTGCACTTTGTAGTCTTTAAACCATGATTTAAGGACTTCAGTAGCTCAGACATATGTGAGGGGTTTGTTACAGGAGTGGGTGGGTGAGAGTCTGTGGCCTACGTTGTGCAGGAGGTCAGACTAGACGATCATAATGGTCCCTTCTGACCTTAAAGTCTGTGATTCTGTGGGCACAGAATTCACTACAGAATCTCACCTTTCATTTTTTTGGAGATGGTTCTAGAATTAATGGTTGAGGGAAGAACCTTGAAAATGAATGCCATATGCAGGGTTTCCCCCCATCACAAACAGCTGACAACTTAAATAAACTAGACAGGGAAAGAAGTATTATAATCCCCATTTGACAGATAAGGAACTGAGGCACAAAGAGATCAATTGGCTTGCTCAAAGTCAAAAAGGAAGTCTGTGACAGAGCCAGGAACCGAACCCAGAGCTCCTGAGTCCTCACCCCATCCCTTGACCACCAGCTCATCTTTCCTTTCTTTGCCACAAGGCCATCATCTTCCCATCACCCCATATTGTTTAGTATTTTAAGATTCACTCTGCTTGCTCAAACTCTGTAACCAAAAAACTCTTTGTAACCCTTTAAAAAAGTGTATATTAATAAACACAAACAGGTCTTTTCAGTGCAGCAGAAAATAAAACAGTCTGTTATATGCAAAGCATAGCTTTAATGATGTTTAAAAAGGAGCTAAACTTCTCCATGGGAATTCTTAAAACACTTATCTCTGAGGCAGTTGTTTAGTTTCACAAGTCTTTGTTGTTTAACAAGCTGGAGAAATGGGTCATCTAATGTTATATTAATCAGTAAATTAATATTTTAATTTGATTTTCTTTATAGTTGAGATGCTTGCGGCATCTCCAATGTTTTTTCTCTCTTTGCACTGATATTAAGCGGTATCATTATCATATTGTACCTTGGGGTTGTGAGATAACAGGGTCCAGTGATAGCTCTATTCTTAGGAGAGTGGGAGGTTTATGATGACACTTAGACATTCTAAATGGCACATGGAAGCGCTCTTGTAATGAAATGTCTTACAGTTGAGTCATAGGCTTTTCTACATCAGGTTTTTCAGATCATATCCTGGAAATCACTGCTTTAAGATCCAAGTAGGTAATAAGTTTTGCCTTGTGGAAATAATATCTTTACATATCTTGTGTTGGAGTAAAAATCTATTCATTCAATTTTTATGAATAGTTCTATTTCCAAGGTTTTTGATATGCTGAAAGATAGAGACAGAATTATCAATAGATGGAGAACAGAGAGAGAGAGAGATGGAGTTAATTCACTGTTTGCAAATGAATCCAGTTCATGCACGTAGTAATTGAATATAATTCTTCAAATGTTCCGTAATGTGAGTGCACCAAGAACTTTTAAGCAGAGATGAAGGTTTTATTTAGGACCATGAACTCTGATTACTTTTTAAAATCAGTTTTGGAAAATCTTTATATCTGTAGGACCAAATACTGCTCATACCTCTGCAACCTCATTGACATCAATGTGGATCACCTTTGTGAATTGCAGAGAAGAATTTGTTGCTATATAAAGCCTGATTGTGCCTGGCCCTTATGTGGCTGTTTGAGGAGGTGACAGGAGTGAAGTATACTAGGAATCTTTCCCTTGTGGTCTCCACACAGGGATCTACAAAATCCCTGAGCTCAGAATAGTGTCAGTATGGATATTGTTGGAGGGCCCTGCATAGGGAGCACCAGAGAAGGAAAGCTTACATCCTTGGTCCACAGTCATTTTTTTTTCCACAGACAGAATCCAGCTCTATGGTCATTCTCGTTTCCACCAGTTTGCAGAATGGAGCATGCTTACCATATCAGAGGATCCCGTCATTCTGACTGGAGGTTACATTTCTGAAATATGAAATGTGTTCATTGATGTCCTGGGACAAAAGGTACATTCACAGTTTTCAAATTAAAGCCATTCTTCAGCCTAGTCTCCACAGTCCCATGCGAGTGTCAAATTGCAGTTAATATGCTCCCTCAGTTTCACTTTTTTAGATGCCTAACTCCATGCTTTGTGTATGCAGTCAGATAGTAATCTCAATGGATGCAAGCAGGGGGCTTATTTGCACCCACAGTTATGCAGGTACAAAATTGCCTGGACCATATTAGAGACAGTCTCTATCTTAGAGATAGAGACAGCTTAGGCCTAAATATTCCAACATCCAAAATGCATGCAAGAACAAAGAGAAATTTCTTGTTGCCCTAAGACAATTATCAGACAATTAATAATTTCCTGCTACTGTATTCTGAGAGCTAGGAGAAATTTGGTGGTTTGATTTCACAGAAGCTTGCATGAATGCTAGCTTTGGTTTTGACCAACATGGAGTCATGCCCCTCTGTCAAAAACACCAAGGTTTCACCCAGGTTTGCAAAACCATTAATGGGGCCATAGTTCACACAATAGGTTTACAAATCTTCCCACAAACCCACAGTGAAATCTTGGATCAAATGAAGTCAACGGCAAGACTCCCATTGACTTCAGTGGAGCCCGGGATTTCACCCTGGTCTGAATTTTAAGAATCTGAAAACGGATGAGTTTGGGTTGGTTCAGGTTTGTTTTAGGGCAACAAGAAAATTCTCTTTGTTTCTTGCATGCATTTGAGCCAAGATTTCTTGTATGCATTTGAGCCAAGGGTTTGTGGGAAGATTTGTAAACCTATTGCATGCCCTATTTATGGTTTTGCAAACCTGGATGAAACCTTGGTGTTTTTGACAGAGGGGCATTACCCCGTGCTAGTCAAAACCGAACATCACCAAATTTCCCCTAGCTCTCATAATAGCAGGCAATTATTCATTGTCTGATAATTCATTGTGGACATTTTGCACAGCCCTAGTTATCATTTTGCAAATAGATGAGAGCAACGGGAGTGCTTGTGCAGTCAGGGGCTACAGACTATGGTTAAGGAAGGCAGTCCTGTTTTGTGCTTAGATGGCACAGAGGCAGATTCTGATATCCTTACACATGCTGAGTAGTCCTTTATTCCACAAATAATCCCATTGGCTTCAATAATTACTGATGGAATTAGTTAATATAATCAACATATGCAAGGGTGGCAGAATGGGGCTTATGGGTGATCGGTGCTCCAGAAATTAAGTTAGCTAAAAGGAGAATAGGTAGCATGCTCATGATAAACTAAATATTCCATGGAACATGGTATGCATTCCTGTTGTACAACACATGCAAAAACAAATTAGGAAGAAGTTGCTTGGTTTACCTACTTAAAAATATAGATTGAATTTCAATTTTATGTTCCAAAAGCACAGCAACCATTGATTATCAATCCACTTCAGTCAAAACAGTCCTGACTAAGATCAAATCTCTTTGCAAAGCTGACTTTAAACCTGATGTAATACCAGTCCCATTGCACTGTGCTATCAGATGGATATTTTTGGAAACTGAAGGTAAATCAATATTAATAATATAAACCAGAAATGGATTCACTAAGATATGTAATGGTAAAAAAAAAGCCCAGATATAATGATTTTTTTTAAAAGTCTATAGTGACCTATTAATTAAATCGGATACAGAAAAAAAATTTGAAGAAATTTGTAAGACTTACTTGGGTCAACCAATTTTTAGAAGTGAAAGTTCTATCATTAATAAATTTGGAAAGGCTCAAAGCCATAAAACAATAAGGACGAAAGGCAAATGAAAAGATGATTATAAGAAATTTGTCAAAAGAATTTGTAATCTCCATCTTTCTCTGTCTCTTATAGTCTAATATGTTAACTTGTACTGACTGGCAAGAGAGGCGATAAAAATTGATAATTCTTTAAACGACACTAATTCCAGGATGTATGCAAAGCCTCACCAATGCCTGAGTATCTATCAAGTATGTATTAAATAACTCAAGATAGTGGATTAACATTGTGTAACCATCTTCAGAAATTCTAAACCATCTATCCCAACATCCTCACAAGCATTGATTGTGAACAGTTGACTCAGTACTTTATGTTCATTTCCTTTTACTTTCCATTATTTTACACAAGGGAATATTTGCATCTGTATTTCATGCTTGCTTTAAGTCAAACACAATTTAAAATTCATACCTGCCTTAATGCAATAGTAACTTTGGTATCTATTATTTCCCTTGACAAGTACAATCTTTGCTTCCATGGAAAAACTCAGTGAAAAAGTCAGTGATATGTTTCAAATATAGTAGTCAAGTAGCAACTCAGAGATTTTAAAATTAGCACTCAGTATGTTGTAGCAAAGAATTTCCAAAAAACTTAACAAAAACTAGAGTTAAAAAGTACAGTCTGATAATCAGTAAATCATTTACACAAAGGATCAAAATCACTACACAGATCTGAAAACCATTAAATCAATCCGTATTGTCAGGCCTAATGTTATCCAACGTACTGTACAGGGGGAATGGGAAGGAAGTGTCTACACCACATGTTGAACTAAACCAGCCATTTACTTTCATTTATTTAGTAACCTTCATGATGAGATCATCAAATATACTGTCTGCCCTGGAATTGTATAATGTTACTATCACTCTTTTTTTCTCCTCCACTCTTTCCAGCCTGATATTTCTGTCAGGCTTCTGTATCTGTCAAATACATCAATTTATCTGGGAAAGGGAGAAAAAGTAAAATAGGACTTACTGTTCATTGAACAAATGGTATAGAAGGCGATTCTTAAATCACCATGAAACAGATGATTGCCAGCTTGTTAAGAATTACAGTTCTGTGTGAGTAACCAACAACGTTAACAACAGATTAAGATAACCGGGAATGATAGGAAATCATTTTATTTGAAAGTATTGCTGAGTCAAAGAAACAAAGGTTACATTTTCCCTGCTCTGCAAAAAAACAAAAAACAAAACCAAAAAAATAAAAAAGGATAGAAAACAAAATTTTCACAATAAAAAGGTAATAAAATGTATTATTTCACACTAAAGTAAAATGTACTCCAACACACACACATACACACAGTTTTCTTTAACTCCTGACCTCAGACTGGTGGAAATGATCTCCAAGGGGATTTGGTAATTATCACTTGTAGTGATCATTACGGACTAGATCACGCTATTGGGCACAGTCCTGAGCTTTGAGTGTTGCAGGGTCAGGAAGAGGGAAGAATGTAAACTGCATCACCTCAGCTCAAAAGTAACCCAGGGAGGCACCGTGCCTCAGAAACGTTCCCCTCTGAGAAGTCCTCTCCAGCCTCAGAGGGTAGTGATTTACTGCTGGTTCTCGTGTGATGGGAAGTGGAATCAAGGCTCTGCCTGTTACCTATTGGTCCTATCCCACTTGCTCCAAAGTGGGGAGCAGGCAGAAGTGCAGTGTCTGCACTACGGTGCATTCAGACTCAAAGTCCAGGTAGCCCATACAGGGGCAAAAGTAGAGTTCCTATTCTCCTTTATATAATAGTCCAAGTCACACTCTACCCTTTTATATGTAGAAAATCTTACTTTCCAAAAAGCATTTCCCATAAATTCTGATCTGTTTGCCTCTGCCCTTCATTCATGGAGATCAGTGGGGTGTATAGTAGTGCTAGGTGTATACTACAAGAAAATAGCCATGAATATTTTGTTTGAATCTTTAAATTAATAATCCACTTTGACCATGTTTATGCTTTCATTAAATCTTCTAGCAAACGTGTTTACTAGAAGAAACATTTTCAAAAGCACCTAACTGACTTAGGAACCTAAGTCACATTGAACAAAAATATCAATGAGATTTAGGGTTCTCAGTGCATATGTCAGTTTTGAAAATGGGACTTTAGCACTTTGGAAAATTTTTCCATATATATGTGTATATAATTACATTTTAACATCTATTTCATGTTAGCCTTAACTATAATAACCTCACATAATTATAGATGTTGATTATTGATTTTGTGAATGGTAAAAGATTTCAACGAAACAAGAAGTCACATGAACCTTTGCCCCACAGGAACAAAACTTTATTCAAGCTTTGAAGAAGTTTGATTAATTTTTTTTTCAATTATTTTTCTCTTTACATCATTTTGAATGTCTTATTTACACCCTAACTTCCACCATGGAAATGGAAATAGCAAAATAATTTAATAGTTTAAAAAACAAAACAAAGAGAAAACATTTGTTTGAATCCTCAGAAATGGAAACATAATATTGCTGAAACCCAAATAAATTTTAAAGGAATGCAGCAGAAGGTTAACTTGTTTATTGTCTCTTGGAATAAATTCTGAGACTTTTTCCCTATGAAGAGGCTACTGTACAAATTTTGTAGATTATACTTGGTAGTGTTGTAGATTATATCTCTGAACAAAAGTTTACGTTTGGCACATAAACTGTTCACAAACATAGAAGTCTTTTACCAAACAAGGTCAAACTTGATTTTTTTTACAGTTAGAGCTGGCTGAGTGAATATACTATCTCAAAGGATATATTCCTTTTTTTCTGTTCGCAAATCATTTGGTAAAGGACTTGGATTTCTATGAGTGTACTCACTGTTTGTAATTGTTCTGGGATTGCCAAATTGTTATTGCCAAATTTCAGTCTCTGGGCTGTTTTGCCAACTGTTCATTTTAACTATTCACTATTTGACATGTATTGTAGTTTACCTGTGTCACAGGCTATTGGTGCTGCTTCCTCATTGGATGATAAGTTTTAAAAACAGGAGAATAATGAATAATGATGGGCAAATAACAAATACTGTATAGTAAATAATGAATACTTTTTTTAAAAAAACCCACTGATTTCCGATTCTTCTTCCCCCAACATTCATGCAAACATAAACCTGTTTGTGTGAATGTTTGTGAATAGCAAAACAAAGAGGCATGCATATACAGGGAAATGGTTTCTAATTAGTTGTTTAAAAATTAGTTGTTTATAAATCTAAAAGGAAGATTAAAGGGAAGATGTTTTGTAGTGAATATCACTCACATCTAAGAAAGGACAAAGGTTATTTTCTGTGCCTTGTATAAATACTGCCATCTAGAACTGTGGAAAGGACTTGTTTTAAGAACAGGTCAGACTCATAAGACATGTGATATCCATCAGCTGTACAAAGAGTCATACTCAGAATCAATAGGATTTCTTTGACCACACCAGCAGAAAGTAACTGAAAAATCTTGTGATACTTGATCTCTTCCCCAGCTGTGAAGACCTATTGAAGCAGCTCTACTTATAATGCATTTGTCAGAATGCTAATTGGAAAAATGACTTCATTGTATGAGTCATACAGTCACCTTTGAGGACCTCATTAGACTTAAATGAGCAGACTGAAGGCCAGGGCAATCATTGTGAGCAAAGCCATATGTTGGTGAAGAAGATCCCTCAGAGACAGGGCTCATGGCCAACTATAGATTCCTCTTCTAAAAAACTGGATTGGAGAAGGTGGTGTTTAGTGGCAGGCATACACTGAAAATGCCTGCATACATATTTTGTTCTCTTGAATAACCAGGATTAATTTAAAAACAACTCTGACTGTAAAATTAACAGATTTGCTTAGCTGAAACATATATGTAACTTGAAACTGCGATGTTTTGAGTTTTATTGGTGATTTCTAAGATAGCAGTAGAAAATTCATGTGCTGTTTACAGTACAGTTCTTATCACTGGTTAGAATTCCCTGAGAACACAGAACCTTTCACTGTATGGTACTTTTATTCTATTATGACTTCAGAATCCAATGGCAATAAGTGATTTAAAGACACTGGACAAGATTGTAGCTTGCCCTATATGGACAACCCACATCATGGGTCACAGTATAAGGGGATAGTGGCTCTGTGGAGCCATTACCTACTCTCCTGCGCAAGTTGGCAGGATGTGGGCAGGCACAGGTGGAGAATAGGAGATGCTCTGACTTCAGCCTCAACCCGCAAAGCACTGGCTAGCACACCTGAACTGGCTTGGAGGGAGGACATAAACTGCTTTGCTACCATTGAGGAAGGTAGCTCAGAAAGGATGAGAGAAATTTTATCTGCAAAATAACAAGAAAATGCTTCACAGTGAATAAATCTTGATTCTTCAATTTATATGGAGGCAACATAGGTTGCCCAGCACTCATATTAAACAAGTCTGAGAGTTTATTGCAAATTTGGAGAAAATTACTTTTAAAATGAAATATGACATATTTTTCAATTCTTAATAGCAAAAGAGGAATTCAACTTATGTACTTTCTTAGAATGGCAAAATGAAAAGACTTTGATCATTAAGATCCAAGGAATTACCCTGCACCAAACAAAGTTACTAAAATACAAAACTGTTGAGATTACAGATTTGCTTATGTTAGGCAATCCTATTTTGAAGTTATGAGTTAAGTATGGGCATGAAAAATGGATTAGTTTGACCTTTATGAAGTTTATGCTAAATATTTATAGAAGTCTGGACTTCAGAGAAGGGCACTCTTTTCTGCTTTTTATCTCAGTTGCTCAACACAAAGCCCATCTTCTATCTGACCTTGAAATATACAAGCATGAAAGAAACAGTTACACAACTGGAAGCTTACTACAACCATGCAGAAATCAAAGAGGAGGCTTTTTAAACTCTACATTGTTAGTACAATGTTTAAACTAATTTGAGAGCTGCCGAGAGCTATTTTAGTAGAGCTGCCAACAACAAACCACAGAATCCTGACATTCCCATCATCACATGAGAGACAAAATTGCATCTACACAATTCCTTCTTCCTGCATAATGGAAAAAAAGCCCTCAGAGACCCGGGTCTGATAAACTAGATTCAAAGTAACCTTCCCATGGGGATCTATGTGCTTACAGAGGTGTGTTCTCATTGTGCTACAGGAGTTTTATCATTGGTGACACCAAAGGTAGTCTGGAAAGAGAAGTCGGAATTTTTAAATTCCCATGTAACCAGCAATAATGTTTCATTCAGCTTATAGTAGCACAAGTTTATGAAAGCCAGGAAATAATACACATTGGCCATTGCAAGTTTTGCCTTCAATGTACATATGAGTAATCCCATAAATGGTTGGGATGCTTGTTGTTTGTGCTGATCTGAGAGAAGAATTTGACCCTAAAACTCAGTGACTCATTGTTTAAAGAACTATAAAGTATATTGAACACATGGTTTGGCTGAGCATTGACACTAAACTACCTAATTCTCTAAAGTTCCTGTCTTAGTATGTACTGGGTTTTAGATAAGATTTGGGATTAATTGGGGCTAATCTGTTCTTTAGTTGTTCAAAAGTCCTGTGTCATACTCAAAGATCCTCAAAGATGTAAAGGGTAACAAGAAGGGTTTCTACAGGCATGTTAGCAACAAGAAAAAGCTCAGGGAAAGTGTGGGACCTTAACGAATGAGGGAGGCAACCTAGTGACAGATGATGTGGAAAAAGCTGAAGTACTCATGCTTTTTTTGCCTCTGTCTTCACAGACAATGTCAGCTCCCACACTGCTGTCCTGGGCAACATGATATGGGGAGGAGGTGAACAGCCCTGAGTGGTGAAAGAACAAGTTAAGGACTATTTAGAAAAGCTGGACACGCACAAGTCCATGGGTTTAGATCTAATGCATTGGCTGATGTGATTGCAGAGCCATTGGCCATTATCTTTGAAAACTCGTGGTGATCTGGGGAGGTCCCAGACGATTGGAAAAAGGCAACTATAGTGCCCATCTTTAAAAAAGGAAAGAAGGAGAACCCGGAGAACTACAAACCGGTCAGCCTCATCTCAGTCCCTGGAAAAATTATGGAACAGGTCCTTAAGGAAACCATTTTGAAGTACTTGGAGGAGAGGAAGGTGAACAGGAACAGTCAACATGGATTCACCAAGGGCAAGTCATGCCTGACTAACCTGATTGCCTTCTATGATGAGATAACTGGCTCTGTGGATATGGGAGAAGCAGTGGATGTGATATATCTTGACTTTAGCAAAGTTTTTGATATGGTCTCCCATAGTATTCTTGCCAGCAATTTAAAACAAGTATGGGTTGGATGAATGGACTATAAGGTGGATAGAAAGCTGGCTAGATTGTTGGGCTCAATGGGTAGTGATCAATGGCTCGATGTCTAGTTGGCAGCCAGTATCAAATGGAGTGCCCCAGCGGTCAGTCCTGGGGCCAGTTTTGTTCAACATCTTTATTAATGATCTGGATGATGGGATGGATTGCACCCTCAGCAAGTTCGCAGATGCCACTATGCTGGGGGGAGAGGTAGATACACTGGAGAGTAGGGATAGGGTCCAGAGTGACCTAGACAAATTGGAGGATTGAGCCAAAAGAAATGTGATGAGGTTCAACAAAAACAAGTGCAGCGTCCTGCACTTAGGATGGAAGAATCCCATGCACTGCTACAGGTTGGGGACCAACTGGCTAAGCAGCAGTTCTGCAGAAAAGTACCTGGGGATTACATTGTACAAGAAGCTGGATATGAGTCAACAGTGTGCTACCACTACAGAAAGGATGCGGATAAATTAGAGAGAATCCACTAGAGGGTAATGAAAATGATCAGGGAGCTGGGGCACATGACTTGTGAGGACAGGCTACGGGAACTGGGCTTGTTTAGTCTGCAGAAGAGAAAAGTGAGGGGGGATTTGATAGCAGCCTTCAACTACCTGAAGTGGTGGTCCAAAGAGGATGGAGCTCAGATGTTCTCCGTGGTGGCAGAGGACAGAACAAGGAGCAATGGTCTCAAGTTGCAATGTGGGAGGTCTAGGTTGGATAATAGGAGGGTGGTGAAGCACTGGAATAGGTTACCTAGTAAGGTGGTGGAATCTCCATCCTGACAGGTTTTTAAGGCCTGGCTTGACAAAGCCCTGGCTGGGATGATTTAATTGGTGTTGGTCCTGCTTTGAGCAGGGGGTTGGACTAGATGACCTCCTGAGGTCTCTTCCAACCCTAATCTTCTATGATTCTATGATCCAGCAACTTCTTCAGACAATTTCCTGTTTATAAGAGTTCATCCAGTCAGGGAACAGAAATGCTACTATATCACTTGTGACCAAACAAATCTCTTTTGTTTTCCACTGCAGTGAATGTGTCATGATCAAACAATAAAACACTGGGAAGAAAAAAGTGTGAAAAAAGCCTTTGAAGTCCACTTGCACCCACGTTTCTGCTGATGGACTAGATCTGGCCCCCCCAACAAGCTGCATCATAGCTATTAGTTGCCAACTTTGATGACAGTTTCTGGAGCCAGACCAATGGCTCAAAGTTCATGTAGTTTCCATGGCCAGACCCCTCACCTCCAGAGATGGCCACTCCAAGTCATCATGGTGGGGCAGTGAGATGGTACAGCTTGCCTTGCCACTTTTGTGACAAATACACCCCTATATTCAATAATATCATGGTAACATTTATTTAGCAACATTACATAGGAACATAAGAACAGCCATACTGGGTTAGACCAATAGTCCATCTAGCCCAGTATCCTGTCTTCCAACAATAGCCAGTGCTAGGTGCTTCAAAGGGAATGAACAGAACAGGCATTCATCAAGTGATCCATCCACCGTTGTCCACTCCTAGCTTCTGGCAAAAAGAGGCTAGGGACACCCCGAGCATGGCTAATAGCAATTTATAGACCTATCCTTGATGAATTTATCTAGTTCTTTCTTGAACCCTGTTATAGTTTGGCCCTCACAGGATCCCCGGGCAATGAGTTCCATAGGTTGACTGTGCACTGAGTGAAGAAGTACTTCCTTCTGTTTGTTTTAAGCCTGTTGCCTATTAATTTCATTGGGTGACCCCTGGTTCTTGTGTTATGTGAAGGGGTAAATATTCCTTATTCACTTTCTCCACACCAGTCTATCATATCCCATCTTAGTCATCTGTTTTCCAAGCTGAAAAGTCCCAGTTTTTTAAATCTCCCCGCATACAGAAGCTGTTTCATACCCTTAATCTTTTTGTTGCCCTTCTCTGTACCTTTTCCATTTATAAAGTATCTTTTTTGAGATGGGGTGATCTGAGATCTAAAAATTTAATCCTGCCTTGAGTGCAGGGGACTGGACTAGAAGATCTCTCAAGGTCCCTTCTAGTCTTACTATTCTATGAGAACTGCATGCAGTATTCAAGGTGTGGGCGTACCATGGATTTATATAGTGGCATTATGATATCTTCTGTTTTTTATTATCTATCCATTTCCTAATGATTCCTAATATTCTATTAGCTTTTTTGACTGCCACTGCACATTGAGTTGATGTTTTCAGAGAACTATCCACAATGACTCCAAGATCTCTTTCTTGAGTGGCAACAGCTAATTTAGACCTCATCATTTTATTTGCATAATTGGGGTTTTATTTTCCATGTGCATTACTTTACATTTATCAACACTGAATTTCATCTGCCATTTTGTTGGCTAGTCACCCAGTTGTGCATGTCAAGTTATGAAATTCCTCCTATACAACATTAAAGGCACCTGTTCAAACTGAAGTAGTTAAAGGGATATGTTCAAACTCATGAAGCCTTGATTAGGTGCAACTGGTCAAGCAGGTCTTAAACAAAGGGCAATGTGGTTACCCCAATTTGCATATAAGCTGTAAACAGAGTCCTCAGACAGTGAGAGGGAAAAGAAAGGGGACAAAAGAAATCTGGGGACAAAGAAAACAGCATGAAGCTTCTTTCCTACTAGACTCCATGTCTCCTTATGCTCAACTGAATAGAACTTTATGAGGGGGGGCTGAACTTTAAAGGTGAGGAGCAAACACCCTGTTCACCTCCCTCTTTGTAGCTAAGATGACAAAAGAAACAGCCGCTGGACATTGGGGAAGGGATCCGGACCCAAAAAGTTTGGTCAGTAATGCTGTTAGAAGGATGTGGTAAGGACTATACTTTGAATCAAGTATAGTTTTTTAAGTTAGGCTCTAGGAAGTGTCTTACGTTTATTTTTCTTGTACCCATTTCTGACGTTTATGCCCCATTACTTGTGCTCACTTGAAATCCCTTTGAAATTAAATAAACTTATTTTATTCTTTCATTGAAACTAATCCAGTGTGTTTAAGTTAAATTGTCCAGATAACTCCATTTAAGGTGGCAAGTTGTTGTATATTGTCCCCTTAGAGGGACAATGGACCTAATAACTTTGAACTGTCCAGGAGAGGGCTGGACAGTACAGAACATACATTTGGGGGGAAAATCCAGGACTGAGAGTATGTTGGGGTCACCCTGCAGGAGTAAAAGCCAGAGCATAACCCAAGTGTACTAGCAGGCTGCAGTTGCACACAGACACTCAGGGTATGAGCTGTATGCTGCAAGGCTGTTTGTGAGCAACCCCGGTGGGAGCTACTGCATCAAGACATTGTAAAGCACTCCAGGGCAGGGGTGACACAGCCCCTCATTGATCTGGATTGCACCCCAGTGTAGACACCAACTCCGTGAATGCTCAGGAGCTGGAGCACCCACAGGGAGGGGAGGAATGCACCCACCGGCAGCCCCCCATCAGCTCCTCCCTGTCCCCCAGTGTTTGCCACCTGTCGGCAGGCCCTGCTGATCAGCGGCTTCCCCTCCCTCCCAGCATCTCCTGCCCACAGCAAGCTGTTTTGGTGTGCATGAGGCTTTGGGAGGAAGGGGGAGGAGTAAGCACGGGGCATGCTGTGGGGAAGGGGCGGAATGGGGCAGGGTGGCCGTGGAGTTGGGGTGGGAAGAGGCGGGGTGGGGGCAGGGTCTTGGAGGAAGGGGTGGGGGGGCTGGGCTTAGGGCAGAGCCAGGGGGTCAAGCACCCCCCAGCGCATTAGAAAGTCGGCACCCATGCACTCCTGTATGTCACAACTGTCTATGCCTTGAATGCAGGGGACTGGACAGAAGTTTACAGTCTTTAGGGTATCAATTTCTCATTCCCCTTACCTAACCTCTGTGACTTGTGAACTCCTCTGAGCAAGAAGTGTCCTTTCTTGAATATCTGCAAAGTGTCTACCACATAACAAGTAATGATCAGAAATAAATAATGGTAATCAACATGGCACCTTTCACATGCCATATTTTAAAGAAAAAAATTAAAAAAATATTTTAAAAAATTCTACTGTCATTAGTGAAGCTTTTTCTAGAGTCACAACAATGAATTATCATTTCTTAGACTGGTTTGCCAACATTTCTCATGGTTTTCATTGTAACAAGCAACACTGTTCAAATCCCAGTGTACCCTATTCTAGAACACGTGCATCATAATTTATCAATGAAAGTGCTTTAATTTTATCAATAAAATTTGACTTGGAAAAATATTTATCTATATGAATAAATATTTCTCTTACCTTCCGTTATCAGAAAGGATGCATACAGCTGACACTTTCTACATATTTCTCTAGGATGTATTTTATAAATTCTTGGTTCCTCCACTGTGCAACTAGTAGCATAAGAAAATAACACCTCATAACAGAATGGTGCAAAAATTTTTGATCAAAACTCTTTTTTTGGGGGGGTGGGGGCAGAAAATGCAGATTTGGGTTGACCAAAACATTTTGCGAATGTATATCCATTTTGGTGAATTGTTTCGGTCAAAGGGAAAGAAGAAAAAATTCAGAAATGTCAAAACAGTTCATTTAAACAATTTCAAAATGAAACATTTCAGTCTTGTCAGTGTGCTCAGAGCTTGTCTACTGGATCAGGCCCCAAAGGTGAGCTACAAAATGGCCAGAGGAGGATCTCCCTCATAACTTTTAGCCCAGTGTTTAGAGCACCCACCTGGGATAGTGGAGACTCCTGGCTCAGGGCCCCTCTCCACCTGAGGGAAAGAAGGGATTTGAACTGGGATCTGCCACCTGTCAGCAGAGTACAAATATTCATTGGACTATGGGATATTCTGATATAGGATTCCCCAGTCTTTCCTGTTGAAACTGTTCCACTATGAATACATAATTTTTAAAAGGCATCCGAGCAGGGAGACTGGATCCAGGGTCTCCCACATGAGTTATCCTGCGCCCAGACTCCAGAGTCACTTTCATGCTTTCTCTCTCTGGCCCAGTGATATATTTTTTCATTATTTATTCACAGCGAAACAACTTCAACAGGAGAAACGGAGGGAACCCCATTTCAGAATATCCCATAGTTCAAGGGTAGGGCACTGACCTGAGAGGTGGTAGATACCACTTCAAATCCCTTGTACCCCTCAGGTGGAGAGGGGACTTGAACTTGGGAACTCCCACATCCCATGCATGCTGACTTTTTAAAATCCAATTCTGAGGTACCTCTTTCCCCCATTCACTTAGTTAGGCACCTAATTCAGACTTTGTGAATCCCAATGATTTTCTAGGCCCCTAAAAGTTTGACATGGCAATTCTCATTCCTATGTTTCATTGTGAATCTCTAAGTGTATTGCAGCATTTTAATTTACTTTTCTGTTACCTCCATTTCAGAGATATTATACACCCAATATACCTACTTTCCTTTGCTGGTATAGTTCCATTGACTTCAGCAAAACTGTGCCAATTTATAGTAGCTGGGGATCTACTCCGAGCTGTTTGAATAATCCCATTGCAATCAAGTGACCTTCTTGCCCTATCAAAGTTTAGAATGTGCATAAGCATCTGCAGGACTGGGGCTTTATATGTTACATGAGTGAAAGAAGAAACAGTCAGTTTGCCTTGGAATATAAAGCTATATAATGAAAGCACCTCCGCATCATTGTAATTTTCTAGTGTTGTGTACTTTAGTCTTAATTTTCATAGCAGTTGCTCTGATTTATCCATTTTAATTTTTTCGTTATTTCTTTTTTTGCTGCCAGTTTATTATTGGTATATATTTTTAGTATTTTTTCTTTGGAATTTTTTTAAATTGACAAGATTTCATCTGTTTGTTAAAGAGAACCAGCTGTTTTCTTCTAAGATAATTTTCTAGAGCTGTTGTGCGCCATAATTACACAGCAATTACACAGCAATATCCATAAAGGCAGATGAGGATTCTATGTGTCCTCCTAACTCATTAGAAGTTGCAAAAATGATAGATGCAGCCTATCCTAGCTTGACTATTGCCCTCTGTTGGCACACTGAAGTCCTGTCAAAGCCCAGAAGACAAGAGGAATGAGTATGAAGATAAAACCTTCAAAAGAGAATTAATTCCCATCCTGGTCGTGGAGTGAAATGATTGTGAAGTTGCAGAAGTTTTTTATGTTTGTTTTAATTTTTAAAAATTGGAGTGTTAAAAAAAAGTTTAACACATGCAAATTATGTATACTTTAGACTCTGATTTATGAAAAAGTCCCCTCTCCCTCCTTATCTCCAGTTCATTTGAGCAATGCCTCCTTTCCATTTAGCCTCATTCATATTTATTCATTCCTCTTACAACTACCTTTAATTGGTTCTTTGGTATACTGCAGTATGTCTAAAGACTAGGCCAAAGTTTGATCTCAGTTGCTTTGGATTTACACAGATGTAACTGAGAGCAGAATCTGGCAACATAATTTTAGACTATCCTAGAATTTCCAAATTTTATAACCATGGTGATAAATAAAAGCTGAGGGTCTGAGTCTGAGAATCAGGATTAGTGTCATTCAAGTCAATGGAGAGGAAGTGAGATCAGAATCAGGCCCCAAATATTTTGGCTGGAAAAAGGGATTCATTTCAACTGGTTTGCTGGGGAAGATTTTTATATTTTTGGCAAATTAGTTTAGTTATTCAAGCTTTTCCTATTTAGGGTATGGTTTGGTGACTATAACGTCTTGCATTAAGGGCCTGATCCAATGCCTAATTAAATCAGTGGAAAAACTCCCACTGAATTCAATGTACTTAGGAGCAGGCAGAGATTCTGAGTTTCTCTAGGGCCTTGCAAATTTTAACACAAGATGTAAAGTGGAAAAAAAAGACAAATCCACTAGTTTCTCTTACATAGACTCATAGACTTTAAGGTCAGAAGGGAGCATCATGATCATCTAGTCTGACCTCCTGCACATTGCAGGCCACAGAAGCTCATCCACCCACTCCTGTAATAGACCCATAATCTCTGGGTGAGCTACTGAAGTCCTCAAATCATGATTTAAAGACGCCTGTCCCACTAGCAGTCTCATGGCTTCTGGACGATTTCCCTTGGATCAGTGCTTCAGCTCTTTATCCTGCCAGTCTCCCCATACCATCACCTCCAACCAGAGCTGGGAACTACAAGGTTTTCAAAACATTTATTTTGGCTAGGGCCGCAGGAAATATTCTAGTTTTGTAGCCAGCGGGGCAACCGAAGGATACCAGGCTCTTATTAACCCTCTTTCAACAAACAGAACCTTTGTAAACTGTGAAGTTAAACAGAACTCAGGCTTTAGTCTCAGTGCTGAACAGGGATCCCTTTACACCTGTATCATTTTCAATTACATTGTTGGCTGTTATAACACCTATAATTGGTTTTCAAATTGCAGAATTTCAAGACTGATGTCAGTTTTAGAAGTTGAGAGTTAAAAACTATCTTTATTTTGCTCATTAAAACAAACCATGGAATTAATTTTCTGAGACTCTCTAAGCATGTTGACAGCTAGAACAGCCAGGGAGGAAGCTTTAGCGATAAGAATGGCTGCTCATTTAACATCATTATCTTCTCATGATACTACTCAAGTTGCCTTTTCCCCACTTCTTCAGTAACAATGTATTCATTTTTCTGCTTTTTTTTTTAAACACTACAAACATACACCATGGCAAGTTGCACTCAGTACATTATCCAAATTATAGAAAAGGAAACTTTATCCAGATACCATTTTGTGACATCTTGCTTTAAGAGACACTTCTTTTCTTTCTGCTTTTGCAAGTGTATTGCCAGATTTCTATTTCCATGCATGGCAGCACTTTCAATAAGGAGCACAACTGTATAATTTCCAAGGTGGCATCTTTTCTCTCTAGAAATTCCATTTCACAATTAAAGGCTGAACAGTGTTGATTACCTTTTAGCATAGCGTTTGACAATGGTTCTGCAATCATTGCCCACAGCTTATACCAAGTTTGTATGCAGAAAGCCAGTCAAGTTTCTTTGGTATGACAAGCACCTGATGAAGTTTAGAGTTGGAGTAGCAGCTTTTAATCCATTAGGCTAGTAAAATATTTCACTTTTGATGCCACATATAATTTTTCTGTAATCTTCTGTGCCTTTCTTCTATATTTACTTTTCATTCAATTTTCCATTATTTGGCTGCATTTTTGTTCTTATTTACTGTAGCAGTAAAATAGATAATGTGGCATTACTTGATTATAACTCTAGTATTTAAAATGTACTTTTCAACTCCCTTGTGATGAATCTGTAGGTGTTACACTTTTCATTAAAGCATCACTGTGTTCTGCTGGCTCAGTTCTCACTATTTTGTGCTACTGACACTGTATTTGTGTAAAGCATTAATAACTAGGAAATTAAAATTCACCTAATGATACTGAGATACATTTTTGAATGTTTCAGAGAAGATTTTATGCATGCACAAGAACTACTAAAACCATGTTCATGAGTACATACATCTCCAGTCAAACATGCAGCACTTAGAACATTTCAATTATTTCCACATTTACTGAACCTCAGACATTTTGACATAAAACTGGGCTGGTGATTTGTTGAACATGTTTCAAAGCAGTAATAGGGAGATCAAGTATAAATATCATGCAACTGGATCCCATTTAGGAAAAGTATTGTCCTGAACTCCTTTTAAACAGCCATATATTAAGTACATAATATGAGTGTTAAACACCAGGTGCTTAAACATTATAATTTAAGTTAATTTTACTAACTTACCATGTAGACAAATCCTTAGAAAATTTACAGTACTAAAGAGGATAATCCTGCATTGGATGTGACATGGATTTACTAATCCAAATAGGTCCTCTCTCTAGCTTTGATATTTCTGTGACTTGGTAGACTTTTAACAAAGATTGTTCACAGATTATGGAGGCATTGATACTACAGCTGGGTGAATAACAGATTTTTCACTTCACTGGCAATTTCAAAAAGCCAGAAAATTTTTTATGTTTAGACTTGGACCAAAACCAAAACACATTGGCGAATTAAAAAGTTTAAAAAAAAAGTTCATTTTGAGTGGAAAAAAATGTTTGATTTAACACAAAACAAGATGTTGAATATCAATTTTGAGCATTTTTTAAAACATTTTGAAAATTTTTAAATCCAATGAAGGATATTTTGAAACAAAAAGTAATTTTAATCCAAAATATTAAAATGTCATTTTGAAAATATTGAAATAAAATGTTTTGATATTTTCATAACTTTTTAAAAAATTCTTTCCCTCAAAATAAACAATCCAGCAAAACTGATAAACACAGTCACAAAATGCTTACGTGACATTGAATTTTTATTTTTAGCCAAAAACAGTATAGGGCAAAAAATTTCACACAGCTCTAATCAGTAGTGCCTCCAGAGTTAAGGTTGATTGCAAATTATTCTTCAAGGAATTTGAAAATCCCTCTCCTTCACATTTTAATGACTGACTTTATTCTCCATATTTAACAAAGTGTCTCTTTAGGGAACATTTGATTTAGCCACAGCATTTGCATGATAAAATATTTACTAGTTTTACAGAAGAGCCACTGGAAAATAAATTATCTTTTTACTTTTTGCCTTATATCTCACATTTTTGGCTCCCTGTAGCTAAATAACCACAATTACTGCAAATTCCAAACTTAACACACATACAACACACTTTATCATAGTACCTCTGACATGGGACCTGATCCTTCATCATAAAAGTGAATGGGAATTTTGTTATGGACTTCAATGGCAACAGGATCAGGACAACTCTGGTCTACTTTTCAAATCTGACATCTTAGGCATTCGTTCCCTTTTTCATCACATCTTAAAAAGCTCCATACAGAAAATATCACCACAGATTCACTAATTACTGCCATTTTCCTGTGCTGTCTGCCTCTTTCAATAGCCCTCCTGCCTCATCTACATTCCTGTTTCTTGCCTATAGCCCTTGGGAGCCACTCATCCTTGATGCTTCTGAGTATGATTGTGAGGAACTAGTGGTGTGTATTTTGGTTAGTGAATATAGGAACTGGAAAGGACTTTGTTATGGATCTGTGAAGAATGTGTATGTTTTGGTATTATAATCTCTGGGTAATAAGACACAAAATATCATGATGGTCTGGTTATTAAATAGTGATTTCCTGGATTTTTATTGATGGCATTGATGGGACGTGTCTGAGCAATCTGACTGCTATGGTTTTTTGAATGTATATGCTAAATTCAAAATCTTTTCTGGTTTTAACAGTTAGGGACAAATTTTCAAAACTGTCTCTATAGTTTTGCAAGCAGCTGAGGGTGAGCATCTGAGGACACCTGTAATGAAATTTTAGGGGCTTGGTCCTGAGCCAGTGTACATTGGTATAACACCATTAACTTGAATGAAGTTATGCCAGTTTACATCAGCTGAGGATCCAGCCCCAGATATCTAATTTTCTGTTTGTTCCCATCAGCCTGCTAGTAAGATACCTAAATTGGGTCATTTGCATCCATAGATTATTGTACCCACAGCTGAGTGTATATAAAAAATGACAGGTTGAGTTAGGTTCATCTTAAAATTTGTTTTAGATAAATTTGTAATGGAGGTTCCAGATGTGCAACAATCTTAATGTCACTCAGCAATACAGGGTTTTTCCTTTGGAATGATTTCACTTAGAACATGTTGCACAAGTTTCTGCTAATGTCATCCCAAAGCTGATGGCGTTTCTGGTCCTTTATTGCTTTCTGACATATCAATACAATTTCCCTCCTGTTCCTGAGGCTGAGTTGACTGAAGTGGTCTTTCAGTTACAACCTGTCATGTGTTTGTTGACCAGGACCTTCATGGTTTATTTGTGATTAAGAGGTTATGTCTCTCCTGCTCTAGGAATAACAGTTTTGACTATTCCTTTAAAGAAACTTGTCATTTCAGACTATTTGCCTGGGTACCTCTTTGTTGGCAGTCTCCGAGTTCTGCACAAGATTTTCCAGTAAGTGGTCGGAAACCAGCCTGGACTTTATTTAAAAAACACTTCTTGATACATTCCGGTCTGATCCTCAGCCCTACTGTTTAATGAAGTTCATAATTAACAATTTTGGAATACTGGATAATTTGTCATTTCTGTATCATGCTATTTTCAACATCATGGGCCTTGTTATAAATACAGATGATCTCTTGTGCATAGGCACAGAGGTGATGCTGCATGTATCTCATTGCAGGATCAGGGCCTCAATTTGTGACTTTGGAGAGCAAAACTCCACTACTGCAGAATTGTAATGTGAAGTCCACAGCTATCCATATGGGAGTTCAAGCTATATCACATCTATGTGTCACTATGCTTCACAGAACTATTAAGTAGGTCTGTTAACTGATGTGGGGGTTGGTTGGTGGGTTGGGTTTTTGGTTTGTTTTTTTTTTTTTGCGTTCAGCTGTTATCCACACATATATAATTTGGGACTGATCCTGCACCCTTTACTCTTATAAGTAATCCTTACTTATGTGAGAAGCATTGCTGAAGTAAATGATGCTACTGGTCAATGGTGGTAGGATCAACCAAATTTCTAGTGGACACAAAGTCAGCATAGGAGCATTATGTCAATGATACAGGAAAAAAATTGAAAAGTCCTACATGCATACAACTTGGCTGTGACTAACTGCTGAAAAGGCTGCTTGGCGGCTAAGTGAATAAATAAGAAGAGCTTCCTATATTTGCATTTTGATGGGAGCAAATGTTATTCCAGGAAAATCTATAAAGCATCTTGGTGGTGTCCAGAAGCACAAGATTTCTTTTTACTCAACACATCTCTACAACCACTAGGTCATCTTTTTCTGAAAACCACCTTAGAATTATTGCCCTGATAAGGTGTTCTGCTACCCAGGACAGTGCTATGACCTTCATCCAGGCATTTATCACAAGCAGGCTTTATTATTGCAATGTTCTTCATGCCAACTTTCCTGTAAATGTTCTGCATTCCCTTCAGCAGTTTCAGTCATATCTCTAAGACTAGCTGCCTAAATCATCTGATCACATCACCTCTATGCTCTTCCTATTGCATTGGCTCTAAGTGCATCAATGCCAGAGGTCTTAAAGATATACAACACACAAGAGCCCTGATTCAGCAGTCCTTCCCTACTTAAGAACATCCTTTTATTTTAGGCACATATCAAAGTCCTACTGAAGTCCCATTCAATAGGACTTAAGAACCTGCTTAAAGTTGACAAGATGCTTGAACGCTTTGCTGAATTGAGCCAAGGAATTCAAGGCAGCAGCATGCCCCAAAGGGCATGCAAGGACAAAAACAACAGTATAGGAGAAGATGGCCTTAACATCCCCTTTGAAAAGATCATCTCCCTTCTAAAAAGTCCCTTCTTCCCTTGCTTGAGGGTCATCTTTTCCTACTTTTCCGGGGCCTGGCTGTAAGCAGAGTTGTGGCATTAAGACAAGACAGTAGCCAGTCTCAACCTGCAAACATAGGATCCTATGGGAGAAGACTTGTCAACTGCGATCCCGTCTGTTATTTCTCTTTCTCAACTTGGATGCTGCTTTTCCTGGGGTGGAGGTACTGTTGCAGCCAAACTCTAAAGTGGGAATCAGAGCACTGAACTGCCCATCCATCTTCATAGGAAGCTGGGCTAAGAGGCCTAAAATCAGCATTTCCCGAGAGTTTCCACAAAGTGGTATCTGAGACTACAATAATCTCCTCTATAATTAGTATAGAAGATATGTGTTAACTATGTTGTTGCGATTGGCGAAGGTTGACCTTGGAAAATGCTGACTTTGATTGCTTCTCCTCTACACATCCCCAGTACTCTGAGATAAAGAGACCCAACCAAAAAATGAAATGAAGAATTAGTTGACTAGACATATTTATCTCAGAGACAGGGAAATGACAGGACACAGGCTCAATAATGAGAATGTCATAATCCAACCAAAGTATAAAATGTGATCAGAAAAGTAAAGCTAGTTTATAAGCATGTTAACAAATATAATATTTACTCTTCTTTATTTAAACAATTTAATGTATCCAGAAGCTTTGGAAAAAACAAAGCCAATACTACTTCAATTCATTAGTTCCAGAGAAATACCTGCTCTGATTAAGATAATTAAGGCTTAGATTACAAATCCTTTGATTTAATTAATTTGCCAGCATAACATTGGTTTATTTCATACTTAACACTGAGGTGCTCTGAATAGGGACAAATAGGCTAAGCAATTATTCCAAGGTATCTGTATGGAATTGATCTTGCTGTTTCAAAAGACGTCTCAGTGATCAAAAGGGTGTATTATGTTACAGTATGGTCATGGTTGGTGACATTCACCCCGTATAGAGAGCCAGCACAAGACTTATGCACCAATTTAGTCCCAATTAAGATTATTTTGAAAAGTTGAATGGGATTTAACTGGCACATAAGCCTTTTGCTGGTCTTCTGATAGGGTGGAGAGATGAACTTTTCCCTGACTTTGTGGCAGCCTAGAGGTGCTCATCCATTCAAAATCTTTTGCCAAGCTACAATACTTGGAAGGAAAAAGGAATCATAGTTTAGAGGATGCAACTCCACTCTGTAGTTAACCTATTCTGAATGCTGAATTCTGGTTGGGGGTGAAGTCTGCATGGGGTGACCATACTTTCCAATTAAAATAAAGGCCATGTGTTTTACTCCTGCCCTCTTTTTCTCTGCTCTTTACTGAGCCTTAGGCACAAAACCACTTGGGTTGCTTGTGGGGCATTCCTCTCTCTTACCAGTGTGTTACGGGGTGACCACCTTCAGAGCACCTGCCTTCTGGCCCTGCAAGGGTGCTGCCCACAGCATCCACTCTGACTCTTCCAGCAGGCTACCCAAATCCGAGTAGTTCAGAACACATCTCCCACCCCCGACTTTCACATGTGTGTGGCAGGGAGGGGTCCGTATAGTAATGCTTTTTTCAGCTTGTAATTAATTTCTTTAGCTCACGCCCCCTCTGGTCCTGATAGGTTTTTCTTGCTCCTGGTCAGTAGGCTCTCCAGACCCCCTTCCTGGAGCTGTATTTTAAACAGTCACTCTCTCCAAACAGGTTTCAGAGTAGCAACCGTGTTAGTCTGTATTTGCAAAAAGAAAAGGAGTACTTGTGGCACCTTAGAGACTAACAAATTTATTTGAGCATAAGTTTCTGATGAAGTGAGCTGTAGCTCATGAAAGCTTATGCTCAAATAAATTTGTTAGTCTCTAAGGTGCCACAAGTACTCCTTTTCTTCTCTCCAAACAGGAGTCCCTAGAAATTTTACCTGGAGCTGCCTTGTGACATAGGGAGTCCCTCTCCTGAAGGCAGAAGTCCTCAGCTTTTCTCTCTAGAGCTCAACAGTAATGTAGGCCAACTGCAGGGCCTTCTCCTTCAGCTAGCTCCTTTCCCTCAAGTCAGTCCTCAGACTTAGAGGATTCAGCATGTAGCTTTGTGCTGGTGTCTCTCAGATATGCTGGTCTAAAGCTCATCCCAAGTGGCTGGGAGAACCTACTCTGTAAGGTTCTCGGTCCTGGTTCCTTAAAGGAACGGTAACAAGATCTCCTCCCAAACAGTATTTATTCCCAGGACCACTTCCTCTCTACCAATATGTCCTATGTCCTTGTATATATCAGACCTACCAAAATCTTAAAAGGGCTATACCATGTGACGGGGATGGGCTGACCTCTGAGCACCACTACCCTTAAGGATGCAGACTACCCTGTTGTGCAGGGGTTGGGGCTTAAAATCAGCAAGATAGCCAACAATAGCCTCAAAATTCTATATACTCTTTTAAATCTACTCTCTCTCTCTCTCACTGTGAGCAATTTTTACTAATCATTAAAATACAGGGGGAATAAAAGCCAGAAATTGCTATAGTAAAAGAGCAGCCAAAGACAAAAATGAGTAATCATCAGTCCCCTTCCTTCCTAATAAAGGAAGCCCTATGCTGTTTATAAGCTAAGCAGGGGCCATGGCTGCAGTTCTCCTTCCTCTTTTATCCCTCCCCCCATGTACTTCTGCCATGATGAATCTTTCCCTGGAGGGCTGTAGGAGCTCCCACATTCATTGTTGCAAATATGCAGCCCCCTCCAGAATTTTTGCACGACATCAACTAAGCACAGGCAAAATAATGGGCTGCTAGTTTGGAAGCTTTTCATCCCTTGCCAGCTCTGTAGTACATGGCCCAGGCCTATCCTCTCCAGCCATGTGGTTGGAGGGTGAAGAAACAATACATTGATAGACTCCCTCATCTCTTCCAGCAGCAGCACTAGAAAGAAAAGTGTCTTCTTGAAATGCCTGAGTAAAGGTTATTTCCCCTTCCTCCAAGTACAGGTCTTGTTAGAGAATGCTTGGGTGAAACTATAGATGAGGGACTTTTTAGAAGCTTTGATTATGTAGAATCTGAGCCCTCAGACAAAATTCTAGGAGTTTGTTTATTGCAAATGAACCCTGCACAAGTCATCCACCACTGTCCACATTGCTATACTTGCAGAAAGTGGTATATTATTTTCAGTGGTCTATAAGTTTTTAGGACATTGATTCTATGTCTCATCAAAAGATGGCACCTAAAAAAAACAGTGGCATGGGAACCCTAACACTGTGCTGAGGGCATTATTTCGATACTGGCTCAAAGGACAGAATCCAACTCGCTGAATCACCAACATAATTTCCTGCCACACCTTGATTTTCTCTAGTGCTCCGCTCTGCTATCAAAGTACTCACCCAGCCTGACCCTACTTATCTTATAAGTACAAAAAGGATTAGACACACACCCCTGGCTGAACTCCCACCAGAGGAATGTCTGAGGTTACCAGGCTCAAATTGTTATAGCTCAAGCTTCCTTGAAGCAGAGAACCATAAAACTACTTCTTTGCTTTTGTTTTTCCTCAACCTATTAGGCTTTGTGTTAGCCTCCACATTTAGACAATAATCAACAGAAAAAAAATCTTATTCTTTCCCCTGGATTGAATCAGAGTGCAGACCTGTCATGTACAGTGTACAACTGGATTCTGTGGTCAAATAAAATACGAGAATACTATTGTTATACAACTCAAATTAACAGCAGTTTTTTTAAAAAGAAAACCCAACAATATAGTTGTTGTCTTTGTAGTAAACCAAAATTAAAGAAACATTCCCAGTGTCTTCAGTTAAAGTCAGCAATAGATAAGAACGATAAATCAACCTTCAGGTACTTTGCCACTAAAGATACTGTGGTTTTCCAAATAAATATGGGTACTCATTTTCTTGCATTTTATGCATAGTTTATTTTACTAAAACCTTTCAAACTTACAAATCAGTTTTGGTTTAAGAAAATACTGTCCAAGTTATACTGTATATCAGGTGGGAAAACCTTATTTCCACCGTCTATGGCCCTGATTCAGGAAAATACTTACGTGTGTACTTGACAGGTTTCAGAGTAGCAGCCGTGTTAGTCTGTATCTGCAAAAAGAACAGGAGTACTTGTGGCACCTTAGAAACTAACAAATTTATTTGAGCATAAGCTTTCGTGGGCTACAGCTCACTTCATCGGATGCAGAGCTGTAACTCACGAAAGCTTATGTTCAAATAAATTTGTTAATCTCTAAGGTGCCACAAGTACTCCTTTTCTTTTTGTGTATAGTTGAGTTCACCTCTGTTCAGGAAATCACATACAGTACATACTTTAATAGGGATGGAGTTAAGCATGTGTTTTAAGCCCCTTTTTTGTATCAGAATGCTTTTCTGAATCAGGGCCCACTCTCTCAGCCTAGTCCACTGTTGAGAGATCTGGGTAAAGTTGGATGAATACTGCAAAATTTATTCTACACAATATGCTTACAAACATTTTAATGGGCTCACTTTGACTCTGTTTTTACCTCTTTTGCAGCCTGTGCCTTTACAGGTAGGAATGTTCACTTAAAATTGATATTTTTGTAAATATTGCAGATTATTCCTGAAAATTAAATTCCAATTCATGGGTAAGTATCTGTCCCAGAAACCTGATTCTAAAATCTGTGAACTCATCCTATCACGAAATAGAGTAAGTTGAATACTGAAAATTCATAATGAACTGCTTTCAAACAATCCACAGATTGAGAATTATTTGCAGAAAATATTTGGCAAAATATAGTGGAAAAAAAAGAAAGACAATCACAATCCCTCTGTAGTCAATTCACAAACAGAAAAAAGATGGTGTTTCATCCACTAAACTAGTTGTTCTGAATTACTAGCCTAGCTGTACATCTGATATTTTAAAAGAATTCTGACTGGATGTAACAAATACTGTCCAAAGTATTTACTACCACAACTAGTACAAACTTCATTTTAAATTCCTGGATAACAAATATTCTGTAGAGAAGATGGGGCTTCTAGCCATCCAATCAGCTGTAGCTGTAGCTAATAGCTGTAGCTTCCAAGCTATTAATTCCAGCAACTTTCCAAAGATTTAGATAATAATACACAGCTTTGGTATAGCACTTTTAATCAGTAGAGCTCAAAGTGCTTTATAAAGGAGGTCAGTATCATCATCCCCACTTTAGAGATGGGTAAACTGAGGCACAGAGAAGGGACATGACTTATCCAAGGTCACCCAGGAGACAGTAGTAAGCAATGTATGAAAAGAGATTGGTTTTAATTTTGGCATCTTAACTAGTGATACTAGATTTGTTCTGCTACATTTAGTTCAGTAATATGTTAAAATAAAAAGGAAACTCTTCCCAGTGCTAATGTCAGTTCCATCTTGATTATTACTTATGTAGTGAATGAGATAGGGTGTGCCAGTTTTTCAGCACCCCTTAAAAGCAACCCTGCAGCCTTAGCACACCTTATCCCAGAGGCGTCCCTAAGAAAAGGCATGACTGAGCCAGACAGCTGCCTAGAGTTTGGTGCATTCATGACTTGTGAGATGCCACAAGGATCAGTGATAGGACCAGGCTCATTTACATCTGGATTCATAAAGGGAACTAACAGCATGTTTTTGAAATTCACAGGTAATAAACTGGTGTGTGTGTGTGTGTGTGGGGGGGTAATTACCAAGAACAATAATGGCAGAGAAATAACACCAAGGGGCTTAGAGAGAGATTAGAAATTAAAAGCTAGATCCCACAAAAATTTACACATGGGTCGTTCTAATCATCTAATCTGAGTTATTATATTGGAGGCATTGGGAATACTTGTGTGGAGGCAAAATTACTTACTATATGTGTCTCTTAGAAAAATCCAGACTAATACATGTAGAGGAAACCTGTCAAACACAGTTTATCAGTCCAAGGGAGAAATCTGTAATGGCAAAAGAGCTCAAAGGTGATAATGGATAGCAAATTAAATCCATATTTTCAATAGCATCAGGCACAAACAAAAGTCAATGCAGTTTTGGGGCTGACATAGAGGAGAGAGCATGCATGGAGTGTTGCAAACCTGGATACTTCTTAACAGAAGCTGAAGGGAGTTTAGAGGGGAGAAACTGAAATGATGAAGGGGTTGAAGGAATTAGGAGGAACAATTAACAAATTCATGGTATAACTCCCAGGCCATGTTAACAAGGGAGTGAGAGCGCATAAGGTAACTCCATATTTGGCTCCTAGGTAGTAGCTCAGGGTAAGGGAAGAAGGGGTTGTTACTCACCCTCCTTTGCAGGTGGGAAGGCAAGAGGGTGGGGCACAGCATTGGTCCCCCTTCTCCAGCATGCCAGCCAGTACAGCTGAACCGCTGTGCAGGGGGAGAGCACTCTATGTAAGCCATAGGGCTATTGCAGCTCACTTCTTGCTCTTTTCCCCTGCCACCCAGAGCAAGGAGTGTGTGTGTGTGTCCGGGGGTGGGGGAGAGGCAGGATCGGGAGACCAGGAATCAGACTCTGACTGTCAGCATCGCAGTCTGATTCTGGGTTGGCTCCTGAGCAAGCGCAGCTGCCCATTCATTGCCCACTACTCAGGGCCTATGGCAATGCCACAACTGAGTGCATGGTTTGGATCATAGCTTGGCGAAGTGCTGATTGTTTGGGTAACACAACAGCCATCTGCAAATACAAACAGTGGCTAGAAACCATACACGGAAAGTAACTGGGAACAGCAAAAAGAGTGTAACTGGGAGCACTGGGATGAAATTAAGAAAAGAAAAATATATTCCAAACATCAGGAATAGGTAAGACAGTGTGAATAGGTAAGAAAATCTCACACAGGGTTTTAAGAGGGTTGACTCGAATATGGGGCTTCTGTTTGCACTTTGGAGGAAGTAGTGCCACTTGCTAAAATGTATTCTTTGGTTTAGTCATATCTCAGGAGTTAATAGTGAATTAATCATCTGTACACCAAGGGAGAGTGGTTCAATCAATATCCAAAGTATACGCTCCACTAAGGCAACACATTTGGTAAGTAGATCTTGAATAAAACTCCTTCATGCACTGAGTCATTTTTCTTAAAACATTAAACCAATAAGCATTAGAATTGTTTGGAGTAAGGGTGATCTCAGCAACCCTTCTGACTGGTCTAACCAAAGCGTGCCCATCTATGCATCCACAGCTATGCAATAAGCACATCTAATGCATTATTAACACAGAGTGAAAATAATAATGGATCAAGGATTAATCTTTCATGAGCAATATGAAGCTCTGATGCTGTGCCTACAAAAGAAACATCTGAATTTATCGAGAGAGAGAGAGAGAGAGAGATTTCCTTCTAAAGCAAATGAAATTAGGAAAAATCTACAGTGAAATTTCAAACCATTTAACCATAAGATTAAATGCTTCAAAATATATAAAATGGAGATGTCTTTTCCAAGGTATAAGTAACTGATACATTATAATCCAGGTTTCAGAGTAGCAGCCGTGTTAGTCTGTATTCGCAAAAAGAAAAGGAGTACTTGTGGCACCTTAGAGATGAACAAATTTATTAGAGCATAAGCTTTCGTGAGCTACAGCTCACTTCATCGGATGCATTTGGTGGAAAAAACAGAGGAGAGATTTATATACACACACACAGAGAACATGAAACATAATCCAGGAGTCTGTGGATCTCAAAGGTGTGTTCTGAGTCAAAAGATCCTCTTTAGATTCAATTTGCACTTTATGACACTAGGTTTTCTGTTTGTTTCTTTTAATAACTGGCTAGTGAGGTATCACTTTTCCAAGAGCTTTACCTGGAGTTAGAATCAGAGACTGGGAGTAACAACACCACCTCTGCTTAGAATATATAGAATGCTTTTCATTTTCACAGCACTTTGCAACCATATGCGGCCATTTCATCCTTCAATTAACTCCACCAAGTCACTGGAGTTACACTAGGAATCAAGTTTCAGAGTAGCAGCTGTGTTAGTGATGAAGTGAGCTGTAGCTCACAAAAGTTTACACTAGGAATCAAGTTGGCCTATGAACTATAAAACATTTTCCACTGTTTTTTCCCCAAAAAACACTTCCAAGTAAACTGTATTACAGTCTATTCCGTGTGCTATAGTAACCAAGAAATGAGAAAGAATCACTTATGTAAAACAATCAGTAGGCAAGTGCATTACAATGCAGACACAATATTGCTACAATATTTTAAAACAATCTGGGGCCAAATTGTCTCCTCTACCTCCACTTCTTATAGAATCATCCTCTTCTTGACTCAGTGGGGACTTTCTGGCCATGTCTGAATTAATATCGGTTGGTTCCTCTTAGAATTCTATAGAATTTTTTTTTAAATACCCTGGATTTACATTAACCTTAAACAAAATCTATGAGTGTCACTGACAAGATAAGACTAGAAAAAAAGATATTTGAGAGGCTAATGGTTCCATAGATTAGGAAAAAAAACCTGACAAATTAGAAGGACTATCCTAGAAAAAATGAAGGAGGGAAAGGAACACTTGCTTGGGATAAGTAAAGGAGCAACAGGGAGCTAAATAGGAGGAAGAGAATTTGGTCTAAATTACAGCACCTTAGACAGCTCAAAATTACTGTAGAAAATGTAAGGGGAGTACACTGGGAGAAAAGCAAGAATGTAGTTGTTCTAAACTAGGTTTAATGAACATATATGGCTTTAATATAGTGTGGTGGAAGAAAATAGATCTGAAATCCAAACCTTCCTGTGCCAAAAAATACAGAGAGAACCAAATTGCTTGAATCACTGTATTTTATTACCAGTTTTTTTAGGTACCACACATATGATCTCAATAGGAGTTGTGCCTGAGTAACGACTGATCAGAGATTTAAGATGGGAGCACAGCATCTGAAAAACCAGAGGTTATTACTGGAAGCGTAAGAGCAACACTTTCTGGATGGTTCATTTAACTCTATTTGACAAATGCTATGGGGCAGTATTAGGCTCAAAACCTGCATAGATTTATTCTCATGCTTAATTTTAAGCACATTCTTAAACTTTGCAAGACCATCAGGGCATTAAACAGTCTCTTCTCTGTAACACATGCTTTCTGCAAAATTGTGTCTGGCCTGCATAGGTGCACAAAGATGGGGCTGAAATTGTTTTCTGCAAGGGTCTCTCACATCAAGAAATAAGTAACCATATAAACTGCAATATATTTAAATTGGGGGTGGAAGGAGGGAAGTTGTACAAAACCTAATGTTAATGGAAGTGTTTGCAGGCAGTATTTTAAATTTTTCATCACTGTGGCTCTAGCTATATTTTTTAAAAGTTAAGTACAATAACCAATTATGGCTACATATTCTTACATACAGAGGTATTATATCTGGTTGCTGCTGCTCTCATTTGTCTGTGAACCCTCAGTGAAACTAGTGAAATAGAGCTGTGTAGTTCCACTATCCAAACGGAATGAAGTACAAAAAGTAAACGGAGGGAAATAAATTATAGTTTCAAAATTCTTTCAGTTTTAATAATTTAGACTGCTATTAGTAACACAGGGAAGGACCAAATGTTAAAAGTTCTTAGCCTGACAGTGTCCTTTCTAATTGCATTTTCAAGTCCATGGTTGGCTTCATTATTGTTATGCTGTGAAAAGCCTGGTTTGCTAAGTGAAGGTTAAACAGCTGATGGGTGATACAATACCCTCATCTCTCCTCCTCTTTCAGCAATCAGATGATAAACAGTGCTGGTCATACACCAATGCTGATGGCTGGATTGTGGCTCCTTCTTCTTACATACTACATACAAAGTTTGACTTGTTTTTAATGTTGCCTTTGTAAAAATGTCTACCCGCTTCTATGGCCCCGTGATCATAGTCTCTGAGCACTTGATAATCTTAAATGTGTTTTCCCCATTTGATACAGAGGTTCAGAGAGACTAGAAGTAAAAGTCACAAAAGCACCTATGTGACTTAGGATCCTAATTCCGCCTTTGAAAAGTCTAACTGAAAATCAAAGGGACTTAGATTCCTAAGTCATACCCAATTCTTTTGAATATTCACAAAGGTATTTCGGTGCCTAGCTCCCATTGTTTTCAATAAGAGTTTAACACATAAGTACCTTTGTGAATCACACTCTAAGTAACTTGCCCAAGGTCACACAGGGAGCTGGTCACAGAGCATGCAGGATAGTGCCCCAGCTACTGAACTATCCTTCTTTTCATATATATTACTAACACCAAAAGAAAATTTAATATAAACATCACTGGATCTGCAGGGAACTTACCATATGAAAAAGAACAAGACTATTGATTAGTACCAAAACATACGATTAAATAAATCAGCACTTCTGAATATCAGAAGCTGGGAGGAGAGAGACAGAGAGAAGAAAAATATTGTTATCCATTCACAACTAGCTGAGTTTTAGGAGAGAGACGAAGGGCCTGATGGTTCATCAGTTATTCTGAAATGTGCAAGGAATGTAGGATCAAAGTCTGTTCTGGTCTCCCCTCATGCCCTGAACTCCCATTATTACTGAAAAGACAAGAATGCAGATAAAACACATTGATTCACACACCACAAACATTATCTTGCTTTCCCCCCCAACCCCCATGAAGTTCAAAAATTCCTCTTCAACTGTTCAAAAAATCTTTGTTGAAGCTTGCCAATGGGTTCAAAACACTTAAGGTAAGTAGTGACATGTTAAAACTGCTCTTTCAAAGATGGTCACTTCCATGCTGATTAAAGCTGCTTAAAATAAAAAAATGCAAGTCACCAACACTGAACTGGGAAGAAAAATTACCAACGCTATTAATTGCTACAAAGAAACTAGTAGGTGGAAGCCTAGAATCATGGCCTTCTTCATTTCATTTTTTCAGACATGATGCTTAATAAGATCTCAGTGCATCTGCTTGAGACCTGAACTACTTGTGTTGCAGAACCCACATTTCAGATACATCTACCATGCAAGCTATGTAATAAATGACCACATGACTAAATCTTGTGATAACCAGCTATCCATATTGCTACCTAACCTGAAAACAGAAGCAGTCTGCAGAGCATAAGACTAAACTACAGACTCTAGTTGCTCACCTCTGTTCAGCTTAACCTCCCCTTCAGTCAAATGTATGTAGCTGTAAGATACCTAAAATTAAACAAAACCATCATGACAGCATAAATCTCCCCCCCCCCCACTCATTGAAAAAGGCTTTGCTAACATACCTAAACTTGCCCACGGTTTTTGCATTGCTTTACAGTATGAAATCAGGTACTGATTTTATTAGATTCTTCCCCTCTCCCTTACTCCCATTTCCTCCTCCCCCTCTTCACAGAGAGAGAGTGAGAGAAAGAGAGAGAGAAATGTGCACTGGGCAATTCACAATAATTAAAAAAGACTTAGGAATCAGAAGCATAGCGTTTCCCCAGTTAACTTTATGACTTTATACTTTACTGAGCAGAAGAAATACCTCCTGAAATTCAGCCAACATTTGCAATCTTAACTCATAATCACAGCCAGTTTTGCTTAAATTGTTCTAACTGCAAGTTTTTCCTCTGGGTTTTAAGAAAAAAGTAATCTATTATCTGCTTGTTGCCTTAGACCTTACATTTGCTGAGCTGATGAGTTCCCTTACACCAAAAAATACCATATCACTTATAAAACACTTCCAGCTTCATCATCTGAGTGAAGATATGACAAGGCTGTTTATCAGTAGATAATAAGACAGATAATTTAACTGTACAAGCTCTAATTGGTCTAATTCACTAACTGACCTCTCTCCACTTGATTCACTAGTACAATTGAGCTCTGATAAAGCCTTTAATTGTAAATTGCACACAGCTGTGAGCTGCTTCGCACGCTGGCACAAAAACACTATCATCGACTGTTTCATCTCTGCGACCTGCTAATTTGGAGCATATGTAACTGTTTTTAATGCTGAAGGCTTGACATACCACAAACAGCAGATGTTGCAGCTGCCCCTGAGACGCTTTATTTAATTCAATTACGTCTTTTGGAGATATGTAAAAAAGCTAGGCGAGATGAGAGAGGGCAGGAAAATGTTAAAAATGGAGCCCCTGGTTGAGGCCCAGGTGGCTCGATAGGCAAATGATTGGGTGAATGTCTAAATGATCTTTTTAATTGAGTAGACTGACGGCTAATCAGGGTCATGAAGTGTTATCACACTGATGAGCTGAGTGGAGCCCTGGGCTGCTCTGCAATTAATGCTGCTTTTGTGAAAGGAGAAAAAAGAAAGATAATGTATACCATCTGGCAATTGTTTATGATAAAAGCAGCAGTTTGCTACAAATTCAAGTTAAATGCTATTCATAACATTATTTCTGCTACTGCTGAGGGCAAGGACACGGATCCCAGGCCTTTGTCTGACTTTCTCATTCTTTTTCAACAAGCAAAACATTCATTTGTTTCCATGTGTGGTATTATTAATTACTTGGCTGCTTGCTAATGGATAGCCCAAACGATACTCTCTTTGATATGCCACTAAGAAGTCCCGCAATATACTTCTTGGATGCACACTCAGCCTTCATGCCAAAGCATCAGATTACAAGCAAACAAAGCAAGGGCTAAGCTCACAACCAAAAGCCAGAGAAAACAAGTAATTTCCCCCCATTTCAATTCAATGAGCTTGCTTCTTTGGCAGATATGGGTAAAGAATCAGAAAAGAGCTTATTTTTGAGGAGGGGAGGAATTAAAAACTGTGACAGCAAACGCCTTCTCAGAGTGTTTTACTGTTGGCACAAGGAGACCAGCTTGTGCAACCCTCAAAGCAGTTCCAGAGAATCACTCAACCAATGGCCAAGAATGTTCCTGGGACTTGCCTCCTTAGAAACGTGCAGGGAAGTTGACAAGCCTTAATAATGACATAACATTGAATTGAAAACTAACATGGCTGCAGGTGGAATAATATGCTACTGGTATGTGTGAGGACTTGAAAAAAATCCTGTCAGCTGTGCATCCAATTTTGAATCCAGGGTAAATTGGAAATGAGAATCCTGGTGAGATGCAGCATAATGGCAAACAGAAGAATATAAAAGAACGTACCACAATGCTTTTCATAAACGATTGCCTGTTTAAAATGTTAGAGGGAACATGGTCCTTCAAAGGGCCACATAAGGAGTTCAAAAGTAAAGCAACAGCAGAGCAGCTGGTCTAGTGGTGAGGGCTCATAATGGAGAGTTAGGTGAGCTGGGCTCTATCTCCTACTCTGCCACTGGCATATTGTGTGACAAAGTCACTTAACCACATTGGCCAAGTCACTTAACCTCTCTCTCTCTGGTTACATATTTGTAAACATAAGAAACAACAGTACAGCTACCTAAAATATGAACTACTTCAATACCCAGCGCATGTCAATTAATACATGTCCCATTCAGTTCCTCGTTTCTCCATGAGGCACACTAGCAGTTGCTATGAAGGGTCCTTTCTCCCTTGCTAAATATCCCTTTAAAAAAAAGGACTATGTTAACATGAAGTAGGTAGTTTTTAGTTTGCGCCTGCAGCATCCACATGAGGGAGTTACAGGACAGCACACTAGTGCCTGGTGTAATTCACTCCCCAGAGTCTGAACTGAGGGGCTATGTAGATGAGCTCCAGAACAAGATTGCAAGAACCTCTATAATGGAGAATGCTATGCAATTTAAATATAGGACTCACTATCATATAATTATAAACATTTTACAGATGGGTGAATTTAGGAACAAAGGCTTTGGTGACAAGTATGTCTACATCTGAGCTGGGAGGTCTGATTCCCAGCTCACGATGTACCCACACTAGGTGTGCTCACGCTAGGCACACTAAAAATAGCATTGTGGTAAGGGCATGAGCGGCAGCTTAGGCTAGCCACCCGAGGATGTACTTTGGATATCCAGGCAGGTTTGCATTCAGGCAGCTAGCCAGAGCCACCATTATGCTACCCCAGCCACATGGCTATTTTTCATGCCCTAGCTCGAGCAGAGCTAGTGTGGGGACATCTATGCAAGTTGGGAATGTAGACATACCCTCACATCAGAAGTACGGATGCAGTGCTAGACCAGTAAATGCCTTAAGAATGGGATAGCAGTAGAGGTTGGGGCGGTGAGTTATATGGGCCCGTGGTGCCAGTGCTCCAGCAAACTCAGGGCCCAGGAGCCCGGCCCCACAAATGTTCGGGGTCTCTCCCAAGGGAGTGGCACCAGCAGCAGGCTGAGGGGGCGGCACAGCCACAGCCTGCAGAGGGAGGAGGTGCACATATGATGGCAGCCTTCCCTCCCCCGGCACCCACCATAGGGGAGGCGAGGAGGTTTCCTGGACCTGAGAGGGGCCCAGCCCCCGGAACTTGCTGATGCCAGCGGAGAGAGGGCTGGGGGGACTGTGGAGTTCTCTTCTCTGGTTCCAGCTCTGGGGCATCCTGTCTGCACCCCAAACTCCTCATCCCCAGCCCTGCCCACCCCAAAGCCTGTACCCCCAGCCAGAGTCCTCACCCTGCTGCACCCCAACCCTCTGCCCAGCACTGAGCCCCCTCCCACACCCAAACCCCACATCCCCAGCCCCATCCCACAGCCCTCACCCCCAGCCAGAGCCCTCATCCCGCCCCTGGTAGAGGTCATGGGCCTGAAAGAAACCCTAAGAGAGAAGGTTGTAAGAACTGAATGTGATATTGGCAGTTGTCTTTAATCTTTTTGGTTTCTTACAGCAGCTCTTGTTCTTAACAGTTTTTTTCAGTGAGGGATGATGTTGGGAAGTACCAACCATTGTGCTATATACCTTCTTTGCCTCGGGCTGAGCTTAAGCACTTTTTCAGGAGGTGCGTTTTGCACCCCTTGGCCCTTCACCGGGGCTGGGTGGCATAACAATGGAACCCTTTTCCTGCTGGCATCACGGAAGGGTAGCTAGGTCAAATCTGAGTGGCATTAAGTAACACTGTTCAAATTTGGGTAGCTAGGCAGGTAACTTGGGCCCCCTAATTAGCAAAATTCTATTTGTGCCTTTAGTTTTGTTGGACTGTTCTCTAGTGGCATTGACCTTCTCATCAGCAGCAGAGGAAGTGTTAGTATTGTCCTCGCTCCCAGACCTCAGCAAACTTTTGTTGGTGTTGTAGAATCCGGGAATTCTAGAGCATCCAAACTGTTAATGACTTCTGCCACTCTCTGATCCCAGTGACACCTGATGTAAGACCACCGAAGTCAAGAGAATGATCCCAGATCCCAGTGCCACTGAGATCAGAATGTGGTGATTTTGTCATTCCATGCTGGTTCTAACTAAGGGCTTGGCTACACTTGCAAGTTAAGCGCAATAAAGGAGCCCTGGGTGCACAAGCTTAATGTCCATTCACACTGGCAAGGCAAGTAGAGCGCTCTGACTCCGCGGCTACAGCGCTGCTGGTACTCCACCTCGGTGAGTGGAATAATGTTTGCTGTGCCCTCGCTGGAGCGCCGTGGCACCAGTGTGAACGAGGTGTTGCTTTACTGCACTCTGATCAGCCTCTGGAAATGTCCCATAATCCCCTTAAGTCAAGTGGCCACTCTCTTCATTGTTTGGGATCGGCTGAAGGAATACGGAAATGCCCTTTGAAAGCGACGTTTCTGATAAGCCAGCTGCTTATCTGCTCTGAGACAAAGCAACCATTAGCGTGGAATGCTGTGTGAGAGAGAGAGGCGAAGGGGCGAGGGGGGTCTGCTGCTGAACTTACAAGACAGCATGCTGACATGCTCTCAGCCCCCCAAAAAACCCCACTCTCTCTCCCCCAACATACACACAACACACTCCCTGTCACACTCTCCCCTCCCCATTTGAAAAGCACGTTGCAGCCATTTGCATGCTGGGATAGCTGCCCATAATGCACCGCTCCCAACGCCGCTGCAAGTGCTGCAAATGTGGCCATGCTAGTGCGCTTGAAGCTGTCAGTGTGGACAGACTGCAGCGCTTTCCCTACTGCGCTCTACGAAGGCTGGTTTAACTCAAAGTGCTCTACATCTGCAAGTGTAGCCATGCCCTAAGTTTGGTCCAGGCTTGTAACTCAAGAGCTGTAAGCAATAGAGCTGAACTATAAGAAATACTCTTATAAAGAAACCAATACAGCAGCAATACAGTAATTGCTCACAACACTGCAGCATCACTATTGAACGGGGTAGCATAGTGGGCCATAACAGTAGAATACTGCCCTTTTTCAGCCCTAAGTAAATGCAGAAAAACAAAATAGTGGACAAATTGCAGTGAGAAATATTGCGCTGTGAATTTTGCTAGGAAGATATGCCTGCTGAGTGTATTTTGACAGCATCAGTAAGTTATCACGTATCATACCAGGCTGCTACTCTTATTAAGACAACAGATACAGACAGAAACCTCACTACTAACACAGTGCTTTATGAGATAACTCAAAAATAATTCTTAGATATTCTTTGTGGCTCTCTGAAATCATTGTATTAAGCTAAGTATTATATATGAATGCTGTTTTACTTTAGTTTAATAAAAGTATCACACTTTCTCTGACTAGTATTAAGTACAATAAAAAAAGAAACACTCTCTCCGAGATTTAATTTGCTGTTTTATTTCTCTTCCACGATTCCATAATCACAAAGTTCCTTATTCCCTATCTGATTTTTCAAACACAGAATATTATAAAAAATACCAAAATACATTTATGGTTGTACCTCTATTCATTTTCTCAAGTGTAGGAGGGGTCCTGTATATCAACTACAAATTATGAGACATTTATGAACTGGACTAATTGAACATGGCCATTGTGTGACAGATAGCTCTCATGACAACACAAATTGCTATCACTTTAAGAGTGTGGTTGCAGACATACCTCTACCACACAAGCTCAAAGCTACCACCTTGCAATCGTGTAGGCCTAGAAGAGTGCTAGGGAATTTCTCATTAAAGCAATTAAAGCTCTACTCCTTATACAAATACATATCTGAGCATAGACTCGTGCAATTTTAAGACTGCAGTAGAACAACACCCCCCATCCCCCATTAGGACAGTCAAATGGCTTTTAGGAACTGTTGTTTTTTTCAAAGGCAGGTTTACCATTTAGTGAATGACCAGTAGCTGCCATTTTGGAAATGTTCCTGGGAATTACGTTCCACCAACTGCTTTGATAGTGAGCAAAGTTACCACTGTCTGTTCACTGAGAAATCATGAATGCCCAGATCACAAAAACTGACTCCAGAGTTGGCACTTAGTTTCAGCAGATGCACAAAGGATTTCATGGGCACAGAGGAAGGTCTACTATCCTCTCCCTCTAGACATGATCTCACCAGATCAGAGATGAGGCACACTGGCAGGGCAATGTGGGTAGGCTTGCATGGCTCCCTCTATGTACCTGCTATGTAGATAAACAGAGGAATTCACTTTTGGACTGAGATTTTGAAAGGCTTCTTAGCAATTTGGATGCCAATTAAAAATAAATGGAAATTGGGAATCCTAATCTGTAAAATAATTTTGAAACTCTCAGGGTTCACATTTTTCTATCCAGGGCCTTGCACAATGAATTCACAGTGGGAGAAAAAAGCCAACCATGTTCTACACTTCAGAAAACAGTTCTGAAATAAATCTAAGAACAAAACTATCCAAATGTAAACAACATGAAATAACTTGGGACGCTATAACTGGCCATGGTTCTTGGAAAAATGAATTTACTACAGTATAAATAAACTCTGTCACAATGACAAAAAACACCCACAGAGCTGGGAGTTTATATACTGCATTTGTGTTTTAGGTTTACACTAAAACCAAAGGGGAAGATTTTCAGTGGCAGAAAGGGTATTTAAGTTCCCCACTCCCTAGAAAATTAATGGGAATTAGACACCCAACGTAAAATTTTCAAAAGTACCAAAGTGACTTAGTAGCCTAAGTCCCATTTTCAAAAGTGATTTAGTTACTTGGGAGACGAAGGCTATATCTAGATAGCCACTAAATTTGGACTATGGGGGTATGAATTATAGCATTCATTCGTGTGCTGTGCTTTAACTCCCCCATGTGAATGCTGCAGGTGTGAACTAAAAGTACGTAGTTCACTTGAACACAGGCCTCTTTAAAAAGGACTATATTAACGTGAAGTAGGTAGTTTTTAGTTTGCGCCTGCAGCATCCACATGAGGGAGTTACAGGGCAGCACATTAGCGCCTGGTATAATTCACTCCCCAGAGTCTGAACTGAGGGGCTGTGTAGATGAGCTCCAGAACAAGATTGCAAGAACATTTATAATGGAAAATGCTACGCAATCTAAATATAGGACTCACTACCATATAATTATAAACATTTTACAGATGGGTGAATTTAGAAACAGAGGTTTAATTACTAATATCAGGTATGTTGCTTTTACACTAGTGTAACTCCATTGATTTCAATGGAGTTACTTCTCATTTACACCCGTGTAACAGAGAAGAACCTACATTATTTGCCAAAGCCACTGCCTTCTGACAGTTTGTGCACAGTAAGTCACAGAAGGGTTGGGAACAGAATCTAGGAGTCTTAACTCTCAGTCCCTTTCTCTAACCACCAGATAACAATTCCTCCTCCTCACAGAACCAGTATAAATCAAAGTAGATTAAAACTGGCCTACACAATTCAATGAATGACAAATGATATTTGAAGCTGGTGGGAGACTAGCACCAAATATTATGAGGTGGAAAGGTGTCGCATAAAAATACAAATTGTACAAATATGCCTCATTGGTTTCAGAGGGTATCCAAATAGATCATCTTATGAGGATTTGATTTGGAGACCAAATTGATCCAAGCTATCATAACTCCACTAAAGTTATGCCAGGAATGTAAAGGCCCTTGTTGTGTTTCCTTTTCCTATATCATTTTAGCACTGACATGTCACATGTAAGCAGGATATTCTGTTTTGAGAGTTCTCTGATATGTTGCTGATGTGCTCTGATAGTTCATATCATTTCACATACCCTTTTGAATGTTTTCAATTTGGAATTTTCTCTCCTTTACTGTCCAGTTTTCTAAAAAGTGTTTATAGCACAATGAAAAGCTGCTTTTTTCCAGATATAAACTAATGCACTCTGAGACTGATCCTTCTCTCATACATTGGTTTACACCAGCATAATTCCATTGACTTCATTGGAAGTAATCTTGATTTACACTGTCATAACATCTGTTGCAGGCACTGTATATGTAACACCCTGCCAGAATTTGATGATGATATGACACAGGATTGGCAAACCAACTTGGCTATAAGGTCTGACACAGACCTTCAGTCTAAACTTGAACCAAACATCTGAGGTTTAAAAATATTTTGTTAACTTTTTGCTTTGTATTTGTTTAGGTGCAATTAATGTTTCCAGACTGACACTGAAGTGGAAGTGGAAAATAAAGGGAGAAAGAGCTTAATTCGGTTTCAGAGTAGCAGCCGTGTTAGTCTGTATCCGCAAAAAGAAAAGGAGGACTTGTGGCACCTTAGAGACTAACAAATTTATTAGAGCATAAGCTTTCATGAGCTACAGCTTTAGTTATCCTAGGGTACAGAGTCCCTATGGTGTTATCGTCCTGGAGCGGGATTGCAGCAGCACCAAGTGTTTGTACTCCCTGCTCAGGTGGGGACTTGAAGCCAATCAGCACAGCTTAAAAGTAGTTGTTATTGAGAGGAGAGGGGTGTGTGATCAGGGTTTCTAAGGGATGAACTGAGTCCAAACATCTCCTGAGTTGCCTCCACTAGTAGGGAAGGCACCAGTTTTTTTAAACTGCCATTTGCTGCTGGAGTTTCCGGGGCTGATTTCCCCCAGGACTCACAGGTATTGATGCAGGAAGTGTACTTTGCACCCCATCTGCCAACAAAGGTGACTCAAGCCCCCAAACTGTTCTTGTTCTGGTCCGGTGAAACAGGAAATACAGCAAATCACAGACAAAATCCTGATCTGTGAGGTTTCCAGACCAAAGAGGTTTAAGTAAATTTTCATTAAATATTTTTGAATCCAACCCAACCAAACTTTTAATTATAAACAATTCCTTTTTACCACATTAGATTAAAAAAATAGGGTTAAATACTGAGGGTTGAATTAATCTCTTAGGATCCACAGCCTGCTACACTACGAAAAGCCACAGAAAAAGCAGATCTCAGCTCTTCAGCAGCACAGCCTAATTGGCGAGATGTTGGCTGGTCCATGGAAACCTTTTTCCCTCTTCAGTGTATGGTAGATGTATCGATCTACAGGGGTGAGAGAGCTCATGCTAATGAACTCTCCACTTCATGCAGATCTTTATGCTTAATTCATCAGGCACTTTAAAGTGTGATCAGCTCATCAACAGCCACACACTGAATTTTTTAGCTCAAGGCTGGCATATGCTCTGCTCCCTGGATGGTTGTGGTTAAAGAAGCTTGAGTACATACTAATAAATGAAATGTAAAAACACCTCAAACCCCTGGCTTCCTGCCTGCTAGACACTTCTTCCTCTATTGGTTTGGAGGACTCTCTGCCTTTGGTAGTTGAAAGCAACGTTGCCAATTTGCCTTCTTATCCCTCCCCCCCCAAATTGTCTTATTTAAAATAATTCAATTTTATGACAAAGCAGACTTCCAATAAATAGCATGTCCCGATATATATTTTTATTAGAAGGGTTTTTCTGCTCCCCCATTTATTTCTAGACAAGTCTTTTCCAAGAACATGAGAACACCACCATGACACATGATATGTCCCACTTCCCCTCCCTTTTCTCTGGGCTAGTACCTGTTTGCTGCCTGTTAGTTTTCAGTTCCACCTGCAGGCTTTCTGCTGCCATTACTGCTCTTGCAGTGCCTGGGGAAGGGTATGTTCTGGCAACGAACAGGAAATTGATGACTGTATTAAGTAAAAAAAGAAAAAAAAATTAAAAAAGGAGGTTTTTCCTTTTGTTCTCCTTGGTTATACTGATCTTAGAGCTTGCATGTGACAGTAGCAACTATCAGCTTTTCAAATAGAGATATGATGACCAACCTTTTTGAGGCCTTTATAAATTTAAATAGCAGACCAGCCTCATTCTGGTTAGCATTCCTGATGAGCAGACAATAAGTGTCAGCCATTGAAAAAGGAGGGATTAATAGATGTAACTTGAAAACTACCGTGAAATTAACCTGATATGCATTCAAATTGTGCATTTGTGAACTTAAATATAGGCTTCTAAAGTGCACAGTGGGTGCATTAGCAATGGGCTTTTTAGTTCCCCCATTGATACTTTCACTCTAAGGCTACAATAAGAAGCCGTATATTTGTCTGCTGTTGTATCTGACAGTTTGCTATATGGGCTGAAGGATTAAGTACTCTCTACTAGTCCTGGGTCCTCCACTAAAGAGATTAAATAACTTGTAAGGCTTTTGCAGAACAATTTTATCAAAAAATGAACAGAGCCCTGAATCAATCTTTTAAAAAACTGTACAGCTCTATCTAGAAAATACATTACCTCATAGGACAATGGAAGCTGCATGTGCGTATTGCACTGACTAGGTCTCTGAGTCACAATTTTTCCTTGAAGTGTCAGTACACATTAGGAGACCCATGTTTTATTTGGCTGGCATTGTGCCTTTTAAGCAGTGACCAATACCGAGCTCCATTTTCCAAGTAGGAGCTCCAGGAGGCATTCTTCTTCAAGAAGTCTCAACAGCTCACAGAGCTCCTGGGAGTGCAAATCTTCCACCATCTCTTAAGTGGCTGCCTCAGCGTGCACTATATATGTGGTGATGTAGCTCTGATGGCCAGTGCAGGCTTTGGCAGTCAGAGCCATTCCTTCCCACTTCTCCTTTTTCACTTTTGGATGGCTATCACCACCCAAGGTGCTAATACTGTGTAGTCCTTGTGCTCGGTTGAACCCAAAGTTTGTGAATGGGTCCAGCCCTTGCATGGGCACACGAGCAGCATGGGAATGGCATCTTGCCTCAGTACTATTTACTCACATAAGTTAAAGTATGCTATAAGTACTGAGCACAATCTGGCACTAATATCTATCTATCAGCACTAATATCTATCTATATATGATCCTTCATAAAACAGTAGGTAAATTTGGACTACATAATCCTTGAGGATTATATAAATTTTTATAGTACTGTTTATATTTTGCAACAGCCTCCCTTTCTTTGCATTTAATATTTTTGTAGTTTTTAAAAAATAATAATGAGCAGCTTATTACAATTTGTATACACTTGTGGCCAGATTCTCTCTTTGTACCACTCTGGCTGTGGAAACATTGAAGGCTCCTTTACATTTTTTAAAAAAAGGAGTACTTGTGGCACCTTAGAGACTAACAAATTTATTAGAGCATAAGCTTTCGTGAGCTACAGCTCACTTCATCGGATGCATTACATTTTTAAGTAACTGTAAATGGGGCCTTAATGATGAGGCCCAAATTTTCAAACAGCTGCCTAGAGATAGGTATGTACATTCAAAGTTGCTGACTATGCACCCACAGCTCGCCCTCAACTTCAGTGAGAGATTTGGGTACACATGCATTGGGACTAGAGATGTTGAGAACATTTTTGACGAAGCAGGTTTTTGTTGGGAAATGCAGTTTTCTGGAAACTGAAACATTTTGTGGAGACAGACAGATTAAGATGACTTTTTCAATGGAAAGATTCCTGACGTCTAAGATGGATGGTCAGCTCCAGACAGAACACAAGAGAGATAGAGAGACCCAAATAGATATTTTGATCTTTTCACTCTGAAAATGGACATTTCACTAAAATTCCATTTCACAAAACTTTTGAAAGGCCTGAGTTTTGTGCCATTGTAGAACACACACAAATTTCAAGACCTCAAAAGTCTTTGCAAAATGGATTTGTTGGTCTCCATCTAGCACCAGTTGGGACTTACATTTATACAGTAGCATGATCAAATAACTGCTGATCCATCAGGCTTTTAAACTCCAATATGTATAGTCTCAGGACTGGGGTTTTAAAAGCTGAAACCCCACTTGATTACGTTTGTAAGTACAGTAATTTTTACTAGATATTTTAAGGAAGTGACTAGAGATACCCAACAAAAACAAAAGGAAAGTCCCACATTTATCATTTATATTATTAGATTTAGGTCTCACAAACAGCAACAGGTTGTTTCAGTACTATAGGGACTTTCTGTAATTTTGTTTGTAGCAGATCAAAGATCTACTAGTAACAGAACTATTTCCAAAAGTTCAGAGAAAAATATTTAAATCTATCTGGTAGCATTTACATTTACAACATCTATTTTATGAAAAACTCCAAACAACAAAGAACTAAGCTATTGTGCCTAAATCTAAAGGTCTGACCTAGACATAAATTGTTCCTGTTTTTTTTATAGACCATTATTTGACAAATATTTAGAAGAGTTAGGAGTTCATATTACTCACTAGAATTTTTTTTAAAAAGCTTTGGAGTGAAAACCTATAATAAAACATCTGAGATTTAACAAAGAAGCAGTATAGAAGTGCTAGTCCACATACATTTTTAAGAGTCCTGCAGTTCCTATTTTGATTTTGAACATATTTACTAGAATAGAGATGCTCTAAGATGTAATGCTTCTTGTAAGGAGAGCTAGAAAGGTACACAGTGATTTTAGTGAGTTTAGTCTGTACACTTGGAGAAGCCACAACACTTATCAAAAGTTTTTGACTTTGTAAATTATGAAGGTTGAGTGGGCTTTCAGACAAAGAGAAGAGCAGCAGCTGTGTTCCTTACAGATGGACTGTCACAAGTTCAGCAACACTGGAGCAAATGAATATCAGAAGTACACCAGAGAGACTCTGTGTGTGTGTGTGTGTGTGTGTGTGTGTGTGTGTGTGTGTGTGTGTGTGTGTGTGTGAGAGAGAGAGAGAGAGAGAGAGAGAGAGGGTCCACAATTGTCACCTTCAGATAACCAGAACCATCATGTATTATACAGGGTGGATAAGAATGGTAGGAATGAAGCAAAATGTGTTCTATACAAAGTTAGTAATGCCTTAGCAGTTTTTACTGTGAAATACAATACACATATAAACCAGGCTCAGATACCAAGGTGATTAGCCAATATATGCATATAGAGCTAGAGTCTCATTTGGTGTAATGAACATAATTCTGTTAACTTCAAGGGACCTGCACTGATCTGCACTAGATGAGGATTTCCTCATATATAAAACTAATAAGCTATTTGGAAGTAATCATATATTCCTCCATTCAAAATAGCCTAATATATGCAGAAGCCTCAAATTTAGCTGTCAGACAATCAAACTAGGGTCATAAATAAAGTAACAAAACATTCCTCATGATTTCCTGTATTTAGGGACTGAGCCAAAGATCGTTGAAATCAATGAGTCTTTTCACTGCCTACTATAGGTTTTGGATCAAGCCCTTCCTTCCTGGGGAGGTGGGTCAGCACCTTCTACAAACATCCCAGATTTTGATTTTGTAGGAAGAGAAGTGTTTTTTTTGTGAAGTCTTTCTTTTTTTTAAGTGGCTAATGAAACTCTGTAAAATAATTGGAACAATTTAGCTTTCTTTAAAAAAATTCTCCTTCATATTTTCTCCTCTGTAACTTTCTTGTTTACACATCTAAACCGGAGTAAGAAATTCTCTCTTTACAAGTGAACATGATATCAAGCACCACAAATGTTCAGCTTAAACCTGTCAAGCCACACATAAAATATTGATACCTCACATTGGCAGGGTTAACACAGTGTTATTTTAATTGCAAACACACTGTGGGTGATTAGTCAAACTTGGTGTGTCTTGAATTCTAAGATAAAGATGCCTTCTGGCTGGACCGCCTATGCAATTAGCATTATGACCCTCTTGTGCCTGTCTCTGTTATTAATATGATTGGTCTAATAAGAGTATTAGATATCTTTCATTAACCTTTTGTGAACCATGCTGGAAACCATCCTTGAATAATAGACTATGTTCCTTTATGAAGCCAGTTACTGGTGAGGAGAGTGAAAGGGATGAAGGAGATGTTTTCTTTCATTGAATGTGAACTCACTGGTTTGGACTTAAATGCAATATACACTATGAAGTTATGAAAGAGCAAATAAAATATTAGAGTCTATCTTACCGGCATTAGTACTGGCTTATTAGTAATGGTGATCCGTTGTTCGTTATGTTGAATTTCCACGCACTTCAGAAGGTGAATGTACATGCTAGAATAGAAATGTTAACTGACCTCCCATCCCTGGAAAATACAAGCTAATGCACATCTGGAAGTGCATTTTCATTTTCTCTGTTTATGAATTACTCTTTTTTTTTCTTTTTCTTTTTTAAGCAAGCCATTTCAGTAAGATTCTTTCACCTTTTACTTAACTGGGATTTCATTTAACTACTGATCACTCAGGATTTACAGAAAAATAATTATAATGAAGGAGAAAATGGGGTTCAACATTGTAAATGTTCAACATTGCAAATGTGCTGCAAACTTAATTGGCCAGATTCTCAGCTGCTCAGAGGTACTCCCCTGGTTTCTGTGGAGCCATGCTGATTTACACCAGCTGAGGATCTGGCCCAGTATCTGTCCTTCAGAGAAATTACCTAGCTCCTATAATGCTCATAGGCCAAATCCACAGCTGGTATATATCGGAGTAGCTTCAATAACCATATTTTGGTCAGGTAATGCTTTGAATTTTGGGTTGTTAATAGGGTCCATGTGTGAAGATTCTATCATTTTACTTTAAGTTATACTTATCTTTCCTCCTAGAAATAATAACATATATTAACATTTGATAATCTCTAATTATATAAAGGCAGAAGACTATTTGTATGTGTGCTTAAAATTTTAATGGGGATGGTATTATGATGCAAGTTTCCTGAGTGTGTCAAAGCTTGAGTTGGCTGCCTGCTTCAGGAAGGACAGACCACAACAATGACTTTTGTTTAATTCTTTGCTTTAGAATCAAGCTTGAAATTGCAAAGGAAATTAAATTAAGGCCATTTTTAAAATGCATATTTCACAAAAGAATAAGAACAGCTCAGCATGGCTGTTTGGTGTGACTAGGAAAAACAGCAAGGAGAAGACATTAAATAAGGAAATATCTAATGTCTTGGTAGCCAAATGGGCACTCTGTTTTCAAAGGAGACTTACAGAACCTATTTAAGAAGGAACAGTTGTTAGATTTACTACTTAAATTATACAATGTACCTTATGCAACCTCTAGAGGTCAGCTAGTAATTATTTAAAACAACTGTTAATCATCTGCTAATACCCTGAAGGACATTTCAATTGTTAGGAATTCTAGGGATGTAAAGATTACCATTGAGCTGAATTATTAACAGGCTGTATCAAAGAATGAGCTTCAGTTGCTTTGGTCTTGTGTAAAAATTCCTCTGATCTTTGGCAATCATAATTTATTTACAGCTTCCATACGTTCTCCCCTTTGCAAAGAAACAGAGGATTCTTAACTATGGCCAGGAGGCACTGAATTTTTATACTGTAGTACTGTCTCTTGGTTAGAAAGACAGGAAAGAACTGCTGGCTTGAAGGTTGAGCAGCCAGCTTTTCTGTGTGAAAGGCAGGTTATCTAAACATTTTCTTCCCCTGAGAGAGATATTCTTAATATTTATTCTAAAATACAAATATTAGGGCTCTTTGCTCCATGTGAATTATCCTGAGGTATAGTAAATAAAGTTCAGGTTAAAATAAAATCAGGGCATAGTAACAGCTGATGTTTACATTTATGTGAAGATTACAGAGAGAAAATGTTCTGGAATTAAATAAAAGTCCTCCTTTCAGCTGGATGAAGAGCATTTTAGCATTTGGATTTGAACCTAAATTGGCTGTAACCACATATTGTGGCTTACAAAGAAAAGGTCTATGTTTAATGTGGATGTCTTCCTAAAAATTGGGATTGGTTCCATTTGCAGAAGTCAGATTAATACCAAATGTCCTGGTTTATAAATTGCACAGAAGAGGATTTTTTATTCATCTTAGATCTATCAACTCGTGCCTTGCCAATCTTTAAAGATCAGGAAGAGAGAGGATCACACATTTATCCAGTGTTACTTGATTGTGTGCAAAAGGCCTTTTCAGTTAGACACATAATTATTTGAAACAATTGGTCAGGCACAATGGAAAGTGAATAGTGAAACAAAGGAGGACATACCTGAGACATCTATCACCATAGGTCATATTTAAAGCTGCAACTTACTTTAAATGGGGCATGAGCAGTGTTTCCCCCAGGAATTGAAATTAGGGGGAGGTGTTTGAATTTACAGGGGGGTGAGGGGGTCAGGGCCGATGAGGGCGAGACCTTGAGGGTGAAGGTGGGCTGTATGGCACCATAGTAAAAACTGAAAAATGTTTCATGACCATTTAATTAGATTTAACTCATGTTTTAAAATCATCACACAAATTAAAGTTGGCTACTCAAGCTTTCTATGAAGCGCTACATCTACATCCTTCTTGGTTTCATAGAATCATAGAAGATCACAGTTGGAAGAGACCTCAGGAAATCATATAGTCCAACCCCCAACTAAATCATCCCAGCCAGGGCTTTGTCAAGCCTGACCTTAAGGAACCTCTAAGGAAGGAGATTCCACCACCTCCCTAGGTAACCCATTCCAGTGTTTTACTACCTTCCTAGTGAAAAAGTTTTTCCTAATATCCAACCTAAACCTCCCCCACTGCAACTTGAGATCATTACTCCTTGTGCTGTCATCTACTACCACTGAGAACACTTTAGATCCATCCTCTTTGGAACCCCCTTTCAGGTAGTTGAAAGCAGCTATCAAATCCCCCCTTCTCTTTTGCAGACTAAATAATCCCAGTTCCCTCAACCTCTCCTCATAAGTCATGTGCTCCTGCCCCCTAATCATTTTTGTTACCCTCCCCTGGACTCTTTCCAATTTTTCCACATCCTTCTTGTGGAGTCCAAAACTGGACACAGTACTCCAGATAAGGCCTCATCAATACCGAATAGAGGGGAATGATCACGTCCCTCGATCTGCTGGCAATGATCCTACTTGTACAGCCCAAAATGCCATTAGCCTTGTTGGCAACAAGGGCACACTGTTGACTCATATCCAGCTTCTCGTTCGCTGTAACCCCTAGGTCCTTTTCTGCAGAACTGCTGCCTAGCCATTCTGTCCCTAGTCTGAAGCAGTGCATGGGATTCTTCCGTCCTAAGTGTAGGACTCTGCACTTGTCCTTGTTGAACCTCATCAGATTTCTTTTGGCCCAATCCTCTAATTTGTCTAGGTCACTCTGTATCCTATCCCTACCCTCCAAATTACTTACCACTCCTCCCAGTTTAGTGTTATCTGCAGACTTGCTGAGGGTGCAGTCCATGCCATCCTTCAGATCAGTAATGAAGATATTGAACAAAACCAGCCTGAGGACTGACCCTTGGGGCACTCTGCTTGATACCGGCTGCCAACTAGACATGGAGCCATTGATTGCTACCCATTGAGCCCGATGATCTAGCAAACTTTCTATCCACTTTATAGTCCATTCATCCAGCCAATACTTCTTTAACTTGCTGACAAGAATACTGTGGGAGACCATATCAAAGGCTTTGATAAAGTCCAGATATATCATGTCCACTGCTTTCCCCATATCCACAGAGCCAGTTATCTCATTATAGAAGGCAATTAGGTTAGTCAGGTATGACTTGCCCTTGGTGAATCCATGCTGACTGTGCCTGATTACTTTCCTCTACGTGCTTAAGAATTGATTCCTTGAGAACCTGCTCCATGATTTTTCCAGGGACTGAGGTGAAGCTGACTGGCATGTAGTTCCCTGGATCCTCCTCCTTCCCTTTTTAAAAGATGGGCACTATATTAGCCTTTTTCCAGTCATCCGGGACCTCTCCTGATCGCAAAGAGTTTTCAAAGATAATGGCCAATGGCTCTGCAATCACATCCGCCAACTCCTTAAGCACCCTTGGATGCAGTGCATCTGGTGCCATGGACTTGTGCTCGTCCAGCTTTTCTAAATAGTCCTGAACCACTTCTTTCTTCACAGAAAGCTGCTCACCTCCTCTCCGTACTATACTGCACAGTGCAGGAGTCTGGGAGCTGACCTTGTTCATAAAGACAGAAGCAAAAAAAAGCACTGAGTACATTAGCTTTTTCCACATCCTCTGTCACTAGGTTGCCTCCCCCATTCAGTAAGGGGCCCACACTTTTCTTGAACTTCTTCTTGTTGCTAACATACCTGAACCTGCTAACATACCATATCTTGTTACTCTTAATATCCCTTGCTAGCTGCTACACCAAGTATGATTTGGCCTTCCTGATTTCTCTCCTGCAAGCCTGAGCAATATTTTTATACTCCTCCCTGGTCATTTGCCCAATGTTCCACTTCTTGTAAGCTTCTTTTTTGTGTTTAAGATCAGTGAGGCTTTCACTGTTAAGCCAAGCTGGTCACCTGCCATATTTACTATTCTTTCTACACATCGGGTTGGTTTGTTCCTGCAACCTCAATAAGGGATTCTTTAAAATACAGCCAGCTCTCCTGGACTCCTTTCCCTCTCAAGTTATTCTCCCAGGGAATCCTGCCCATCAGTTCCCGGAGGGAGTCAAAATCTGCTTTTCTGAAGTCCAGAGTCTGCTCTTCTGCTGCTCTCCTTTCTTCCTTGTATCAGGATCCTGAACTTGACCATCTCATGGTCACTGCCTCCCAGGTTCCCATCCACTTTTGTTTCCCCTACTAATTCTTTCCTGTTTATGAGCAGCAGGTCAAGAAGAGCTCTGCCCCAATTGGTTCCTCCAGCACTTGCACCAGGAAATTGTCCCCTACACTTGCCAAAAACTTCCTGCATTGTCTGTGCACTGCTATATTGCTCTCCCAACAGATATTGGGGTAATTGAAGTCCTCCTATGAGAACTGTGAACATCCAGGGCCTGTATCTAGTAACTTCTGTTAGTTGCCTGAAGAAAGCCTTTTCCACCTCATCCCTCTGATCCGGTGGTCTTAGCAGACTCCCACCATGACATCACCCTTGTTGCTCACACTTCTAAACTTAATCCATATACTCTCAGGTTTTTCTGCAGTTTCATACTGGAGCTCTGAGCAGTCATACTGTTCTCTTACATACAATGCAACTCCCGCACCTTTTCTGCCCTGCCTGAACAGTTTATATCCATACATGACAGTACTCCAGTCATATGAGTTATCCCACCAAGTCTCTGTTATTACAATCACATCATAATTCCTTGACTGTGCCAGGACTTCCAGTTTCTTGTTATAATTTTGCACAACTCTGTTAATGAACTTCTTGAATGAAATGGGTTCATCTTTGGTGGCTTCTTGTGTGTCTGGTACTTCCATTCCTTCAATTGATATGCTCATTCGTTCATTCAGATGATCAGGCAGAAGGTGACTTCTTTCAGAACATAACATTTTATTCAATGATGAAAAAGAATGCTCAGTTCTAGTTGTTGTGACTGGGAGTAGCAAGAGATGAATTCCTACTTCTTTCATCCCAGGAAACATAGCATAAAGATCGGGTTGAGCCACTAGTGATGATAAAAAGAAGTTGAAGTCAAATCTTCATTCATTCGTCGTATGATATTCTACTCCGTGTTCAAATTCTCTATTCTGTCCTGAGCACATGGCAGCCCCATTGCTGGTAGTGCCTCACTCCACTCAACAGTCAGTGTTTCATAGGGCAGGGATCTGAAAAAGCTATGTAGAGGTTGAATAGAATCTAGAAGTCACTGTTGTAGACTTTTAAGAATCAAGTCTGTGTATTTTTTCAGACAAACACTTCTTGTCCTCTTCACTTAAGGATTCAATATAAATGCCTTCAATAGTCAACTATTGGACTGAAGTATTTGCTTATTCCAATACTTTTTCAATGGATAGCTCTCTGATTGATCCAAATGTAGCTTCCATTGCTGGACAAAGATCTACTACTGTTGTAGCAGATGCCTGGATGGCATTGTTTAATGACCCAAGTGGTTTCAACAGTAGACTTACAAGAGAGAGAATGGCAATAATCTTCTCTGAATGTAATAGCAAAAGTAATATATCTGCCTCACTACTTAGATCCATCCCATCTTGGTAGATACTTTCCAAAGCCAGTAATAATGGCTGGAGTCATTTTAAGACAACAGCCAAGGATCGCTCATGAACAAGCCAGAGGGTTTACCCAGGTTGGACTAATTTGAACTTCAGTCCCAGTGTATCTTCTATATTTTCCAAGATATTCAGTCTTTTTGGACTCTTGCTGGAAAAAGAATATAATGAAGACATTAAATTTATAGCTTTTTCATTTCTTTTGAAGAGTCTGCAGCTTGTACTAGTACTAGTTGGAGTAGATGGCCTCTGCAGTGTATATAGGAGAGATTAAGGTTACACTTCTCTCTGAGCAAAGCTTGTACTCCACCAGGTCTTCCAGAGAAGTTTGCAGCTTCATCAAATGCACAAGCAGCCATCTGTTTGGGGTCCAATTGAGAAGCATTTAACTCTTCTAAGATGTGGGTTGTCACAGATGCAGCTGATATGTCTTCTATAACGTGAACATCTAGAATGCATTTACTGGCCTACCACTGACATCAAGATAATGTATACAATGACTTAATACTTGATGCCCATTTACATTGGTGCATTCATCAGCCATGTATGCAAATTTTTTGAACATGGTGAGAGAGTTCAACTGTTTTAATCAACTGTTGAGCCTTTCACTGTTGCATGCTTCTAGCCAGTCAGTTGACTTTCTTACAGAAAGATAGTGAACGTTTGCTGGTCTTGTTCAGAACCAGTGTTCAACTTCAGGATGAACAAGTGACAATGCACTTAACATTGGCCTCCAGTTTGTAGTGTGTGGTATCTCTTGCTAAAATAGAAAGTATGATGCCACAACCATGTTTGTTCGCATGAACTGTTGTGTCTCCAGAATTCTTAACAGCTTCATTAATACTGACGGTGTTGTCTTTGGTCAGTGGTGACTCAGAGTTCAGAGGTGCTTTCACATGAGTTCACTACCCAGGTGAGGGGCAAGAAGGCACCTTGCTCATTCCTCCAGCTGCTCACTGTTCACTCTGGCCACTGTTGTGCGTTGTGCCACCGTTCACTCCATTGCTCTGTTGACAATGGCCCTGCACCATCACCTTCTGCTGCCACCTGACACTGTGACCTCTGCGAGTTGGTCTCTTGAGGTTCCACCCAGCTCTCAGTGGGGGAACCTTGCTGCTAGTGCAGACTGGACTAGTCAGAAAAACACTGTCCCCACAGCAGGTCTAAGCACTTAGACCTAATTATCAGTGATTTCAGCTGTAGTGGTCACTTAACAAAACAAAAGACTATCTATGGAACCTAATCAGCTCTGTCTTTAAACAGTGGAGAGGGGCAGGTCCAATAGTACTTGTGACTCAGGCAGACCATCAAGCAAAACACCTGTCCCCACCCTCTCTCTTGATGCCCTCTATCAGCACAGGCTAAGTACAGTTCTACTGCCCTTTACTCATACAATAACAACATTTCATTCCCCCCCTCGCCACCCCCGCATTCAAGTGATTTGTAACCCAACCCCAGCCAAAATGTATCACTTGGGCAACACAGCTCTGTTTGCTGGATACCTAGGTAGATTAGGTGTGAATGTAAATACAATCTGGTCCTGAAGTCTTTCCCCCAGCTCATCACTAGCTGTCAGGGAGAGCTCATTTAGACTTTGCTTACAAATCGTAATTTGAAATTATTAGGTTGGCCAACATCACCGAAATGAATGCACTGAAATTTTCATAAAAAACAACAGCTGTATAAGGAAGCTAATCTATGTTCATACTTTTCAAATCTATTATACTTTTTCAGATACACGTATTTTATCATACACTTTATATGCTTTTAAAGTGTGTATTAATGTTTCAATTTTAATTCAAATTTCCAAACAATCACTAAATTGGCAACACTGCATGTAACTAGTTCACAAAATTGGGTGGCAGGGAGGAAGGGAGGGAGGGCTGTTGGGGAAATTCAGAGTGGATGTACACTCCCCATAAGGGGGGTGTAGGGAAATCCCTGGGCATGAGGATGCTTTACAAACATTAGTTAAATTAGTTAAAAAGAAACAAAAGCTGTATTTTAATGTAAAAATAATCAACTGTATAGTCACTCAGAACTGATGTCCCTTTGTTGACAATCTATTTAAATTCTCTTCACAAGTAATATATTTCAAATATATTTCACAGCCACAGCAAGATGCTGATATCAGATCCTCCCTGCAGGTCTCAAAACTGATATTCTTAGTTTATGCTATTTATACATTAGGGAATAAAAACATTGCTATTTTTCTTAATTTTATTACCACCTAGTTGTGTTTTGTGCTCTCTTCTGTACAACAAACGCAACTGGAAGGATCCACGTGTGCACAGTGGGGCCCAACTGCCTGTGTTTACTTACAAAACACAAGGGCTAACTACATAACTGCTGCTCTGACAGGGTTCTGAAATGGAGAGGAGAGAGAGGTCCACTAGAGGGCTCACAAACTATTTAAAGGGATACTACCAAGTTCCTGGACACTACTGCAGTCCCTGAAGATAGCATCAGATCATTTATTTCTGACTCTCTGGCCAAAATGCTTTTGACTGTTAGCGTGTACCTTGGCTTTCATTCCTTTATTGGTTGATTTTCCACCCAATTCCTACAACAGTAAATATATGGTAGGTACGTGTGCCTCTATATACCAGTATTGCAATGTCCCTGACCAGCTAACTCGTGCTTCACCAAATTCTTTGAGTGGAAGTACAAAGAACCTGTGCGCACAAACTTATTAATATTCAACTCAATCTCTGTCTCAAACAACCTCTCTGACAATAGGTCAGCAATGACTGACCTCTCTGGATATCTGTCCACTCCACTTGACCAGCAACTCCTGCTGCATGAACATGGAAGGACAAATGGGGTGGAGGGCACTGTAGTACTGGGTACATCTTAGAGCCCAGAATGAAGACCATCATCTCCTGTGGATCCTTTGCCACAGCCCAGGTTTACCTTCAGTACATTTTTCACTGCACAGCAAAGCTGGCAACAGACATACATGTAGCACAGTCCTCCTTAACGTGCACTTTACAGGCAAGTATTTCTGAAAGTGGCTCAGCAGTGGCCTAGCCTTGCTCTAATTGGCAAAACTCCCATAGACTTCAATGGCAGCAGAGTCAGGACAACACTGCACACATTTGAAAAATCTCAGTGTGACATAGAGGCCCATTGGTGGTTCATTACTCTGCGTCAGCAACTCTTGTCAGGCATAGCGTACTCGTTACACCTTAAACACTGTTCTCATGATATATACCCAAAAGATGCCATGTAATATAGACTAATAACTCACTGATCATGTACAAAGAGTTATAAATATGTGCTAGAATTATGTTCTTAAAATGTGTTTGCCATGCAATGCATAAGCCCAGTCTGCCTTAGACAAACGAATATGTATTTGCTTGTCTGACCAGCCTAGTCGTCAGGCAGAGACAACGAAGGAACATTTACATAAAAGGTAAACAAAGATATCTAACTAGCAAGTGGGGGAAGGTAGCCTCTTAACTATAAAGACAAGGAAACCTCAAATGATAAGTAATTGAATCTACTGATTGTATACAATATTACTTGTATTATAAAAGTGTATCAAATAAAGTCTTTTATGAAAGCCTGTGACACATTGGTGATTCATAGCATTGTGAAATATTTTATTAATACTATACAAGGAATTATAGATATTCACTGATATTGTGCTGTAATGTTGGTGACCAAACATAAGAAGAAACAGTTTTTTCCCCAGACATGAAGGAAGGCAGCTATCTACCGATCCCCAGTGTAAATTAAGCAGTGTGAAATCAAAATAATGGAAGCCCCATTTACATCAGCAGAAGGATGGAGACTGCACCTCCTGAAAGCCTTCCTGCCTCTTGAAGCAGGGTTGATGAACTTTGAGAAGACAGCATGATGTCTACCCACAAGCAGAAGAGTCAAGACTGATCTGGGCCTACTTTTCGAAGAATACAGTTCAAAGGTTTACTGGACAAAGAAGAAAAGGCGGAGAACCCCATAGTTATCCATCACTTGGTGGGTTCAAGGAGTCAGAGCTCTTGAAATCATAGAACATTGGATCCTTCAACCAAGGGGGCTGAAGCTCTGGGAACTGAATATAGGTGAGAAACCTGCTTAGGAAAAGATTGTAACTTGCTGAATTTAAGTTTTAGTCATAGAAGCATCACTAAGTAGTATAACTGATTGTGTGTGAAAATCAGGTAGCAAGCTATTCAGGTGCTAATATTCATGCTCACAATTCAAGTTGCCAGCACAAAAAAAATGGTCATGATTTTGTGTGTGTGAGATAACTGGGGTGAAAATTTGGACCAAAGAGTGCCCTATTGTGTACAGGCAAAGAGTTTATTATTAATATTTGCTGTTATCTATTAGGAACTGATAAGATTCATGTAACCATAGTGCTTTCATGCATACAAAAAGATTAATAATCCTAAAATTATCTTCTTTCTCAGCCTGTAGGAGAAATAGCTTTATGTTTTTGTTTATTCTCTTATTTATGTTTGTGCTTGTGTCTGGATACCACATAAGTCTGTGTGAAAATTATTAGTCTCACAGTCATTCTTAACTCTTGTGGGAATGAGCTGTATAAGCTGCAGAGTTTGAAAGTTCTGTCTCTAGCACTTGCCAGCCTCCCCTACCCCTTATTGGGAGCATGACCAAACATCCCATTTTGGCTGGGACAGTCCCTTTTTTAAGCCCTGTCCTGGCTATCCCAACTTTTTTTTCCAGAAGGAGGCATTTGTCCCATTTGCTCTTGCTGATTTGATCAGTTGGCAAGAGCAAACAGGACAAATGGTCCCTTCTGGCCTTCAAATCTATGAATAAGACTCTGGATACCAAGTAGTAGTTTACAAGAGCTTCTGGGTCCAATAGTGGTTTATTGGGAATGAGTTGTGATTTAGAGTAGGCAGTAGGTAGGATGTGCTGACGATCTCTGTCAACAGAGGCCTTGAGGATCCGGAGTATCTCTTAACTAACCGCAGAGGGTCTCAGTCATATGTGGTAACTATAATACATGGCAACTCTGGCATCTTGCTCTGTGAATGAGCCAAATTCTGGCAAAACTGGAGTGTGTCTGTCTATTGTATCTTGGACTCAGTATATGGTTGTTACTATCCAAAGAAAGCAAGAAATCTGCTCAAAGAAGTATATTGTCAGTTCTGCACTTTATGCAGAGCTAGTGTCTAGGATGCTGTGGACGCAGTTTGGGTTGACAAAGTGATTCATGGTCTGGAATGTACTCTAAGGTGAGACTTAGCTGCAGTGGCGCAAAAAAAACCCACAAAAAAACCAAACCACCACCACCACAATGAACACCTCACATTCTTTACAATAGCTATAGTGCAAGGTTTTAGTAATACTTCTGTTGGATTTTGTCTGCATCAGATTATGTTTTCTGCCCATACCACTTGAATTTCCTTTCTTAGCTTATGCAGGTCATCGGAAAACTATGGTAAATGGTAAAGAGGATAGAGATTTTAAGCTTTGCTTTTCTACTGTCTTTCTCCAGTTATTAGTCTGGCATTCTTGTCCTAAACAGTGGTTAGCCTTTTAATTTTGGGTGGTAGAGACACATGTGGCAGTTCACATTTCTCAGAACTATTATTTCGGGCCTCCTACAGACTCAGGCAGAAGCCACTGACTGAAGTAAATTTGGGTCACACTTTCAAAGCTGTTCTTTGCAATTCTAATGGCTGGAAACTGCCTTTTAAACAGGAAGAAAGCTGAGATTCTGATGCAAGCAGATGATTCCGGGCACAGGGGCCCTAGGCACAAGCCTATGCCTTACTCCTGTCATGATTAAAGTAAGGCATGTTAACAGGAAATGCACACACGTTTCCTCCTGGAAGTTTTCTAACTTCTATAATGTCATTGTGTTATTGTAAAAAGCTGGGATCTTGTGATGGTTCTTGAAGAAGCAGAAGCCACTAGAATTTTATTTTTAGGTTTAATTTCTGGTTAACAAGGGAGGAAACCTCTCATGGAAGTCACCCATAGGAACTCAAAAGGATCCCCTGTTCTCTGCTGCATTACTTCCTGGGAATTCCTGAAGGGCAGAAATGCCTTCAGAACTATGAACAGAATCTCGCTTACTATAAAGACAATGCATAATCACAGGTTTCAGAGTAGCAGCCGTGTTAGTCTGTATTTGCAAAAAGAAAAGGAGTACTTGTGGCACCTTAGAGACTAACAAATTTAGTAGAGCATAAGCTTTCGTGAGCTACAGCTCACTTCATCGGATCCGATGAAGTGAGCTGTAGCTCACGAAAGCTTATGTTCTAATAAATTTGTTAGTCTCTAAGGTGCCACAAGTACTCCTTTTCTTTTTATAAAGACAATAAAGCAGAGGTTTGATTTTTAAGTTAGAACATTTGTTCTCTCAGCATCTAACTTAAAGACACATTTGGAACAAACAGAAGGTGAACTTCTCACTATGAATACATAATGTGAACATATTAAATCTGAACTTTATAGTGTTCATTCTCCCCCTTGAAGAAAGTGCTGTTGGACAGTGAAAATTAGAGGTGGTGAAAAATCTGTTATTGTTGTTGGAGTTTCCCATCATGGTTGATGTGCGAGAGACAGTTTGTATTGGTGCATCTTCTTGTGTGACTGTAAGCCAATAGGCGATCCGCAGATGCATCCACACATCAGACAGACATGGCCGCATGTTTTTGCCATAGCCTGGTTTCTTCGCTCACACTTCTCTTTGGCTTTTTCTGTTCTGCTATTCTCAATGCCTTTAACTGCAGACCAACATGTCTGCTGCCATTCTGATCCATCGGCAGAAGCAACAGCTTTCAAGGTGTTCAGGTCAATTTAATCAGCTTTTAGGTGAGATTCGAGAGTTTCCTTATATTGTTGACATTGGTGTCCCAGTGTACATGCTCCTGTTTTCAACTGTCCATAAAAATATGGCTTTGGGGAGTCATGTTTCATCCATATGGACAAGGTGACCAGCCCAGCAAAGTTGCTCCTCTATGTTTAGGGATTCAATGCTAGTCATGCAACACTGGTTCAGGTCTTCAACGTTTGGTATCCTGTCTGACCATTTGATGGTACAGATGAGTTGCAGACAGTGCATGTGAAAATGTTCTAGTTGCTTCAAGTGTTTGCTACAGTGCCCATGTTCCAGAGCTAGACAGAGGAGTGCTTAACATAATTTCATGATATATACTAACTGGGTCTGAGGTCGAATGCCTCTCACATTCACAGGTGACGACAACCATAAAGTCAACCATAGGCAGAAGTGGCTTCAGAAATACGCTGTGCGATTTCATCATTGATTGTGGCATTATTAGATAAAGTGCTGCTAAGATAGCAAAAATTTTCTACTGAATTATTTCATAATTTCAGGGATAGAATACATTTTTCCTGGTGCAGGCTGGTAAAGCACTTTGTTTTTGGTGAAAAATCCACAGACAAGTAGAGATCTTAGCATTTTTAGGGATTTAGCAGGATAATAATAAAATCTGAATTGGGAACTGGGATTTGACAGATGATTCACCATCTGAAAGTAGGGCCCAAACTGTGAATGTTTTACTCGTGCATACTATGCTACTGCCTGCAGTAGACTGTACTGAAAGCAAAATTAGATGCAACTTTGAACCCCATTACAAGTAGATAAAACTTTTTGTATTCAGAGTAAATAGTCATGGGCTCACCCAGTTTAATATTTAAATCAATGCAATTTATGTAAATATTTTGCTATTCATATTTGCAAGCATGTTTATCAAAGCTGCTAGTATATTAAAATAATTGTCACAAATTCTGGAATTAAGATTTGGTAAGCTGTTACAACACATACTAGAGTGGGAACAGGTTTCAGACTAGCAGCCGTGTTAGTCTGTATTCACAAAAAGAAAAGGAGTACTTGTGGCACCTTAGAGACTAACAAATTTATTTGAGCATAAGCTTTCGTGAGCTACAGCTCACTTAAGCGAGCTGTAACTCACAAAAGCTTATGCTCAAATAAATTTGTTATTCTCTAAGGTGCCACAAGTACTCCTTTTCTTCTTAGAGTGGGAACAGTACCTTCAGTGAGAATATAAACCTTGACTGTCCAATATAAATTGTAAATGTGAGAGAAGGGTGACAAATTTAAGCTTGTGCCTGAAAGACACATGCCAAAGCATCCATTCAAGCTGAAAAACAAAGAACATGCCAAGACGAGAGGAAAATAAATGTGTTTCCCCAGTTCCTCAGAGGCTGTAAATCAGTGTAGCTCCACTGGAACCAATGGAAGGTCTGACTTTATTAGTAGCACTGGTGAATAATTGTAACTAATTATTTATTTGCTTAGTTTCCCCTCTTTTTCTGTTCATGAATTATGTAATCAGATTGTCTTAATTTATGTATTATTAAAAATTATTTTATAGTACAGCTTGTAAAAAAATAAGGCATATGTTTCATGGAAAGTTTCCATTTCATTCAAAATGTTCATCAAAAATGAAAAAAAATAATAAAACAATTTAGAAACATCTTTCTAAATTTTTTTAGTTGGAAAAAAACCTTCTCTTTGCAACTTCCTTCAGCCCTTTTCTTCCCCGAAAGAAAAAAGAATAGGGAAAGTAAAAACATGCAAGAAAGTGAAAGGAAGAAAGATTTTTTCCAACCAAACTGAAAAAATTCAATTTTTTTGTTCTTTTTGGAAAACCAAAAAAATTGATAAAAAACTAAATTCTTGAAAAAATTTCCATTTTGTTAAAAAGTCATTTTTCATCAAAAAAAATGTTGACCAGTTCTATTTAACAGTAAACTTATTTGTTAGACTATGGAGAAAGCAAACAAAGAGGAGGCAATTACCGACAAAAATGGAATGTATATTTGTCAACTTTCTTTTGCAATATTTGTTTATTACATGGAATATTTTTGGCCATTATGATTAGTTTTCTTTCACATGCCAGGTTGCTGAGTTGTCATGAAGTAAGCTGGTTGGCTCTTTTTGATTGGCTTTTAATGTTTTGCACTGTGATTTTTATTGCACAGTGCTTAATTGCTTTGTGATGAGGGTACTCTATAAATGGTTCCTATCAGAACCATATTTAAAAAACTTCTGGGAGTATGTGTCCATAGGGCATGGTAGCAAAAGGAATACAGAAATAGTGCACCAGAGGTTGATCTCCATATAATCTAAAGACAACCTGCAACCTAAGACTTACCATAAAAGTAAGTCTTAAGCCTGGAATTTACTTCAGTATAGCTACATCTCTCAAGGGTGTGTAAAAAAATCACACAAGCTATACTTACCTAACCACTGGAGTAGACAGCGCTAGGTTGATGGAAGAAACTAACGTAGTTACCACCTCTTGGAAAGGTGGATTACTTATGCCAATGGGAGAAATTTCCCATAGGCGCAGGTAGTGTCTACACTGAAGTGGTGCAGCTATGCCACTGTAGTGTTTTAAATGTAGACATACCCTTATTCACTGATGCTAGTTTATTTCCCTGCCCTCTAGGGAATTAAGTGCCTGCTGCCAATTAATCTTTTCTTAACATTTCCTCATGAAGCTCTTGCTAATCTACCAGTCCTCCTTAGTGAACTATAGAGATGTTTGTGATGAGGAGAGGAGGGAAGGAGGTAGCTTCTTCTCTGCTAGATCCCATGTAGGGTCCATTCACCATAATCACAGAAATACTGAAAAATCATAACCACTATATAGTACCCTTGTGAATAGGTCTAGCAAAGGGCAGAAGGGAAGAATCCACAGGCAAGGAGATCACTATTAGGTGGCATATTTCATCACCTTCCAATATTTTAGGAGCCCATCATTTTAAACATATGTTCATAATACATTTTGCTTTTAGGTAAGTAAAAAGACAAATACATTTTTGATGTGAAGGTTACTTGGAAAGGATTATTCACTTACAATAATTAGCTTGACTAGTGAGATTTTAATCATTTCATTTCTAACATAAATATTTGGCTAATAGATATGAAAGGTATTTATTTTCTCTACAGTTGGCTTTCCTTCCCAGGATTAGTATAACATGACAGATGGCTGATGTCATCTTTGCTTGGAAGAACTCAGCTGGCAATAATAGCATAGTACATTTCTGGGGATTTGCAGTACTGTATGTCACGACGCAGTTTTCAACCAAAAAAAGCCCAAAAGGGAATTCCCCAAAGTAAATATCTGCCTATGATAGCCTACCACATCTTGTCGATGCATCACAAACAGAAGCAAGCATAGAGTCTATGTAAAACTCCATAAATATTTACAACAGTGTTGAAAATACATTGAAATGCTACAGGTATGGTATGGGCCCCCTTGGCTCTGCATCTTTAATTTTGCTGTTGTGTGAGAACAACAAAAACTGTATTACCAAAATCTGTTATGCGTATATCTGATTTTTGTCATATTTGACATTTGTGTACAATAGAGTGAATGCATTAACGCTATTAAAATGTAGATATCCTGGTTGATGGTTTTACATTTTGCTCAGGAGTACTGTAAACACTGGAATAATATCAGGGTCTGTGGGATACAGTTAATGAGGGTATTCCATGTTGCCACTGATTAGTTATGGATGGAGTTTTCAATAGCAAGAGGATCGGATTCAATCCTTAAAATCAGTAGATTTTTGTTTTGTTTTTTTAATATTCTCCAGTTTGCTATCTATCCATTCCATCCAAGGGATCTCTAAAGCTTCTGTAACCTTGGCATCTAAGAGTGAACCAAAATTTTGATAAAGTCCACAGAAAAGATGTTATTTCTTTCTCTTCCTTCATATGCAGTGTTTTGTGAATTTAAGTGTGTTTTATAGATGGGCAGATGCTCTCTCTCTCTCTCTCTCTGAGAATGCCACCATGTGTGTTTTACAGTAATTACTGTTGGGGGAAAAGTTTTCTCAAAATGGCCTTATAATATTTAGGTGAAATCCTGGGCCCATTCAACCAAGTCACAACTCCCATTGACTTGAATGGAGCTACGATTTCAAGCATGGTCTAAGTCTTACCTCTTCCAGAAAAGAGTTCCACAGCTGGAGTCTGATCACTGAGAATACATGATCCTCAGTGAACGATACACTCATGAAGTAAGTATTATGATACCCATTATAAAGACATTGTTGAAACATAAGGAGTTTAAGTGACTGGCCTAAGATAGCAAGTCAGTAGCAGAGCCAGATATAAAATTCTGGAATCGAGAAGTTAGAGAAGGATTCCTTGGGACTGATCTGACTTACATTGGTTTAAATTGGCAGTAACTTCACTGCAGCCAGTGTAATTCCGCTAGGGCAAAATCAATATAAGTATGAAATCAGACCCAGTGCTTCCTAGTAGAATGGTAGGGCTCATGGTTTAGTTTTGAATTTCACGGACATTTGCCATAAGAGAGTCACATGTGGCTGCTTCCAAAGGAGCAATGGAAAATAAAGGCCTGATTCTACTCTCACTAACACCAGGCAAGGCCCCAGTACAGCAGCACTCTTTAGGCACATGCTTAAGATCATCTCTGTTCAGTAACTACTTAGTCATGAATTGACCTGGGGTATAAAGAATAACTCTACGAGGAGAGGCTGAGGGAGCTGGGATTGTTCAGTCTGCAGAAGAGAAGAATGAGGGGGGATTTGATAGCTGCTTTCAACTACCTGAAAGGGGGTTTCAAAGAGGATGGCTCTAGACTGTTCTCAATGGTAGCAGATGACAGAACGAGGAGTAATGGTCTCAAGTTGCAATGGGGGAGGTTTAGATTGGATATTAGGAAAAACTTTTTCACTAAGAGGGTGGTGAAACACTGGAATGCGTTACCTAGGGAGGTGGTAGAATCTCCTTCCTTAGAGGTTTTTAAGGTCAGGCTTGACAAAGCCCTGGCTAGGATGATTTAACTGGGACTTGGTCCTGCTTTGAGCAGGGGGTTGGACTAGATGACCTTCTGGGGTCCCTTCCAACCCTGATATTCTATGATTCTATGATTCTACTGATGCCAGTGGAGTTCTAACCATTCTCAAAGAAATATAAGTGAAAGAACAAACAGGCCCATTGTCTAAAACAAAACACCACCAATATTTTCTGATGAGGATTTCCCCGCACTTCATCATCCATCAAAACAGTATGAAAAGCTAAACAAGAAATATTGAAAAGATGCCTCTAAAAAACAAAAACCTTCTAGAGTATCATCTTGATAAAATAAGATTATAATTGTTTTTAAAATCCGTATCTCCTGGCATTTAAAAATGTTCAAAATATATGTTTTGTAGCAAAGGATCTTAAATTAGAGTGATGAATATGGCAGGCACAATACAAGAGAGACTAATGCCGTAAGACAAATGTCTTTGCCTGTCATATTAAGCTCTCTTTATATACCTGAGAAATGCACAAATAAAATATGACCATGACATTTATAAGACAATGTTTTTATTCCTTTTCCATTTTTTATTAGGGAATAAAATTAAATGGCAACATGTACCATCATTAAGAAAAGTTTCATCTTGATCCATCATCTGAAAAACATTATAGCCAATGAATGATAATTGACCCTTGATACCTATTAGTTCCAATGTAGGCTTTGCCTATTACACCAGCAAATTTGAAACAGGTCAGCCTTATAACACATAGCATAAAGCTGTCATGTTCTACTGTAGATACATTCATGGTGCCCTGAAGACACTGTCATGCACAGCAATATAGAAAGTAGTAGGCTGATAGAAAAAAAAACATTAAAAATCCTTTAGTGGCACTGTGTATTTTTTTCCTAAATATGATTAAATAATCATAACTCCTCTAAGGACTAATCTGCGTTATTTTCCAGATTTTCACCTTGGGGACATATTGTCCCTTGTCTCTGAAACCTTAGGGACAGAAGGTACGCCACAGGGTAGCACAGCAGGAAGCTGAGATACTGATGAAACAGTGTTCAGTTAATGAAGGCATGGCCCATGGCCTCTGCTGGTATGCCATATGTTTGAAGAAATGCTAATGACTACAATTCAAATACCTTTTTCATCTTAACTATATGTAAATGTGTTTATAAATGCTCTCTTATAAATATACTATCACATTTTAAAAAGCTAAGTGCTAATGTTGCTTTCAACATCTATAATACACAATAATTAAAACTTTAGCAATTCTGCTTAATTATACCTTATGGGAAACTGTACAGTAATTTATAGAAATTAAGCAGAAAAACAAAGATCAACAGAAATAAAGCAGCAGTGGAAGAACTGAATAATAAGTCACTTAGATCATTAATTTACAAAAACAAAATCATTGTACAAGGAAGACTTATGGGGCCCAATTCTCAAACAGCTGAGATCTGCAAGGGGAAGATCACTTTTGAGAACTCCTTTATAAACTCCTCTAGCAGCTTGAACTTGTTCCCAGTTCAGCCATGCAACTTTCTCAATTGCCAGAGTAAAAAGTGTATACACACACACAACTATTTCTATCGCTGAAAGTCAAACAACAAAACAGGTATAAATTTGAAAACTTTAAGGATTTTAATTCCAGCATGGAACTTCTTTCTCTCTTCCCTTATTTAATTTATTTATTTTTAACACTAACACTGCAGGTGATCATTAGCCACAAATGCTACTTTGCAGTGAATCATCTCCTACAGAATTGTCCAGAACATCATCTCCATTGCAGCAGCACAAGTGTTGTTCAGGAGTAGCAGCTGGTGACCAGTTTGGAATACCTGGCACACTACTATTTTTTTGCTGTGAGACAAGGCACCCTGTAGCAGTCATAACTATCCCCAAATCCCACTCAAGCTGTAATTTAATGTATAGTATTGCAAGGTCTTTGACTTTAAAAATGTCGTACATTATGTTTTTAAGCGGCTGAAAGCTTCGGCTCACACAAAAATGCTGCTTACTAATGCCTACCTTATAATTTACTGAATATTAGACAGAGAAGGACCAACTATATTAAAACACACTTTATACTCCCAGCATGGTGTAATGGGGCCTCCATGTAAATGAAAATCAGAATGTTTATTATGGGCCAGATTCTCTGCCATGTAAAACTTATAATTGGAGCAGCAAAGACAGGATTTGTCAAGTAGATGGACACAGCTCCCCATCTGCTCTGGTAAAAGCAATCTTGGGATTAAGCTAAACCATACCAGCTGACTATGGTCCCAATAGTACTCCCACAGAGATTAGGAAAGCACATCCTTCTCTGCCTGACTTCCTGTTTAGAAGACACCTATTAATTTCTTTTTCATTTCTATATCTCATTTTAGCTCTCTCTCGCTTTGCTTTTTTAAATTTATTTAGCTTGCCTCACTGCCACTTGTGCATGTTTGGAGTTCGAAGTCTTAAGGCTTTTTGGATTTTATACCTTGTTTATTTATTTAATTTGGAGGGAAGGGAGAGGGAGAGTGCATCTCCCTGTATGAAATAGATAACAAACATCACATAGCTCTTTATCTCAAAGAGTGTATTACACTATCGTTGATAATGATTATGATAACTAGTGAGCACCAAAACAACTTAACTACAATCACATACAGAATGGCCTTCAAAAATCTTCAGCGGGGACTTTGCATAGATCACAAGTCAGACCAGAGTGCACAAGATTCATTTACAACAGGGGTTATATTTTGAAGGAAAACTAGTGTACAGAGGAAATAGCAAACCTAAAATAAAATAATATTAAAATAATGATGATAATAATAATAATAATAATAATAGCACTTCAATCTGGCCGGAAACCGAAAGCACAAAGACCATGCTTGGATTTCCCAAAGAGTCACAAATCCAGACACTAAAGCAATGGGGTATTTCTTTTCTTTTTTTAAATGTGCCTCTTTTTGGCTGCTGTGTATCCTTTCTACAGACTGATTATTCCATTGTGATGCTTTTCATCTGTCCACTTATATCACATCAACATGATATATAAACTCTAAAGAGGCTGTGAGAGTTGACTCCAGTGAGAGAAGCCCAGTGTTAACTGGGCACCTATTATATACAGTTGCGGAACAGCTAGAAGTGAAAAGAACTTTAGACAAAAATGGAAAGAGAAAATTGTGAGGCAAAGAGGAACTGGATAACAAGCAATAAATAAATGTGCTATCTGCTCGGAGCTGCCTGTTAAGTAGCATTATGCTTGTGAGACTGTACCAGAAAGACAATAATGGGCATGATAAGGCACAGATAGCTATTCAATTTTTTTTAAACGTAGGAGTCACTTGATCTCTGCTTTAAAGGCACTTCCTTGTCACTGTTCCTTGGAGTCACAGAACATACAATAAAAAGAAAAGGAGTACTTGTGGCACCTTAGAGACTAACAAATTTATTAGAGCATAAGCTTTCGTGAGCTAAGTGATCACTCTCCTTACAGTGTGTATGATAAACCCATTGTTTCATGTTCTCTGTGTGTGTGTATATAAATCTCTCCTCTGTTTTTTCCACCAAATGCATCCGATGAAGTGAGCTGTAGCTCACGAAAGCTTATGCTCTAATAAATTTGTTAGTCTCTAAGGTGCCACAAGTACTCCTTTTCTTTTTGCGAATACAGACTAACACGGCTGCTACTCTGAAACAGAACATACAATGCTTACCATTGCCGAGCCATAGTTCATTTCACTAGAGGTACACAGTGAGCTAATTATCTCCTGAGAACTTGCTATAATTTTAAGGGTTATGCACAAGATGTTAACTAATCACACAGCTCCCAGATATTTGTAACATGCAGTGTGACTGTGAGGTTGCATTTAAATGAGAGACAGGCAGGACTACTGATGTGTTGTTTGTTAGTGCTGCACAGCAAGCAAAATGTTACATTACACAGTGCCAAATTCACAATACTTGATAGTTTATGCTTCAGAGATAAAAGAAAGCATACAACATTTAATCAGTGTTCAATGTTCCACGGGCTATATTAAATAATAATAATAAACTAAGAAGTACTTGGGTGGGGGGAAAGACTACAATCTTAATTAAAAATTGCAAATATGCTGCAAATCAATGCAAACCAAGGACACTACACATGCATGTTTTTGTACAAAATATGGGTCTGATTCAGAAAACCCTTACTCACATGAGTATTGAGAATCTGCTGGTTCAGACCGTAAAAAGTACAACAGTTCTACACTTTAAAAACTCGCAGTAGATCAGATATTAAATGGGGAACTCATGCTTACTGGTCTTTTTTATTATTTTAGACTTCGAAAAATTTTTTCATTGCAAAGTGACAGGATACATTTTCAGACAGCTCAGAATTGGCACATTTTTATTACAGAATTCTCCTTGCACACGGAAATTCTCCAGTTAAATCAAGACTGCTGCTGACAAGTAACTTAGGACTTTCCACTTTTTTCAGAAACTGAACTACACAAAGGGAATATGCATGTCTGGATTTGTAAGCAATGACATTGGCTTCTTTTGTAACTAGCAACGGCACTGAGTGATTTATTTTCAGTCAAGTGTAATTAAAAGCAGCCAGTCACATTTAATTTTTTTTTGTAAAAATTCTCCAAATTGTTTTCAAATTGTAATTGAATGCAACCATGCAGCTGTCAATAACGTTTTGTCTTTATAGTGTGCTTTCGTATGAAATTAAGATAAGATAACCATGGAGAATTAGACAAGGAAAATATTTAAACACTGTCCTTACAGTAGTTTAGGATAACATTAATTATACCTAATTTGGACAAGACTATCGAATTATGAGACAATGCATAAATATAACTTTACTCTTTTGATATACCAAAAAAAAAAGAGATTACAATCCTTCTGTATTTTGAAACTTAAAATTAAATGGGAAGAATGTCAACGTTATAACTCTGTAGGTATTTCAATAGGTCCATCTTTCTAAACATATAGAAGTAACTCTATCAGACTAAACTACAGATCAGACAATTAACACTACTCTACTTTCGCAAATCACATTATTACGTGGAACCATTGCATTTCATTTCATGTGTTTAAGTAACTATTACAACTAAATATTATGACACCTTTTGTAATTTTCATAGAATCATAAAATATCAGGGTTCGAAGGGACCTCAGGAGGTCATCTATTTCAACCCCCTACTCAAAGCAGGACCAATCCCCAACTAAATCATCCCAGCCAGGGCTTTGTCAAGCATGACCTTAAAAACTTCAAAGGAAGGAGATTCCACCACCTCCCTAGGTAACCCATTCCAGTGCTTCACCACCCTCCTAGTGAAAAAGTTTTTCCTAATATCCAACCTAAACCTCCCCCACTGCAACTTGAGACCATTACTCCTTGTGCTGTCATCTACTACCACTGAGAACACTTTAGATCCATCCTCTTTGGAACCCCCTTTCAGGTAGTTGAAAGCAGCTATCAAATCCCCCCTTCTCTTTTGCAGACTAAATAATCCCAGTTCCCTCAACCTCTCCTCATAAGTCATGTGCTCCTGCCCCCAATCATTTTTGTTATGCTCCCCTGGACTCTTTCCAATTTTTCCACATCCTTCTTGTGGGGTCCAAAACTGGACACAGTACTCCAGTTGAGGCCTCACCAACGTCGAATAGAGGGGAACGATCACATCCCTCGATCTGCTGGCAGTGCCCCTACTTATACAGCCCAAAATGCCATTGGCCTTCTTGGCAACAAGGGCTCACTGTTGACTCATAGCCAGCTTCTCATCCACTGTAACCCCTAGGTCCTTTTCTGCAGAACTGCTGCCTAGCCATTCGGTCCCTAGTCTGTAGTATTGTTCAAGTACTTCAGAGATAATCATAACAAGAGATAGAATAACCTAAACTAATATTACCACTAGAAACGCAGTACTTGCTGTGCTAGATCAGCCCATTGGTCCAATATTTTGCAGCTACCAGTGACCAATACCTGATATAGATGATCCCTCATCCCATATAGTGCTCCTTGTCAATTCTGCAGTACTTTTTATTAGAGTAAGAATTCCTTCCTGACTTTCAAACGCAATCAGTAAAGCTGGTCAGGAAATTATTTTTTATTCCATGAAAAGCTTTGATGCAATTTTTTTTCAATGATTGTCAAAAGCTGTCTTTAACCTTCTTGGGGAATTTGTCGAAAACAATTGTAAAAAACTTCAGTTTTGTTCAAAAGCCATTTTCCGCAGAAAATGTTTCAATAGAAATTTTATTTATCAGCTCCAGCAATCAGTTAAGCCCCTGAAAAATCAGAATTAATCAGCCTTCTTTTAGCTCACTCTAAATCCATGAGCCAAATTCTCTGCAGGAGTAACTTCGTTGACTTCAGAGAATCTGCAAAATTGCAGCAGCAAACAGCTGCAAGTCTGGTTAAGGCAAGGGTAAAAATTTGCCTCCAAAACTATCGTCAGAATTTCTACAGAGCTTTCCCTTTGGTTCTTGCTCTTCTAAACTGATTCAAGGCCCTGATGCAATAAAGTATCCCTATTTAGGACACTTGAGGGTCCAACCCTATTCAGGACAACACTCAAGTGCATGCTAAATTGCATTGAAATCAATGGGGTTCAAGCAAGCACATGCTTATAATTAAGCATGGGCTTACATGCTTTCCTGAATCAAGGTCTATATATTCAAAGCTCTTGTTGTTTAGCATTAATTGCAGTTGGGTTCACAATGTATTTTCAAGTGTTTACATGAGAGGGATCACCAAGCCCTGTGGGGGAATACGTCAATATCTGTTCACTTCGCTTTCCTAACTTCCCTTTATGTCATCCTATGCTTGTTCATCCCACCCCCTTTGCCCTCCCTTTGGTTAGAAGCCTATTCTGTATCTCTCTTGCACAATATACCATGTCAGTATCTTCATTACGGAATTACTATACAGTACATTTTATTTTGGTTGAAATCATTTTGGTTCCTGATTTGCTCAATGCTAGATTATACCATTTTATTTGTATATTTCCTTTGATCTTTTCAACTCATTGTCCCATACTTATAAAAATAGAGGGTGGTGTGGAGAATTACAAGGATTTGAATGATGATGTAAAATTAGCAGATAAGGTGGAAGTGAGGTGAAGGGTTTAAAAAATGTGCATGCTGAGAGCGGAGCCTGACTTGCAAATGCAGTTCATAGAATCATAGAATATCAGGGTTAGAAGGGACCTCAGAAGGTCATCTAGTCCAACCCCCTGCTCAAAGCAGGACCAATCCCCAACTAAATCATCCCAGTCCAGTTCAGAAAGTATAAACACCCCAAGGACTTTTGATGCTTATTCAAGCCTTATTCAAAAGGTAAAATTTTCAAAAGGCCTAAGTCTTGTCTTCAACAGGGACTTAGGTCCGGATTTATGAATTGGTATTTAGGTTCCCAAATATGCAGATAGGCACTTGTAAATCCCACTACACACCTATGTGAGTCAGGCATACAACTTCTATTGACTTTCAATAGGATCTAGGCACCTAAACCACTTAGGCATCTAGTAAGCTTTTCAAAGCTGCGTATTTGCATCTTTGAGCACCTCAATACCTTTGTAAATCTGGCCATTAGGCACTTGAGAGTCCAAGTGCCATTCACTTTTTTAATGGACTTTGGCTCCTAAGTGCCTAAATACTCTTATAAATGAGACTATGGGGGAAATTTGGAGATGTGTCTGAATCCCTGAAATCTGTAATATTGAACTGAAAATCTCACCAGATTCTTTTTCATGAGATTTCATAGGAACATAGGATTTGCCATAATGGATAATACCTGTGGTCCATCTACTCCAGGATTTGTTTTCAATAGTAGCCAGCACCCTATGCTTCAGAGGAAACATGCAGCATGGAGATATATTATCTAGTGCTCATCAGGAAATTTCCACCAAAATGGTTTTCCGGCAGAAATGATTTTCTGGCATTTTTGCAAAATCAAAATTTTGTGGGAAATTCAATTTTGCTGGAAAATTTTGATTTTCTTATGAATAATCAAAATGAAAGGTCTCTAGCTGCCCACCTGGACAACTCATCAGTTTCACGTTCTGCCTGCAGGAAAAAAGTGAAATAGACAAGAGCCTTCCATGGCAAAGCAAGAAGCAGACAATGGAGACTTACCTTTGCCCTTATAAAAAGAAAAGGGTTGCTTGTGGCACCTTAGAGACTAACAAATTTATTTGGTGCCACAAGTACTCCTTTTCTTTTTGCGGATACAGACTAACACGGCTGCTACTCTGAAACTTTGCTCTTATGTCAGCTTTCATAATCCCAGAAGGCCCAGGGTCAGAACAGAACAGGATTGTTGGTAGCTGGAGATGAGGTAGAGCCGATACGGTAGGTATGAGAACAGGGCTGATTGAGAACATCTCTTGGACAGCCTTTCCCAGTGGGGTTCCCACGGTGCCTCAGCTGGAATTTGAAGGTGTCCCAAACTGGCAGTGGTACTGCTGCCTGCTCTCTGCTGGGGTTGAGAGCTTTCAGGCAGAGCTTGCTCGCTGGAGCACGATAGCACAAATTCTGGGTGGTTCAAACACAGAGTAACAAAGTTGATTAATCTGAAAATTCAAAATGCCTTCAGTAAACTTTACAGGAATCTTAACAAACATGGAAAATTTCCTGCAAGGAACCAAGAACAAGCTGTAAGTACAGAATATTAAACTCAGCTTGGTTTAAGATGGTATTGTGGGTAAGGCAGAGGGCCTGGGAGCCAGGAGCTCTGTGTTCCATTCCCACCTATGCCCCAGACTGTATGTGTGGGCTCAATCCTGAAAAATGATAGGCATAACATCCCGCATTGATCTTAATGGGACCACCACCAGGCATTGCTTAGCACCTTACAGGATCAGACCCTAAATGAACCCCTCGCTGCCTCATTTCCCCCGATCTGTAAACTGCCTCACAGGGATGCTGTAAGGCTTAGTCAGATAGGGTCGTAATGTGAATCCCTTTGCTCCCCAGTGTGAGTGCTACCCACTGCCATATTCAGGTAAGTAAATGGTTCACAATCCAGCCTCATTGTTTGGAAACATTTTTTGAGCTTTAGTGTATCTATGTTTAAATTGTATAAATAGACAGACAGAAAGCATTAAGAGTATTATTAAATCTTTGGAGGTAAAAAGAGCAACACAAGCTAAAGTAATTGGAGAAGGAAAGAGAACAGAGAGATGGAAAGTGCAGTATTAGTGAGAAGCAGCAGGATTTACAATTTGTTCAGAAGGACTGCGAGAGCTGTGAAAAGAAAGAGAAGCAAGTTTAGAAGGATAATTAGAGAGGATCAAAAAAAAGATACTAACTGTCAAACCTGCAAAGAATATTTTAAACTAATGATAACAGATTCTTCAAATATTATTCAGAATAGACATAGGGAGGAGGGGGAAGAGAACCCTGATCCACTAGCAAACAATAAAGAGAACTGGAGACAGGATATATAAGAATATGCTGATTTGTTAAGTAGTTCTTTTGTGATGTATTTACAGAAGAGAAAGAAGGGGAAAAGTTGTGAGGGGAAGCTATATAGTATGCAGATAAAAGCTTAATTATTTAAACATATCTAGATTGCTTTGGTCTAGAAATCGGACTCATTAGTTGGATCAGCATTATAATGGGAATCATTTTTCTTGTGGTATTTCACTATTTCCTCCTCTGGTCCCAGTATTTCCCAGCTGAATTCAAGGTGTTCAGATCACACCACACGATCCATTGTCTACAGCCAAGCTCTACGATATAACTGCATTTGCTCCAACCCCTCAGACAGAGACAAACACCTACAAGATCTCTATCATGCATTCTTACAACTACAATACTCACCTGCTGAAGTGAAGAAACAGATTGACACAGCCAGAAGAGTACCCAGAAGTCACCTACTACAGGACAGGCCCAACAAAGAAAATAACAGAACGCCACTAGCCATCACCTTCAGCCCCCAACTAAAACCTCTCCAACGCATCATCAAGGATCTTCAACCTATCCTGAAGGACGACCCATCACTCTCACAGATCTTGGGAGACAGGCCAGTCCTTGCTTACAGACAGCCTCCCAACCTGAAGTAAATACTCACCAGCAACCACACACCACACAACAGAACCACTAACCCAGGAACCTATCCTTGCAACAAAGCCCGTTGCCAACTGTGTCCACATATCTATTCAGGGGACACCATCATAGGGCCTAATCACATCAGCCACACTATCAGAGGCTCGTTCACCTGTGCATCTACCAATGTGATATATGCCATCATGTGCCAGCAATGCCCCTCTGCCATGTACATTGGTCAAACTGGACAGTCCCTACGTAAAAGAATAAATGGACACAAATCAGACATCAAGAATGATAACATTCAAAAACCAGCCGGAGAACACTTCAATCTCTCCAGTCACTGGATTACAGACCTAAGAGTGGCTATCCTTCAACAAAAAAACTTCAAAAACAGACTCCAACGAGAAACTGCTGCATTAATTTGCAAACTGGATACAATTAACTTAGGCTTGAATAGAGCCTGGGAGTGGATGGGTCCTTACACAAAGTAAAACTATTTCCCCATGTTATTTCTCCCCCCCCACCCCACCCCTCACTGTTCCTCAGACGTTCTTGTTAACTGCTGGAAATGGCCCACCTTGATTATCACCATAAAAGGTTTTCCTCCTCCCCCCCCCCTTCCTGCTGGTAATAGCTCATCTTAAGTGATCACTCTCCTTATAGTGTGTATGATAAAATCCATTGTTTCATGTTCTCTGTGTGTGTATATAAATCTCCCCACTGTATTTTCCACCGAATGCATCCGACAAAGTGAGCTGTAGCTCACAAAAGCTTATGCTCAACTAAATTTGTTAGTCTTTAAGGTACCACAAGTACTCCTTTTCTTTTTGCGAATACAGACTAACATGGCTGCTACTCTGAGACCAAGTACAATATCAGTACTGTAACAACCAGGGCCTTTATGCTCCCCTTCTGCATCAAAATGATCAGAAAGGAAAAAAAACAAGATCAATGCTTCAACTTCTGAAGTTATGTGCCATCTGGTTCTCTTAGCATACAACCAGAAGGCATGTGACCTGCTTGATGGTAAATGTGAGGCAACCCACATGCAGCCCAAGCCAGACACACACAATAGTTAACTGTGTGCACCTCTTTTCAGAGTAGCAGCCGTGTTAGTCTGTATTCGCAAAAAGAAAAGGAGTACTTGTGGCACCTTAGAGACTAACAAATTTATTAGAGCATAAGTTTTCGTGAGCTACAGCTCATTTCATCGGATGCATTTGGTGGAAAATGCATCCGATGAAGTGAGCTGTAGCTCACGAAAGCTTATGCTCTAATAAATTTGTTAGTCTTTAAGGTGCCACAAGTACTCCTTTTCTTTGTGTGCACCTCTGAGATCCCAGCTCCAAGCTGACTCTTTTGCCATCCTGCCATCGACTCACTGTCTCTCTGGTGAGGGAAGGGGTTTGTCAGATAGCGTTTAAGGACAGTTAATGCTGCTCAGAGCAACATTTACTGACACTGAGACATTCTGAAAGTCCATAATGTGCAGCATAGAAGGAACTACAAAGTTCCTTGGGAGCCCCACTGATTTGTTACACTGTTAAGTTTAGGATGTCTCTAGAGCCCTTTTTAGAGATGAATAATGTTGACAAACTAAACTGTGATACCTGACAGATTTTCAAAGGCCTTGGGTCCGATATGAGTGCTCCACCCTGCAGTCATGTAAGACGGGGTGTAGTATTCAAGACTTACTTGGTGTGGCAAGCACTGCAGCTAGTAGAAGTGCTAATAGTAAGCATGTACAAAATCAGGGCCACAAGAATAAATGGGGAAAACATTACATATGCACGCTTGACCCAGGTCTGAGCAAATTAAAAAATAAAAATACAACAGATGTGATTCATTTTTCAGGGTGAAACACTTGTTTATGATGTCTAGTGCAATTAGTATTGTGAAAACTTAAAGATCTTTTATACACTTTACACATTTTTGACTAATCAGAACTGTTTCTGTAGGGGCTGTTTTATGTAGATATGGCACAGCAGTCCCTTTTTGTACCTTTTTTTCCCCTTCAGCAACTGCTGAAGTCTTCATTTACACTGCACAAATTATCCTTAGCAGCAGGTAGGAAGCAATCAGCAAGGTGTAGCTGGCAATAGGTCTATTTTCATTACAGGATGGAGAGAGCCAGGGGACATGACATTTGTCCAACATAGTAAGGAGGACTCTATTAGGAAAGCTGACTGGAGAATTGTGTTCTTGCCGAGGAAACACTGAAAAATGGAAATGTGGAAAAGCATGCATAGTAGATTGTAAAGTAAAGTAAATATTTTCTTTGTTGTTGCTCATAATGATAATAGAGCAACCTGAGATATTTTAAAAGCCTAACCCTCACCATTATATCCACTCCCCCCAAAACCCCCCCACACCTTATGCCATTCTTATTCTTCTATCTAGAGACTCTCAAAGCATCTCAGGATTCATTTATCTGTGAGAAATGGGACTGCACAGTGCCCTAAAGGGATGAATTTATTAGCAAAAAGGCAGGGGGAGGGAAATTTTTCTAGAATGTGAAGATTTGATGGTGCTAGGAGGCAAACCAATTAATAGAATGATTGCAAATTAGATCAAGTCATCAAGAACTAGTGGCACATACACACTGAGGCTTACTATTGGTTGTATCAGTTCTCTTGTGAGCAATCATACCACATACACATCGTAGGTTGTATCAGTTTTCTTGTGAGCAATGGGAATAGGGCATGTTGCACACTTGAAAGTATTTACCTAAGTGATTTATGAGAAAGATGTTTTATTAATCTGTAGATGAAAATAAAAAGACCACCTTTCAAGAAACTAAATTTCCAACAGCCAAGATTTTTCCTTCTGATGTATATGCTTGGCTTCTATTTGTCTTTGTAGCTAAATTTCTACACTTACCATGAGGCTGGAACCAAACTATCTTCAAAATTATCAGCAAAGGGTGCAAATCTTGCATTCTTAGTCAGGCAAGACTTCTATTATAATTAAAAGGTGTTTAGCTTAAGTATAGGCTACAAAATAAGACCATAAAGGGACTCTAAAATGCTACACCTTTAATTGATACACCTCTAATTGATGAGCACCTCATAATCTTCAATGGATTTATCCTCACAATAACCCCATAAAGTAGGGAAGTGCTATTAGCTATTAACCCCATTTCACAGCTGAAGCATTGAAGCACAAAGGAAGGTGAAGTGACTTGCCGAAGGTCACATAAGAAGTCTTTGGCAGAGCAAAGAATTGAACCCCAAACTCCTGAGTTCCAGGCTACTGCTCTAATCCCTAGACCATCCATCTGTCTTTGCATGGGAAACAGATCTCCATCTTTAATTACACTGCCACCTGGAAGTATAAAGAAAATGCTAATATGAAAGCTCTCCATGCACAGCCCTTCTCTCTTTGAGTTAAATATTAGTTTGCTATTCTGAGTTACTGCAAACATCACAATGAAATTCAGTTTTGGAGCCCCCGAGAGGGTATGGTCTGCCCCTCTCCAGACTCAGCCCAGGGACTATGTTCTTCAACGGAATTTGTGTAAGGTACTGCTACACATCCAGAATATTCTAGCACAGGCATTGCCAGAAGATGAGCTTCCTTTGGTAAGTGTGCCATAGAATCGTAGGTTCAGAAGAGACCGCAAGGGTCATCTAGTCTAACCCGTGCCAGAAGCTGGGAATGGGTGACAGGGAATGGATCACTTGATGATTATCTGTTCTGTTCATTCCCTCTGGGGCACCTGGCATTGGCCACTGTCAGAAGACAGGATACTGGGCTAGACAGACCTTTGTTCTGACCCAGTATGGCTGTTCTTATGTTCTTAAAATGCGGGATTTGTTGTGTCTAAACGACCAAGACAGATGGCTGTCCAGCATCCTTTTGAAAATCTTCAGTGAAGGAGTTTCCATGACTTTGCAAGGTTATTATTTCAGGGTCCAAACCCCAGCAAGAGTCCTGGTTAGTCCTTTAGTGGAATTGCTAAAAGTAATATTAAAATAGAGCTTTAAATACGCACATTTAGTCCCTAATATTGTTTCCAACTTTATGTCGAAGTCTGAATGCTCTGAGCTGATGCTGTGATGAATATAGATTGTTGGGGGAAGTGAAAAATTAAGGTTGCCAACCATCCTCATTGTTATGGGACAATCCCTAAATTGGGCAAACTGTCCTGCACAGTTGTACAGGCATGCTGGTGCACTCTTATTTTTAGAAAAAGAGAGCACTCGTAATCTAAATCCACATACCTTTTTAGTTTGGGGGAATATGGTCTGGCTTGGAAGCCAGGAGAACTCAAGTTCCATTTTCACCTTTTCTACTGACTATTGTTATTTTTTCTGTGCTCTTCACAACCATCCTTACTGCTCAAGACCTCACATGCTTACAAAGAAACTACCATTCTCCCATTTTACAAATAAGGCAGTTGAGAAGTTGCACCAGGTTAAATCTCACAGAGCTGGGAGTAGAATCACAACCCCCTGATCCTCAACCTGCTCAGCTTTCTGAACTATACCAGCTGCTAATGGCCCCAGTGGGGTACCCCAGCACCCGTTAATTTCCAGTTATATAGCTGCCTCCTAGATATGCCCCTTGAATCAGGGATCATGATGAAGGTAGTGTAGGAGCCACTACAGCAGCTTTACACCACTCTAGAAATCCCCTACACATGGGAAATCTTCCAGTAGCCAGATTCATCTGCTTTTGAGTGGCCCTACCCGGCTAGAGATTATAGTCAAAAGGCTTTAAAAATAATTACAGATGGTCATCATGAAACAAGGTGCTCAGGGAAGTGAAACACTAATAGCGCTGGCTGAAGATAGGGATAACACATTGGGGTATTCTACAGGTTTCTTCACTCAGGTCTGCTAAAGCATCTCAGTCCAATCTTACATGATCCTCTATTATTTGACGTATGTATTTGTCTCTCAGCTGTGTTGCACACAAGGGAGCAAAAAGGAGTCGGAACAATCTGCAGAAGTGGGGTGGTGGAAGCAATGAAACATACTCCACTACCAACCATGTGAGTCCACAGAAGCCATTTGGTACCTAGCTCACATGGTCAAGTTTTCACTATGTTTTTCCAAGGTATTGAGTACCCACTGAATTCAGCTTCTCATTTGAGCTGAAGAGTCAGTAAATACAGGCACTCAACCTAATGACTTTTATAATACTGGATTATCACTGGGTATATATCCATAATAACTCCAGTGAAGTGACTCCAGGGTGGAACACAGAACTAGAAGCAAACCTGAGAGCACTATTTTCCATGGTCTCTCTTTTAATTCTCAAGTGAAAGGGATTTATTCTGAACCTCATTTTAGAGATCTTGGATTAAATTCATTTTCTCTCTAGGTTTACATAAATCCAAGTGAGTCTAGCTCTTTTGGAATATCTCGCTTTTTTGTATTTATTGTTGTCTCTTTTGTTCTTAGTTGGGACAGGTTCATTATTGGAGTAACTCCATGGAAGACAATGAAATTACTGAGTGGTGTTGGTGGACTGTGATATATAGTAGGTCAGTCTAAATGATCTGGTGGCCCCTTTGGGTCTTAAATTCTATGACTATATAACATCAGGGCTGAAATTGTTCTTACGAATCCTTACAGAAATTAAGTGGTGTTTGAAGGAAAAGAAAACAGCAAATATATCCACCTCTCTGATATGATTTTCCTGAAACTTTCTCAAGTTCTAGGAGGCAGGAGAAAAATGTAATTAGAACAATTCACTAAGTGCTTTATTTGCCACTTGTCATTCTCTGAATGCCTGCTGATAAAAGTGAGGTGTTTTACTTGCAGATTTGTCTTGATAGTCTGGAATTATGAAAGGTAGTGAGTGCTGTAAAGTGAGTGCTCCAGCAGCCACATGAGGATAAAGATAGATTCAATCAAATCAAAGTTTGGCAATAGAGAAGTAAAAATTATATTGTACTTAATGTATCCCAAGGAATTTTTTTTTAAATGGAAACAGTCATTCATGAATTCAGTTTGCCAGAAGACCTAAAAACCTAAATACAATAGGTTTTCCTGTTTAAGCTGTTTACCAACTGTAGCAGTCTTCTACTAGCTATAGTGTGAATTTGTGCAAAACTTATCATGACTTTGGAATGGTTTCTATCACATGATCAACATTATTCCTTTTTATCATAATTTTTAATTTCAAATCTGATTCTTCAACAATCAAATTAAGTTCCGGATTTGAACTAGAAGTGGACATGTGTTGAGTTCAGAACTGAAGAGGATCCACCAAAACAGGGTCACATGAACATCTGATTAGCTGCTACACTGCTTATCAATATCTTCACATCATGGTGATTAGTGTAATTGGAACTATCACTGCACCAAGTTCAGTACAGTGTATAATAGCATAGTAAAGGGCCAGATCTCAGCTGTTGTGAATCAGCATATGTTCATTAAACATATACATTCAAAGCATCTATGTAATTTACACCAGCTGCAGATCTGGCCCTTACATTTCAGCAATAGAAATTATGATTCATTGGGCCAAATTCAGAAGTCAGGCAAATGATGGCATGAATTGCCCATGGTCAACTGGTCATTAATTAGTGTAAATTAATTAACCAGTCATTAATTAGTGTAAATTTCATGCTATGGTGGCATAAAAACTGGATTATGGAAAGAAATGCAACTACAATGAGTTGTGTAAGAAGGAGAAAAGTAAGTAGTGCTGTATCTTACACATTATTTGCTACAGGACAGAAACCCTTAAAAAGTGTTAACATTATCTATGCTATAATTATAGTGCATGAAACAAAAGATGTGGTCACAAAATATAAGTATAAGATCTATTCTTTGCTCTTGTCTATAGGCACATGATTCCAAATCATGTTTAGGGCATTAAACACACATGAAGCATGTAGAAAAGAGTACATCCCTCAGCCATGTAAATTGTTGAATGAAGACTTTAAGGTTCACATAGGAGACTTGGATTTTAAAAGGCACTAAGAACCTGAAATCCAGTGGCACAATGGCAACAGTAGCTTAGCACCTTTGAAAATCAGGTGTTTGTGCTTTTTCACAAAAAATCAGGATAACAAAATGATTTTTAAATTCAAGAAGTTATTTTTACTGTAAGTATCTGTATGAGCAACTTAACTTCAACAACTCAATTTATAATGTTAGTAGTTTATAACATTAATAAAAATAAGGCTTTTTTACTATACTGCTGGGTGTAGTTTTAGCTCTATAAATCAAGCAGATGGAACCCTGTTATTTCAACTAGTTGCATAAGGAAGTGTCTACACAATGGCAGGTTAGTGAGATACGCCCATATGTCTCTCACTAAGGGGGGCATCTACACTAGGAAGTAAGTGGGTTTTTTTACCCCAATTTAGCTAATGTGATGAGCCAACTAACATGGTAAAATCCTAGTAAAGACAAAGACAGTTGTAAAGCCTTTATGTGAACCTGCTAACACATGTTAAAAAAAACACCTGCCTTGTATTCATCAGGGTATTACCACATGCTGGCTAATGCCTGGTTTTGAGTGAAGACAAAGCCTAAAAATGTGGTAGCTTCAAGTGGAACTGAAGAAACAAAAGTACTATATGGCTTGCCCACAAGTAAAGGTGCTATAGTGGCAGGGTTACTGCCATCCAATCCAGCAAGGTGCTAATTGTCTTTTCTGTAGAGAGAATGTACAAAAGTATCAATAGAAGAGAATAAGCTGTGTAATAAATATTTCAATAGGTGTTTTTACAAGTGCCAGGAGTTTCTTTTAAACTAAAAACCCAAAACTATGTACAAAGTTTTTTTGCACTAATGAAATGAGCTCTTTACATATAAATTATATTGTAATAGCAGAGCTCCCTGGTGGAAAAGAGTTCCTTCTCCTGCTGGCAAAAATTAAAATAATCACAGATGGCTAATGATCAAAAATACTGACTGACAGCTCTGAAGTACAAGGCACAGATAATATTCTCAGAGAGGCAATTTATTTACACTCAGAGCTGGCATTAGGCACCCACAAAATCTGTGTGTGTGGTATACCACTATAATGGGGATCCTTTAACCACTATTGCATTTTCTTATGTTACTGTGTTTCCGTAATGATTAAACCAGAGTACCCTATTGGTTAGATGTGCAAGTTATCTGAAACCATTGTTATAATTAAAACAAGGGGATGCAAAGCATTGGTGAATGCTTTGACACTGTATTATATTGATCGCAGCATGCTTAAATATATACTTTATTAAAATGTTTACCTTTACTAAAACTCAAAGCAGACATACTTCAGAATTCAATAAGCATGAAGAAAGAGTACTATGATACTTAAAATATATGGCCCTGAATTATAGTGCAAAAAGGCATCCTATGTCTTCATAAGTGTTCAAACAGATAGTTCTCATTGACATCATAAGGAATCAATTAATTGATTTCCATGGGAGTTGGATCAGGCCATAAACTAGTTCGATTAACATGGTCTTATATTATAATTAAATATTTTATAGCCACCAAAGTTAGTACTAAGCCCTTTGTCAAAAAGGAGCCACTGTCCTTGCCCGAAAGACTTTACAGCATATATCCGCAGTGTGACACAGTGAAGGGGGATGAAAAATATCAGGGAGGAGATGGGCGAGAAAGGACCCTGTTACTCAGTGTAGATGTGTGCAACTCAATGTTTCCTGCTTTTATAATTTTATAGTGAATCTTGTGATATTTCACGTTTTTCTTAAACCTCCAGTTTCAGGAGTCATGAGATTATGTGAGAATCTTGACTTCCATTAAAAAACCCCAAAAAACTAGCCTTCACTGACCCAGAAAAAAGCTGGAAAACAAGCCCTCAGTGTATCCTAAAGGCTCAGAAACCATATTAAAACAACTTCCAATTTATTATTGGTAGGTTTTTTTTTTAAGACTCTTTAGATTTTTAAACCAATTACATGATTTTCTGGGGCCTAAACTAATGAATTTTGAGCACTTGAGGTTGGCAATACTGCCATCCTGGTCCATAAATAATCATGCAGTTGAAGTGATATCTGTGGATGTTTTCTCCCTGCAGACAATATTTGCATAAAATTATTCTGCTTCACCTCAAAACCAGGAGTGCTTTCAGCAACTAGGTGACATTTGTACTCTCTGTACACTTTAACTGAGTTTCAGGCAATACACAAAAATCAATGACTTCCCAGTGTTGCTAGAGTGTCATGAAGCTTCTGTGTCCTGGACAACTGCACAGTTAATTCTTATGGAGAAGCTTCTGTACTATTTTTCTATATGCAACAGCAAACGAATGAACCAGAAAAGAACTGGCAGCTGATTAAGAAGGTGTTGAGAGCTATGAGTCCCTCACAAAACAACACTTTAAAGAGTGTATATTCATTCTAACCTTTTGTTTTTTTAATGCAGTCACAGCTAAGTGAACCATCACAAGTAAACTGAACTGAACAACAATAAACTAAAATGAGTAAAAGTATTACAAGCATGCTGCTGGCAACCAAAACTTTGGTGTTAATTTCCATTTCTTTCAAGTGCATTTGATGAATGATGTGACAAAAGAATTCTAATTAAAGTCAAAACGCTGAATACTAAATAAATTAGAAGTGCCACTACATTCAAATTCCACAATGATACTTCCACTTCTGCTTCTCCTTTGTGCCCCTTTGCATACGCGTGTGGCACTAACTCAGCAAAGGGCTCTGCCAGCTTCCATGGGGGAATGGAGATACTTCCCACAAATAAAGAAAAAGTGGAAGAGGATAACGCTACCATGTGTCCCCTACCCCCTGTCCATTTCCTATTACACATCTTAAGTTTGGAGCCTTTGATGGATTCTATTTTTATTCCCGTTTATCTAGTTCATTCCTTTACTTTTATTTAAAAAATAACACTGTTCTCTATGCACTCTAGTAGTACTCTAGTAAGTTGCAGTGTTCATGACTATGAATGTGGAATAGTATGGTATTATTTATTATTATACTGAGGAATTAGTAAGGACACAGATAATTGTTGTGATACATAAACATAACCATAATGGGCTAGTTTGTAACTTTACTGGATGAAATTATATGACCAGCATTGTACAGGAGATCAGACTAGATGATCATAATGGTCTCTTCTGGCCTTAAAATCTATTAATTTTTCCCAAGGAGCAGTATGTAGCTGTCCCATCCCACAAGTTGACCAGAGAACTGATGATAATGGCAAGAGTTACCATCCTTCCCCTCCTCCCCCATTGTTCTAGGATATATTGTATATGGCCTCCCTAAAACAATAAAACACGACAATGACATAAACACACAATAGCTATCTTCTTTAGTCTTCTACCACCAATCCTCATTTTTGTTTCTCTTTTTATAAAACAATCTTTTACTGTTTTCGTAGGTGACAGAGCCAGATTATAACAATACATTGTGTTTGCTTTGCCCTCTTCCTATGAGATTTTTTAAATGCTTTTCACATTTGCCCTCTGAAGTCCACTGCGAACTCTACGTCTTTCAGAGAAGGACAGATACTGATCTTAGACAGAAAAAATATAGAGGATTGGCTTGTATTGGTCTGTATATTTTAAGGGGCTGATTCAATTTAGCTGCCAAAGAAGTTCAGTTGGAAGACCATTAGAGTGAAGATAAAATTCAATCCTGGGCATTAGCAGCCCTCTAAACTTCTAGCAGATTCCATGCTCAGCACTCTGAATCGAATGATCCTAGTTCAAACACTTGTGGGACCTCAATAAGCCTGGTTTCTCTGATTCCCCCCCCCCACACACACACACACACACACCCTGTGCATTAATCTATGGCTGGAAGTTGAAGCTAGACCAATTCAAACAAGAAATAAAAGCACAGTTTAAGTGAAGGTAATTAACCACTGGAACAATTTTCTAAGATGTGTTTTCCATCACTGGCAATTTTAAAATCAATTTGGATGGTTTTCAAAAAGATCTGCTCTAGAATTATTTTTTGGCGGGTAGAGGGGAGGGTAAAAGTTCTATGGCCTGTGCTACACAGGCGATCAGATTAGATTATCACAATGGTCCCTTCTGATCTTGGAATCTGTGACTCTCGTAATGTAGTTAATGGAATAACGATGGGCTCCATTTTCAGAGAAGTACAAGTATAGAAGTGATCTGTATACCATTTCCACAACAAACATTTCTGAACACACTTAAAAAATCAGTTTTCTCTTTCAGTTAAATAATTTTTAATCCTAAATGTGAGTGACATAACAAGCATTGTTATTCCCATATTTTGGATCAAGACAAAGGCCAAAATTTTCAATCTTGGGTGCCTAAAACTTGGCACCTATCTCCATATTTGGCACCAAATAAAAGTAATCAGGTGGTCAGAAATGCCGAGCTGCTGCCAATTTTATGAAAATAAAACCACTTTTATTTAGATGCCTAAATATGGAGTTGGGTGCCTAACTTTAAGCAACTAAATTTGAAAATTTGGGCCTAAATGATACAAGCTGAATTTTACTTTTCACCTTCCACCCTCAGCAGTGAGATACTCAGCTTCCAATTTCACTTGGCAAAAAGCAATTTTTCACAAATGTTTGTAATTGGCATGTGAGCTGTTTTCCTTAATGTTAAAAATATTTCTCACAGCTTGTGAGCTAAAGATCAGGCTCGCTTTTGCTTTCATTTGAATAACCGCATACACATTCAGCTTGGAATGGAAACTAAAAGACCATGACAGCAAGTAAACTTTGAGAAAGGGCCATCTGCATGTCAGAGCTCAAAGAAACAAGGTGGGTGAGGTAATATCTTTTATTAGACCATCTTCTATTGGTGAGAGAGACAAGCTTTTGAGCTTACAAAGAGTTCTTCTTCAGGTCACTGTGTAAGCTCGAAAGCTTGTCTCTCTCACCAATAGAAGATGGTCCTCACTCACCTTGTCTCTCTAATATCCTGGAACCAACCTGATTAGAACAATGCTGCAAGTAAGAGCTTAAGTCTTTTGGACATCCCTTCTGTATTCAAAATGAAGCTTTATTCAATCACACATAAAGCTTAGAGGCAAGCAAGGCCTACTAAAATTAAGACACAAGTAAGAGACATTAGGACAAAGAAACTATGTGTAACTCACCTCTTCCATACTGTGACTCACATTACAAGACAACAGAAAGTTTCAGAACCCCACTCCCATCTAGCCATGAGGAAAAGGAGAGTGGTCATGACCCACTGAAACCTATTCATGACCACCTAGATTGAAAACCCAATACTATAGTAATTGGAATTCTTGCATTTAGAACAGATTTTTCAGTTCACTGGCAATTTTGTAAAGTTGCAAAAAATAGTTTTGGGCTGGATAGAAAATAAATTTTTTTGAAGTGTTCAGTCTATCAAAAGGTCGAAAAAATTAGTCTTATGTCTTAGTTTTGAGCCAAATGAAACACTTTATTTTGACAAAACTGAAACTTCAGATTTTGATCATTTTTAAATACTTTTATTTTTTTAAAAACAAAAGTAATGGAAATTTTGAAACAAAATATTGTTTCAAATTTTTCTTTTTTTGGGGGGGGGGAGGCTAGTTGGCAAAATCAACTCAAAATTTGCAAAACATTTTGGTGTTGAGGAATCTCCATTTTTCACCAAAAAATTGGCCAAAAATTTCGTCCAGGTCTATTTGAAATCTCTCACTTCTTAGGGTTAGCCCACAACTTGAATTTTGGTCTTAATTACCTTAACTTTATTATCACTGACATTGGCCTCTGCTGCCATTGTCTGCTCTGACCCATGCAGATAAAGCATCCACCGATTATAGATTTCTATATATGTGTATGAGTTGTCATCTATGTGTTCTTAATAGATTTTAAAGTCACTTTTACACAATCCATACTGTTCTGTTTTGTTTTTGGCAGAAGCGCCCTTCGTTATTTCAATGTTCAGATATTCTTTTGGGGGAAATACAAGCATAAATAGACAAAACTGTCAGTAGTGACCCAGTTGGCAGTATTCACATCTCTGGGCCAGAAAGTCACAGAGAGCGCTAATCTTTTCCAAGCGTAATACAATATTGATGTTTCTTTTGTGCCTATGACAACACTCTCCCACAGTCAGTGGAAAATGGCAAGAGGCATGGCCCTTACAGGAAAATAGAGGGTGGAATTTTCAAAAGCGATGGTCTTCTAATGAAGATGGAGCAGAAAGATACACTTATGATTGGATTTTTAAAAGTACTCAGCATTGGCCTAACTCTGCTCCCATTGAAATAAATGTGACAAACTTCCTTGTCTTCACTAGGATTTTACCTCCAATTAGTTAACTCCAGATGGCTCTCTCCAACAAAGAACACACCATTCTTTCCCAGTAAAGACAAACCTTATATGAAGCTAGTTCTTTTGTGATATATAGAGTTAGGGCTTGTCTACACTACAAATTTAGGTGGACTTAATTTAGGTTGATTTACAGCCACCACAGTAATTCAATCGGCTGTTGGTGTCCACACTACTCTCCATCTGCTGGTGGAGTGTGTCCTCACCGGGAGCAATTGCACCGACTGAAGTTGAGCTTTGTGAGGCACTGACAGCCACATGTGAGGGGCACTGACAGCCATATGGTGTTCACAGTTGGAGCCCACCATCCGCCCCTGGGTGACAGCCTCAGCTGTGAGCCCCACCCTGGCTCAATTTCACAGCAGAGAGCCTACTAGCAGTGAAATTGACTTTCTTGTCAATTTCATGCTGCTATTGTCTCCAGTCAGAGCCCCCGCACTCTGACACCTCTGGGAGTTTCCTGCAGAACTGGGAGCCTGGGCTTTCAGTGCCTGGCAGCCAGGCTTGGAGTGAGGATCGTGGGCAGCAGCCTGACTGGGATCTGGGAGCCAGGGAGCAGAAGGGCTTCCAGCAGGAAGAGGGGAGCCCCGGCAGCAGCCCTCTGCCAGCGAGATCCCTGGGGGAAGCCAGGCTCTAGCTGGAGCCCCCCACTTGCCCCGGGGTGACAGCCTGAGCTGTGAGACAGGCACAGGCTTCCAAGCAAGAAATCTACCAGCCTTTCTTGTCAATGTCACGGCTTCAGCAGGAGGCATGAAATTGACAAGAATTTAAGCCAACAGCCAATATAAGTAACACAGTGTCTTTAGGGACACTGCGTTGCCCTAACTACACCAACATAAGCCCTATTCCTCTCATGGAAGCAAAGTTATTATATCAGTGTAGTAGGACACTTACATCAGCAGGAGCAAGGCTGTGTGTACACTGACTCAATTAGGTCTAAAAAAACTGCCTTATGTTGACCTAATTCTGTAGTGTAGACCAAGCCTTAGTAAACAAGGTTATAGCAACCCCACTGTGTCCATTTGGTTCCTTCTTGTTACCTGGGGTGTGTGATAAGCTCTTGAGTGTGGGGAGAAGCTTACCGTAAGGGAGGCTAGCTCCCTGACCCAACTATTCCACCCAAGGCCCCACCCACACTCCACCCCCACTCTGTGCCAGGCCCCACTGTGATAGAAGATTTTTGCCTCAGTTGCCCAGAATGCCTTACTAATCTCTAAATTGGAAAATCTACAGAAAAACCTCGAAAAATTGCTGAAATTATAAAAATTGCTTAATTGAAGATAAAAGGAATGGTGATGGTGTCAGGACACTTTGACATGCTTAGAACAGTGATTTGTTTTAAAAACAAGGCTTTAATTAACTAAAAATCAATAATAGTTTAAATTAGAAAATATAGTAATGGCAGCTATTGGGTTATGTAATGTAGTGAAAAATCCCATAGAGAAACATGGTGCCCCATAGAAACCAATGGGAGTTTAGCTAGGGTTCATCCAAAGGTTATCTGAAGTAGCTAGGGTTCATCCACAGGTCAGCTAAGAAAACCCCATAGAAATGCATTGGAGCCCATAGGAAACAATGGAAGGAAAGGCTACTTCACAATGATTCAGCAAAATCCCATAGGGATACAGTGTAGCCCATAGAAGTCTATGGGACAGGGGAGGAGCTCTTTGTACAGGTAACTAATTAGCATATGATAAGTAGCATTAACATATGCTAATCTCTGGAAGCTGATTGGCTGAGCTTGAACGACGTGTCAGTACATGTGATCTAAATTAGCATATGTAAATCCTTGAAAGCTGGTTGGTTGAATTACGATGATAAATTAATAGCTAATGAGCTGAAATCATACAGAAAGGCAGCAGCCAGCAGGCTAAAGCTCGGCAGGAGACAGGGACCAGCAAAAGAGGAATGCTGGAAGGAAGAAGACACCTGCAGAACAGCGAGTGCAGCTCCAGCGGCAGCCAGTGAAAGAGCGGCTGCCTGGAAGATAGCTGTCCTAGCAGTAGCCCACCAGGGGTTCCAAGGTGGCCCCTGGCAACTACCGCTTCTGGCAACCAGTCCACAGGAGGCCTCCGCAGCAGCAACCAATGGGCTTCCGGCTCTCTCCCCCGAGGAGACACTTTACCCCAGTGTCGGCAGACAGCCGCCCCGCGCAGCACTGCCCTCCGGCCATCGCTCTCCAGCAACAGACAGAGCAGAAGGGCCTTGCCTGGACGGTTCAGCGGGATTGTTAAAAAGGCTCCTCAAGTCACAATCTTTTCTATTTCACATCCTAGAGCAGGGGTTCTCAAACTGGGGGTCGGGACAAGGTTATTACATGGGGGAGGGGGCGGGCGTTGCGAGCTGTCAGCCTCCCCCCCAAACCCCGCTTTGCCTCCAGCGTTTATAATGGTGTTAAATATACAAACAAGTGCTTTTAATTCATGGGGGGTGCGGGGGGGGGGGGTCACGCTCAGAGGCTTGCTGTATGAAAGGGGTCACCAGTACAAACGTTTGAGACCCACTGTCCTAGAGTGTCTGGGTTTCAAGTGTAAAGAAAGTGGAATGCCTGTGGTTTGAGTGAGATCTCCCTCCCCATTCAGTGACCATAAGGCCAATGCTCACTGCATGTTAGTATTAAGTATTTAACATTGAATGTTAATTGACATGTTATATGTGTTTAATTTGTAATAGATATTGGTATAAGGTGTGGAGCATTAAGTGAATGATTATATTGTTCTAAATTGTAATTGTGGCACTGTGTCTTTATTTCTCGCGCCGCTTCCTGTACACTGTATCTGTAACCGTTACTGTTTTATTATTTTTATTTTTCTCTCTCTCTCTCTCTCCTCTTTTATTGTAACTTTTTACTTCTAAATAAATATGCTTTTTGTTGTAGAAGAATTTACTGCTTGCTGCCTATTCTTGATCAGAGGGCTGTATCCATGTCCTTCAAAGGGAAAGTTAGCTGGCCTTGGTTAGTGGCTTTTCTCTGGAAAAATCTGTAGGGTGGGCCACAACCTTTAATACTGGAATAGATAAATTGAGAATAAAGGGTTTTAAATTAAAAAGACAGTGGAGTTTAAATTTTCTGGTAACTACATCCCCTCCCATGCTGGGGCTGCCCCCGATCGCTGCGGCCCTCCTCTCCTGCCACTAGCCGTATCCCTCCTCTCCTCCACCCCCTCCCCCTGCCTGCTGCATCCCTCTCTCCTCCACCCCCGCAAGCCCCCCCCCACCTGCCACTCACCACATACCTCCTTCACCTGCCCACCCCTGTGGAGGGGATGCGGTGAGGGGGGCATGGTGAGAGCTGGACGGGGGGAATCTTGCTGGGGAGGAGGATGGAGGAGAGATGGACGCAGCAAGCAGAGGTGTCTCATGGGGAAAGGGGTGAGAAGGGATGTGGCGGGAGGGGGATCTTGCAAGGAAGGGGCGTGGAGGAAAGAAGGGACATTGGGGACCTCCGGAGGGAAGGGGGCGTGGAGTGGAGGAGAGGAGAGGAGGGACTCACCAGGCAGCATCGTGTGGTGGGGGCATTAGGGAAGGGGCAGAGGTGGGAGGGGAAGAGGTGGAGCACAGGCACGGCCACCAGGCATCTGGAGGCGACTGCGCCGGGGAGGCTTAACCTCCCCAGGCTTATTATACCCGCCACCCAAGGATTAGCTATCTGATATTTCACTTGCTCTAAGCCTGGATTTTGCAGAGGTGAGTGGTTTACAAGGGTAGCCCAGTAGCCTCAATGACATGTGCTGCTAGATAGACTGCTCTGTAGCTATGGCATGGTACACTGCCCACACCATGGCTGATCTTTGTCTGCAAAGGGGGGGATCAGGATGGTTGCCCAGGATGCAAACTTCTGGGGGCACAAAATCTTTAGGGTTATTTTTTTTTTTGGCTCAGCCATTCAGGGGCTGGGGTAGGGCACCAAAACCTTTTTCTGTCTTGGGTGACAAAACACCTAGGGCTACAGCGTGGGGCTATGACTTACAGATACTACAACTACACAACCCACACTGGTTTAGTTCTTTAATATTTCCCCCCACACCCACCATCGTCTTAAATACTACAGAGATAAGTTTGGATCCTTTATCAATTAGTTCAACAAAGCAACCTATTTAAATAATGTGTCTGCAGTTTTATTCTATGGAGATAATCAGTAGCTTATTAACCTTAATCATAACAACACATTATCACTATTTGGTTTCATGTTGACTAATTTGCAAAACAATGGTGAAGAGCACACTCAACACATAAGACTACATTCTCAAGTTATTGGCACTGCATAAATACAGTGACCCTCACTTGAAATGTCAGGGACTTAAGAAGCTATATCACATAATAAAGGAAGAGAGTCAGGGAAAAGGGAGAGGGAGAAAATCATATAATCAGAGAGTTGGTTAAAAGGTAAACACTTGTTAAACCTTGGGACAAAGTGAGATCATTATCAGACAGATACCTAGATCATAGAATAAGGGTCAGTTACCTTGTGTAGCTTTAATTAAAGTAACAAACAGCAGCAAAGTGATCAGATCAGAGTTAAACGCTTTAGGATTGATAAATGAGCTGTGTATTTAGTGCTTCCATTTGGACAGAATGGTCATATTGGAACTCTGATCTGCAAGAATAGGACATCAGCTCTGCACATAGCAAATTCCTTCCTCTCTTGAAGTTGCGTATTTCATTCATTCATTTCATATGGTAGCAGAGAAGCTTCCTGCATATATCAAGCAACCAGATTCAGATCAGTGATGGGTAAATGTCAACAAGTTGGAAGGCTCATTTTAATTTTGATGATCATCCAAACAATTGGCTAAAGCATGTCCGAGTTCACCTGAACATCTGTGGTCTGAGAATGAGATAGAAACTTCTCTTATAAGGTTTTCCAAATACTGCCAGGCTTAACTCACAAATAGCCACACTCATAGCATTTTGGTACTTCTGTTCTCAGTCCTGATGTAAACAAAAAATAGATGAAAAATCTCCTGTCATTTGCCAACAAGTAAAATGTTATCTTAACAAAATTACTGAGTGATTGTAATCTGGGGAAATGGTAGATGAAGTAAATACTGTCACTCTCCTACACTGCCCATGAAAATACCTTTATTGAGGTCTGTTAAAACAACAATTCAGTTTTTGGAACAGACACTCCTCTAAAATTTCCACATGCAGAGTTAAAATGAGTCCAACTGTGATGGTTGCACTGAATGAAATTAAAATGAAATAGAAAAAGGAAAAGACTCTCTGAACCTTGGAGTTTGGATTTGTTTTCAGTTTAGGGCATATATTCAAATTGAACAACTTTCAGTTTGGTTCCTTTTCAATACAAAATATGATTAGAGCTTCAAATCCAGCAAAAGACTTAAGCACATACTTAACTTTAAGGATGTGAGTAGGCCCATTTAGAGCTATTCAGGAAGCAGAATTTCCATCCCACAAGAAATTTTGAATTTCCAAAATTATTTTCATTCCAAATCCAGGAGCCAGAAATACTGCCCAGTGGGGTGGCAGACCTTCATTGAAACTTGATTTGAAAACATTTGATGAGCTCTAGTCCCACTAATTTCAATTAGTGCTGAGAGAATTTTGGAATTTCTATCCCACAAGAAATTCTGACATTTCAATATTTATTTGAAATTTCAAAATGTTCAGTGGAACAGAAATTCTCAGAAGTTTTGATTCAGAAATGTCAAAATGTTATGTTTCAACATTTTTGGAGAAAAAATGATTTCCCAAAATTGAAATGTATCATTTTAGTTTATTGAAATGACCCAAAATGCTTTGCTCGGAAGCACTAAATTGGATTTTTCCCATAACTGTGTATTGCCTCACGGGAGATGTAATTTGGGAGCCTGATGAGCCCATTCTTCCCTTTGGACCAGGCTACCTGACCAGACTACATCTCCCATAATCCACCCAGTGTTGTGTGACTTCCATGATACACCACACACCTCAATGGGAGGGAAATGAGCACATTGCCTTATGGGAGATTTAATTCTCCAGGAAACCTGGCTCATAAAAGAGAATTGGGGCTGGAACTACAACTCCCACAAGGCAATGTACAACAAAAGGGAAATGCAGTTTAATGTTTTATTGAACTGATTCAAATCAAAACATTGAAATATTCTGATTTGCAACAAGCCAACATAAAATGATATTTCATTTTGATTTTTGTAACAAAAATATGTAACTTGACAAAATCTAAATTTTCCCAGAGGAGAATTCTTGTCTAAACTTCCATATTTTTCAAAAAGAAAAGGAGTACTTGTGGCACCTTAGAGACTAACAAATTTATTTGAGCATAAGCTTTCGTTAGCTACAGCTCACTTCATCGGATGCATTCAGTGGAAAATACAGTGGGGAGATTTATATACATAGAAAACATGAAACAATGTGTGTTACCATACATACTGTAACAAGAGAGTGATCACTTAAGGTGAGCTACTACCAGCAGGACAGCTGGGGGAGGGAGGGGGAGAACCTTTTGTAGTGATAATCAAGGTGGGCCATTTCCAGCAGTTGACAAGAACGTCTGAGGAACACTGGGGGGATAAACTGCAAACTGGATACAATTAACTTGGGTCTGAATAGAGACTGGGAGTGGATGGATCATTACACAAAGTAAAACTATTTTCCCATGTTTATTTCCCCCCCTCCCCCCACTGTTCCTCAGACCTTCTTGTCAACTGCTGGAAATGGCCCACCTTGATTATCACTACAAAAGGTCCCCCCCCTGCTGTTAATAACTCACCTTAAGTGATCACTCTGGTTATAGTGTGTACGGTAACATCCATTGTTTCATGTTCTCTATGTATATAAATCTCCCCACTATATTTTCCACTGAATGCATCCGATGAAGTGAGCTGTAGCTCACGAAAGCTTATGCTCAAATAAAATTATTAGTCTCTAAGGTGCCACAAGTACTCCTTTTCTTTTTGTGAATATAGACTAACACGGCTGCTACTCTGAAACCTGTCATATTTTTCAAGTGGCTTCAGTGAGACTACTTATGTGCTTGAGGGTTCAGTATACACTGAAGGTGACAGCACCTCAGATTCCATAAAAAGAGAGTTCTGCTACTGAAGTCTGTGGCAATCCCAACTACCTAAACTACATGATGCTTCCTTTCATGGACTCGGTTTTATCAGAAAATAAGGCAAGCTGGTGCACATCCTAAATATGTTGTAGTTAATTGGCCATTGGGTCACAAGGTAGTAACTGTTCTGTGTGATTTCACACCTTTCAGAAAGATATGCAACTGCATCTGCAACTAACTAGTGTGTTTATAGAATAAAATGACCATGCTACAGGGAAATCTTTCCCTGAGGCTTGACTACAGCTATTTCTGTGAGTGTCAAACAGAATGATAATAGGATGCATTCATGCTGTGATAAGATAGCTCAGAAAGACAGCTAACAACTGAAAGGCAAAACTAAGATAGACAAGAGTTTCCAAGTATGTAGCAAAACAGTTTTCAAGCCACTAGACTCACAAGGGAATAGAACATTTTCTCTGCATTTGGAAATGACCTAATTTGAGAAAGTCAACAAAGAGTGAAAGTAGTAATAATACCACCTAGCTCTTATTTGTAGCTCCTGGGTCTCCTTCCATGAGACTGTTTTTTCTTGAAACTCTCAAAGATAAGCTAGAACAATAAAGAAAATAAGGAAGAAAACAGGAGATAGGAATATCTCTTTGTTGATGTATAGAACCAGCTCACACCTTTATAGTCTCTGAGTTCTTGACTTAGAATAACAAAATGCATTGTAGGGTATATCTAACGGGGATTTCTCTGAGGCTGAGAAATCTGAATGACTTGTTGAGGCAGTAGGCTGGTTGAGAAGAAGGAATTAGCAAAGGAGCTGAAGGAAGTGAGTAGCATTTGTAAGACTGGGAGTAGTTGGGGTGAAGGATGGGAGGCAAAGAAGTGCAGAAAGAGAAAAGAAACTTCAGAATTTTGGATGCTTAGATAAACTGAACTTCAAGGCTGCAATGGAGTTCCATCCATCATCCCTCCTTGATCAGTAAATATCAGTGCAAAATATGAAGCCTGGAAGGATGGAGGAATTCCTTCAATGAGGACCATAATACCACCAATAATATTGATGTTAATCTACAGCACTGTAGAGTGGGCCTATTTCCATTTATCCACAGACTAGGTACAGCCATGAGCTATAGCAATGTGGGCTTCTCCAGCAAAGGTCAAGGCCTCTGAACCTTGATCCAGATGGGACAATCTCTGTTCATTCATGTTCATAGTCCAAATCAATCCTTGGCCTCATTATTAAGACTGCCAACAATGGCATCATAAAGTGTGATACTGGTTAGAATGATGGGGACTTCTGTCCACTAAGAAAAGGACCGAGTTGACCAGCATTTCTCACATGTCAAACACTGATGTTGTCGGCCAAATCCAAACCAATGAGCCAGTCCCTGATCTTGTAATGAACTCCAGATGAGCAGATCCTTCAGCCCACAAAGAGCAGGATGGAAGATCTGAGCCCCAGAAACAAAAGTCTTGATATCCTATTTTCAGCCCTTTATCCACTTAATGCCTGATTAACAGAGGATCAGAGAGGTTCAGCGCATCTAGAATTGCATTTTCCACATTTCAAGGCACTGATGAAATTTGGAACTATAGTCCTTCAAACTGAGTTTTATTATAACGAAATTTGCTGTAAAAAGATTCCAATGTAAATATGTCAGTCTGTCCTGAAATAAAGTAGTGAAAATGTATCAGATGTTGTGTTGATTAGACAAAGTATTGTCCAATTGAGACTTGCATCTAAGTGGTAAGTAGAAAATACAAACATTAGAATTAGCTTTCTGAGTATGATTTTGCAGCTAATGTTTAACACACTCATGAAAACGTTCAAGCATGGAAAATAAAAGCTGATTGCACCTTTTTTGCCAACCTGTTGCCCATCTCATGTTCCTTATCATGCCTTTTGCTGATACACTTGAATAATATTGGTTTATGATGACATTGCAACATGTCTTCGCTTAATAAAGAATTTATGTTTTTATTCAGTGTTTATGTTGATATCTTAAGTATCACGCACATTGTTGTGTAGTGACAAGACCAAATGCACTTTGGCGCAATTTCAATATAAAAATTAGAAGGTGTTGATTTTATTACCACTCTGGCAATACATTTGAAAGAGTGTTAATGACTATTAATGGCCTAATGCTCAGCCAAAAGAATTCCTGAAGTCAGAGAGACATTTTATCTGCTTTTAAACATTAGTAACAAGGAGTTTTTTCCCCATCATAAACAAAACACAAATCATAATTAAATGAGCTTTAATTTAATGTTTAATTGGATCCCATGAAAAACTACACCCACTGCACACACACATCTTATGTTTTATTCTGGTAAATATTTTGCTGGGGTCACCCAGCAGTTGATGATGAATGAAAACAGAATCATTCAAATGAAGTTATCTGATTCCTGTTTTTATGTCAGCCACCTTTTAAAGAAAAGAAAGGATTTCTGGAGTGTTGTTTTGAATTGTTTTCAGAGATCCCAACTAGTCTGGACAATAATTGGATGGAAGTTGCTTAGAGTCTTTTCACATTTCCAATGAGAAAATGTTCTCAATATTTTTCCTTTAAAAAGTTTTTCCATCCCTCAAGGACCCTAAATCAACAAGGAATTAGATGAGAAATGGAAACGTCTGTTTCAGATAGACAACAGAAAACAGATGCCAATTATTTGCCAATGGCTGCTGAAGAACAAAACATTTTATGACATTTACTTTGCTTTAGCAGAGCTGCAGTTGATGTCAGAGAAACACAAACTATTAAAATTAAAAAATTAGTCAGCAGGCTCTGAAAGGAGACTTAGTATGGCCTAGAATCTGAGACCCTCTCTTACACTCAGATGAAGGGAAGATGACACATTCCTGCCAATTCATAAACAATATGGACAAATATGTTACACCAGTGTAAATCCAGAGTAACACAGTCTTAGTCAACACAGTCACACTGGATTTACACTAGTATAAACGAGAACGGAATTTGGTCCTGTACATTTTCCGACAGTCCTGATGAAATACTATGGTAACTCTATGCGTTAGATTATGACTTGTTATGACTTTGTCATCTTTTAAAATAGTTCTAGAATCACAAGTCTGACACCTATTTTTATTTCATATAGCAAAGTTTTAAAAATAAACATTTGGTTCTCTGCAGCATGCAACTGAATTATTTGTTACAATAGAATAATATAGTTTATTTATAATAGTTAATATAGTACATATAGTGATTATATAAATATAATCAATGGAGATTTGTCAAACATTCTACAGTGAAAAATAATGCCTTCATAACCCATGTCAGATCTGAGTTACATGTACCTCTCTATTCCCTATTGACAAAGGATGAGAGTCAATTGCAGCTCCCAGCTACATAGCCTGGCTTTTTAGTTCAAACTTTTCAAACTTATGTTCTTAGGTCAATCTCTGGTACATTGACCAACACAATGGCCATCATGCAGTATCTCATTTTAGTTGCCATCAGCTCCGCCCCCCCCCCCCAGCCAAAAGATGAAGTCCTTCACCAACACATTTACATCAGTTGCCTCACTCTTTCATAATTCATCTACGTCTTGGAGAGAACATCAAGGGGGGTTGTGAACCTTTGAGATGTGCTGTGAGCCGTGAATCAGTGCATCTTTAATGTTCAGAACTCATTCAAATACCACTTGCACATAACAGAAAGCTAGGAGAAAATCCACACTGTCAATTACATTTAGGCATCCATCTCCTAGTCATGGATCGGCCACCCTCACATCTCCTTCTTGCTACATGCCAAGTGCCTTCAGGCTACCCAAATCCTGCCTTCTTCACTGTGCAATGGAACTGCAGTAGTTTTGCTGCAACCAGAGTATTCCATGCACATGAAGGAGGAGCAGGAGTTGACCTATGGTGAAAACTTCTAAGACTGCCCATCAATGACCTTTTTTAGGTATATAGATTGGATTGGAGATGTGCCACAGAGCCTTTCACTATAAACCCCAGTTGACATATACTCTAGCTTGGTAATGACTGTGTTTTATTAACTTTTTTTTGTAACTGTAAATTAAGTCTAGTCAAATTGCCATTAGACAGAAATGGGGAAAAAATGGGGAAATAATTCCATTACAAATTTTGAAATTAAGAAGATGCAGGGTTTGAAATGGATCCAATTTTTTCTTATGTCAAGTTATCATTTTTTCCAATATTTTTAATGAATTTATCAAAATAACTTTTAACATTTTAATGTACTGAAAACTTGGTTTTTAATAAAAATGATAATGATTTTGATAGAAATTTCTATTAACATTTAATTAAATATATTTTGGCAGATGTTGGGAAGCAGAAAATTCAATGACATTGGTAAGTTTTGCAAAACTTTGTTTTTTTTTTTTTTAAAAAAGTCATTTTTTGCTGCACCCACCCTCTCACCGATCTGTTTGGTGCAAACTAAGTCATCCTGCTCTGCTACTAGACAAGTATTCAGATGACAAAGAGTCATTCTCCCAGTTGGTACCTTCTTATAAATCTTAAAGGAGAGGTTAAGATGACTGAACTTACTCCTCACTAACGATAACCTAAAACGTGAGGGGACAAAATAGATTTAATGAAGCCAAAGGGGAGCACTGCATTGCTGGGGCCCAGTCGTCAGTCCTTACTCCTGTAAATAGTCCCACTGATTTCACATCACTCATGGCTGCAGGACTGAACTCCTGCTGATTAATGAACATTTTAAAATCAACTCATTGTTCTGATTTTAGCCACAAAGGCTGGACAGTTTCCACCTAACCTAATAATCAGTATCATAATTTGCTCATTAGTTGAAAAATTGATCCCCTTATTAGGCCCATGTTCACTTCAAAGAACAATATGCTGGAAATAGCTGCTGTTCTGCACCAGATAAACATTGTACCATTAGAGGAATGATTGTTAAATGATTTTGAATGCAGATTATCATGCCTTTTAAAGAGTCCCTTCTAAATGAGAGAGTGCCTGATTGACTGTGGTGTCAAGGATCAGTAGTGGGAGAGGTTTGCACTTCCCAGATGGATTTATCAGGGAGTTTGTGTTGTTTTCCTACAATGGGATTTAGGCTTATTGATTCAGTCATTCTTAAGATGCATGGGAATTTTGCCCAAATAAGAAATTTGCAATTTGGACCAATAGTCAGAATATGTAGCTCTCACATAGGCAAGGTTAAATTTGTTTACAATTTTATTTCTTTGAGTGTCAGTACAAGTTCACAAGACAAGGGCACTTTAATCATAGACGTCAACAAGTAACTTTGTTTTTCGTCCATGAAAACATGAACAGATATTAAATGGGACTTGATAATAGTAGGAACCCTGCATTATATTGAAGACACATAAACTACTGTTGATGCTGAAGTTGATGCTGAAAATAAGATTTCATTTTGTGACTTTAGCCTCTCTATCGCCTTTTTCTTTGGCAAGCTTGTCAAGTTACACAGCAGTGTCCTAAAGGGTAAATGGAGGAAGAGGGAAGGATGCATATACTATAACATGAGGTATTTATTTGTGAAAAAAACAACTCATGCAGAAAAAAACCCACACTAGACGGATGAGACTGGGGATGTTCCTATGGCAAATTATGGTGAATACTGACCACTGGTTTGAATTAGTATGGAACTAAAGTACACTATTTTGTGATTAAATTGATTTATAAGTGGATAACTGTCATCTCCTGTCAGCATGAGGAATGTTCAACTCAAATAGGGTGCAGATTTAAGCCAAAAAGCATGTTTCTTTTTAATACAAGTTTATTCAACTTCATAGCCATGAAGAGCTGGATGGCTCCAGGAATTGATTATGGGCTATCAAAACTCTCACCTCTAGAGGAACAGTTTGAATCTGCCCTGTATTTGTGGCAATCTGATGGTTTGCTTGGTTCAGGCAAAATATGTTGATAGTTTCCACATCCGTGATAAAAAAAAAATACCATCACAATTACAATTCATTGGCAGTCTCATTAGAGAATTAGTTACTCTCTTACCATCAGAAGTAGTTCTTCCAGACCATGGTTATGGCACATTGAAGGGGAAGTTTTCATTTTTCTATCGTTCATCAGAATCAATAACCCTGGAGACCTCTGAGAGTTCATAATCTGGCATTTGTCACAAGCAATAAAACTGTATTTAACAAAATATGAAAATCCAAACAACTGGATCAACAACTGAATAAAAACAGTTTAAAATAAACACACAAAATCCAGCTAATCAAGCAACCTTGTTTGAAAAGGAGTGCAAAGTATCATCGCTTAACTCTGTTCCTGATAATACTTGGTTTTCTCTACAGTCTCCTTTGAGAATGTCAGTGAAGCTTTCTGTCATCAGGGAGAAGCTGTCAATTTACAAGGAAGAGCTGACAGAGGATGAATGTCACAAAAAGCTGACCTGAGAGAATCAAGCTGTAACAACCCTTTTCCAGATGCACCTTACTTTCCTATCCTACCAGTACATTGCACATCCACCTGCATGGGCGAGGAAACAGCAGTCTGGCAGCAGTTGCTTTCCCCACAGCATATGGGCTGGCAGTGCTTACAGGAACTGATGGAAGTATCTTGTGCCCCTTTACTGCAAGTGCATTAGGCTGTTTACAGTTCAGACCCAAAACTGTAAGACGTCCTGCATTGGGTCATAAATAGGGCTGCCTGGAAAATAACAAATCTGTTTCACAAAATTTTGCATTTTCCATGCACCCCGTGAATTATACTTTACCAGACAGCAGATAATTACAGCAGATATAACCATGGGCCAAACCCACCTCTTCATTCCAAGCCTTGTTCGTCTTCTCTAATTTACAATACCTCATACCTCATTCATAGAGCTTACTCTCTGGCTGAAATATGCAACCTTTTCCAACTCCTATTAATGCTGTTTCAGTGACATCAATCTGGCACCTTTCACCAGCTCTGAATTCACTTTGAAGGAACAGGAAAAAGAGGCCCTAACTAATAGGAATCATTAGGAGTGGTAGAGTTGGCAACTGCTTTCTTTGGACACAGGCACGTGTCTTTGGGAGCAGGAATGCAAAATTCACCCCCAAATTTATGCCACTATGGCACTGAATGACCTTTTCTTTTCTTTAAGAAATTGGTATGAAAAATTACTTTTGGCACTTTCCCTCTCTACCACTGTTTTATTTATAGTTCTCTTCGAGGCCACTATTTTATTCATGTTATAAAATACACAAATATATTATAATGCAGAAAAAAGTCTATTATGTTATTGCAGAATGAGTAGCTATTCTCTCCAAGATCCCTGTTTATGAACAAGGGTCACATCTCTTCACCCATGCAGTATCTATGCACTCACCTAAACCCCTAGCGCACATTGATATTCAGCCACATACAGAAGTGTATCCTTTCATTTTTCTTTTTAAATCTTCTATTTCATCTGCATCCCCCATGGGTGCATCAAACATAGGTTGTGTTTTTTTTTTTTTTTTTAAAGGCACACACATGAATCAGATTTTTTCATTTAGAAAGGAAAGTGTTCAATTTTTTTCGGTCAGGCCTCTGACTTTCTTTGCTGCCTGAAAGTACATTAGTCTTAAACAGAGCATTTATCCCACAAGTTATTATGTAACAGTTGTAAATAATACATAAATACTTCAGCTTTATCTTAGCTTAGCACTGCTTTTAGTACTGGATGCAATTTATTAACACTTTTTATTAGAACTGTTAGTAAATCAATCCCAGATTTTCTCAATAAAGCAGTCAGCTCCTCCTAGTGGCTGCTTTCAAGCTGCCATCAAAACACTGCTTCAATATTGTACTCACGTTGTAGAGTGAAGACTAGTAATAAATGCAAGGGAAACAATAACTTTTTTTCAAATATACAAAGGGGAAGGAAAAAACTCTCTGCTCAGCCAGGGTTAATGCAAAATAGAAATTAAGCTGCGCCTAAAGTTACCACTTAAGGTTCTTGCCCTTTTAGATTTGATGGCTTATCTACACTACAAAGTTAGGTCAGCTTAACTATATTGCTCAGGGCTGGGGAAAATTGAATGCCCTGTGCAATACAGTTAAGCTGACCTAAGCCCTGATGCAGACACTGCTAAATCAATGGAAGAATTCCTCTGTTGACCTAGCTGCAATCTCTCAGAGAGTGGGATTTACTACAGCGACAGAACCCCCTTTTCCGTCATTGTACTAAGTGTCTACACTACAGCTGCACAGCTGCAGCATTTCTAGTGTAGACATACACTTAGAATCACAGATGTGAGAGATGGGAAGGACCTATTAGATCATTCAGTCCATATCTTTGCCATTCCAGGATTGTTCCCTACAACAGTGGTTTTCAACCTTTTTTCATTTGTAGATCCCTAAAAAAATTCAAATGAAGGCATAGATCCCTTTGGAAATCTTAGACATAGTCTGTGGACCCCCTGGGGTCCATGCACCATAGTTTGAAAACCACTGTTCTATGGTAACAACAACCTTTCACAGACCCCTTAGCCATAGTCTGCGGACCCCCAGGGGTCTGTGGACCACAGATTGCAAACCCCTGCCCTACAATACATTTTGGAGTATTTGTGAAGTCTAGTTTTAAAGATGGGGTTTCAACTAATTCACTAGGGAGATCATTCTATAACCTAAGGGTGTAGTCTTGCAAACACTTCAGCACAGCAGTTACTTTCCTTTTGTACACAGTTCCCTTGATTTCAATGGAACTACTCAAATCAGTAGAGTTACTCATAGATTTCAAGACCAGACAGGATTGTGATCATCTAGTCTGACCTCTTGTGTAACACAGACCATAGAACTTCCCCAAAATAATATACTAAGGTGTTTGCAGAATTGGACCTTTATGTGTCTCACAGACAGGATCCTGGCATTCTGCCTAAGTTGTTCCTTTCTTGATTTCACTGCTTTACTCCCATGAAGTTTCAACTGCTGAAATACCCCTATGGTGATTTTGAACAACAGCCAAACTGCAATTGTTTCCACATAGTTTTGTGGCATTTTTTCTCTTTTCCAACATCTCAAAGCTTCACAGAAAACAATAGCCTAGAAAAGAATATGTTTTGGTAACACTTAAGAAAAATCCAAATAAACGTTGTTGATGTATGATGTAAGTATTGCAAAGAATAGACAACATGGAAAAGAGAACTATATATACCAGTGTTCACAGACTGCATGGGACTAATGGCAAAAATCAAGTGTATCTAAAGGGCAAACACACATTTACAGACAGAGCAACATAATTACACATTGATGGGAAAGAATATGAGTTCATTTGTCTGCGATAAAATGTTCAGGTTAACAAAATACTAACTCTATAATTAGATACATTGAGTCCAATCCTACAAGATGCCGAGCACTTGCAACCGCTGCTGAAGTCACTGAGGATTGCACTCTCAGATCTGGCCGTTATATTTAATCCATTACTCACCCAACAAGGCATGACAATATTTTTCAAGATTAAAATGCTAAAAAGAGCCAAGATTTTCAAAAACAAGTAGTGACTGTACATATCCAACCTGAGATACAACAAAATGGCCTGACTTGACAGAAGTGGGTACTCAATGCTTTCTGAAAATTAGGACCTTTTAAGGTGTCTCTTGTTGGGCACCCTCCTATATGAAGACATTCAAACTCTCTAGTTAGAATCTGACTGAGAGTTTTAGAACCCAAACTGCACAATAATCTCATAGGACAACATTAATTTGTGATACAGTGTGTGACCTTATATATTCTCAACAAAATTATGTCCCCTAGGTTGCAGCAATGTATTGGAAAGAGAGAAGAGGCATGTTTCTCAGGCAGTGATGACTGGAAGCATTACATCTTCCAGGATCATTTTAAATAGCTTACTCATAAAAGCAAAATATTGAAAGGCACAGCCTTGAAGTTATCAGAACAGGTAAAGGAAAAATAAACAAATTTCTCAGTCTCCAGTCACTGGGAGAAAAATCAGTGGGAGGAGCCACCGTTGATATTAATAGAAGAACAAACTGATGTAAACGTTCCTGGGAGCCCCCTCCCCCTGCCCAAATAATTACGGTGGTGGGAAAATCTGGGAATCATGCTGTGTTCTGAGGCACAATCTCTCCCAGAACTTTGTGTTGGTGTGATTTCACACTGTCCCCTGCACAAGACTGAATATAACCACAAACTATCCATTTACTATTGTTTAAAATTCCAAGACTAAAAATCGTACACTTGTGCTTTACATGTTAATGCATCATTTGAAAAGTTATCCCAATAAATCCTTTTGTCACTGAACGCTAAGCACTCACATATGAAACAAAAATAACACATACCATTAAAGTCCTTCTACACTGGCTTGTAGCCACCTTTGCGGATTTGAACCTTAAAACACTTCCTGGTTACTTTTGGAATAGCTTTGATCAGTACCAAAAAGTTATTAGGGTTGTTGGTTTTTTTTTTTTTTTTTAACAGTAGCATCTAGGCTCTAGTTGAAATCTGGGCCCCATTGTGTCAGCCACCATACACACAAATAGTAAGAGACACTCCCTGCACAGATTAGTTTACAACATAAATAGACAAGACAGGTAAAGGAGAGAAAGGAAGTGTCATATCTTTACTTCACAGATTGGGAACTGAGGCACAGGTGAAGAATTGAACTGGCACCTCTTACACTAGTGTCATAACCACAAGACTATTCTCACTCATTAAAGAATATTTATTAACCACAATATGCACTTTGCATAGAACAAGAGCTGTTCGGGAACAGGAATTTTTTTCCACAGGAAATTCCAAAATTTTGGTATTTTTCATCTGAGTCAGAATGTAGGAATTTCCAATTAAATGAAAAATCTGAAAAGTTTCAATTTGGAGCTATTGAAAAGTTGTGTTTTGGTAGTGTTGAAATGCTTCATCTTGATAGAGTTAGTTTGATTCATTTTGTTTTTACCTTTATATTATATTAAAATATTAAACAGACATATTATGCAGAAATAGAATACATTCACATGAATATTTTAACATAATATTGAAGTTGATGTTGACATTGTTGAAATGAAACATTTGGACTTTTTTCACTCCCAATCAAAAAATTGTTGAAATAAATATGCTCCCACAAAACTCCCATTTCAACAAAACTGTTCCACTGAAAGCTTTTTGACCACCTCTGCAAACAACCTTTCATCTGAGAATTTAAAATGCTTTACAAAGATGGGTGTGTATTATTTTCACTTTACATATGGAGAAACAGAGCCAAAACCACCAAAAGTTGTTAGTAGGGGTTTTTTTGTATGGGTTTTGTTTGTTTGTTTTGTTTTGTTTTGTTTTTAACAGGAATAAGCCAAGCTGATGGACAGAATTTTGACGTTCTTGTGAAACCCCGCAATACTTTGCACTCAGTCTTAACAGTCATGATACTTTTAAAGCAACAGCACTGTAAATGTCTCAAGACCTGATCCAAAGCCTACTGAAGTCAATAGAAAGATTCCCATAGAGTCTAATATGTTTTGGATGAGGCACTCAAACATTAAATTAACTTACAAAGAAAAAAATATCTATCACCTTTCACTTTCAGTGGATCACAGAGTTAGGTGTGACTTATTAGTGAAGTGGTAAACAATGATGGAGACAAGTCAGACTAACCAGGATCACTTGGAAAGGTGGGCTCACAATTGAACCACACGAGTTTTAACATAGCCATGCAAGATCTTACATGTAGGAACAAAGAACGTAGGTCACAGTTCTAAGATAAGGGACTGTATCCTGGAAAGCAATGACTCTGTAAAGAACTCAGGTTATGCCTACACTGTACCTGGGATCATGCTTCTCAGCTTGAGTAGTCAGAAGAGCTAGCTCTGCTTGAGTTAGTGCACTAATAATAGCAGTGTAGATCAGGATAGCATGGGCGGCGGCTCAGGCTACCTGCCTGAGTACAAACCCAGATCCACTGGGTATGTACAAGGTGGCTAGCCTGAGCCACCACCCATGGAACCCTCATCTACACTGCTATTTTTAGTGCACTAGCTCAAGCAGAGCTAGTGCATCCATCTACTTACTCTGGGAAGCATGCTCCCAGATGCAATGTATAGGTATGACTGGCTGAACATGAACTCCCAGGGTGATGCTGTAGCTAAGAGGGTGAATGTGATCCTTAAGACATTTATAAGCAGGAGACTATCAGGTAGGTATAAGGAGGTGGTATTACCTCCAAATACAGTATCATGTTATTGGAATACTGTGTGCAGTTCTAGTGTCTATACTTCAAAAAGCACATTGAAAAATAGGAAAAATCTCTGAAAAGATCTCCAGGAATGATCTGATGTCTGGCAAACATGCCTTACAGTGAGAGATTAAAGAAGCCCACTCTATTTGGGTTATCCAAGAGAAGGTTTTGAGGTGACTAAGTAGCTACATGGAAGAAAGTTTTCTAATAGCAGGAGACTCTTTAGTCCAGCAGAAGAAGGCATAATAAGATTCACTGGTTAGAAGCCGAAGCTAGACAAATTCAGACTAGAAATAAAGCAGAATTTTTTAACAGAGAAGGTAATTAACCATTAGAACAACTTGTCTAGGGATATGGTAGATTCTCCATCACTTTATTTAAGTCAAGTCTGAATATGCCTCAGTTCAATTGGAAGCTACTGGCTTGATGTAGACATTAATGGGTGAAGTTCTTTGGTCTGTGTTATGCAAGAGCTCAGACTAGCTGACCATAATGGTTCCTTCTGGTCTTAAAATCCATGTCTTAACCAGATCAGAAAGAAGAGTATCTGAGTGTCTTATTCAACTGTTGTTTTCTACTTTACTAATTATTTTCAGAATGACATAGGTTAGACTCTCATGAATAAACAACACAATAAAGCTACCAAACACAAACAAAAAAAATAAAAAGAAAAGGAGTACTTGTGGCACCTTAGAGACTAACAAATTTATTAGAGCATAAGCTTTCGTGAGCTACAGCTCACTTCATCGGATGCATCCGATGAAGTGAGCTGTAGCTTATGGAAGCTTATGCTCTAATACATTTGTTAGTCTCTAAGGTGCCACAAGTACTCCTTTTCTTTTTGCGAATACAGACTAACACGGCTGCTACTCTGAAAAAAAATAAAGAGCACTTAACTGAATAAAACTCTGACTTGCTGTTTCAACTTTTAATACACTCCATCATAATTAATTTTGATGATCTTAAGCTAAATTAAAAGCAATGGGTAGCACTGCATGGAAGAAAAAGTATAAGGGCACCTTAATGGAGCCACCCAACATAGTGCCCCGTAGGCAACCCTAACTTAATTTAAAAGCACACTTTATATGCAGCAATATACCCAAGTAAAATGGCAGGTGATCTCAAAACAGAATGAGAAGTAGCTGTTGTATCCATGCTTAGCCACAGTACATTTGTGTGAATGTGGTGCTTTTCATTAGGCAATCAATATCATCTTTTATTAGTTCCAGAACACTGCACACAACCCACTAGAAGTAATCTCACTCCACTGTTTTGAGTGTGAATGCTGCAATTAACCCAAGAAAAAAATAAATTAGTTTTTCTGAAATCTGGAGGTTTCAAGTTGTAAAAGTCCAATTACAAATTAGCAAGCTGTGAATAATTAGATAAAAAAATCAGTCTCAACGCTGCATGTGCTTCACTTGTAAAATCCCCAAAGATTTATGAAGTTGAAGTTTAAACAGTAATTGATGGCAAATGGGATCACCACTGATGGCTAACAGAATCATTAATTTTCACCTCTAATTTCAGAAGTCAGACCTTATCTTCTGTGAACTCTCCAATTTTTCTAGCACAGGGATGACAGGGACATGGACAGTACAGGTATGTGGCTAGATAGATTATCTGCCGCTCCAGAATATTTGATCAAATAGGGCTGGATTTTCAAAATAGTTCATTCAGGCACCTAAATGCTGTGGGACAGATTTTTAAATGTCCTCAGCACCCTGTAGCTCCCATTGAGAAAAGCAGGAACTGCTGAGCACCTTTGAAAATCTGGCCAATTCATTTCGGAGTCTAAATGGGAGATCAGCTTTTCTGAAAAATCTGACTCCAGATGCAGTTCCCCAGCATTTTTGAAAATCTGCCCCATATTGTATTAGCAAATTAGCATCAACTGTTGCGTATCAAGGACTTGTTTCTCAAGCATTTGATCTAGGTGCAGCTCTTCATCACATTCATAATTCAATAATATTGTGGCATATTTTTTATGTGTTCCATCATGTTTTAAATCTTGAGTAACAAAGTGGTTGAGTACAATTATATTGGCATCCTGTTCGCACGTGAGAATTTAAAACCAACTGTGTTGGGCTTTTATTCAGCTGCAAAATTGGCACTGAAAAGGTGGATGACTGGGTGCCTTTTTAAAAGTTAAGATACCTGGTCTCTCAAAATAAAAGGTTTGGCGTATTTCCATTAGGGGCCCACTTTGATTTAGGAGTATGGAAACTAGTGAGAGTTATGGACAAGTCACTACTAGGGAATACAGGACTAGAAGAGATTTCCAGGGTCACTGAGTCTAGTCTCCTGCTATCCCAAGCAACCCTGTCATATAATTCCACTCATAAACTTGACAATGAGATTGGAATTGAGAGGGAGGTAAGTGGTGCATGGATATATTGTACTCCTATCCTTGCCTGTGACTAGTTGTATGTAATATAATCTATGCATTTCAAATATTCCCATTAGTACAAAAGAATAGCCTATTTTTTGCCTACAAATAGCTACAATGATAATTCCTAATACATTAAGTTCTCTTTTGCTAACAGACTGTTATTAATGTAAACTCAATGTCTGGAGAAAAACAAGGAGCCAGACATGTCATTTTTGAATGTTGCTTTTCAAGGGCCTGATTTCAGAGCTATTAAGCACCTACAGCTCCTATTGACATTAACTGAAATGGTGGATAATTAAGCACTAAGTGTTGACAATGCACGCGGAACAGTACAAGACAGAAAAATAAAAGAGTATATGCCCCAAGAGTTTACAATTCACGGATCCAGGCCTGTGAATGCTGTCAAATAGTGCAGTCTTGTGTGAGCACTGACTTCAGTGGGCCAATTCATGGAATTAAGAACTACTTTCAGTAATAGGTTTGCAGGATTTGGCCTGAAAAGGCCCACAGAAGAGACATGCTGCACTGAGAGACTGAGAATAGATTTGGTGAGTGGGTTTGCTTTTTATTATTAACAACATTGCATAATGAGCTCACTGCCACCATAGGAGAAGGCAGGATGGTCAGTGGTTAGGACACTAGCCTAGGACCTTGGGATACCTGGGTTCAGTTCCTTACTCCATTGTAGGCTGGTTGTGTGACTTTGGACAAATCACTTGGGGCTCATCTACATCTAAGCCAGTACACTGGCATCGCTGTAGCACTTCAGTGAAGATGCTACCTACGTTGATGGAAGGTATTCTCCCATCAACATAGGTAATCTATCTCCCCGAGAGGTGGTAGCTAGGTCAAGGAGAGAATTCTCTTGTCAACCTAGCTGTCTACACTGGCAGATAGGTTAGTTTAGCTGCGTTGCTCAGGGATGTGGATTTTTCATATCCCTGAGCAATACAGTTATACCAACCTAATTTCCTAGTGTATGATAGGCCTAACTCTCTGTGCCTGGGTTCTTTACATATAAAATGGGGATAATAGCACTTCCCTACCTCACAGGAAGATAAATAAATCAAAGATTGTGAGGTATTCTGATATTATGGGGGTGGGGGTCATGTGTACCACAGGTAGAGTGAGATTTTAGGGGAGATCTAAGGATTGTTTAATCACTTTGGGGTCATCCCTCAGTCCCTGACTATTATGCCTGTGCTTACTATATGCTATGTAATAAGTAATGGATGTGTTGTATGTTTTTTTTTTAAAATGGCTGCTCATATTTGTATGAAGTAGCAGATAAACGAGACACATGCAAATCTCAGATTCTACTCTGCAGAGTGCTGAATATCTCCTTCAAGACACTGAACACGCTACTCTTGCATTGATACCGGTCCCCGATACTGCAGTGTAACATAGGCAGGCAGACTCCTGCAGCCAAACAGCACACCTGTAAGCAGGACCAGGGCCTTAGTTTGCAGTTCATGTCATTTTCATGCTTGTGTACTCTATTTTCCTAGAAGAAAGTGATGATACCCCTCACATTTTAGTTCTCAGCCTTTCACCTGAGAATGCCTTCTGATATAAATTCAGGTTGAATAAATCTTTTCATGAGCTGCTCTGACTTCCCTTCAAGCTATGGGCCAACTCACAGAAAGGCTGGGCGACTCCCATTTGCTCATTATCGCAGGTGCTCAGAACCTCCCTGGAGCTTGTGCTGACAAAGATTTGCTTAAATGGATGCCTGAAGGCAGGCTTTTAAATTCAATACTTACAGCATGAATTTTAGCAAAAGTACTGAGCACCTAGCAGCTCCCATTGACTCCAGTCAGAGCTGTGGGTATTCAGCACTTCTGAAAATCAGGTCACTTAAGGAGCCAGAATTTAGGTGCCCAGTTTTTAAAGTCTTGAACCCTGTACTTTAGTATCCATATTGTGATTAGGGGCAAAATTGGGATCTAAGGTTTTGTCTATACTCAAAAAGTTGTACTGTATTCCCTCCGCCACTTCCTCCTGCCGACCAGCGTGTGGATGCAGTGATACAGTCTAGCTCTTCCCATAGGGGAAATGCAATACATTATACCAGTATAAGACACCTTATAAAGTTATAACAGTATCAATACTAGGGGTTACTATTTTGGTTAAAAGTTGCACCCCTAATCTACATAGATATGCCAGTATGAAATCTGTGTGTATGCCTTATAGATATACATGAATATGGGTAAATGACTGTTATTTGCTTTCATTGCAAATCTCACTGATATAGAAAACACAATTGAACACAGAACCCATGCAGTTCAAATTATAACAGGATCTCTCTGTAGCCTTTATTTCAGAGATATCACAAGTTTAAAACTGAGTTCATTTGTGTCTATAAATAGGATAAAATAAACAAAGGATTTCAGACAACAACTCAACATGGGGATTGAAAAATACCTTCAATCTACACTAGCTACCATCGAATCACATTATGTTTCATTTGAATGACATATCAACCACATAACAAAAAAGTTCTACATTTAGAAGCCATAATTTGACTTGCTTCAGTTGCAAAGCCTTCTGATTACTACTATTAAAAAACCCACTATGATTCATGCCTATTTCTAAGGAAAAGAGCCAGCTGGAAAATAGTATGTTTTTCATTAAAAAGATTTTTTTAAAAAACTCATTTTTAATGATTTTTTAGTTTTCAAAATAAAATAATTATTTGATTCTTTTCTCCCCTCCACTCCCACTTTTAATTCCCCTTTCTTTTCTCCCCTTTCATTCAATTTGTTTCTATTTGCCAGTGCAATGGGGAGAAGAAGAGGGGAATTGGAGAAACAAAAAACAAAGCAAACAGAAAAGATTTTTAGTTTTGTTGACAAATTGTAAGGTTTTGTTTTTTTTTTAAAAAAAGGTAAAAAAGCTTTAAATTAAAAATTCTGACTAGCTTGTAGAGGAATAAGGTGAAACTGTGGGCTGTGAAACTTATTAAAATCAGATGATTGATAATTCTAGGTACCTTTTAAACTTTCCTTTCAAAACATTTTTGATGGAAATTTTCCGAGTAGATCTAGCTAGTGTGTCTGCAGTGAAAGGGGCAGATTGTCAGGTGAAATGTGGCTGATTTGTGCTACACCCTTGTTGGAATCCAGCCACAGTGCTAGTTTAACAAGCCTCAGGAGGATTACTCTCATGCAGGCTGGATACCATGGTGTGATAGAACCAAGTCTTTCCCTGAGTCCTGTGTCACAGGAGAAAGGGGACCCAGCTAGAAGAAAAGCAGTGAGGCCACTCTGAGCCCAGCTATGGTTTGGGTTTCTTTGGGCCATTTGCGGCTGCTGTAAAATACAGTAACCTTAAGTCTTTGCTCCTGTCATCAGGATTGGGCCCTATTAGCCCAATTCTGCCCCAGATATCTACAATTGGAGTTGCTGTTGGTATCCAAAGACATCATCGTGTCCTAGTGTATACAGGAATAACTTAATTCCCTCTGAAATGTGGCCATCTCTGGGAAGGGGGAATGTGTCATCCATTTAACACTGTATAGCAATGCTGCACAACAGACAACAATTAAGAAAGGAACTGATTCAGCCTTGTGACTTATAATTCCCTGTCTGAGAGGCATAAATGATATGACCTATAATTGACATTTTCTAATTAATTTTAAGATCCATAATGATTTTTTAAAGGTATATTTTAAAAGCTGGACTGTTCTTTATGGAGGGATTCAGATGGATGATGCTGTTAATTTTCAAGGTTTTGGCTAGTCTACTTTACAGTGCATAAATGGGGATATGGAAAATTATGAGTTATGCTCAGTGGGTTTTATGGTGGGGTTGCACTTGAACATTTTTCTCCTATTGTTACACTTCTCAGGTTTTTTTATTATTATTATTTCCAACCCAGTTTATAGTCTGTTTTAAGATGAAAGATTAATGGTGAGAAGTCCTGTAGTTGTCATCAGTCAGATAGTTAACACATGTGTTAACATTAATTTACTTACATATTGCCAACTTGGCAGCCTTCATTAAAACCCCAAACTTATGTTGTAGAGAGCAAAGCATGGATTGGATTCCTTGGAACTATGAAGGGTTCAGGAAATGAAAAGTGCCCTCATTTATATATGTATTAAATATATAAATTAGAGTATTGTTAGTGCTGAATCCATGTATCAAACTGAGTGACCCATTTACTGGGTATTCTTTCATAGTTTTAAAGGCATTATGAATTAGAGCTGTGCAGTCTGATTCACATCAGATATGTGAAACAAAACCCTTGTGCCTCAGTTAACCTTAAACAAGTTTCTAGGATAGAGACAGATTTAATGGATATGATGTCATTCCACTATATCATACATGCCAGAAAGAATATAATAGAAAACCAGGCAACATAGAAAGCCATTTGTTAGCTATTTAAAAGCTTCAGAAAATGGAGCCAACCCTGTGAGGATAAAGCTGGAGTGCATTTAGCAATGCATCCTAAAGCATCAGATATTACAGATTTTTACCCTTCTTTTAAATGTCTCCACTCCTGTTCCAGTGGAAAAGTATCTTTGTGACTTTTACCTGGCGTCTGATCCAATACCACTGAATTCAGTGGTAAAACTCTTATTGACTTCAACAAGCTTTGGATCCGTCCTTCAGTTGGAGCAAATATTTGTAACCTTACTTGCTAGCAACAACAGAAAGCCAGAAAAAGGTTATGAAAATCCATTCTGCTTTTTTGCTGTTTTGGAAGATCCACTGTGCCAGCTGTAACACTAAAAGTATATGGAGTACAGGAATAATTATGTGCTATAAAAGGGGTTTATCCAGGTTCCTTAAAGCCAGTGGGAGTCTTACCATTTATTTCTATGAGAGCTGGATCAGGTCCAAAGAGTCTCTATATTAGGACATCCTCTGGGTGTCATAGTGCTTTAATCAGACATCTTTTTACCCCAAAGACCAGTTAGTCTCTATCCATCAAAAAGAAGCAAGACATCCCCATTTTCACTCTTCAGCATCAGACAACACATTTTGGGGCATCAGCTATCAGGAGTCAAGAACAGGGCAACAGGAGGATGTTACCTGATAATGAAGTCTAAATGTTATGAGCTTGTAATTTATTTACATTCTTCACATAACCCAGACAGGTTGGTAGAACATTCTGAAGAGATAAGATAATAAAATCTGAAAGCTGAAGAGACTGGCCAGCTTTTAAACTGAGCACCTAGCAATAGCAAATGACGGCAGCATACATGTGATTAACTAGGTATGGGATAAAAAAGAAAGCCCATTGCATTAATATTGCTGTACATTGCCATTGTACAAGACTGCATCTCCCTTTGCATTGTGTCTAGGTAAATATGTTGCCTCGTTAACACGGTATGTGAGCATCTCTGAAACATTTATATATTTATCCTCACAACCACTTTATGAGATATCCATTTTACAGGTGGGGAGCTCAGGGACAAAGAGACTTAGGAACATGTTCTAGATCACAATGGAAGTTCAGAGCAGAACCAGGAAGTGATCTCGTCTCCTGAGGCACAGACTAGTGCCTTCAACAAATACCATCCTGCCTCTACATGCTCTGGCTAACATGAGTTTAAATACAGTTTGTCTCTCACTAAAAAGTATTTATTTTATTCCAGTAGTACCAGAAACCCTGAGCAGGAATCATGCCTTAATATGGTAGGCACTGAAAAAAACACTGAACAAAACAATCCCTGCCTTAACCTGCTAAACATCTCATCCATAAAAAGCAGCAGCAAGTGTGTATATAAAAATCAGTGAAAGGAACTGAGGAAATAGAGGACAAAGTTAACATGACAGAAAATGTAATTTTAGAGACCACCTTTTAGGTCTCCTGTGGAGTCAAGGAGCAGGAAAAAGCCACAGGAGGCCTAGCAGTCAGTGCCATGGGTACATAGCCCTGGCCTCTGAGAGATTCCTCAAAGATCTAAGTGATCTTAGCAGATCATACTGTTTGGTGGCTGTACTTCCTTCTTCCAGAGAAGCAAGTCTTCTGCTCCATGCCCAAACTAAAGGAAGACTTCAGAGGAAACTGAAGGAAACTTTGTTTTCCCTCTTTGAATCACCTTCCACAGGTTTCACTGTGAAAGGGCAACACCTGGCCTTCACCATGTGCTAACACAAGACTCCTCATCTTCAGTGGGGAATGCAGGTTTTCAGCACCTCCCAAAATTTAGCCCTCAGCTTGAAAAAGACACCTAATTCAGCTGAACAAGTATGGATCCACTGACTTTTGTGGCACTGTGCTGACTTACACCAGGTGTGTATCTGGCCCAAGTATTCAGATTTTTTCATTATACCATGAGAATCTCTCTAAAGTAAAATGATAAAATCTGTTGTTCAAAAGTTTCTTTATAAAATCATAGAAGTTAAACATTTTTATTGCTGTAGGTCATATTTCTAGTCCATGTCCCAAGTCCATGCAATTTGTGTGGTGTAGAAGCGCACTAAAAATCTTGGAAAATGTCAACGGGTGATTTTTTTTTCTTATTTTTTAATTCAAAAAACAAATGTTTTTGTTATGAAACCTTCCAAGAAAATGCACTTCCGAACACTGGCTGAAGAACGAGCATGAGAAATTTTCAGCCCCCAAAAAATAATACTGAGAAAGTTTGAGTGTTTAGAAAATATGACGGAACTGTAATCTCACCTTTGCCCTACAGCATCAATAATGAGGACTGATTATATGACAGTAGGTGTGCACACACATATATAACACACACACATAAATTCCATGCGTTTACCATGAGATTAAATATAAAACATTACAACATTTCCTTCATCATTCTCAACCCCCTGAGGCATAGTAACATTTGGTACATTTACTTTTCCTTTTAAGAGATGATTTTTTAATTCTTTGAAGCAGGTGGAGGAAATATTCAGCAGAATGTTTATGACAACTTTACAGTGGAAGAATGGGGAACCTGTGTGCATAGAAAGACAGAACTCGCTTTCTCATACAGAGCCCAATTTTCAAACATGGGTAGTGAAAATGAAATCTTAGCTTCATTGAAGCCAGTGACAACGCTCTCATTGACTTTCAAAGGGCCAGGATTTCACTCCTAGAACATTGAATTAAATTGGAGTTTTGGCATTAACCTCAATCGGAGCAGAACATAGCCCCTAATCCAGATATGGATGCTTAAATGGATACCTGGGCATCTAAAATGTGTATGCAGTTACCTAAGAACACATTTAAATACCTAAATTTAAAGTCTGGACTTTGAAAGTGTACACTAATTCTCGTTTTGGCTCTTGCGCTAGTGATCAACAGCACTTGGAAATACTTGAAAAAGAAGAAAGGTAACAGAGCTACATAAGAAAAGCAACATTTATATAAAAAATTATTCAAATGACATCTCAAATTTACTCCACTGTTGTAATTTTCAGTTCATTTTTTGTGCACTGAGGTCCAGTTTTTAAACAGTATCTGTTGCTGAAAAAGGGAGAAGTGAAGATATTGGGATTTTTTGCTCTCAGCAGTTGGGGGTCCTGCCTTTTAGTGATGTTATATATTGATAATATGGGCCCTGACTCTGCAATTCATTGCACGTGAGCACAGCAGTCTGTTCGCATGCAACAAACTACAGGATCAAGTAAAAAGGGATAATCATTACGGGGTTTTAATGATGGAAAATCTTGGGTTGGATTTTAAGTGAAAACGTTTGAGATTTTGGGGAGGAAGCTCAGAAAACAACTTACCCCATCTTTACCTGCAAAAGTTTAAGGTTGGAGCCTTCTAGGAAGCATGGGTTATAGCTTGATGAAATCCACAAAAGTACAAAAATCATCTATCCCATTGGAATTAATATATGTGCCCATGTGTGTGTTACTGTCGTGTGCACTGTAGGATAAGATAGATATGAGATATAAACACATGCGAAAAAAATCAATATATGAGAATTGATCTACTGTTATTCCACTGAAAAAGTACCATAGAGCGTATGTCCTCTGTGGTGGATACTACAACTCCTATATCTTAGAGTCTTGATTACAGTTGAATCAAGAGCTTTTTCTTTTATTGTCCTTAAATTAATGCTGTGTGTTCTGAACTCTCCTTTTAACTTTAGCACACAAGACTTTACATAAAGAAATTACAAACGGGTCTTAGGTGACACTGGGATCAGGGTGAGAGGATATTTACATGTTGCTTCTCCATCAGGAAATAGGCCTGATTCATGAAATTGTTGCTTGAGTGCTCACCACTTATGGGATCTTCCCCAGTCTAGGTTACTTATAAGTAAACGCATTACTTGGAGATGGCAGCATTAACACATTTTGTTTGTCCAATATAGCCCTTTCCCAGTACTTTTTGTCTTCATCTTTTACAAGGCTTTTCTTTTTAAAATCTTCTTTGAACTCTCTATTCTACCTCTCCAATCTGTCTCCCCCTGCCCGCTTCTCTTTTACAAAACATAGCAGATATCTAAATGACCAGAGTACAGAGTGGGTCCTCTACTAACAGAGGTCTGCTTAGACATGGCATGAAATCCTGGCCCCATTCAAGTTATTGAGAATCTACCATTGACTTAGATAGGGACAGAATTTCTCCCACAGTACCTTACTTCAAAAGTAGTCCGGTTGACCAGTGGGTTCTTTAACAGAGTCAGCCAACTCCTGAACACTCCCTCATGGCCAGAGACAACTGTATAGCACCCTGCCTCTGTTTCCCCCTCTTCAAGGACCCTTAAGAATGTCACACACACCAGTCTAAAGGTAATTTAAAACATTCCCCTGTTGGAGTCCCATTTATTTAGTCCTTGGAATGTATTTAGTCTGACCCTCTCTGGGCACTAACCCCAGTTCAATATCTGTCTGTCTCTCTTCCTGCCCCATCCCCCACCCACCCCTGGGGGTGGGGGTTGGGTGGGGGGAGTTCCCAGTCATCCTTCCCAGAGCTGGGTCCAAACTCAGTCACCACTCCCAGGCTTTACCTGACTGGAGCTCAGGCTCCAGCATCCTCCTGCCTTAGCAAGCTACCCTCAGTCCTCCTAGTGGGGACAATTCCCGTCAGGGGTTTTTCCTTGTAGGAGCTTTTCCTCATTCTCTGCAGCCTCTTCCTGAGTTTCTCCCTTCTCCAGTGTCCTGCTGCCCTTTATTGGAGAATCTGCTGTCCTCCATCAGATCCCATCAAACCTAATACCGCACAGGTGGCTCCTTCAGTAATCATGGTTGGCTGGCCCCATGTTTCCATCCCTTAAGGGGCAAGCTACCCTGTTACAGATTCTCTTGCAGAGTTATTTATTATTTCACGTAAGTTAAGGTGGTGGAACTTAGCCCAGAATACTTTACATCTTTACAACTTAAATGCAATAAACAAACAAAAAATGTCCTGTAATAATAATTTAGTATTTTCACTGACATGACATTTTTTTGAAAAAACATTTTTATTATGAAAATAATTTGGTTTCAATTACGATATAAAAAGGTCTCTCCAAAACACAGATATTTGATATATTTACAAAAGCTTATATGAAAATTAAAAAAAATTTGGGAGCTTTATTACTTTCTCCATATTCCATCCCTGTGCCAGCCACCCTCTTGATTTTGCTAAAGTTTCTGCATTGTGTCAGAAAGCCCTGTTGATCAGATACGCATCGTTCAGCTCAATATTTTGATGCAACAAGCATCAGTTGAACTTTACCTTCTGCTTCACTTCTACTCTGACACACAAACACAGAATGCAATACAATTCCATGACATGTAAAGAATATTTTTTAGTCTGGTCAAAGCTGCTTTTTGTTTATAGCTCAATAACAGTAACAAAAGTGCTCCCCAAAATAATACATTTCCCACTTGCTACAGAGAGTTAGTAGAGATAGAAGTTCTCTAACATCTATTTCAGTTGATTTTTTTTTAAACTAGAGGTGTGCAAACAATCAGCTTGTCTTATCCCAGAGTCTGATAGTAGAGAACCTTTGGTAGAGTTACCTGATTTACTGTGGCAAGACTCAAGAGCCCTGTTTATGCCCCCAAAACTTATATGCTCACTAGCAATGCGCCATGCAGAACAATCTCACACTGAGAGGGCATGGTCTAATGGCTAGACCAGCTTGGAATTCAGGAGACCTGGCTTCGAGACTTAGCTTTTTCACTACCCTCACTGTAAACTTGGGCTACTCCCTTCACCTTTTTGTGCCTCTGTTTTTCCCTCCCATTTTTTGCTTGTCTTATCTACTTAGAATGTAAGCCTTCAGTGAAGGCACTATCTCTTACCCAGTGGGCTAGAAACTTTACAAACAAAGTACGTCTACATGGCAAGCAGAAACCACCTCAGAGTCTGGATCTACAAACTTGGGCTCACAGGGCTCATGCTATGGCACTAAAAATAGCTGTGTAGATGTTTGGGCTCAGGCTGGAATTCAGCTCTGAAGCCTAGGAAGGAAGGTAGGCTTCATAGCCCGAGTCCCAATGTCTAACTCAGCTAGTTTTAGCACCTTAGCACAAGCCTGAGTCTATAGACCAGGGCTCTGAAACTCACTGTCGTAGGTGTCTGCTTGCCGATTAGACATACCTGCTGTGGCCCTGATCTGTTGAAGCCATTAAGCACTACAGTAGTACAAATAAATCATCATCATAATACTTGTATTTGCCATTAAGATGAAACCTAAACTTACATCACTGGAGTGTCTTCCTGGTTCCTGTGAAATTTGTCTGAAACTTTTTTCAACAGTTCAGGTCTTCCAGCGTAACAAATGTGCTTCAACCCCATTGGGCAGCTTCTTCCTCTAATGCAGGCTGCTTAATGGATTTTTCCTAAGTACAGTACAGCTTGTTTCTTAGTATTAATTTCAACTTCAGGTTATTGTGCAAATTATGTTCTAGCTGGAAATTGAACCATGGTGACCACTGAAAAAGAAAAGTCTAATATATGACCTGTATTAGCAAATTTTGCCTCGCCAGCAAAGTAAATTTGGATTGATTTCATCCTGGCTTGATCTGATAGTTTGTTAGACAAGTTCTCCACCCAGTGGCTACAGCATTCACTGAAAACTAGGACCAAATATCTAATACAGTATTATTGAGGCTTTGGAGACAAACTCTCTGCAGACCTTAATGTGCTGGAATGAAGACAAGGAGACAAATATTTTCTATACAGAAAAAAAAAAATCCTGCGGTGCTCAGTTCATGGAGCATGAGAAAAGAAGGCAAAACAAAAGTTTGTCATCAAGAATAAATTGTTTAAATTCATAACATTGAAACACACACATGTAAAAATATATCCGATAGGTTATTTCTGCATTCCTGCTCTTCGCAATAATTTGTGAATGTGTAACTGGGAGGTGTGAGCTTTTGGCTTCAGCATAGAACTGGAAGTCAGAACTTCTAGTAAGAGTTCCACAATTCTAGAGATATGAAAGTGATTCAGTTTAGAGTCTTCTTGTAGAAACTTGCATAAGGCTACAAGTAACTCTTTAAACACTGTGCATCCATTAGAGTTAAGTGAAACCTCTGAGTTTTGCTTTACAAAAATATCTGCATAGATACAGATAGTTCTAATTATTTTGTAGGCCTGCCCACTTTCCCACAAATTTAAAATTGTCTGTGGCTGAAATTCAGGGTCTCTGGGAGCTTCGAGCATACAAAGGGTTGACACCCAGACTGAAATGTAAGGGACCCTCAATTTAAAGGGCTAGCCTGCATCCCTCAGTGCTAGGGTTGCAAAAATCTAAATCGAAAAAGAAATACAGCACAAAAGCAATAAAAGTGTGTATATACTGACTTACTGCCTCTGTGGGATTTTGCACTTTGATTTGTCTCTTCTAGCCTGTGGAGATGCCTTTTTAAACACCTTCCTCTAATTCATCTTGGAGCTCACAATGAAACTGTAAATTCTCTGGGTCAGGGACCGTGTCTTCATACAGATTTGCACAGCACCTAGCACAATGGAACACTGATTGTTATTGGGATCTCTAGGTGCTATTGCAATAGAAATATTAAATAAAATACTAATAACGTATAGCCTACCAAAGTGGCATTAATCATACTTATTCACAAGTAATACTGCTAACTCTGTCCCATGCGGGTACTATTTCATTTTTTGGAAGATAAAAATTTAGGCTCTGATCCTGCAAAAACAGAGCTGACCCTCTTCCCAACTGTCCACAGTTGAGGTATGTCTACATTGCACACTAAGCCCAAGCTGTGGCTCAGGTTTGAGACCAACTCCTCCTTCCATCCACACACAAATCAATCTGATTTGGGTCAGCAAGCACTCAAGACCCAAGTCCTAGGATCCTGCTGGGGGGGATGGAGAGTAAGAGCCTGAGCACTGACATCACTTGGATCCAAACCCTGTCATTTTGCAGTGTGGATGCAGCTCGAGCCGCAGACATGAGTCAGAAGTTCTGCACGGTACATATGAATGTGTTAGCACGTCTGTGAAGCCTGGATCCAGCAATTGTAAGCCCAGGTTTATAATGCAGCATGGACACTCACATGCAAGCTTGGAAACACTGAGTCCACAGACCAGCATTTATAATGAAGTGCAGACATACGCAGAGAGTGTCACTGGCTTTACACAAGTGCAGGGGGCTGTACATCTTTTGGCAGGCAGGGGGTTAGTTTACATTATACCCAGAGCAGTTTCACTTGGAAAACCCAGTATCCAGCAGTGCAAATTGCATACCTTAAGACAGACAAGAGAGCAGAGTTTGCAATTAGCACTGTTGTGTGACTTCAGAAAATGAGCTAATAGAAACGCTCCGTCATCCCACAGGAAATAATCCAATACAGTTTATACACGATACATTCCTTGCTTCCTTCACAGAGCCCCCAGATAGGGTGATCAGATGTCCCAATTTTATAGGGACAGTCCCGATTTTGGGGTCTTTTTCTTATATAGAATCCTATTACCCCCCAGCCCCGTCCCAATTTTTCACATTTGCTGTCTGGTCACCCTACCCCCAGAATACTAGAGGCATACAAGGCCCTGCAGTTAGCACACCTCCCAAGTGCCCTGCATTGTGCGGGGGGACAGCCCAGCTACGAGCACACCAGTGTTGCACCACATAGCAGGAAGTTGTCAGAGAAATCCTGAAAAGTTGCTAGATGTCGCTATTTAAGCATTCAAAATGCGTCAAAAATGTCACTAAACAAAATTTCTACAAGAATTCAACAGAGAATTATATATATCTATATATATATATACACACATAGGCACACAGAGGATGATAAATTTTTGTTACAAAGAAAATACTGAAATAATACATTATAGAATTTCTATATACACTAATCACTGAAAGTGTTTTTAGACTGTAAGTCGTATTCCAATAGGTGTTTGTCATAGAGTTTTTAAGAGCATAACTGGGCATGTCCTCGGAAGGAAGCACATTCCAGGGCTTGGGCTGAGAGGCTGCGAATGAGAGGAAGGGTTTGACTTGAGCTCCGGTGGCGGAATAAATGCTTAGCAAGTAATTGGGGCTCAGCTTCAATTCCTTGGTGGCAGAGAGGGGGTGAAAAACCAGATTTAATGAGTGGGGGAGAAGACAACTGCCCCTAGGAAAAAAGTTATGATCTCTGCTTAGTAAAAAGAGTTAGTGACACGGGGCAGGGCTGGGATCCCCCTACTTCTTATCTAGGCATTTGGCTGCCCCTCCAGCCCTTCCTTCGCTTGTTGCATGTTGCTTTCCATAACTGCCAGAGTACCACTGCTGCCTACAGGCAACTACAACAGTACACCATCATCATCAGGTGAGTGTCACTCACAGTGCCATGGGTGGTGGCTATAAGAGGCTTGGGAAGGCTAAACCTCCCCAAATGGGACAAGAAATGCTGGATGCGGCACACCTCCCTTTGGAGGCCTGCTGCCTTTGGAGTGCTACCACCAAAAGCTCTCAAGACATGTGGGGGAACACCAGCTCCGGGATGGTGGCCCTACCTGTGCTCCACCCCCGGTCCGAGGCCCCACCCTGCCTCTTCCCCCAAGGCCCTGCCCTTGCTCTGCCTCTTCCCGCCCCTGCCCTGCCTCGCTCCACCTCTTCCAGGTTCCATGCTGCCTCTTCCCCTGAGGCCCACTCACCTCTCCACTCCCTCATGCAAAGCCCCCCACCTGCCACTCGCTCCTCTTCACCTCAGGGTGGGAGGGGGAGAGGAGCGAGTGGCGGGTGGGATCAGGGGGATCTTGGGGGAAGGGCCATGGTCCAGGTGCTGCCCCCCCCCTTCTAGGGAGCTTCCAGTACTCCTGTCCAGCCTCCCCAAATGTAAGGTTGCTAGATGTAATGACATTGACTTGGTGTGCAACAGAATGCAGTAAGAGCATGGAATGGATTTTAATAACGCTCGTGAGCTGCTTGTGAATGATTCTGATGCAACCGATGACTTCTTTCTCTCAATATCACTGTAATCAGCAGTGAAAGTTGCTAGATTTGTTGCCGGTCGCTTTGACACTTATTTTGCTGCACTAGAGAACCCAAAATGTCGCTAAATCTAACAACAAAATTGACAACACTGCACGCGCCTGCTCTCCCCCATTGCCATTGAGATGTCCCAGGGCCAGCTACTCTGCCTAACAACATATCTCACCCACCAATTAGAAATTCAGGCTGGCAAGGCCAAAATCATATTGCCTTTGCTAACCAGGAAGCTCCCAAACCCAACCTCCTCTGCCCATTGCCCTATCAGAGAATGAGTGGTTTCGCTACCCAACAATGTGGAATGTATGGCCAATCACACAAATGTGCCAATGGAAATATCATACAGGGCCCACCCTCTTTGCTATCCTGCATTCGCCCCCCCCCACCATGGCTAGGGCCGGTAAAGGCAGGACAGAGCTGGCCAATCACAAAGGGAAGTAAGGGGATTGACAGTCCATCATTAATCAATAGGGGAGGCCAGTGCTGCTGCTGCTGGTTTGATTTCTTTTCCCTCACTGGGATCAGACCCAGGCCCAGACAGCTGGATGGAAAGACCTCGGGGGGTCCAGGGCTTGGGTTTAGTCCTCTCCCTTCTCTGCAAGGGGCTCTGCAGGGAGGTCAGCAATTTAGTTTTTTGGGGGGAGGAAATTTAATCCCTTTGCCACAACCCTGGTGCAAGTTGGGTTGCCAACTTTCTACTCACACAAAACCGAACACCTTTGACCCGCCCCACCTCTTACTCTGAGGCCCCACGCATGCCCTGCCACCCCAGCCAATGGGAGCTGCGGGGGCAGTGTGCAGAGCCCTTTGGCTGCCCCTACGCATAGGAGACGGAGGGTGGACATGCTGGCTGCTTCCTGGGAGCCTGCCAGTCCCACTGCGTGGCGCTGCCAACCAGATAGTCAACGATCCAGTCAGCAGGGCTGACCGGAGCTGCCAGAATCCTTTTTCAACTGGGTATTCCGGTCAAAAACCGGATACCTGGTCACTCTAGGTGCAAGAAGCAGCAGCCCCCAGTTCCCTGTGCATGGGGGTGGGGAGAGCACCCATGCATGGAACCAGAGGCAACTGCCACCTGTAACTTGTTTAGGCTCTTCTGAGTAACTCCTCCCTCTGCCTTTCCCAGTATATCTTAGATCCGTGCTATCCAAGTATTAGTAAAAGTGTTTATCTGGGTTTTTTCCATATCAGGGTACTGGGAAGAGACTTGTGTCTCTCCTTTTTCCTGTGAATGCTTGTTTATATATAAACAGTGTGCTGAATAAAAATAAGTGGGGTCCCTGATTTCAAGGTGTGTTGTCCTTATTGTGAAGTTCACTGTCCTTTCATTTCAGCCTCCATATTTGATAGATATGTGTCAGTGAGTGGCATTACTCTGCTACTCAAGTGGAAGTGCTAATCAGAAACACCCACCACAGAAAACAATAAAGAAAAAATGTTTTTAAAAAAAAGCAGCTTTGTTAGAAAATTTTTTTAAAGCTTTAGCATGTTTTTTTGAAAACCCTAGAAAACAGAGAGCGTTATGAAGTGGTTGAAAAAAGTGACAGGTTCAATGGGGCCTGTCTGGAGCTGGTAACACTGAAAGTTTGCAAGCAGAAGAAAAGGCTGTAGAAGTACACCCTTATATAGCTATATTCAAAGTTGTGCAAGAAGAAAAGGAAAATGCATCTACTACTGACTGAGTTTCTACAGATCATGCACTGTGAGGAAAATTTGATGAAAAACAACACTTTAGAGTTGCCAGGGGTTTAGATACATGTTGAAAGATTCCTGACTTCTGTGCAGGTAATTGAAGGGAAGAAATTAATGTTTTCTAAATAATTTTTTATTTTATTTTGCACAACAATGAAGTTGTTGCACAAGATTGCCTTATTTATTCTCCATCTACTGGAATATTTACTGCTTTGTATGTAAGCTTCTCTGCAGTAGCTTGCACGCTTTTACAGAAAGATTTAGCAATTGGAAACATCCTGAGTGACTCTCTAAGCATGAGAGGGGTACAGAACACAAACTGAATGTTGTCTTGGATAAACAAGTACAAAATCATCTGAAAGGTTTGACTTTGATCTGGCATGCCAAATTAATTCAGATCAGGGCCAGATTAACTTTTTGTGGGCCCGGCACCAAACCTATTTTTGGGCCCCCATGGAAGCAATAGAGCATGGCATGGGGAAGTCAGTCCCCACAGTGAGGGGCCAGCCAGGGGCAATGGGGCATGGCATGGCAGGGGCGTCCCAGGTCGGCCCAGCCCACTGTGAAGGCACTATTTACAAACCGGAAGTTGCCAGACATACAGTGGCCTGCCCCGCCCTGTGCTGCCAGCATGCCCCTTCCCCTTGGGGGGCGGGCCCATTCTGCACCGCACAACCCCCCCCCCCACAACATCCTCCCAACACTCTGTGGTCAGAGCACCCTCAGAGCCACTATGTCCAGCGCCCCCCCCACCCTCTCCACACAAATGCATAGTGCCCTGCACAACACCACCCCTGCCCAATGCCCCCCTGCCCACAGCACCACCACAACTGCCCAGCACCCACCACAGAACCCCCACTCCCTAGTTCCCCAACACACACATCTTCCCTGCCCCCTCACAGCCCAGCACCGCCCCCGCAAACCCACTCCCCCACGCCCTGCCTCCCAGCTGTACTCACGTGCCCTGCAGGGAGGCAAATGCGTCTGCCAGGCTGAGCTGGCAATGCAGCCAGAGCTGGTTCGAGGTGGGGAATTGCTCCGGTCCCTCTGGAGTAGGGTGATCAGCCAGGCCAGGACCTGCCCCGGCCAGGCTCCTCAAGATGCGCTTCCCCAGGAGGGGCCCAGCCAAGCTCCCCGCACTGTCCCCTTCCCCCACCCCTCTCATCCTGACTTCTGCACCAGTCCCAAGGGGCTCAGCTCCGGGGAGGCAGGCGGAGCCCCACAGGTGGTGGGAAGCAGAGACTGCCCGGAGCCAGAGGTGCACTGGGGTCCGGCCAGGGGGCAGAGAGGAGCAGAGGAATGGGGCCAAGGAGGCAGCAGGCAGGCAGGCCAAGAGGAGCAAGTGGTGGATGGGGGAGCCAGAGGGGTCTTGGGGCACAGTGCAAGCGGACCAGGCCAGGTCCTCTTCTGAGCATGGGCCTGGCTCCATGGAGCCACTGTAAACCCTGGGCTGATTGGAGAGAGATAATTTCTTTAGTGTTTGGTGGCACTTACCATTTTTAAGTGCTTGCAAGCTTGGCTTTCTTATCCTGGATGAACTATTAGAATCTGAAACTGATGGAAATTGACATTTGCTCCAAAAGCCCCAAATACAGTTTGATCTATTTTTGGCTGGGCACCTGGCTAAATTTCCACAAAATAGGAAAGGTAAACCTTCTAACTTGCTCTCAATTATGTGAGATAAATTAATTTAATTGATGGGAAAGAAAATTTAAAATATCCCTACAGGACAATTACAGCAACCCAAGTATTTCTCTGTAATATGGTTAATTCTGTGGTTGATGCAGCGTGTGTAGACCAGCTCACATTTATCTTCTGATTTCTTAATTCAGAGGGGCAAATAATTAAGCTATTGATGGGGTTTTAGCCACTTGAGAATTACACAAGTGCAAAACTGGCTGAAGCTGAACTGACTATAATAAATAAGCTGGGGTTGGATGCATCTAACTGTCACTGACAATTGTATGAGAATACTAGTTCGGCTGTTCATTACGATGGTCTGCAGGCCCATCTGCCACGTAAAAACCCAGTATAACAGGGAATGCTGCACTTTCCCTAAATGTAGTTGGAGTCAACAACAAACGGTTGCTCAGACACAGTCACTATACCATTTTTTTGCTCAGCATATTGATAGAAAACTATTTTCCACGAATGCTAACACTAGCCACAGATTGTTGATTCTCAAAAGTCTGTCAGAAATGTGATGGTGTACTGTAGACATGCTGATTCTATCAAGACTGTGTCAAAACTATAGCAATATTTGACAAGCCTTGTCAGATATGTCAAAAGATACAAGTCAGGCTCCCACCAGTTGTTTATATGCAACTTCTCTTCAGAAGAAAATGGAACATTTTGAGACAGTTCTTATGGCACACTTCTGAAACGCTGCTTCAGCAGTTCAACCTGAGCAGCTTCCAGCTGCAGGAAATGGACATAGATTTAAGTACTGTTGTTAATTTACTGCCCTCTTGGGAAACATTTGTTGCAGTGTTGAACGACCAGTTTGAGGATTTTGAAATCAGTGCAAAGGAAATGTGCAGTGCTACTTCTCTGTACTATCAACATGAGTTGCATCTTCCTCATAAAAGAAAATGGTTTGAGGATCAACCTGAAAAGTAGTAGACCTAAGACTTGAAGAAAGTCATTAATTTTGCATTAAAACATTTTGTCATAATTGTCAAACTTACAGTTTGTCTACATCACTGACTAGGTGCCTACAAGGTGTTTGTTGTATGAATGCTTTGGAATCCAGTTTAACCTGGGTTCACTGGATATCAATGAAGTTCACAGATGTGCAGCAGAACTTGCTACAGTTTACCCTCAAGACTTGGACTTAACCTGTTTCAGTTCTTTGTGCAAAATGAGACAGATAAGCCAAGCCACCAAATGCATGGCATTAGATGCTACAGCACAGTTGTCTTCAATCTACATTTCCTAATGTTGTCATTGCCCTGTGAATTTATCTCACCCTACCCATGACCAAATGTGAAGGAGAGTGGTCCTTTTGAAGATGGCTACATTAAAATATGAACTGAGATCTACAATATAGCAAAGCAGCTCGCACTCTTTGTTCCTCCCAGCAGTAGAACCAGAGTTGGTCCAAGAAATTAAGTTTGGCGTCCTAATTGCTGATATTAGTTTGCTTAAAGCTAGGAAGAAAGCAGTAGCACAAAAAAGTAGTAATTGTTTTGTATTGCTTTGAAGTTCAGAAAAATGCCCATAGCAAAAACAAGTGAATAAAAAGTATCAGACACAACAGTCACTAAATTATATGAACTATTATTTAGATTGTTACTGTATTTTCTAGTTTGTATTTAAAATAAATTGCTTTATCTCTACAACTATCGGTTGTGCTACATCGTGACCAACAATTAATATTTTAGTAATTTATCTTAAAAGTTTGAAGAATAACCCTACTTATAATTTGTTTTGCTATTGGGCATGTGTTGTTCCCTTATTTTGTCAATGCTTTAAATGACATGTACGTTTGCCAGAAAAATTGAGGAGTGCCACTGAAAAAAAGAGTGTGTTGGTGTTTCGTCTCTGCCCCTCCAGCAGCAAAATCTTTTGTCAGTTTTCTTTTCATGGTCATTTTTTTTTAGGCTTTAAAAACAAACAAACACAACCAATCAAAACCCCCAACAGCCGTGCAAGTTGTCAGGTTTTTGCATGGATATTGGGGAGGTGGGGGGTTCCTTTTAAAGAAACAAATATTTTTGCAGGAAATTTAGAAAAAAAAAGTGGTTAACCATTTCCTATTTGCTTTATTTGTTTTCTTTTGATTTTCTTAATGGATGAGGAATTAAATCAGAGATTTAAGTTAAATTAGATATTTCAGAGAAAGCCAGAAATAGGCTTAGCTTTCATTCTCCCATCGTATTCAACTGTAATTCATTGTATACAGAGTTTAGAACTTCTAAAATTATCAAGAGGTTAAAATGCAGGAGAAATAGAAATAACTGCTTAATGAAATGTTATTTTGTACAAGTTATGCATAGTAATTTAGAGGGATCTTGTTGATTTCCAGTAAGTGTGGAGTTTGCCCATACTGTAGAGAACCACAAGACATATGTGCCCTTTATCTTCTGTCTAAGCCCTGAATTTACATGGTGCAAAAAAAATTCTGCACAGGAATGAATCACACATAGAAGAAAATTATATTGGTTCTGCTGCTATCACTGTATTGTGGACAAATATACCGTCTCTGAACTGTTTGTTAGCTAACTTCACCACCTAGTGGTTGAACGGTAGAAGTTACCAGGACTGTCCATGCAATTTACCTTCTGGTTATTGTTATTAAAAATGTGAAGCACTAAAGAACTCTGACAGTGTTGGCCTTAGAGCTATGCAGTTACATAGGTTCTTGCACCTCTATATAGATACTCCATTCCCCTCTGCCAAGTTATGACAGCTCCAATAAAAGTGCTGCTGATTAACTATCTGTTCTTTTGGTATCTTGCAGTATCTCTTCACCACTCCTTTTTCACAGCTTTCAGTGGTTGAGGTTTGCATCTATGGGCCAGTGAGCAACAAAGATATTTTACTTCTGGCCCCTTTCCCTGCTTCACTTGATGAGACCCTAGAGCCCTATCATGCCCCTGCAGGAACTGAGCAACTCGCACTGACTTAAGTAATAATAGGGACCCTATTAGGTGTATAGGTCATCAACCTCTATATTTGCTTGGCAGCCTGGGGAGGAGGTTTGCACATATGCAAAGTCACAGATAGGAAAGAGGCTGGACGTTCTCATAAGATTTTGGCTGCATTCATATCTAAACCAGAAAACAGGTGAGTAATGGGGTTCACTCACCGCTGTCGTGCCTCCTTATAGCTGGGTTTGGGGATCAGCTCTCATCTGGTCTAGTGCTCCCTTTCTGTCACTTGCTCTGTAGTCTCTCTCTCTCTCTCTGGGACTCGTGTGATCCCTTTTTGTGACTCAGTCCTCCAGCCAGGTCACAATAGTCCTCTCCTTCCAGGACAACAAAGTCCCACCAGACAAACTATCCATATGCTGTCTCAGTCTTCAGTTCCAAGTCTAGGTCCAGTGCCACTTTCCTCAGGGCTAACAGGGGAACTAGGCCCTCCTTCTACACTGGGTTCCAGCCACTACTTAATTTGTAATGAAAAAGGTACTAGGGCTTGAGCAATTAAATGCTGGGGCTCAGGAAATTTTTTTTTACATTCATAACTGATGCAGCAAGCCCAGAGGTGCCAGGGCTATGAACTGCAAGCCTAGTGGTGCCAGGGCTCAGCCCTGCTAAGCCCTGGCACGAATTAAGCACAGGTTCCAGCCCAAAAACCCTATAACCAGCAGCCAAGGTCTGCACAGTCCTACTTCTTGCTGCTGTTTCCATGCGCTGCCTTCTACACAGCCTCTCTCAGGCTCTCTTCCCTGTAACTTCTCTGGGTTGACCTTTCTTTCAGGGCTAGGATCCCAGGGCTTGTTCACGCCATGGGTGTCTTCCTTTCCATCTCTCTGTAACCAGAAAGAGACTGCAGAGTTCCTTCCTAGAGTCCTCTTCTACTCTCAACTTCCTAGCTTTATACCAGCCATGAAGCCCAGCTGGATAGGAGCAGGCTCATCAGTTAAGCCTGATTCTCCCTTCCAGTGCAGCCAAGAAGCATAATTGGCCACTCAGGCGCACATTAACCCTTCAGGGCCTGTGTGGGTTACACACCCCATCACCAGAACTTAAAGTTTTGGTTTTAAGCAGGATGGGGTTAGGTTTGGATACAGAGCTCGGGGGCTGCTGCACATCCTCAAAATTTAAAGGGGTTCAAATTGGAGGGTCTGCTTTGTGCCCATCTCTATACAATGTTGTCTTGATACCCCACAAGCTCCTATGTTATTCTTCATGATGTGGTTTTCTGTTTCACAATTGCTGCTTCAGGAGTTTTTAATCCTTTATGGTAGAGTTCATAAAGATTTTTATTACCCAATTTTCCACATGGCCCAGGTGTGTGTTCCTTTACCCCTATAAGCACCCAAATCTGCTATTTAGAATGGACATTAGTAACATCTTTGATGTAGAGGGCTCTGGTACTGCTGATTTAATTTCCAAAATTTAAGCCATAAATGCTGTTAACTTTGGGTCACAAGAATCTTAATTTCTCTAATGAAGGCTACTCTTTCATGCAGAGATACTATGTTGCTGCCTTGTTTTTGCTACCTCTTGAAATTATTATATTAATAAAAGAGCTGGTTACAAAGTGTGAAAAAAACAAAAACCTTATTTTTTTGAATATTTGGCTGCCGAAAACAGAGGCTTTTACATTTTTCAATTAAAAAAACATTTTTTTTTGAAGAGCAGATAGATATTTTCCCATGAAACATTTCATTTAATCAAAAACCTAGTTTTCTGCTGGGAAAACAAGCAAACAAAGAAATGGTTGGCAATAAATTTGACCAGTTCTGTTAGTACATTTTAAAATTACATTTAGTATTTAAAGTAGAACATTTGATCATAATTGCGTGGAATTTTCAAAGGCACTCAAGCATTAGACTAACTCCCATTGACTTCAATGGGAGCAGCTAGGCCAACACTACACAGTCTTCAAAATTCTACACTAGATCTTTGTTTAAACTACATACAATACTAGATGAAGATAGATCAGATCTAAAAAACATCCTAATCTAGTTGCATCCTTCTTTGATTAAAAATGAAAGAGATCCTCTAAAATCAGGCATATTATATCTACAGGATAAGTGCCCACATCAGTCAAGCTAGAGGAAGAAGGAAGAAAAACCTTAGGATTTATTTGCACAGCTGATTTATGATCTTATATACATGTACGAGAAAGATGAAGATGCCAATCAAATAAATTCTGCATCTCACTGAAATCAGCCAAGCCATGCATAAGTCTACAGACCAGCAATTAATACAGCCAGCAGAGAGAATGGATCACCCGATGAGTTAGTGTCCAGAGATGCCCAATTACATTGGGAAAAGCAAACATTTTTGGGGAACAAAGTCTGATTCTGTCCTCTTTAGCATTTTATTAATAGGGTTATGCAAATAACTGAATTTTTGGTTCCCTGATTAAACAAAAAAAAAGTTTCATTTATTCTATTATTATTATCTATTATTCACAAAAAAAAATTGAATATTTTGATTCACTGAATTTCATGTTGTGTCAAATGAAATGTTTCATTTGAGGGTTTTATTTATTTTTAAACAACATTCAAGTAAAATTCAGAAGTGTCTGAATTAAAAAACTGTCACTATGAAACTGATTTTTCGAGATTTTTTTAACCAAGACAACTCAGTGAATTCAAACAAATTTGCAAACTATTTTGTTTGACCCTAATCTGCAGATTTTTCCAGCAAAAAAGTTTCATCCAGTATTATTTATTAAGAAATTATACATTCGATCATCTTTTTACCTTTCAGAACAGAATCCATTAATTTGTGCTATAGTTTTCTTACTGCAAAAAGTTTTTATTCATTTCTCCATATGTACTTTGATTATCATCACAGGATTGAGTCCTGACTCTCTGAAATCATCACTACTGAATTTGACTAATTAGATTTCCTACACAGTCATCTTTGAGGCATATTTAATGGTCTATGAGAGAGAGATGGGAAATCTATGTCTATAGAGAAGTTTTCCCGCGGCAATGGTAGCAGATCTGTGACGTTAGTCGTTCTAATCTGGGTTGGACCAAGCAGTTGTGAGAGCATAAAATACAGAAAATAATCCGGAACCAAGAGGCCTTTTCAGTCTCTAGTTTGCACAGCTAAAAGAAAAGGAGTACTTGTGGCACCTTAGAGACTAACAAATTTATTTGAGCATAAGCTTTGGTGAGCTACAGCTCACTTCATCAGATGCATGCAGTGGAAAATACAGTGAGGAGATTTTATATACATACAGAACATGAAACAATGGGTGTTACCATACACATTGTAATGAGAGTGATAGGTAAGGTGAGCTATTATCAGCAGGTGAGAAAAAAAACCTTTTGTAGTGATAATCAAGGTGGGCCATTTCCAGCAGTTGACAAGAACGTGTGAAGAACAGTATGGGTGGGGGGAAATAAACATGGGGTAATAGTTTTACTTTGTGTAATGACACATCCACTTCCCGTCTCTATTCAAGCCTAATGTAATGGTGTCCAGTTTGCATATTAATTCCAATTCAGCAGTCTTTCATTGGAGTCTGTTTTTGAAGGTTTTTTTGTTGAAGAATTGCAACTTTTAGGTCTGTAATCGAGTGACCAGAGAGATTGAAGTGTTCTCCAACTGGTTTTTGAATGTTATAATTCTTGACGTCTGATTTGTGTCCATTTATTTTTTTCTGTAGAGACTGTCCAATTTGGCCAATGTATGTGGCAGAGAGGCATTGCTGGCACATGATGGCATACATCACATTGGTAGACGTGCAGGTGAAAGAGCCCCCAATGGTGTGGCTGATGTGATTAGGTCCTATGATTGTGTTTCTTGAACAGATGTGTGGATAGAGCTGGCAACGGGCTTTGTTGCAAGAATAGGTTCCTGGGTTAGTGTTTTGGTGTGTGGTTGCTGGTGAGTATTTGCTTCAAGTTGGGAGGCTGACTGTAAGCAAGGACTGGCCTGTCCCCCAAGATCTGTGAGAGTGATGGGTCGTCCTTCAGGACAGGTTGTAGATCCTTGATAATGCGCTGGAGAGGTTTTATTTGGGGGCTGAAGGTGATGGCTAGTGGCATTCTGTGATTTTCTTTGTTGGGCCTGTCCCACAGTAACTAACTTCTGGGTACTCTTCTGGCTCTATCAATCATTTCTTCACTTCAGCAGGTGGGTATTGTAGTTGTAAGAATGCTTGATAGAGATCTTGTAGGTGTTTGTCTCTGTCTGAAGGACTGGAACAAATGTGGTTGTATTGTAGAGCTTGGCTGTAGACAATGGATCGTGTGGTGTGGTTTGGATGAAAGTTGGAGGCATGTAGGTAAGCATAGCGGTCAGTAGGTTTCCAGTATAGGGTGGTGTTTATGTGACCATCACTTATTAGCTGTAGTGTCCAGGAAGTGGATCTCTTGTGTGGACTGGTCCAGGCTGAGGTTGATGGTGGGACGGAAATTGTTGAAATCATGGTGGAATTCCTCAAGGGCTTCTTTTCCTTGGGTCCAGATGATGAAGATGTCATCAATGTAGCACAAGTAGAGTAGGGGCATTAGGGGACAAGAGCTGAGGAAACGTTGTTCTAAGTCAGCCATAAAAATGTTGGCATATTGTGGGGCCATGTGGGTACCCACAGCACTGCCGCTGATTTGAAGGTATATATTGTCCCCACATGTGAAATAGTTGTGGGTGAGGACAAAGTCACAAAGTTCAGCCACCAGGTTAGCCATGACATCATCAGGGATACCGTTCCTGACGGCTTGTAGTCCATCTTTGTGTGGAATGTTGGTGTAGAGGGCTTCTACATCCATAGTGGCCAGGATGGTGTTTTCAGGAGGATTTCCTGAGGAACCTACAATCCATCAGTAGTCAGTGGTGTCTCAAAAAAGACAGCTAGGAGTGCTAGTAGCGTAGGGCCTGAGGAGGGAGTCTACATAGCCAGACAATCCTGCTGTCAGGGTGCCAATGCCTGAGATGAAGGGGCGTCCAGAATTCCCAGGTTTATGGATCTTGGGTAGCAGATAGAATACCCCTGTGTCTCAATCCACAGACTGAGTCTATATTGCCAGCTGATAAAGATGTGACTTTCCAGAGATTAGAGCTCATTGCTCCCTGTTGTCAATGCAAGTTAAGCATCCCCATACTAGTGATAGCAAAATAATGCAATTCTTGTTAAACATACACAAGATGCACTTTTAATACTTGTATGTCCCCCTCCCTACATTGCCACCTCCAAAAAAAAAAGTTTTTATCTTTCAGAGACAGAATATTTTTTTCTAACCCCCAGTTCAGTAATGTTTTCTCCCTTTAGGTGTCAGTACAGCTCTACAGCAATTCCATTCTTGCAAACACCAACTTGCTATAAACTGACCTGCTATTCAACATATTGGGATTCTAATATATAATAGGCAGACCTCCAGCAGGAAGTCAGCTTTTATAAATCTGGTAACATAACTCATCTAACATCTCTACCACAAGGCCTGATCTACACACAGTTTTTGTACCAATATAATTATTTTTGGTATGATATTTTATCAATAGTTATATTTGTACAACCTCGGGCAGGGGTATAGACAACTTATTTTTATTTGTTAGGTCTTGAGTTAAATAATGAAATAGCTATTAATGACTTTAATGAGTATTTTTGTAGCATGACTAAATGTGTCAACTTCAAATAAAATGAGATAAATGAGCTTCTGTTCCAAAACCTGAGTATTTCCTTGGTAAATGTAATCCTTAAAAAGATTTTTGGAGAGACTAGAGCCCCTCCACCCCCATGCCTTGTATAGATGCAGTTATACTGTTATAAAGGAGCCTTTTACCAGTGTGCCGTATTCCTTTTCACGTGCAGGAATTGCTGTATAAAGCACTTCATATCAATATAATTGTACCCACACCAGGGTGATTGTACCATTTTAACTATACCATTATAGTTAATTAGTATAATTCTTGTGTTTAAACAAGCCCAAAGCAACAGAACCTCCCATAAGGCTAGATGGTATCTTTATGTCAGTGGTTCTCAAACTTTTTTTTTTTGTGGACCACTTGAAAATTGCTGAGGGTCTCGGCAGACCACTTAATGATCTTTCCAAATGTTGTTTGTTCCAATAGCGAACTATTGTAAAGCACTTTGCATAAAAGCGCTATATAAAAAAAATCTTTATTATTAATTTTTTTGTTCTACAAATATAAGCACACAACTCATATTTTAATATCAGTAGTCTTACCTTTCTAATGCGATGGATGTGCCCTCTCTTCCCCGCCGTGGCAGCCTCCGAGCTGGGGCTGGGAAGGAGGACCATCTCTCCCTGGCAGCTGCAGCCCCAGAGCTGGGGAAAGTCGCCTCTTTCTCTGACTGCCACAGCCCTTCACCTCCAAAATTCCCCACACCCCTCTTCTAACCCCACTGCCCCCTCCCACCTACCTCCTATTCCCCCCAAGTCCACCACCTCACCTTACATGTGCATCTTCTCCAGGGTCCAGGCACCTAATTTGTGGAGCCACGCCTGCACGGTGGGTGGCCTTTCATTCTTTTCCATGCAGCTGCCCAGGCATGCACCTTAGAGTGAACTATCCATGGACCACCTGAATGGAGCTCGCAGACCACTGGTGGTACACGGACCACAGTTTCGCAAAAAGAAAAGGAGTACTTGTGGCACCTTAGAGACTAACAAATTTATTAGAGCATAAGCTTTCGTGAGCTACAGCTCACTTCATCGGATGCATTTACCACAGTTTGAGAACCTCTGCTTTATGTGATAAAATCCATGTAAGAACCTGGAAACATGAGGGTCCCCTCTAATTGAGCTTGCCCTCAATTCTTCTGAGGGCCACTCTTCACTGCTTATAATAATGTCCTAAGTGAAGGGGGGCTCCTTAATCCACCACTGCGAGAGGCAATAGCTATGTTGACAGTTCTCCCAACGACATAGCACTGTCGACACCATGGGGGGGGGGGCGCGCGTAGGGCAGTATAACTAGTTATACTGATATAAGTCTGCAGGGTAAACCTGGCCTTATGTAAAGTCACACAGCAGGTCAAGGGCCAAGCCAACACTAGAACCAAGGATGCCTGACTCACCACAAGGTGGCTCAAGGCAGTGGAGAAATGGGCTGACCTTTTTATTTAAAGCTACCACTCTAAATAAACAAATAAACAAAAATAAATAAATAAATAGAAGCAGAAAACATGTTCTCTCCCAAAAATATAGTATACAAGTAAGTGGTTCTCTAAATGGTTGTTTTTATGCCTCTCAGTATTGTCAAGCTAGCTTTCATTTGTTGCATTACATTTATATTTCAGTTCCTATGCATGTTATAGAGAATTTCACTCATCAGCACATCTGCTACTCTACAGCATCAGGTGTCCAAAGTAGTTAAGTTTAGCTTTGCTAAGTCACATTATTTGGGAAAGGAATACCCTGTTGGCTGCCCTCTGATACTTTGTCATGTTGGTTGTGATGTGCTCAGCTGCACTTTCATTATAAGGTAGTGTTTCCTGAAGACTCATTTAACAGAGATTATTATAATGGGTCTCCACTATGTTTGTTCAGTCAAGGGATCCTTGGATATCAGAATCCTATTAGAGTCTGGAATTGCTCTGTTGATTTCATTTGCTCCTGTGAAGTAAGACAATTGTAAATGCATCAGTGAAGTACAACATTGCCTCCAGAAACCACATGAGAATCTTGGATATGGCTTCAGTTTAGCTAGCACCTTTGAGAGGCTAAACACAAAGATATTATGGAAATATATTCCAAGACAAATTGAGTGTGTTCACATGGCAGTTACTCTACAGGATGAAGTCAGCTCCATTTGGGATGATGATCTTACTTAATGGTGCAGCCTTCCTGCCTACATAAGAAAATATTAGAATTTCTGCCTGCTGAAGAAATTCAGAATGAACTTAAATCACAAATAATATACTCTTGGTCTGTAGCCAGTTTACAGCATATCAATGCTGTTTAAAGAAAACTCCACATTACTTAAAATGTATTGTTAGATGATGGCCCTCTCATGTCCCCTCACACGATCACTATTGTTTCTCTCTGCCTCCTCCCCCGCCATCCTTATTATCTTTTCAGTTTTTTTTTTTATAAATTTTCTTGCTTCTCTTTTGCTTTGCTTTTTTAATTATGCATTTCCAACTCTCCTCCTCTCTGGTTTCTCCAATCCCCCTCCACATTTCTTTTGCTCCCCAGGTGGCTATATACAGCTAAGGGTTTGGGAGGAGTCCTATTCAGCATTCAAGCATAAAAGAAAAAGACCCAAGATAGTGCAACATTCAGGCTTTATTCCCTCCTCCACATAGGCTGTTCTCTCTCATCAAGCAGTTCCTGAAAAAACAAGTTCTCTAAGTTCCTAAACATAATCATAGTCTAGTGCCCCCTACTAGAAAGCTATTTATCGTAAGAAATCAAACGGTGCCACAGGAAGCTGAGCTGAACATCACAGGAGTGTAAATGAGAAAGTTAACTCAGATGCTACTTAAGCCTGCAGCCCTGTATATGTGGACCACTCCCAACGTCATCTGCAATAGTGGCCACAACACCAGCAGGGAGAGTCGATAGTTTCAAAGAGCTACCTACTGCTTTACCTGCACATGTGACAGCTGCATTATGTGTGGAAGTGGGTGTGTATCAGGGTGGTTTCACAGCTTTCCCTGCCCCAATGATCCTTTCCTCTGCCTCTGTCTCCTGAATGGTCCATTACTAGCCTTGGAATCTATGTGATGCAATAAAGGTTAATATTCTGTGGTGTATTAACAGGAACATCGTATGCAGACATGGGAGGCAACTGTCCTGCTCTACTTAGCAATACTGTGTACAATTCTGGGTCTCACACTTTAAGAAGCATATGGACAAATTGGAGAGAATCCAGAGGAAAGCAACAAAAAATGATAAAAGGTTTGGAAAACCTGACCTATGAAGAAAGGTGTAAAAAACTGACATGTTTAATCTTGAGAAAGGAGACTTAGGAGGGGACCTGAAAGCAGTCTACGAATATGTTGAGGGATATAATAAAGAGGATGGTGATCAATTGTTTTGTCCATGTCCACTGAAGGTAGGAAAAGAAGTAAATTATTTAATCTGCAGCAAGGGGGATTTAGGTTGGATATTAGAAAAAACTTTCTAACTATCAGGTTAGTTAAAGACTGGAATAGGTTTCCAGGGGAGGTTGTAGAATCCCCATCACTAGAGGTTTTTAAGACTAGATTAGACAAACACCTGTCGGGGTGGTCTAGGTATATCAGTCCTGCTTCAGCATAGAGGGACAAATTGGAAAAGTCCCTTCCTGCCTTACATTTCTATGATTCTTTGTTTTAGCTTTAGGAGTCCTCTCCTGGAGTTAGTGGGTAGTGCTACAGCAGTCCTGAAGGAGGAGTCATTTACTTTATCCTTCTCTAGGAGAGTTTGCATTCTTCTCATTTAGGGTTTCTTTATTCTTTCAACATGCTCAGACATGGATGCAACTGAAATTTCTAAATCCACATTAGGATCCCAACTAAAAATGGCCTGATTTTGAAGGCACTAAGCACCTGCAGCTCCCACTGCCTTAAACAGGATTTGTAAGTTAGGTACTCAGTACTTCTGAAGTTATTTTGCTGTTGAACTGTATTTTCTATCCAGCTCTAACTAGGTTCAGTTGCTTGTAGTTTGAGCAGCTTGACCCCATTTTTATAGCTACTTATTTATTTTACCTAACGTTCATCATTATTCTTTACATCATTATTCTTTAGGATACACAGGGACTCGCATCCATGTCTCAAAGTGAAATTTATTTTTCCAGCCTCCAATCTAAATGCCCTGGCAACCTTTCAGATGGCATCTCTGCCCATTCCTGTAATTTTAAATTATTCTTCTTTTTCTTCTTTACACACACAACGTAAGAACCTTGAGTGTCACTGTACTGAACCCCTCCCTCAAGAATTCAGTCTCTTTAAACTCACTAAATGGAAACATTAAATGCAAGATTCTAAGATCCTAATTAATCTTATAGAAGAAGGCATTCTAGTGGAAAGAGCACTGGACTGGGACTCTGGTGGCCTGAGATCTATTCCTGGCTCTTCCATTGGCCTGCTGGTTGACCGTGAGCAAGTCACTTCACCTCTCTGCCTCATTTCTCCTCATATCTGTATCTATTGTTTAAAGCTGTAACAACAGATTATACATTCTTCTCAAGCAATGGAAATTAAGGAGCTTCTTCTACTGCTCCTTATGACACAGAACAAGTACAATCTTTTCTTCTAAATTTCTCCTCTTTAAGGAAAGAAGTCCAATATATTTAGGAACTCCATGTCTCACCCAGGTATTAACACTACTTTAAAATAATGATGTACACTAATATAAAATTCTTCTTTGCTTTTCTGTTCCAACTAGGTCCCTGGCCATGCAGTCTGATCTAGGTGGGTAACTTGAATGATAGAACACAGCCCCACCAAATTCTCTCATACATAGGGCCCTACTAAATTCACTGTCCATTTGGTCAGTTTCACAGTCATCGGGATTTTAAAAATCATATTTAAATCAAATATCATGGTGTTGTAATTGTAGGGGGAAAAAGAAAGAAGTTGGGGGAAGTAGCAAGGTTATTTTAGCCGGGGTTGTGATACTGCTATACTTACTTCTGTGCTCGCAGCAGTGCTGCCTTCAGAGCTGGAGAGCTGTGGTTGCTGGCCAGGAGCCCAGCTCTGAAGGCAAAGCCACCACCACCAGCAGCGCAGAAGTAAGGATAGCATTGCCACCCTTACTTCTGTTTCAGAGTAGCAGCCGTGTTAGTCTGTATTTGCAAAAAGAAAAAGAGTACTAGTGGCACCTTAGAGACTAACAAATTTATTTGAGCATAAGCTTTCGTGAGCTACAGCTCACTTCATGCATCCGATGAAGTGAGCTGTAGCTCACGAAAGCTTATGCTCAAATAAATTTGTTAGTCTCTAAGGTGCAACAAGTCCTCCCTTACTTCTGTGCTGCTGCATGCAGAGCTGGGCCCTCAGTCAGCAGCCACCACTCTCCGGCTGCCCAGCTCTGAAGGCAGCAGCCCAGAAGTAAAAGTGGCATGGTATGGTATTGTCACCCTTACTTCTCTGCTGCTGGTAGCAGGGCACTGCCTTCAGAGCTTGGTGCTTGGTCAACAGCCACCACTCTCTGGCCACCCAGCTCTGAAGGCAGCGCAGAAGTAAGGGTGGCAATACCACGACCCCCCTTGTGCCCCCCCCCCGCAACTCCCTTTTGGGTCAGAACCCCCAATTCGAGAAACACTGGTCTCCTCCGTGAAAACTCACAAAAGACCAGCTTTCATGGGGGGGAAACCAGATTTCACAGTCCATGACGCTTTTTTCATGGCCGTGAATTTAGTAGGGCCCTACTCATACATATATGTTAAACATTAAGGGTCTGATCCAGTGCCCATTGACTCCCATTGTCTTCATTGGACCCTAATTTGATGGGTAGTCTGGAGACTGCCACTGCCCCAAGGGTTACATTTCTGAATATTGGTGCTCCCCTCTCTAAATGCTTAATTTCCTTTCACTTCTGAAAATAAAATCCCCCTAGCTTCCTCTTGGGCCAGATTTCAAAAAGTACTTTTGCTCAGAGGCCTATGCTGTGGAATGTTAAATGCAGTTTCCCTTCTGTCAACCTTGTGTGTCTGTCTTAAGTGCCGTAAGTTGCCAATTGCCATTACTGTAATGCAATGGAATGGGAACGATTTGTTAAAATGAAGACATTATCAGTCATCTAAGCCTTAGAAGCAGTTCTCCTCTCTCCTCTGGGTTGCTATAAATAAAACATCCTTTGCCATTGCAGCATTTCTCTCAAAGTGCAAAGGAAGCTCCTGGGAAACCTTTATCTCTGCTCAGCCACTGACACCAAACCTCTGGTGTAGAATTCCATTTGAGTAATTTCATGATAATTAATCCACAAGGGAGGTACTATATTTGGAACTGTGGGCCTTCTGACCTCAAAGAATGGAACAGAGATCTATCTATACTATAGCTGTCAAATATGGACTTTCAAAGGCCTTGCATAGATTTAGCAATAAGCGTAACAGGTTCTAAGACTAATTCTGTTATTCTGACTGTTGCTATGAGGCATTGTCAAAGAAAAATATACATCAGTCTTCTATTTCCTGTACATCAATGGCATATTATGGATACATATTGTCCCTCACACATGGATGCTTAACTACATTAAAGTAATATAGGTTAAGTGTGGGTTCTTTAATGAAACAGAGAAATACCATGAAGTCATTCTTTTTTTACCTGTGGTTAAAAGTATAAAATCTGATCTGTAAGCCTTTTATTCTAAGGTGCCACGAAAGCTTATGCTCAAATAAATTTGTTAGTCTCTAAGGTGCCATAAGTCCTCCTTTTACTTTTATCCTAGACATTTATTTATTTCTACTTAGAGTGAGGGGCAGCTATTAGCTTTTCCTTTTTATTTGCTTGTTCAGTTCTTGGAGACTGTGCTTACAGCCCACACTAGGCCCTACTTTGATATACATTTATTTTAGATTAAAAGAAAACCTTAAAATAGTGAGATGGCAGGAGATAACCTATAGAGCCAGTGGAAGGGCATGGAGGCTCTGCCCTTTTCTCAGCCAGGAAAAAATGGGCTCCATCAAAAATTCAAATCGATTACACAACTTAATGCTGAGAGAAGACAGACAAGGCCGCAGCTGTTGGCTGATGCAAGCGTTTCCTCATCCAGCAGAGTTGTAGATTTCTCTGTGCTTTTTCTGACTGCTGTATGCCACCCTCTGATGAAAGACCTATCTTGCAGTTACAAAGACAAGGTGGGTGAGGTAATATCTTTTATTGGACCAACTTCTGTTGGTGAGAGAGACAAGCTTTCGAGCCACATAGCGCTCTTCTTCAGGACCTACAGAATTTGGTCCAATAAAAGACATTACTTCACCCACACTGTCTCTCTAATATCCTGGGACCAACATGGCTACAACTACATGACATGCTATCTTGCACTTTACATAACAGAGGCAATGAAATATAAGGTGCTGCCTTCATCATGTGCTTTGAAGACTGGTGCCCTAGAACTGTGGATCTGACTTATATCTGACTGCTGCTCACTGATCCTCCGCTGCTTTCAGTACTTTAAAGTTTGGTTCATCTTAAATTATTTACGTTTAGTACATCTGTAACTACTATGTATTGAACTGATAGTCTAATCACACAATGTCTCAGAGAAGTGGGAAAAGGAAGAGTAAGTCAGACTTGCACACATACCTGTACTTCACATCCTCTGCTCATTTTGAATAAGAATTCCACACTGGGGGACAAAATTCCCTTTCCCATTTCTATTTAGTCCTTTAGAGCAACAAGATCTTAATATTAGGGCACAATTACTTTTTAAAATTTTATTTCTTTATTTATTGTCACATGAAATATTTTAAACTGTTAAGCCTCCAATCTTAATTATTGCTTGTCGTTATATAATGTTTTAAAAAATCAAAAATCAATTAGGCCTCTTCCGCAAAAAATTCAAGCGTGTGCTTAAAGTTTAGCATTGAATAGTCTCTTCAGTGTCAATGGGACTAGTAAACTGCTTGAAGATAATCATATGCTTTAGTGCTTTGCTGGATCAAGACCTTATTGCTCATAAAGAGCCAGACTATGTAATTTATGCAGTGGCTCATACTGGCAAGTGGGGCAGAGATTCACTGCCTGTAATGGGGTACACTCAGCATGGTAGCACCTTCTCCTTTGGTTGTTCTTTTTGGGGTTCTCCCTCTTCATGATTCAGTCCTCTGGCCAGGTCACTATAGTCCTCTCCTTCCGGGGTATCAAAGTCCCACTGAACAAACTGTCTATTTGCAGTCTCAGACAGTCATTTTCTCCACTTCCAAGTCAGTGCCACTTTCCTAGTGGGCCCACCCATTGCTCCATCTTTCAGCCCAGGGACCCTATGCCCAGCAACCATGGTCTGATCCTGTTTCTGTTTCCCTAGGCTCCTTCCTACTTCTCTTCTGGTCCACCTCTGAATTACCCCTGGAGCTTCCTCCACCACCCATGGCTACTTCACCCCTCTCAGCTTCTTGCTAGCATCTGTAGTCCAAGGAAGGATGCAAGGGCCTACCTTCCTCTTAGAACTCCTCCTTACACATAGTCAACTTCCCTCCTCTCTAGGGAGTGACTACAAAGCTCCTCCCTGCAGCCCCTTTCTGCTTTCAACTTATATGGCTTCACACAAGATCAGCCGACCCCTTCACAGCTGGGCTTCATCATCCATTAGGCCTTATCAGTCCCTGGCTCTCCTCCAGGTGCAGCCTATAAGGTTAATTGGCCTATGGTACCTGTTCAGGCCTTGTGTGAAGTAGATGCCTCATTGCGCTGCCCCACCAGCTAGAAGGCACAGTGTGTCCCAGAGCTCCCTGGAGTGTGCAGAGAGCCCCCATAGGATGATGCAGTGTGTTTCCCTTTCTGTACCCAGTCAGCTCTACTGGGAAAGGGCACTGACTGTTCAACCTCTCCCTTCCCCTTTGAGATGGAGCTAATACCCTTTGAGGTTCTGTGATTGTATAGAGAATGCGACTATGGCTCCTGCTGAGGAGCACAAAAAGGGGAAGTCTCTTTCTGCAGAACAGTCATTCAGAGGCTGGCCTAAAAAGTGCTGGATTGACAGCCTGGATATAAATAAGGAACAAATAAGTGTACCCACTGAAGAGAAAGCACAGCCAGGTTCTCAACAATGTCCTGCCAACATGCTGCTAACCTGAACTGGAGCAATCATCTCTGGGGAAAAGCTCACTCTTTCCTTTGCTGGAATTAAAGTACCATTTCAGTTTACTGTGTAATCATCTAATTAAGTGAGGTCTACAGAGAAAAAATCCCTGTCAATAATATGTGAATACTGTACACGGGCACTGTCTTGCATCCCAGCCATTTCTGGGGGGGGGGGAAACAGCAGGTTTTTTTAACAATTTATAAGTTGCTCAAAAATGAGAATTATAACAGAAGTGCAGAAACAGCCTCAGTGAAAATTCATGAAACTAGTGTTGTAAAAATAATTTACACCCTTATGGTTCATGTGTAGTGACTATTTCCTTCACAACCTTCCCTCCAGCAAGGTAAGCAGGCTGTGTAACTCCTTCCAAGGACTTTAGGCAGCACAGTGCACACAGTAAATAGCAATGTGCTGGACTGGGAGTGCAAGAGGACCCTAATTTCACTAATGAGAGCTCTACTGTGTGGCTGCCAGTTTAGTAACGTTAATTAGAAGGCCTAAAAGGGAACACATAGCTAAGCATTTCATTAGCATGGTGAGGATTGTGCTTAAATCACATTGTATCAAATATGCCCAGTCTCCTTCCCTTTTTTCCCCTGCACATTTGCAAGTAAGGGTACCACTGTTCCAAAAGCTTGAAGCTTACAACTGCTTAGCATAGATAACTATGGGCAACTTTCTGGCACCCCTACATAGTCTCCGTTCAAGTTAATGCTACAAAAATCCTCTGCATTCTGTATCCATTCCTCCATGGACTGGTGGGTAGGGAGTGCCTCAAAAAGCAATAGTGGACTCCTTCCTCTCCTGAGAAACAGGTGAGAGACCTCTGCAATGCTATCAGTTTCCATTGGCCTGGGAAGTGAAGTGCCTGGATTTGTACAGAAAATGGATCTGAGGCCTGGATCTCAAGGCCAGTCAGAGTCATAGACCCCAAGGCACCCTCCATCTGAGTGCACAGAAAGAAGCCTGTGCCTGCAGGCACTAGCTTAGGGCCATACAAAGTCAGAATTCTGCAGGTACTATTCCCCTTTGTGGGGCTTCATGGGATCCCAGGTTTGGGGGAACTAAATAGTGGCTGATGATCTCGGCTCCCTCCCTGCTTCCAACCCACTGAGCACAGCAGTATAAATTGCTGAAGATACATTTTGCAGTACAATAAACATTTCCCCTTCCAAACACTGTGCCATCAAGAAAGATTTTTAGGGGCAGATGTAGGTTGGGAGAGTCCTAAAAGAAGCCAGGGTGTCCAGAGCTGGTAGGGACCCGAGGAACAACAGTCACGCAGCAGCACGGAGGGAATAGGCTTCTGCTTGAATTGTCCTTGCCTGTGGCAAATCCCCTGAGATCCATGGTTTGAAGAGTGGAACCACCACATACGAATTAAATAGAAACTCAAATTTCTCATTCCCTACACAATTTAGTCTCATATAGGGGGACATCATTCCGATACTGGCCAGTGTGCTGACCAGGGTTGTGTCATTGTTTGCTTGTGCCATCTGTCTGTATCCAGCTGTTGTCTCTTGTCTGATATTTAGATTGTAAACTCCTCTGGGCAGGGAATGTCTTTTTTGTTCTGTGTTTGTACAGAACCTAGCATAATGGGGTCCTAGTCCAAGACTGACTCCTCAGTGTGACGGCAGTACAAGTAAGTAATAAATAAGTTGACTTATCACTAATTTGAGCAATGTCCCTCATTTTGGCCATTATATTTACATTCTTTAAAGTTTAGGATCCCTCCATAGGCAGTTCCATTGATAGCACCTAGAACATATTTATCACATGCTTATGTATAATTAAATATGAATGATGGGTAGAGCGAAAACGTGGGTAGCAGACAGCACACACACATCTTCTATATATGTTTCTCATGTACACTTCTGCAGTCCTTCACATAGGCCACATTATCAGATGAGACCAAAGCCCCACTGACATTACACTCCATATGGAAATATGCTTATGATATGGATATGACATAACTGAGATGTACTTTATGCAAGATTTCTCATGTAAGATATCAGAGAAAAGTTATAGTTTAATGAATGTGATTATCCAATTTGTATGCATGTATCATTTTTGTATCTGAAACTGGGAATATTGACCATGTGTCTGTGTTCCAAATGTGCTACGTTGGATGAGGCCAATGTTAGTGGTTTATTGAAGAAATGCACACAAGCATAAGAATTATCCCAGGAACTATGTGCAATAGAAACCTCTCAGAGATAGCTCTATACAATGGGAACTGTTTGACCCAGGTCACAGCAAAAAATCTTTCCAGCAAGTTTTGGAGGGTGGAGAAGAGAGATATAATAGAGGGACAATGACAACATGAGTGGTCCTCACTCTCCCTCCAACAACACACCTGAAAACACGTGAGAAACAAAGAATGAACTGTGAAAAGTGGTGGTCCGAGGCTAAGATCTTTAGCCTGTGTAAGAAAACCTGGGAAAGCCAAGGCAACTTGTGCCTTAAGAATCTGCCAGCCTGTTTATCACTCAGGGTGAGAATTTGCTAATTTGTATCCTACCTATTTAGTGTGTCAAGCTTAGTTTGCGGCTTTTGTTTAATTTGCTTAGTAATCTGCTTTGTTCTGTTTGCTATCCCTTGAACCACTTAAAATCAGCCTTTTATAGTTAATAACATTTGTTTTGTTTATTATTAAACCCAGTTTATGCAATTTCTAACTGGGGGGGCAAGAAGTTGTGCATATCTGTCTTCACATTGAGGAAGACTGCAAATTTTATGAGCTTGCGCTGTACAGATATTTCTATACACTGCATGATATTATTATTTTGGGTGTGTCTCCAGAAAGGGGTGGGCACGTGAGTGCTGGGGGAGCCATCTCTCACAGAGCTGACTTCAGTCTGTGTCTGCAGTGAGGTGTGGCCCTACCTGTGTGTGTATGCAGCGATGGCCGGAGAGCCTAATTCAGCAAAGCAGGGAGAGGGTACCCCAGGCTGGTTGAACAGGAGAGGCTCAGTTAAACCCCAGTACATCAGGTGGCATCCCAGATGGGGAGGGGGGTCTAACCCATCACATCCACTCCTAACCCTTCAGGCCAGGACATGCTGTCCTTCTAGTAATGGTAGATGAGTCCTCCAAGAATTCCTCTCCCAGCTCTGAAGATTCCATCTGCAGCTTGGCTACAATAAATTATGAGCTCAACACCCCCCCCCCATGTTCCCTCAAGGTGGCTATGTGGATGTTAATGCTATCAGCAGGGACAATTAATTAAATAAAAGCTCCTGACTTAACTGGCATAAAATATGGAAAACGATCCTTAGTATTTGGCATGTTATCAGAGTAATTAATTAACAACTAAAACAGGATGGAAGGAGAAAGGAAATGATTCATTACAGTGGAACAATTTTTGTTGATACATCACATTTTAAGCTACTTTTTTTAAAATAGCCTGTCCATCCAAACATCTCCCAAACAATGAATTTATCTTCACAACAGTAGTGTGGTAGAGAAGTATTATCATCTCTGGAGGCAAGGACAGATTTAAATGCCATAGGTCACCGAAGAAGATGGTACAAAAGACAGGAAATGGAAAACAACCTTTGAGAGTTGCAGTCCAGTGCCTTAATTATACAGCCCTCCTTCTTCTTGAAGGCATCTTTATTAGGGCTGTCAAACGATTAAAAAAATTAATCACGATTAATTGCACTGTTAAACAATAATAGAAAACCATTAATTTAAATATTTTTGGATGTTTTCTACATTTTTAGATATATTAATTTCTATTACAGCACAGAATACATAACGTACAGTGCTCACTTTATATTTATTTTTGATTACAAATCTTTGTATTGTAAAAAATAAAAAATAGCATATTTCAATTCACCTAATACAAAGTACTGTAGTGCAATCTCTTTAAAATGAAAGTTGAACTTACACATGTAGAATTATGTACAAAAAACCCATGTTCAAAAATAAAACAATGTAAAACTTTAGAACCTACAAGTCCCCTCAGTCCTACTTCAGCGAATCACTCAGACAAACAAATTTGCAGGACATAATGCTGCCCACGTCTTGTTTACAATGTCACCTGAAAGTGAGCACAGAGCATGGCACTGTTGCAGCCAGTATCGCAAGATATTTACGTGCCAGATGAGCTAAAGATTCATATGTCCCTTCATGAATCAATCACCATTCCAGAAGACATACGTCCAGGCTGATGACTGGTTCAACTTGATAACAATCCAAAGCAGAGCGAACCGATGCATGTTCATTTTCACCATCATGAGTCAGATGCCACCAGCAGAAAGTTGATTTTCTTTTTTGGTAGTTCGGGTTCTGTAGTTTCCACGTTGGAATGTTGCTCTTTTAAGACATCTGAAAGCATGCTCCACACCTCACCCCTCCCAGATTTTGGAAGGCACTTCTGATTCTTAAACCTTGGATTGAGTGCTGTATCTATCCTTAGAAATCTCACATTGGTACTTTCTTTACGTTTTGTCTAATCTGCTGTGAAAGTGTTCTTAAAATGAACATGTGCTGGGTCATCATCCAGGACTGCATAACATGAAATATATGGCAGAATATGGGTAAAACAAAACAGGAGACATACAATTCTCCCCCAAGGAGTTCAGTCACAAATTTAATTAATACATTTTTTTTAACGTCATCAGCATGGAAGCATGGCCTCTGGAATGGTGGCAGAAGCATGAAGGACCATATGAATGTTTAGCTTATCTGGTACATAAATACCTTGCAATGCCAGCTACAAAAGTGCCATGCAAACGCCTGTTCTCACTTTCAGGTGACATTGTAAATAAGAAGTAGTCAGCAGTAAATGTAAACAAACTTTTTTGTTTTAGCAATTGGCTGAACAAGAAGTAGGATTGCATGGACTTGTAGGCTCTAAAGTTTTACATTGTTTTGTTTTTGAGTGCAGTTATGTAACAAAAAAGATCTACATTTGTAAGTTACACTTTCACAATAAAGAGATTGCATTACAGTACTCATATGAGGTGAATTGAAAAATACTATTTCTTTTATCATTTTTACAGTGCAAATATTTGTCATAAAAATAATAATATAAAGTGAGCTCTGTACACTTTGTATTCTGTGTTGTAATAGAAATCAATATATTTTAAAATGTAGAAAAACATCCAAAAATATTTAACAAATTTCAATTGGTATTTTATTGTTTAACAGTGTGATTAATCACGATTACTTTTTTTAATCACAGTTAATTTTTTTGAGTTAATCATGAGTTATCTGCGATTAATTGACAGCCCTGATCTTTATTCATTAAAATTAGAAAGTGTTTGAGGAAATGATATACAGTGGACAAATTCTAAGCCAAGAGGGTATCATAAGTGACAACTCTAATAGGGTTCTATTTTGTAGCCCAGATGCAGGGAAAAACTCCTTTACCGTGTTTTAGCACCTTTAGTTGTTCAGCTCTCCCACACTGGCCTGTTGCTCGCTATCTTGTAGCATTTTTTTTTAAATTAAGGGAAGAAGGATGAGCATCCCCTTGCTTGCAATCTTGTATTGTGGTCATTACGCACTTCAGATTGTTCTTATCCTGAAATCAGTGTTTAGCTTTCATACACTTACCTAGTCAAATACTTTGGAAAGGTTTGATAGGTACACCCAAAGATTAAGGTACACAGAACTGTTTACATATCTGAAAATCTTTCCTGGTAGAACAACTTCTCCCTCCGTCTGTCATAGACATGTCTACCCAGGGCTTACATTAAGCTGGAGCTGTCTAGCGCAGAGCTCCAGTAAATGTATTCAAACCCGTGGGAGCCCAGGCGCCTCCCGCGGGGCTGAAGCCCCAAGCCCTGGGGCTCTGGAAAATGTTCAAAGAGAATTTAAGCCCTAGGTCTAATTATTAGCCAAGACTCTACCTCTCACAATGCTGCCCTTTTTTCTCCTTTTATCTGAGGGAGCCAATTAACTGATTCTATAAACTAACTGATATTAGTTTCATCTCACTCAGGCTTTGTCCCAAAACCAGACAGGTATGGACATCAGGCAGTGTCTCATTCCAATACTGTGAACATAGTCATTAGCCATTTGTTCAATTCAATGACTTTCAATACACGTCTTTGGAATTAAGTCTGGGCACATCATCTAGGCAAACTCTGGAGCTGGTTTTACATTTCCAAGGTGACATAGCAGTACAATATCTTTATTTAGCATGGAATTTGCATAAGCTTGCAGTGGACCAGGTTCTCCATGCCATGTAAGCTCCATAGTGCCTCTTTTTGCATTTGAAAAGACAATTACAGTATAAGTTATAATGTTTGCACTTGCAAAAGAGTTATATGGACCTTGATCCTATTCTTTTTTCAGATCCTAAGATCTTTATTCAGGTAAAACCCTCCTGAGTTCAATAGGAGCCTTATCTAAACAAATACTGCAGAATTTGGGACCTGAACTTTTAAACCGTAGTAAATGGAGTTTAGTTTTGGACCAAGATTTGGGTTCTTGGTTCTTACTATATTTCAAATAATACACGATGGTCCCCAAATAAGTTCCCTAGGTCCCACTAGTTTCTTGTTTAATCTCACAGTTGTCATATTTAGGCATGATTCCCCAATGGTATTTGCATTTGTGTCTAATGAAATACTGTGGTTAGGACTAAAAGAGGGAAGATGCTGAATAAACTGTGATGGAGACACCCCAAAATAGAGGGAGAGGCACTTACAGCGCAACCTATATATATATAATGCAATATACATGTAACAAAGTTTGCTCTGAAATAAATACGTTTATTGGACTGATACAATGCTCAAAAACTTCCATTGACTTCAATGGGCATTGAATCGGGCCCTATTTTCTTATCATAACTTTACAGTGGAAGTATTAAGATGGAGCAATACAGGGGCTTGGTTCAATGGAAATGATGGCCAGCCTATATACACTGTTGATCAGTTTCCATCTCTGTCTGTTTCTGCAAATAAAATGTGTCTTTCATGCTTTTACACGGTGTAGAACTCAAAAATATTTTGTAATGAAGGCAGACATCCATGTCATTAATTCTATGGTATCCCTCCCCACTCTCTGAAGCATAAGAGGTTTATAGGAGTGCTTAGTTACTCCAGAAATCTGGATGATGGATCATTCCCAGATGCTATATCAAATAATTTATTGATAGCTGATTATCTTGGCTTAGTTACTTTATACAAAGTTAGCAAACTAATTGTTTTTAAATGCAATAAATTAACAAAAATGTAGTTATGCACTTACTGCCTGAGTAATTTTGATTAATGTGTCAATTAGAACTATCTGCTATGATGTAAATCACCTTTACACAAGTATTTATTCTGAATCGCTATTTAACAATAATGATTGTGAAATGCTTTATTAATCCTATATTAAATATTTATCAGACATTTGATTAAATGTTTGCACACACGCACACACACACACACACACACACTCTCTCTCTCTCTCTCTCTCTCTCTCTCATTGATATTTTCACTGATCTTGAGTGAAATTATTTAATTCATGTTTTCCCTTAGTCTTAAGCATGCTTAGTGATAACTTTCAAATAATACAAGAGAAAACAACGCGGAGAACAAATGAAGGGGAGACGTATTCATTATAAGTACAACTACAAATCCCAGTCTCTTGCAAATCTGAAACATTTAAAAGCTTTGTGCAAACATGATGACTATCCAGGACATTCTTACAGCTCCACTCCAAACAGACAACCCACCTCTCCCCACCCCATGATTTAGCATCATCCTTTTAATTTAAGATGTCTTTTGGGGGTGTTGTAACTTGCAACTGTCTCCTTTCCCCCAGTATCTTCATGGGAAGCCGTAGATCAGGCCTATTTCTTCACGGTATAGGATTTACTATGCCAGAAGTATATGTTAGAGCAGGAGTACCCTAACTCTTCCCAGGGCCAAAGCAAGCACAGACCAACATTCAAGAACAGAAGGCCTTAATCAGCTCCCTGTCATACATCCCCAGCACCAGTTGGAGCTTGGCTGCAGGATAGAATGTGGCCCAGTAACATGGAGTCAAACCTGGAGAAATGCCGAGCACCTCAACACAATGGGAGTTATGGGTACTCAGCACTTCTCAGGTGGCCCATAAAGTTTTAGTAAAATATAGACAAATATAAATGAATGCCTAAGAGTGGAACATGTCAAAGATATCACATTGTTTAAACAACTGAAACAAAAGTGTTGAGGACACACCTCTGTCAATACAGTAAACATGTAGAATGAAGCATGAGAGTTTAAAAGAAATAAGAGGGCTAAGATTAGATTGTAAAAACTGTGACAGACGTTCATTCCAAATAGACATGAATATTTATGAAGAACTCCCCAAGAGAATTGGTACTAAGGTTTTTAACTGTGTATCTTATCGTTTAAGTGGGAAAATGCATAACCCATAAAACATTAAAGATACATTTTACTGTCTCTCTGGGAATGGTGCAAATAGTTTACAAGTCTTTTTGAAAGCATTTGGACTAATTTTGCTAACCCAAAGAACTATTTCTTCATACATTTAGACAGGAGAAACTCTGGAAATACATTAAAAAGCAACAAGCCATTTCTGATACTTTTCATAGCACCAAGGAAGAATTAGATCTAGAGCTCCAGATAAACAACTAAAAATGCTTTCAACTTTCTTTTTAAAGAACTGCACAGGAAATGATCCTATTTACATTCATTTACCTTTCTGTTTGCTTTTAACTAAAATAGCGTTGACATGAAGTAAGAGGAACGCATGAGGTTTAAAAACGAAACTTCTTTTCAATGTGTATTAAGACCCAAGTAAATTAATTTGGAATTTATGTGAAAAAATACTTTGCTCTTAACATAATATTTTTCAGATCTCAGAGCACGTTAAAAAGGTAGATAATTATTCTCCTCTTCCTCCTCCTTATTTTACTTATAGAGAACTGCTATTGTCGCCATGGAAACTATCATGCAAAATTTCAAGTGCATAGACTTGTAAAATCAAGATGTTTTAAGCTAGGCATGAACTGAGCCAACTAATCTATGAAACACTGTTGGGAATTGGGGTGCTCAAAGTAAGAAACAAACAAATGGAGGGCTTAAACATGAGAAGTGGACCTGCAGAAATTTGTGTATGAAATTTCACAGACTTTTTGTCTTTAAAAATATAAAGAAGTTTGACCAGCCTTATCAAAAAATTAAGTGTTGGCTTAACACTTTTGAAAAATGTACCTTAAAGTCCCTATGCAAAAATGTGTGTTTCTGCTTTATTCCAGAACATTCTGGGCAGGGATTCAAGTGAAATCTCATCCCCACTGAAATCAGAGTTTTGCTGTTAACTTCAATGGGGCCAAGATTTCACCCAGTATGTCTGCTTCTCTGGTTACATCTCTTATTACTTTCAAAACATAGTTTTTGTTTTTCAGAGAGTAAGTGAGTCCATCTGGTAATGAATGCTTAAGCACTAGGGGTAATATTATCAAAAAGATGTGGCTTAGGGGCCTAAATTTCATTTTCAAAATTGCCTACATCACACATAGGATTTTCAATTAAACTTAGGCACTTTTGAAAGTGTCACCTCCTGTGGGTTCAATTGCATCTCCAGGATCTGCAAGCAGAGAGGAACCCCCAAGAATGGATCTCCGCCTGCATGTGTGGAAATGGGATGCGAGTGGTGGTGGAAAGGGAGACAGGTAGGAGGGACTTCTGTTGAAGCATTCCATCTATCCAGAAGGCTCTTTGCAGGTCTCAGTATCCACACAACCAGAGGGCATGACCATAGAGGACCTGAACAGTTTAGATGTGGATTGAGTAACACAATTCTCAGAGCCATACAATCCCCTTGTGTACTACCCTTGTGTGGCCCCTCCTTCACTTTTAGGAAGCACACTTTGAACAAAATCCAGTGGAGTTGGGGTGGGGTGGGTGGTCAGAGAATCTAACCCAAGTGCAGAGAGTCAGGAGAACCTTCTGGTGTTTGCTTCCCTGAAGATCACTCTGGGTTTGCCTGAAACAGGCAATCTGGCCCCATATAATTAAATCCACCCCATGAAGAGATCTGGGCATCTTAAATAACCTGTTTCAATTAATCTCATCTCTTTACCTCTTTTGTTTAGTCAGAATCAATGGTTGCTCGGTTTAACAATACGATTGTGTATTTTAATTAGATTCAGAGAGCTAACCTGCCACAGAAAGGTTTGGTACAGGTGAAATCCGTTTGGGGGCTGAGAGGGTTACTTATGACTCATTTGTTGCTGCATTGTTACATTCTGATCATTGCTTACATTGTCCTTTTATTTGCAGCTCAAAAATATGATAGGTACAAATAAATAAATACTTTAAACCTTTTGGGCTAAGTCCTGCTCTCAGTTTAAGCAATATAACCTCACTGAAGTCATTACCCACCTGTGCAACCCCACTGACACACTACTTGAAACTAAGCAATGTAGCAGGTGCAAAATTACACGAACGTGCAGGCAGCTGGTGATTCCCAAGCTGTGAGTTTGATAGTTTCTTGTTGCTGTTGAATTCTTATGAGCACTTCAGCAAACTGCATGCAGCTATCTTTCTGTTTGTTGAACACATGCTCTGTGATTCTGAATCTGAATGCAGGAGAAATCAATACCAGTCTGTTAGAGCTTGTATCAAAAATTAGCTTGCTTAGGAACTGTCATAAAAATAATGTTTATCTTCTTAGGCAAAAGCTAGCCATTGAAAACACATTACATTTCTCATGCATAGTATTACTCTTTTCATGTAAGTGCTGCAGGTACAGCCAGTGACACATTTAAACACTTTGGAATCCAGAGACTCATTTGGATCTGTATTCTCATCCAGTTAATAGAGATAATGAATGGGATTTGCTACAGCAGCCTCACAAACACTGACCTTAGGAAAGTTCACAAGCAATTAATAATGTGCCCTCAACTGCCTCTACTATACTGTCCCCAGGAGAAAACTGAAGTCTTGTGGCAGTTAGTTCAATCTATGACACATTCAGTTGAGGAAAAGCTGAGGCCAGAGCTAATCTACTTACTCTCTGTTCTTTGTTGTCTGTATTCCCAAGAGGTGCAGTAATCTGCAAGAGGATGGCTCAGTGGGCTTTATATGATACACTCATTAAGCATGAGAAGTATGCAATAGTAGTAAATTGATGCTATGAAATCGCACACGTATATTGTACAAACATACATATTCACACTGGATAATTTTATCATTGATCATCTATTATTGCAAAAGCAATGAAAAAAAAAATCTACCTTAAGCATTTGAATGGCTATTTCGTAACATCAAAACAAATTATGGGGAAGGTAGAAATCAAATCAGTTGGTTACCCTCTCAGTATGGATAAAAAATCGCTTGAGTGAAACATTAAGGTTACAAATGTAAATGCTTAGAAATCAAGACAAAAGTAAAAATTTTTACAGTCACGTTAACTGGACTACATTACATATTCCATGTTGTTCATTGTTGGAAGGAAGAATCCTCATGTAGAAAGAAATATCTGCTTCCAACTCTCTCTAACTTCCCTGTGCACTGCCATGTTTGGAGGCCACCCAGAACTGGACTCAATAGAGGGGCTGTGTAAATTACCTGCACAGCCCTCCCCGCCCCTTCAAATCTCCCCTTTCCTGCTACAGGGACAGTGGGGTCTGGATTTGGGGTACAGTGAAATTTCCTGACAGCTCTGATCACAGAATCTATTTTTAAATCTGTGGAGGTAACTCCAAATGTCAGAGAAATATGAATGGCATCTGAAATAGTTAATGCCCATCAACTAGCTCGCAACCCTATGAAGGTTTCTCACTCAGACCGTTCTGTGATGGATTCCAAGGGGACATTTTCGTTCAAGACTATTCCAGTTCTCAGAGATGCAAAGCTTCTCATTTGTCTATTTTGGGAGCTTCTCAAGGTTATGAGAGAAGAACAGGTTTCAGTCTATAGATGTTGGCAGATAATGCTTATGGGCAGTGTGCTGAGCAAAGTAAGGTGCGGGACATAAAACCTATGACTGTACCATGTATGGTGTGGCACATACGTGAAAGAAGAATTTCTGCTTTAGCAAATACTGAGAGTTATTTATTTGGATTTGAATGTAACAGAAATGAACATCTACGCAGGGTCCTCAACTTTCTTGATACTTACTGAAAACACAATACAAAAATAATGAATAGCCAAAACAGAGGCTCAGTAGTTTTCCTCCCATCATTACATAACAGCATACACAATACAAATCAGACCCTCCTCATCCCCATATCCCTTAAAATGCCTATTCAAACCGATGGGCTTAGCAGCATGCCTGAAAGGACTATTTTAGACAAACAGGTGAGTAAGGGAGTTATAAAGCCAAGGGGCCCTCATGGAGTATGTCACACTGGCAGCTCCCTCTCATATCAAGAAGGTTCCAGTCCAGACACTTCAACTGATCAACAGCAGCAACATGGCACATATAGGAAGGTCCGAGACCATTTAGGGCTCTCTAGATCAAAGCCAACAGATCAAATTCCACCAGGACATGGAAGAGAAGATAAAGGTAAGGCACAAAAAGAACATGTGCTTCTTCAAAATGTCTGATAAGAATTTATCCAACAGGTTCAGAACAAAAGTAACTGGTGGATTATTTTGGCGGGTGAGGAGGCTGTAGGTAGATGAAGGGAGGAGAGGGGAGAAGACTAAATGGGAAGAAAGTGTGGTGCTGAAGAAAAAAACAGAAGGGAAAAGGAAGGAAAGGGAGAGGAGACTGAAATTGATGGGGAAAGGAGGGTACAGAAGGAACTGAAGCAGGGCCATGTGAAGGAAGGCTCAAATGGAAAAGGGCCCAGAGAGCCCCCCCACCCCCGGCTTTTATTTTTCAGTAGCATTGGGGGGGTCTCTACGATTTCAGGGGTCTATGTGGGGCTGGGGTGCAGTGAGATTCAGAGGGTGAGGGTGTCTAGGATTTGGAGGGTCTCTTTGGGGATACAGGTCTGGTAGTACAGTGAGAGTCAGTGCAGTTGGGGTCTCTGTGGCTGGTGGTGCAGTTAGATTCAGTGTGGTGTGGAGTCTGTGGGTTTGGGGGTACAGAGACATTGGGTAGAGTACAGGGATCTCTTTGGGGCTCGGGTGGGTGTGGTGATAGCATGGATGGGGCCCATGCCAGGACTGCGTCCTCTGCACTCCTGGTCCACCCCACCTCTTTTCTAGCCCGGCAAAGAGCCTGTCCCTACAATGTGCTGAACAGCCAATGGGGGAAGGTCCAAGGTCCCTGTAGCTTCTCCCAGCCCCACCTCAGCTTTTAGGCTGTGATGGCTGCCCCCATAGCCACTAGCTCTGCTGCTCGCTGGGGCTTACCTCAGTCCCCACTCCAGGATCCACTCCACTCCCACCCCTCCATGGACTCAGGCACCATCCGCTGATGGATGGGCCCATGAGTGGATAAAAGAGGATGGGCCTAGAGAGTTTTATGAGGCAGCATCTCTGGGAGAAGGTCTTCATGGACCTTAGCATCCCCACTTGGTCTTCAAAAAAAATTAGGAGTGGGGTTTGCAGCCCCCACATCAAGTAGCACCTTCTAGATATAGTTTTGTGTTTCGCCTGATTTCTCTGAGAGTTTCACAGAGATATTAGTTTGACCAGCTATCGCACTCAGTCCAAACCTAGCAATTCATTTGCAAAAAGGTGGGTGAATTTTTACAGTAAATTGTCATTTCCCCCATAAATATCTACAAGCATAAGGATGGTGTTCAACAGCACAAGCTGTAGCAGGCCCATGAAAAAAGATCATAAAATTGTGCGTGACCTACAAAGTTTCTTTAAATGAGTGAAATCTGACCATGATCCTGACCATGTTCCATGGAGGGCTTCGCTTCTTGCACTTCTGAGCCTTGCTTGGCTAGTGAGGTTGTTGATTTGGGTTTGTCAAGCTTATTGGGTACTGGAGTCTCTGATTGCCACACAGAGCTTGGTGAATTGTTGTCCAGGAGTCTCTGGTTCCAGGACAGAAAGTCCTGTTGATTGCTAATGTTATTATTATGGAACTGGATGCTGAAAGCAGTTTGATTATTGAAAGTGTGGGGCAGAATTTTAACTTTGACAAGGCAGGTCCAGCTACTGGCCACATGTGATGAATTTTTTGTTTTGTTTTGTTTTTTGGTAGAAAATTGTCCCATTGTTAATTTAGAACATGATTTTTTTTTTTGCCTAGAGAATGCAAAGAAAGGCAAGTATTAAAATCATGGTTCTTTGTCAAAACTCCTAATGGAGAGTTAGGTCAAAAATATTGGTTGATATACAGTTCACCTCTTTCCTCTGTTTCACTTGCTTGATTTTGTAGCCAAATTCCTCATCTTCCTTTTGTGAACTGTAAAACTGGGTTCACAATCTTTTTCCATTTTAGCTCGTGAGTATGCCAAAATGAATGTTCTATTTTTTTTGAATTGTTTAAAGATTGTATATGCTGATTTTGCTTCTACAAGTCATTGGGCTGTTTTGAAAAAGCATTCCAGCAATATATGAAAATGCCATAGGATGACTACATCAGCCATACAACCTCAAAATTAGGTTGAGGGTGTTTTAGATGAGATCAAGACTTCACATAATTTAAGTCAGAAGCTGACAGCTTGCAAACAAACATTTCAGAGTTTTTGTTTTTCATTTTGGCGAGAACTGGTATACTGCCTTACCAAAAATAACAGTGTGAGCAAAAAACTGCAGAGTCCAGATCTTGACCTTGCAACTGATCTTCAATCAAATGGCTCACTGTTTATTTGGTGGCCTTCAAAATAATTTATTGGAACCTCTTCTGTGGTTGTTGCATGTAAGGAAGACTAAACCCCACACACTCACTTCATAGACTAAAATGTTAGGAATATATATGCATTTCAAATTTTAAAAAGAAGGAAAGTAATGCCAGGCAAACTTGCAAAGGTGAAAGTTTTTGAATGAAACTCCAACACCATTTTAGACACAATATTACCACAATTAGATGATAAGATGAATAAGTTTGATGGAGTTGGAGTAGGGTTTGCTATTTTGATGGGTGTGACAGTGAGAAGTCTCAGCAGTGAAAACCCAAAGAAGAGTGCTCGAAATTTATCAAGCAACTACTTTGAGGATTTAAACTCAGAGTTTTGAGGATGAGATTGAGTTTTCACCAGTTTTTGCAAGCAAATCTTTGAGGGTTATTTGGAAACAAAGGTGCCCATTGATTGCCTTAGCTACACTCACAAAAGGTCTTTAAATGTGAGTTTCCCTAACACAGAAATGGCACTGAGTAGTTTTTGCTGTCTTTCAGCAACTATGGCCACTAATGAAAAGAGTTTCCACAAGCTAAAATTAATCAAGACCTACTTAAAAATGTCCATTGTGCGGGAAAGGTTAAGCAAACTTTCAGTTATTTCTATACAGAACTCAAAAACAAAGGAGGATAGATTGGGATGGGCTATTTAATGAGATTGCTTCAGGGAAGGCTAGGAAGAGCTTTGTAAAAATACTTAGCAGTGAGTGTGTGGGGTTTTTTGAGGGGCGGGGAGTGTAGCCAAGAGATGAATGGAGAGGGATTTGAGTCTTTGAACCAGGCCCGGAACATGCTTAGGCATGGCACTGAGTTTAAGGTGGATGTAGCAAGAGAGAGGACATTGGTGAGTGTGTATGTGTGAGACTGGGAAGTAGGAGGGAATTGAAGGGCATTGAGTATAGAAAGTATATATGGGAGCAATGGATCAGTGTCTTTGTCGCACCACTCACCAGTACCTGACAGCAGTCAGGGAAGTTAATAATCCAACCAGTAAGCTGAAGCCATGAGCATCAATTCAACGAATCCCGGCACTGTCGTCCCCGACAACCCCAACGTGCAGCCCCAACTTTTATGTCGTTGATCCAGCTATACGCGTGTTACAACTTAATGTGTAGGGTTTGTCGGTTGCCAGGCATGATTTACTTGGCGTTCTTGCTCATCGACATACTATTTACATCATTTGCTTGCAAGAGACACACGTGGCAAATGCTGAAGCTGGGCGTTACAGTATTGGCAGCTTCAACCTGTTGTACCATGAGGCACGCCCAAAGAACAGCCGAGCCACATTCATATTAGAATATAGATATTCAGGCCTGCCTGTAAAGGCCTATCCTTTAAGAACTTAGGTGTATTTTTATCACTTAGCTAGAGGTATAAAACAAAGAATCAAAATCACAAGTCTGCCTGTGTATGGGCCTTCTCTCACTAGGACAGTCTGAGGCCTTGTTCTTAGGCTATGGGCTTTGGCTAAACAGCAGGAGAAACCATAAGCTGGGAGGCAACTGGTCACATCCTCACATTCCAAACCAATCATATTGAAATAAAATGGTATTGGGCTGTTAGGAAGACGATCCTGTCCTGATAGTGCCCATCACCACCAAATAAAGAAACAGATCTTAAGATAGTTAAAGAAAACTTAGTCTGATAGCATCCTTTCTGGCAAGAAATCACTTCTCAATGGTTGTGAAACCCTCATTTCTGCATTGTTTTATCTTTATGGCCCCCACTTTTCTATTGTTAATCTGTCTGGTTCTCTAATTGTTTCTGTCTGCTATATAATTAATTTTGCTAAGTGTAATTAATTAGGGTAGTGGGATATAATTGGTTAGAGAATTATGTTACAATATATTAGGATTGGTTTGTTAAATTTCAGTAAAATATTTGCTTAAAAGTATAGCTGAGAATATTACTATATAAACGGGTCAAATAGGAAGTGGGTGGAAAAATTGGAATCATGCTTGCTGGAAATTAGCCCCAATAAACATCAATTTGTCTGCACTTCGGACTTCGGATCTTTTGCTGCTTGCTGTCTGTGTGACAAGAACCAGGGAAGTGGGAGGGTGAAGGGAAAGCCCTCTAACAATACGTTCAGTCCGATATTGCAGATGCCACTCAGCTGATGTCTACTGAATTCTGTGACACCATCCAGGTTGGCAGTTTCTGGCTGGCAAATGTCTACAAGCCTCCAAGCGTAAGCTGGAGCCAACAGGTTCCATCAAGCCTGCCACACCCAGCTGTCTACATTGGAGACTTCAATAGCCATCACACAGACTGGCAGTATAAGGAGGTTAACACAGATGCTGAACAACTTGCAGACTGGGCATCTCAAAATGACCTCGCCCTTATCCATGATACTAAGCAGCGAGGCACATTTCATTCTTCCAGATGGGATTGTGACTCTTCTCCTGACTTGTGCTGGGTCAGTTCAGTTCATGGCCATCCTCAGCCAGCAACACGCCAAGTCTTTGATAACTTTCCACACAGCCAACACAGACTATCGCTGATCCATATCGGGCTAAAGCTCACAGTTGTCAAGAGTTCCAAAAAGTAGCAGTGGAACTTCTGAAAGGCCAACTGTGAAAAATACTGGGAAGCACTGGAGAAGTGTGTGGTGCTATCTATAAAGCAGCCTGCAGAGCCATCCCACACAGTTTCCACCCGGTCTACATTCCCTGTCTCAATGAGGAGAGCACCTTGCTTGAGCAGTATGAGCCATCTGGTAACCCAGATATCACTCACCATCTGATCAAATCATTGGATGCTGCTCACCGAGCCAGATGGGAGGAGATGACAGAGAATGAGCATTACCCACTCCAGCTGCTTGGAGCAGCGCAGCAGCCACCTGCACTCTGCCGACTCTCAGTGACACACAGCCTGGTAGCTGGCCACCTAATTAAAGTGGCCAGAGCACCTCTGGAGAAACAGGTGTGAAGACAAGTGAGGAACAAATGGCGTATGTTTAAACGTGCACACCAGATCAGAAGCTACCCAGAACCATTCACTGTAACAGAGCTGGAACAGACACTGGGTAGCATCAAGTGTGGAACAGGTGCAGGCTATGACAACATATCACAGGTCCTGCTACCTTGGGTCACAGGTGTCATTGAACTGTTCCTCCATGATAGGCAATTCATAGTTAGGGTGACCAGATATCCTGATTTTATAGGGACAGTCCCGATTTTTGGGTCTTTTTCTTATATAGGCTCCTATTACCCCTCACCCCCTGTCCCGAATTTTTCACATTTGCTGTCTGGTCACCTATTCATAGTCCATATGAGGGAGAAGATGAGTGCTTGGAGACAACAGAGCAATGGGTTACCCCAGGGCTCTGTGCTTTCTCCAACCCTGTCCAACCTTTACATCAATGACTTGCCAACAACAGAGTCATGAAAGTTCATTTACACATTCATCTATTGTGGTGCCCAGGCCTGGACGTTTCACGAGCTTAATGCCACCTTCAACTGGTACATGACAAAGATAGCTGACTACTAGAAGACTTGGTGCCTCCAGCCAAGCGTCATAAAAACAATCTCCAGTTTGTTCCATCTTCATCACGCGAGCCCAACCCGAGAACTGAATGTTTATCTGAATGGTCAGAAGGTGAAGCATGAAGTAGAACCTGTTTATCTAGTTGTGACCCTAGACTGCACACAGAGTTGTCATGCTCACATGAAGAAGACAGAAGCTAAAGTTAAGACACAATCTTCTTAGCAAACTGGCAGGTTCGTCATGGGATGCCCGTGCTCCAACTCTGCGGAAGTCAGCTCTTGTCACCACGTATTTGATGGCAGAGTACTGCACACCAGTATGGAGCTGATTGTCACACACCAAACAGGTGGATACGCAGTTACCCCATACCGCCATGTGCATCATCTCCGGAACCCTGAGTCCAATTCCACTCCTTTGGCTTCCAGTTCTGAGCAATATTGCTCCTTCTCATATCTGATGAGAGGTTGCCACTGGCAAGTTACTGGAGAAAGCACACGCAAACCCAAGCCTGCCATTGCACAATGACCTTTTTAAACCACCAGCTGCACGTTTGTTGCCACGTCATCCATTATAGTCTCACCTGCCACATCAGAATGTTAGGGCAGAAACACTTTGGTAAGAGGAATGGATATCTGTTATAATCCCAAACCAGTCCCTCATGACCGACTCCACAGTCTGCCTGCCTGGTTTTGACCTGCCCTGTTGCCAATGGTCCCATTTGAACAGGTTTCGGACCGGGCAAGGTCTCTGTACAGCTAACCAGTATTACTAGGGCTTTCGTGGCACCACTTTGTGCAGTGGTGGTGTAACACAGACAATGATGCACATTGTAGATGAATGCCTGCTGAGCAGTGGCCTAGAAGAACTGTATTACGCCACTGAAGATGCCATCGCTTGGCTAGATGACTATGCACACACTAAATAGAATCATAGAATATCAGGGTTGGAAGGGACCTCAGGAGGTCACCTAGTCCAACCCCCTGCTCAAAGCAGGACCAATCCCCAACCAAATTATCCCAGCCAGGGCTTTGTCAAGCCTGACCTTTAAAACCTCAAAGGAAGGAGATTCCACCACCTCCCTAGGTAACGTATTCCAGTGCTTCACCACCCTCCTGGTGAAAATGTTTTTCCTAATATCCAGCCTAAACCTTTCCCACTGCAACTTGAGACCATTACTCCTTGTTCTGTCATCTGCTACCACTGAGAACAGTCTAGATCCATCCTCTTTGGGATCCCCTTTCAGGTAGTTGAAAGCAGCTATCAAATCCCCCCTCTTCTGCAGACTAAACAATCCCAGTTCCCTCAGCCTCTCCTCATAAGTCATGTGTTCCAGTCCCCTAATCATTTTTGTTGCCCTTCGCTGGACACTTTCCAATTTTTCCACATCCTTCTTTTAGTGTGGGGTCCGAAACTGGACACAATACTCCAGAGGAGGCCTCACTAATGTTGAATAGAGGGGAACAATCACGTCCCTTGATCTGCTGGCAATCCCCCTACTTATACAGCTCAAAATGCCGTTAGCTTTGTTGGCAACAAGGGCACACTGTTGACTCATATCCAGCTTCTCGTACACTGTAAACTCTAAGTCCTTTTCTGCAGAACTGCTGCCTAGCCATTCGGTCCCTAGTCTGTAGTGATGCATGGGATTCTTCCATCCTAGGTGCAGGACTCTGAACTTGTCTTTGTTGAATCTCATCAGATTTCTTTTGGCCCAATCCTCTAATTTGTTTAGGTCCCTCTGTATCCTGTCCCTACCCTCCAGCGTATCTACCGCTCCTCCCAGTTTAGTGTCATCTGCAAACTTGCTGAGGGTGCAATCTACACCATCCTCCAGATCATTAATGAAGATATTGAACAAAACCGGCCTGAGGACTGACCCTTGGGGCACTCTGCTTGATACCGGCTGCCAACTAGACATGGAGCCATAGATCACTACCCATTGAGCCCAACAATCTAGCCAGCTTTCTATTCACCTTTTAGTCCATTCTTCCAATTCATACTTCTTTAACTTGCTGGCAAGAATACTGTGGGAGACCGTATCAAAGGCTTTGATAAAGTCCAGATATATCATGTCCACTGCTTTCCCCATATCCACAGAGCCAGTTATCTCATCATAGAAGGCAATCAGGTGGGTCAGGCATAACTTGCCCTTGTGAATCCATGTTGACTGTTCCTGATCACCTTCCTCTCCTCCAAGTGCTTCAGAATGGTTTCCTTGAGGACCTGCTCCATGATTTTTCCAGGGATTGAGGTGAGGCTGACTGGCCTGTAGTTCCCCAGATCCTCCTCCTCCCCATTTTTAAAGATTGGCACTACATTAGCCTTTTTCCAGTCATCCAGGACCTCCCCTGATCACCATGAGTTTTCAAAGATAATGGCCAATAACTCTGCAATCACATCTGCCAACTCCTTCACATCCCTCACATCTGCCAGCACTCTCAGATGCAGTGCATCCGGCCCCATGGACTTGTGCTCGTCTAGCTTTTCTAAATAGTCCCCAACCACTTCTTTCTCCACAGATGGCTAGTCACCTCCTGCCCATGCTGTGCTGCCCAGTGCAGTAGTCTGGGAGCTGGCCTTGTTTGTGAAGACAGAGGCAAAAAAAGCATTGAGTACATTAGCTTTTTTCACATCTTCTGTCACTAGGTTGCCTCCCTCATTCAGCAAATGGCCCACACTTTCCTTGACTTTCTTCTTGTTGCCTGAAGAAACCCTTCTTGTTAGTCTTAACATCTCTTGCTAGCTGCAACTAGTGTGATTTGGCCTTCCTGATTTCACTCCTGCATGCCTGAGCAATATATTTATACTCCTCCATAGTCATTTGTCCAATCTGCCACTTCTTGTAAGCTTAGATAGTATAGAAAGTAGGAGAATAACTTAAATGAATCTGGGTGAAGAGTTCAGGAGATACTAGATATTTACCGACTGGGAAATTGCAGACCAGTCAGTTTAACTTCAGTACCTGGTAAGGTAACAGAGCAAATAATTAAGCAATCAATTTGCAAACACCTAGAAGATTATAAGGGCCATGTGTCAGCACGGATTTGTCAAGAACAAATCATGTCAAACCAACCTAATAGCCTTCTTTGACAGGGTAACAAGGCTTGTGGATAGGGGGAAGCAATAGATGTGATATATCTTTAGTAAGGCTTTTGATACTGTCTGGCATGACCTTCTCATAAATCAACTAGGGAAATACAACCCATATGAGCTACTATAAGGGAGGGAGGTGTATAACTGGTTGGAAAACTGTTCCCAAAGAGTAGTTTCACTGGTTCATGGTCAAGCTGGAAGGGCATATAGAGTGAGGTACTGCAGGGATCAGTTCTGTGTCCAGTTCTGTTCAATATCTTCATCAATGATTTAGATAATGACATAGAGAGTACACTTATAAAGTTTATGGACAATACCAAGCTATCAGGGGTTGCAAGTGCTTTGGAGGATAGGATTAAAATTCAAAAGGATCTGGACAAACTGGAGAAATGGTCTGAAGAAAATAGGATGAAATTCAATCAGGACAAATGCAAATAACTCCATTTAGGAAAGAACGATCAGTTGCACATATACAAAATGGGAAATGACGGCCTAGGAAGGAGTACTGCAGAAAGGGATCTGGAGGTCATAGTGGATCACAAGCTAAATATTAGTCAACAGTGTAACACTGTTGCAAAAAAAGTGAACGTCATTCTGGGATGTACTAGCAGCAGTGTTGTAAAACAAGACACAAGTAGTAATTCTTCCACTCTACCCTGTGCTGATTAGGCCTTGACTGGAGTATTGTGTCCACTTGTGGGTGCCACATTTCAGAAAGGATATGGAGAAATTGGAGAAAGTCCAGAGAAGAGCAACAAAAATGATCAAAGGTCTAGAAAACATGACCTATGAGAAAAGATTGAAAAAATTGGGTTTGTTTAGTTTGGAGACGAGAACACAGAGAAGATATGGTAACAGTTTTCAAATACATAGAAGCTTGTTACAAGGAGGAGGGAGAAAATTTATGCTCCTTAACCTCTGAGGATATGACAAGAAGCAATGGGCTTACATTGCAGCAAGGGTGGTTTAGGTTGGACATTAGGAAAAACATCCTAACTAATAGGGTGATTAATCAGGGGAATAAATTCCCCAGGGAGGTTATGGAATCTCTATCACTGCAGATTTTTAAGAGCAGATTAGACAAACACCTATGAGGGATGGTCTAGATAATACTTATTCCTGCCATGAGTACAGGGGATTGACTAGATGACCTCTCAAGGTCCCTTCCAGTCCTCTGATTCTATGATAATGACTCGAGGCTGCTGAGTCTGAAAATTCTTTCCCTTCTCCAGTTACAGCTGCTAGAGAAGCACCTGAACCATGAAGTTTTGGTATCCCAGGTTCCAGAATTGCTACTTTCCATGTATCATGGGCCAAATACTGATCCCATGGAAGATAATGGCAAAGCTTCCATTGACTTCAATAAAATGAAGATTTAGCAATCAAGTCAGTGTTCAGTTGTGGCTACATATCCCAAGGCAGGTGGGGAAGGGAGAGTTTCACATGTACTTGAATTCAATTATCCATTCTATTGCATAGTTTCCCATTAGCAAAAGGAAGATAATAATACACATTTGTCTACCATACAGTAGTGTGCCTTGAAGGTTTAAGGGCTGATTTTTAGGATTTGTAAAAATGCACATGAAAATTACTATTGTGCACAATTACCGTAATTATACATGTACATTCCTATACATGAGCTTGATCCTGAAGCATAATGATAATTACCCTTGTTGACATTTAATTTATTTCATTGTTTTTTGGAACTGTGTTTTGTGAGTGGGATGGTGGATGGAGTTTGAGTAAATGTACCATCATTTTTTCCAACAACCCGACCTCTATATCTATCTGAGCCACACCTTCTAAAATCTTGTCTCCTCCTTTTAGGAAAAACAAGTGCCTAAATCCTGTGTATTTTTTCATAAATTGTTAGAAAATACAGAGATATAGGTAAGTACCATTTATGTTCCCTTTCCAGAGGGAAGAACTATTTGTCTGCTTGGAAAATAGCAGACTGAGACTTGTAGATGAATTGAGTCTTAACCTCATAAAGCATCCTAATTGTGTAAAATATAAGTGGTCATAGTATTGGCTCTGTTTTACAGATGACAATTTCCAGGGCACGGACACACATCACATGCATGATAATGCATCACAGAGCTAGAAATACAAGACACTATAATCTTTATATAACCATGCAGTGTCACAATTTTTTCTGCATTAATGAAGTGTGTATGCATGGGATACGTTAGATGAATTCCTGCCTTTTTCATTCACAGATGTTTTACCTCCTGCATTTTATTTAGGGGAGAGGGACAATCAGATTAGGGTGGATTATTCCCCCTCTACCATGGCTATGACAGGTTTTGAAAATATCACAGAACTCAAAGGAGCAGTGTGCTGATGGCTGTGACTTCACTCTGACAGTATCATTATTCCTCCAACAAGAAATCAACAGCTAGATATTTTCAGCCCCTATAAAAATTGTGTGGTATAGATTTTGCAACAGGACACTGTTATCCATTATTAATTTTTCATAAGTAAATCACCAGGTGCAGCAGTTAAGAGGTACCATGGAGATGAGGAGTTATTACAACTCCTGTTTGTAAATTGGAGAATGGATTCCATCACTTTCCCCTGCATCGCTCAGAATAATAATATTGTCACAGAGCAGAGCCAATGAATATTGAGCGGAGAAACGCTGTTCTGGTAGAAGTGTTCCTCAGGTTAGAACAGTGCAGTGAAAAAATAAGGCTGTCAAACCCATTATCTTGTTTTCCATTAAGCAGTCAGGAGGATGATGACACAGCTGGGATGTACAGAAGTATGTATGTCTTTGTCTAGTTAAGATTATGTTTTCCAAGAATAGATATACAAAATGTACACACATTGACAGGCAAATATTATATATCTATATCTATATCTATCTCCCCATGTTAAATTAATAGTAAACCACCAGACTGAGGACAATGCCCATGCTGGTAGCAAAACATCTGTTTTAATATTGCAAATTACTCAGGCTTCAAACAAGCCTGAGCTAACCACCTTATTTGATCTGTGGACTCAACTGACAATTTCATGCAAGCAACCGAATGGACAAAATATTACCAGTCAATATAACAGTGTTTAAAGTGTAAACAATGCAGTGAATGAAAGAAGCAATCATATCATCTTGCCTTAATAATATGTTTCATTCCTCTTGCTGAAAAGCCAGTCTTACAACTTGTTTACCAGATTCCTTACTGATAATGGTGTTGAGCTACAGTTCTGTAACAGTGAACAATATTAACTGATTCTCAACAAACAGTACACATTTGCCTAAATCCTTTCTGAAAATGAGCTTTAGGCTTCTAAATCCATTAGGCCTTTCAACACTAAGAGCCACAATGCCTAAGTGCCTTTAAAAATCTGGACCTAAGTGCCTAAGCCACTTTTGAAAATAAAATTGAGTTTCCCAGGTCCCTTAGACATAGATTTGCATACATGTCTAAGACACAAATGGACAGTATAAGGTGCAAGTCTGTTGTGGCATTGTATAGGACTAATGTCACCATATTTTGACTGATGACATTCCTTACGTAATAAACCTCAACTGCAGCTCTTTCTTTCCCAAAGCTACTGGTATTGATCTATTAGGAGAATCCTGTAATTATTATGGCACCAACATTACCAACAGAATATCATCAAAATGGTTTTCACTTTTGGTAGCACAGCAGATTTCTTATTATTCCACGGTGCACAACTACATATGTTCAATGGGAATGAGAAAATGGTGGCGACTCGTCTGTTTTTTTTTCCATTTTCAAAATTTTGATGAAAAATATCATTAAAATTTCAAATTTTGCCAAAAACTGTGGGAATTGAAAATTGACAGTTTGTGTATTTGTATGAAACATCACCTTTCTCTGTCCAGGTAGCAACTATAGGATAGTCCTGTGTTTCTGAACTAGCTTGAGTGGCGTGTACTGAGTCTTGTTAACGTGGTACTCCGGAACCAAATTCATGCCTCTTAGTGGGAGGCAGTGTTTTCTACTAGATAGAGCACTAGACTGGGACTTAGATTTCCTGAGTTTTATTCCCAGCTCTGCCACTGACCTACTGGGTGACTTTGAGCAAGTCACTTTACCTCCCGGTGGCTCAGTTTTCCTGTATGTAAAATGGGGATAATGAAACCACCCTCCTTTATAAACCACTTTAAGATCTACTGATGAAAAGCAGTCAGAGCTAGATATTCTCATGATTATAATCATTATGGTATGAGGAGTGAATTTGGCCCACTGTATTTACATGTGTTTTCCAAGAACAATGCCACTATAATATTATTTTATTGTCTGACAACTGCTCCAAAGTCTGTTCATTGACAGATCTTGTCTTTCACTGCAGGATACTTTTGGATAGCCTTGTAGTTGCAAAAACACTACATTAACATTTTTGTGCAGTAACACTGCCGTTTCTTCCTGTTGGGTAAAGGGATTATTATTTTTAATCTTAGATTTTCATTGAACAAAAATAATCTAATTCTGATCATAACGATGAGGAGAAATATGTAAATGATGATCAGACACTACTGCTTACAAGAAAAAGGAGTGGAGCAGAGGCGAAGGGCAAGATGAAAACATTTGGAGTTCTAGAAGCAAAAGGCAAAAGCCCCTCTGAAATATGAGACAGGAAAACGTACTTATCTATTTTAGGGATTTACGTGGCCCCCTTTCCCATAGTATGAGGTAGGGAAGTTCTATTATCCTAATTTTACAGGTGGGTAATTGAAGTATAGAGAGAGCAGGTAATTTGCTCAGGGCCACACCAGAAGTTTGTGAAAGAGCAGGGAAGTGAACCAGGTCTAAGTTCCAGGCTAGCACCCCAACCACTGAACCATCTTTCCTGCGTTATGTCTCTGGAGAACCAGTTCTCTGAAGTATGTCTGTGAGGACTGTGAGTCTAAGGCCGATTTTCCCTATGGAATGAAATCGTGGTAGTTCGCTGCCATGTGGAAGACATCAGTCCAGTTCCCTTTTCTGGTTTCAGCTCTTTGAGCCAAAAAGGGCTGAAAGGGATGAGAAGCATGACTCCTCTGCCCTCACAGGGGAGGAAACATCATATCACAAAGCTTATTATGTAATTTTAGCAAAATTGAGTTAACTGGCTCCAAACAGAATATAATCTAGTCATCATTGATCAGAAGGCTTCATTGATGGCCTTGACAAGGCTTCCAGGATTGGGTTGTAAAACTGGGGTGCAAACAATACAAGTTCATTTTATTATTTGTATTACTGTAGTGCCCAGGACTCCCAATCATGGACCAGGACCCCATTGTGCTAGACACTGTACACAAACTTACATATACACACAGAACAAAAAGACTGCCAGCTTTTTGAGACAGAGACTAAGTATAAGACAAGAAACAACAGATGGATACAGTCAGACAGAGGGATGTAAAATGAGGTAACACTGGTTAGCATCACGAGCTATAGTCTCAGCACACCAGCAACCTAATCCTTGTCAAGTTTTTTACAGGCTTCATCACACAGGAGAGTTTTAAAGGAGGGTTTTGAAGAAGAAGAATGAGTTAGTTTTGCAGATATTTATGGGGAGCTCCTCCCAAACATGAGGGGCAGTAAGGGAGAGAGCATGAAAGTACTTGCTTGAAAATTTAACAAGTGGGTGATTGAGGCTGGCACCATTGGTTGATTAGAGACGGGAGATGACCTTCAAATACTGAAGAGGAGGGACGGGTCATAAAGAACCTTGAAAGTGAAGACAAGTAGGTTATGTTTGATACAATAAGGAAGGGGGAGCCAATGGAGGGATGCCAAAGAGACAGATGAGGTGATCAAAGTGATAGGATAGAAATACAATCTTTGCAGCAGCATTCTGAATGGATGTGAGTGGTGCAAGATGGCATTTATCAAGGGCAGAGAACAGGACGTTACAGTAGTCAAAATGTGAGATGATGAGAGACTGGACAAGAGATTTAGCTGCCTGGATGGATAGGAAAGCTTGCATTTTACAGAAATTACGCAGAAAGCATTTGCCATACTGAGACATAGTCAGAATGCGAGGACCTAAAGAAAGGTCCTGGTTGTAGGTTACAGAAAGGTTACAGGCCTGAGTGACAGGCAAGATGGTGGCGTTGTCTGCAGTGATCAGGGTCTGGGGAGGGGTGGGTGTTGCGGTCGGGATGGGAAGGAGCTGGAGATTAGAAACTCTGTTTTAGCCATGTTGAGTTTGAGCTGATGGCTAGAAATCCACACTGAGATGTCACAGAGAAAGGCTGAGATTTTAATTTGGGCAGAAGGAGACAGGTCTGGACTAAAGAGGTAGGTTTGTGAATCATCCGCATAGAGATGGTGGTTGAATTTGTGAGATTACTCAGAGATAAGGCTCTGTGGAAAGCCTCATAGAAAGCTGGAGGGGGAATGAAAAGGACCCTTTGAGGGACACAAAAGCACATTTTCAGGCTAGCTTCCTGGTTTGCTGTTCGTACCCAGGGATATGAGGAAGCGGACATTTTAAAAAAAAATCAATACTTCTTCCCAGGGTGGCATGAGCTTTGACCTGTGCAGAGAAAGCTCTAAATTCTTGGAGGGCAAAGATCACCTTATGTTACTCAGCAGTGAGACTTCCATCCAGTTGGTGAACTCCAAAGGAAGCTTTATACAGCTTTGGTTGTGAGGTGAGATGGTCACTGCAATATGAGGATTCTGGCAAGAGAAAAACAAAGATTTAAAAAATGCAGGGACAGCAAGAATGGCTTGGAGGACATCCCATTGGAATAAGGTTTGGAAAAACATTTTACTGTATTCTGAAAAACTTTCTACAGTTGGAATAAACAAAATAATGGGCCAGATCCTCAGATATATTGGTTATGCTCCACTGACTTTCAGCTGAGGACATGGCCCCATGTTTTCCCCTTCCCCCCCCGCACCAAGCTCCCTCTCAAAGCACTTCAGGAGTCAATTTAAGTGTCTTATATTGCTATACGAATATCTCCCAGCATGATACAAATGACATTTTGTGAGGCAACAGGAAGCGGGAGAGTAACACTGTTCACACTCCCTTTTTCCCTCTAAATGTCATTACACCGTTTGATAAAGAAACGGAAAACATTTAGCCAGCCAAACAGCACAGCAGGTCACTCAAGAAGTGAAGTGATTTCAAACAACTTTCTTTTTATTAAAAGTAAGATCTGCACAAACAATTAATTTCAAAGTAATGTGCAGTCCCCAAAAGGATCACTAAGAGTTTACTTACTCAGCACATCTTTTGCCAAGGGTATTTTGTACGTGTATGTAATAAAGTTGATTGCATATTGGAACAGCATCATATATTGGTTCCAACACATGAACACATTATGCAGTCATTTTTGTATGCTTCTTCTCCTCCTCACTCTCTCTTTCCTCCCAGACATTATACAAATTCCCCAGAGTTGTAATAACATATTTGTACTTGATGCAGTATCTCTTAAAAAATACACCCCAAAACGTATAGCTAGCATAGTGCATTGTGAACCATGTATGTATAAAATGCATTATATGCAATGGCCATATATTGCTTCATTCTTTTGTAGAATTTAAAGGCCCAGTACATTCTTTTTGAGGTAAATAGAAATGTTAACTCTGTACAGAAAAAAATGGCTGAACAAATGATTGATCCATGGAGGGCTGAAATGCTTTTGAGACAAGCTACCTATCCTTGCAAACCAAGTGACGGAGAACTGTAAGGTAATGCAGCAAAACAATTTCCATGCATTAAGATTTGCTCACTGATGGCTTTCTAAAAAGTTAATTAATTAATGAAATAAAGCTGATTTAACATACAGAAAAACAAACTCCCATAGGAGACTGTTATTGCACTCTTTGACAGGCTATTCAAATTCATCCCTTCTCAGTCACCAAATTCGCATAAAACAGGTATAAAGACCAGTATATAGAGAATTTTTTTTAAAGTTTCAGAACTTGTGAAAAAAAACATGGTGTTCTCTTTTCCCACTGGATTGAACACACTGGTCCTCTGCAGTATTCCTAGGGTCAGACTGGGGCCTCAGTAGCAAAAAAAAGTCTATCTGGAGGGGATATCTTGGCAGCACAAGCCCCCCACAACCCTATTCTTCTAGGTGGGCCCTGGAACTGTCCAATATACCCAGAAAGTAGGTAAAGCCAGGTGGGGAGCCATTGGGACCTAGGCAATCAGGAGATATATTGCTTTTGCTCACATCCTAGGTGAGTGCCCTAGTCACTGGGCTATTGGCTGTCCTGAGAGTTTCTCTAACCCAGAATTTCCATCCTGGACCTGAGAAAACTTTCCTGACAAAAGTTTTGTCTAAACCAGTGATTCCCAACCCACAGTCCATGGGACACTTGTGGTCCACTCAGCACAGAGCTGCAGCCCATATGACATCCTCCTGGCCATAACTAGGACAGGGCTGGAGGGGGACCTGCCCCAGGTGCGGAGCCAATGGTGGGGTGCAAAAATGGGTTGGAACAGGATTGAGTCCTGCATCAGCCCTCCCCTCAGCAGGATCAGGTGCAGTGGCATCAGGCCACCCCACCGCCCAGCAAGATTGGGTCCACTGGCATCAGCAGAAGGCCAGGCTGCTCAGCACACCATACTCCCACCCTCACCCTGCAGGATTGCGGGTCCAGTGACCTTGGCTGGAGGAGGCTCCCCAGAACTAGGACTGCAGCAGGGTGGACTGCAAGTCTGAGTTACGTGCAACAGAGGTAGGACACCAGTATCATAGAATCATAGAATCATAGAATATCAGGGTTGGAAGGGACCCCCAGAAGGTCATCTAGTCCAACCCCCTGCTCAAAGCAGGACCAAGTCCCAGTTAAATCATCCCAGCCAGGGCTTTGTCAAGCCTGACCTTAAAAACCTCTAAGGAAGGAGATTCTACCACCTCCCTAGGTAACGCATTCCAGTGTTTCACCACCCTCTTAGTGAAAAAGTTTTTCCTAATATCCAATCTAAACCTCCCCCATTGCAACTTGAGACCATTACTCCTCGTTCTGTCATCTGCTACCATTGAGAACAGTCTAGAGCCATCCTCTTTGAAACCCCCTTTCAGGTAGTTGAAAGCAGCTATCAAATCCCCCCTCATTCTTCTCTTCTGCAGACTAAACAATCCCAGCTCCCTCAGCCTCTCCTCATAAGTCATGTGCTCTAGACCCCTAATCATTTTTGTTGCCCTTCGTTGTACTCTTTCCAATTTATCCACATCCTTCCTGTAGTGTGGGGCCCAAAACTGGACACAGTACTCCAGATGAGGCCTCACCAGTGTCGAATAGAGGGGAACGATCACGTCCCTCGATCTGCTCGCTATGCCCCTACTTATACATCCCAAAATGCCATTGGCCTTCTTGGCAACAAGGGCACACTGCTGACTCATATCCAGCTTCTCGTCCACTGTCACCCCTAGGTCCTTTTCCGCAGAACTGCTGCCGAGCCATTCGGTCCCTAGTCTGTAGCGGTGCATTGGATTCTTCCATCCTAAGTGCAGGACCCTGCACTTATCCTTATTGAACCTCATTAGATTTCTTTTGGCCCAATCCTCCAATTTGTCTAGGTCCTTCTGTATCCTATCCCTCCCCTCCAGCGTATCTACCACTCCTCCCAGTTTAGTATCATCCGCAAATTTGCTGAGAGTGCAATCCACACCATCCTCCAGATCATTTATGAAGATATTGAACAAAACGGGCCCCAGGACCGACCCCTGGGGCACTCCACTTGACACCGGCTGCCAACTAGACATGGAGCCATTGATCACTACCCGTTGAGCCCGACAATCTAGCCAGCTTTCTACCCACCTTATAGTGCATTCATCCAGCCCATACTTCCTTAACTTGCTGACAAGAATGCTGTGGGAGACCGTGTCAAAAGCTTTGCTAAAGTCAAGAAACAATACATCCACTGCTTTCCCTTCATCCACAGAACCAGTAATCTCATCATAAAAGGCGATTAGATTAGTCAGGCATGACCTTCCCTTGGTGAATCCATGCTGACTGTTCCTGATCACTTTCCTCTCCTCTAAGTGCTTCAGGATTGATTCTTTGAGGACCTGCTCCATGATTTTTCCAGGGACTGAGGTGAGGCTGACCGGCCTGTAGTTCCCAGGATCCTCCTTCTTCCCTTTTTTAAAGATGGGCACTACATTAGCCTTTTTCCAGTCATCCGGGACTTCCCCCGTTCGCCACGAGTTTTCAAAGATAATGGCCAAGGGCTCTGCAATCACAGCCGCCAATTCCTTCAGCACTCTCGGATGCAATTCGTCCGGCCCCATGGACTTGTGCACGTCCAGCTTTTCTAAATAGTCCCTAACCACCTCTATCTCTACAGAGGGCTGGCCATCTCTTCCCCATTTTGTGTTGCCCAGCACAGCAGTCTGGGAGCTGACCTTGTTAGTGAAAACAGAGGCAAAAAAAGCATTGAGTACATTAGCTTTTTCCACATCCTCTGTCACTAGCTTGCCTCCCTCATTCAGTAAGGGGCCCACACTTTCCTTGGCTTTCTTCTTGTTGCCAACATACCTGAAGAAACCCTTCTTGTTACTCTTGACATCTCTTGCTAGCTGCAGCTCCAGGTGCGATTTGGCCCTCCTGATATCTTTCCTACATGCCCGAGCAATATTTTTATACTCTTCCCTGGTCATATGTCCAACCTTCCACTTCTTGTAAGCTTCTTTTTTATGTTTAAGATCCGCTAGGATTTCACCATTAAGCCAAGCTGGTCGCCTGCCATATTTACTATTCTTTCGACTCATCGGGATGGTTTGTCCCTGTAACCTCAACAGGGATTCCTTGAAATACAGCCAGCTCTCCTGGACTCCCTTCCCTTTCATGTTAGTCCCCCAGGGGATCCTGGCCATCTGTTCCCTGAGGGAGTCAAAGTCTGCTTTCCTGAAGTCCAGGGTCCGTATCCTGCTGCTTACCTTTCTTCCCTGCGTCAGGATCCTGAACTCAACCAACTCATGGTCACTGCCTCCCAGATTCCCATCCACTTTTGCTTCCCCCACTAATTCTACCCGGTTTGTGAGCAGCAGGTCAAGAAAAGCGCTCCCCCTAGTTGGCTCCCCTAGCACTTGCACCAGGAAATTGTCCCCTACGCTTTCCAAAAACTTCCTGGATTGTCTATGCACCGCTGTATTGCTCTCCCAGCGAGATAGGACAGATTCTTCCGCTGGGCTAAGAGTATAGTTGGATAGATTAACAATATTGCTGGGTGGGTTACGGGAACCATTGTTGTGGCCCCTTGTGGCATATAGTAGTTTAGATAGCTTAGTGTCCTTTTTCTTTTGTAGAGAATCAAAGTGTGTTTTGTAAATGGCTTGTCTAGTTTTTGTAAAGTCCAGCCACGAGGAAGTTTGTGTGGAAGGTTGGTTCTTTATGAGAGTATCCAGTTTTGAGAGCTCATTCTTAATCTTTCCCTGTTTGCTGTAGAGGATGTTGATCAGGTGGTTCCGCAGTTTCCTTGAGAGTGTGTGGCACAAGCTGTCAGCATAGTCTGTGTGGTATGTAGATTGTAATGGATTTTTTACCTTCAGTCCTTTCGGTATGATGTCCATCTGTTTGCATTTGGAGAGGAAGATGATGTCTGTCTGTATCTGTGCGAGTTTTTTCATGAAGTTGACAGATTTCCACTCTATACGGCTAAATTCAGTGCCTTGCATAATCACAGGTTTCAGAGTAGCAGCCGTGTTAGTCTGTATTCGCAAAAAGAAAAGGAGTACTTGTGGCACCTTAGAGACTAACAAATTTATTAGAGCATAAGCTTTCGTGAGCTACAGCTCACTTCATCGGATGCATTTGGTGGAAAAAACAGAGGAGAGATTTATATACACACACACAGAGAACATGAAACAATGGGTTTATCATACACACTGTAAGGAGAGTGATCACTTAAGATAAGCCATCACCAACAGCAGGGGGGGGAAGGAGGAAAACCTTTCATGGTGACAAGCAGGTAGGCTAATTCCAGCAGTTAACAAGAATATCAGAGGAACAGTGGGGGGTGGGGTGGGAGGGAGAAATACCATGGGGAAATAGTTTTACTTTGTGTAATGACTCATCCATTCCCAGTCTCTATTCAAGCCTAAGTTAATTGTATCCAGTTTGCAAATTAATTCCAATTCAGCAGTCTCTCGTTGGAGTCTGTTTTTGAAGCTTTTTTGTTGAAGTATAGCCACTCTTAGGTCTGTGATCGAGTGACCAGAGAGATTGAAGTGTTCTCCAACTGGTTTTTGAATGTTATAATTCTTGACGTCTGATTTGTGTCCATTCATTCTTTTACGTAGAGACTGTCCAGTTTGGCCAATGTACATGGCAGAGGGGCATTGCTGGCACATGATGGCATATATCACATTGGTAGATGCGCAGGTGAACGAGCCTCTGATCGTGTGGCTGATGTGATTAGGCCCTATGATGGTATCCCCTGAATAGATATGTGGACAGAGTTGGCAACGGGCTTTGTTGCAAGGATAGGTTCCTGGGTTAGTGGTTCTGTTGTGTGGTGTGTGGTTGCTGGTGAGTATTTGCTTCAGATTGGGGGGCTGTCTGTAAGCAAGGACTGGTCTGTCTCCCAAGATCTGAGAGAGCGATGGCTCGTCCTTCAGGATAGGTTGTAGATCCTTGATGATGCGTTGGAGGGGTTTTAGTTGGGGGCTGAAGGTGATGGCTAGTGGCGTTCTGTTGTTTTCTTTGTTGGGCCTGTCCTGTAGTAGGTGACTTCTGGGTACTCTTCTGGCTCTGTCAATCTGTTTCTTCACTTCAGCAGGTGGGTACTGTAGTTGTAGGAATGCATGATAGAGATCTTGTAGGTGTTTGTCTCTGTCTGAGGGGTTGGAGCAAATGCGGTTATATCGTAGCGCTTGGCTGTAGACAATGGATCGAGTGGTATGATCTGGATGAAAGCTAGAGGCATGTAGGTAGGAATAGCGGTCAGTAGGTTTCCGATATAGGGTGGTGTTTATGTGACCATCGCTTATTAGCACCGTAGTGTCCAGGAAGTGGATCTCTTGTGTGGACTGGTCCAGGCTGAGGTTGATGGTGGGATGGAAATTGTTGAAATCATGGTGGAATTCCTCAAGAGCTTCTTGGGGCCTCTCCTTTTGCCCCTCCACCCCCACGAACATGGTACAGTTCTGTGGTGACCTAGAATCCTATTTTCGACGTCTCAGACTCAAGGAATATTTCCAACACACCTCTGACCAACATATTAACCCACAGAGACCTTCCTGCCAACACTACAAAAAGAAGGATTCTAGGTGGACTCCTCCTGAAGGTCGAAACAGCAGCCTGGATTTCTACATAGACTGCTTCCGCCGACGTGCACGAGCTGAAATTGTGGAAAAGCAGCATCGCTTACCCCATAACCTCAGCCATGCAGAACACAGTGCCATCCACAGCCTCAGAAACAACTCTGACATCATAATCAAAAAGGCTGACAAAGGAGGTGCTGTCGTCATCAAGAATAGGTCAGAGTATGAACAAGAGGCTACTAGGCAGCTCTCCAACACCACTTTCTACAAGCCATTACCCTCTGATCCCACTGAGAGTTACCAAAAGAAACTACAGCATTTGCTCAAGAAACTCCCTGAAAAAGCACAAGAACAAATCCGCACAGACACACCCCTGGAGCCAGGACCTGGGGTATTCTATCTGCTACCCAAGATCCATAAACCTGGAAATCCTGGACGCCCCATCATCTCAGGCATTGGCACCCTGACAGCAGGATTGTCTGGCTATGTAGACTCCCTCCTCAGGCCCTTCGTTACCAGCACTCCCAGCTATCTTCGAGACACCACCGATTTCCTGAGGAAACTACAGTCCATTGGTGATCTTCCTAAAAACACCATCCTAGCCACTATGGATGTAGAAGCCCTCTACACCAACATTCCACACAAAGATGGACTACAAGCCGTCAGGAACAGTATCCCCGATACTGTCACGGCTGACCTGGTGGCAGAACTTTGTGACTTTGTCCTGACCCATAACTATTTCACATTTGGTGACAATGTATACCTTCAAATCAGCGGCACTGCGATGGGTACCCGCATGGCCCCACAGTATGCCAACATTTTTATGGCTGACTTAGAACAACGCTTCCTCAGCTCTCGTTCCCTAATGCCCCTACTCTACTTGCGCTACATTGATGACATCTTCATCATCTGGACCCATGGAAAAGAAGCTCTTGAGGAATTCCACCATGATTTCAACAATTTCCATCCCACCATCAACCTCAGCCTGGACCAGTCCACACAAGAGATCCACTTCCTGGACACTACGGTGCTAATAAGTGATGGTCACATAAACACCACCCTATATCGGAAACCTACTGACCGCTATTCCTACCTACATGCCTCTAGCTTTCATCCTGATCATACCACTCGATCCATTGTCTACAGCCAAGCGCTACGATATAACCGCATTTGCTCCAACCCCTCAGACAGAGACAAACACCTACAAGATCTCTATCATGCATTCCTACAACTACAGTACCCACCTGCTGAAGTGAAGAAACAGATTGACAGAGCCAGAAGAGTACCCAGAAGTCACCTACTACAGGACAGGCCCAACAAAGAAAACAACAGAACGCCACTAGCCATCACCTTCAGCCCCCAACTAAAACCCCTCCAACGCATCATCAAGGATCTACAACCTATCCTGAAGGACGAGCCATCGCTCTCTCAGATCTTGGGAGACAGACCAGTCCTTGCTTACAGACAGCCCCCCAATCTGAAGCAAATACTCACCAGCAACCACACACCACACAACAGAACCACTAACCCAGGAACCTATCCTTGCAACAAAGCCCGTTGCCAACTCTGTCCACATATCTATTCAGGGGATACCATCATAGGGCCTAATCACATCAGCCACACGATCAGAGGCTCGTTCACCTGCGCATCTACCAATGTGATATATGCCATCATGTGCCAGCAATGCCCCTCTGCCATGTACATTGGCCAAACTGGACAGTCTCTACGTAAAAGAATGAATGGACACAAATCAGACGTCAAGAATTATAACATTCAAAAACCAGTTGGAGAACACTTCAATCTCTCTGGTCACTCGATCACAGACCTAAGAGTGGCTATACTTCAACAAAAAAGCTTCAAAAACAGACTCCAACGAGAGACTGCTGAATTGGAATTAATTTGCAAACTGGATACAATTAACTTAGGCTTGAATAGAGACTGGGAATGGATGAGTCATTACACAAAGTAAAACTATTTCCCCATGGTATTTCTCCCTCCCACCCCACCCCCCACTGTTCCTCTGATATTCTTGTTAACTGCTGGAATTAGCCTACCTGCTTGTCACCATGAAAGGTTTTCCTCCTTCCCCCCCCTGCTGTTGGTGATGGCTTATCTTAAGTGATCACTCTCCTTACAGTGTGTATGATAAACCCATTGTTTCATGTTCTCTGTGTGTGTGTATATAAATCTCTCCTCTGTTTTTTCCACCAAATGCATCCGATGAAGTGAGCTGTAGCTCACGAAAGCTTATGCTCTAATAAATTTGTTAGTCTCTAAGGTGCCACAAGTACTCCTTTTCTTTTTGCGAATACAGACTAACACGGCTGCTACTCTGAAACCAGGAAAATTAAAGTCACCCATGAGAATCAGGGCATGCGATCTAGTAGCTTCCGTGAGTTGCCGGAAGAAAGCCTCATCCACCTCATCCCCCTGGTCCGGTGGTCTATAGCAGACTCCCACCATGACATCACTCTTGTTGCACACACTTCTAAACTTAATCCAGAGACACTCAGGTTTTTCCACAGTTTCGTACCGGAGCTCTGAGCAGTCATACTGCTCCCTTACATACAGTGCTACTCCCCCACCTTTTCTGCCCTGCCTGTCCTTCCTGAACAGTTTATAACCATCCATGACTGTACTCCAGTCATGTGAGTTATCCCACCAAGTCTCTGTTATTCCAATCACGTCATAATTCCTTGACATCACCAGGACCTCCAGTTCTCCCTGCTTGTTTCCAAGGCTTTGTGCATTTGTATATAAGCACTTGAGATAACCTGTTGATCGCCCCTCATTCCCAGTATGAGGCAGGAGCCCTCCCCTCACAGACATTCCTGCCTGTGCTTCCTCCCGGTATCCCGCTTTCCCACTTACCTCAGGGCTTTGGTCTCCTTCCCCCGGTGAACCTAGTTTAAAGCCCTCCTCACTAGGTTAGCCAGCCTGCTGGCAAAGATGTTCTTCCCTCTCTTCGTAAGATGGAGCCCGTCTCTGCCCAGCACTCCTCCTTCATGGAACACCATCCCATGGTCAAAGAATCCAAAGCCTTCTCTCCGACACCACCTGCGTAGCCATTCGTTGACCTCCACGATTCGACGGTCCCTACCCAGGCCTTTTCCTTCCACGGGGAGGATGGACGAGAACACCACTTGCGCCTCCAACTCCTTTATCCTTCTTCCCAGAGCCATGTAGTCCGCAGTGATCCGCTCAAGGTCATTCTTGGCAGTATCATTGGTGCCCACGTGGAGAAGCAGGAAGGGGTAGCGATCCGAGGGCTTGATGAGTCTCGGCAGTCTCTCCGTCACATCACGAATCTTAGCCCCTGGCAAGCAGCAGACTTCTCGGTTTTCCCGGTCAGGGCGGCAGATAGATGACTCAGTCCCCCGGAGGAGAGAGTCCCCGACCACCACCACCCGCCTTCTCCTCTTGGGAGTGGTGGTCGTGGAACCCCCAACCTCAGGACATCGCATCTCATGCCTCCCAACCAGCAGAGTCTCCTTCCGCTTTCTCCCCCCAGACATATCATCTGGTCCACTCTCCGCATTGGTACCTGTGGAGAGAACATGAAAGCGGTTAGTTACCTGTGTCTGTGTTACTGGAACCCGGACATTCCGCTTACCTCTTCTGGAGGTCACATGTTGCCAAGCTTCTTCACTGGCCTCTTGGCTCCTCTGTGCAACCTGCTCTATATCTTTAGAGCTTTGTGCCCCTAGAAGGCTATCCTGAGTTTGGTCCAGAAAATCCTCAGTCTCTCGTATACAACGCAGGGTCGTTACCTGTTGCTCCAGACCTTCAATCTTCTCTTCCAATATGGAGACCAGCTTGCACTTTGTACAGACAAAGTCGCTTCTGTCCTGTGGAAGAAAGACAAACATGGCACATCCAGTGCAGGTCACAACAGCTGAACTCCCCCCTTCCATATCACCTACCTACTATGAGCTTCCTCAGAGACGTTGGCAAGATGTAAGCCTCACTGGGCTCACTCCAGGCGAACTCCCAGGCAAACTCCTGCTGTGAGCTGCTCTGCTGTCCCCGCTGCTCCGCTGGTTCGCTGCCGCTCAGCTGGTTCGCGAGGCTCTGGCTATTTTTAAACAGCCAGGCTTCACTGACGCAAACACACAGACACCCTAATGCCCTAGACACCCTAGTAGGTATGGGGAGGGGAGTGCTGGGGGCTAGGGCAATGGGGAGGGGGATGCAGCTGGTACATGGGGGACAGACTCTAGGTAGGGGGGGACTGGTGGCTTGGGGAAGACCCTAGACGGGGGTGGTTGAGTCCTGGGGAGGCAGTCCTTGGGGGTGCTGGGTACGTGGGTGGTAGTCCCTGGGTGGGGAACTGGATGCTGGAGTGGGCAGTCTCAGGGGGGGGGGTTACCCTGGACAGGACACCCAGATGTTGCAGGGTAGACGGGTGCCAGCCCAGTGTTGGGGGGATCTGGATGCTGGGGGGACAGTCCCAGGTGTGTTAGGTTATAGGGGGCATTCCCTGGCTTGGATGGCTCCCCATCTTTGCAGGTATTCTCGGCAGCCGCATTCTCCGGCGCCCAGCCATGCCGTGGAAGTGGAAGTGAGGGTGGCAATACACCATGCCATGCCACCCTTACAACAAATTAATTAATTTTAACAGTTAATGTTTTTTCTAATTTAAAATGCTCTTGGTAGACATTTGCCAGTGTTGAAATGAAAATTACGATGTCAATTTGAATCATATTGCTATCATAGAACAAATAATAAACCTTTTTATTTTCTAGATGTACAGGTAGTATATATGTTGTGTGGATGCAACCCACATAACACAGCGATCTGCATATGTAGCCCGCAATGGAAAATAGGTTTAGAACCACTGTTCTAAACTGATGAAAAGTTTCAGTGTTGATGAATTGGTATTTTCCTATGAAAAAACATTTTGTTGAAAGAGTCCAAGTAAGCTCCACTCACTAATGATTCTTACTGGGTGTTTTCAGTCTAATTAGAATAAAGAGTACTGAAGTATTTGTTTTAAAAAGCCCATAAAAAAAAACACGTGGATTTTGCAAATGGCTACAGTAATTTTTAAAGTAATTAATAGTATTATGGGTACTTCCCATTATAATACCTTCCAGTCACAGGGGATATAAAGGTTGTGCCCAAGGTCACATATTAATCAACTCACTGCCAAACGGGAGGGGACCTAGGCCTTGTGGCACCTCCATTAGAAGGTCTATGATGCCACCTTGGTCAACAGGAACTGCATCTCCTGCTTTACTATGGCTGCAAGGAATATGATCCCCCGCCTACCTAACATTGAGGGCTTCGGGAACTCCTCCCGGCTTCTTTCTTCCCCTTCCCTTGATCCAGGTTACTAGTATTAGTATTTAAGTTTATAGGTCTATGATTCAACTATTATTTTGTATGGACACTGTCTATGAGCAATAGATACATTTGATGGAGCATACTAAAGGGAGTATAAGCAGACATGCCAAACCCGTGAAAAAAAAAACACAGAAATTGGGCTTGTTTTTGGCTTAATTGTCTTGTGAGTTGCTTGTTGGCTAGTTTTCGGCTTGTAGCTTGTTGGGCTTGTAGCTTGTTGCTTCTTTTTTTTTTTCCAATCCATCTCCCGGCAAGCAGGGGCAAGGGGAAAGCAAGGGCATTGGGGGGAAGAGAGTCAGGGATGCACAACAAGCCCACCATAGTCCCAGACTGCATGCCGGGAGGACCAAGTCACATAGTGTTGGGGTTCTTCGGTGCTGGCTTGTTTTGGCCTTGTTTTGAAATGGGATTAGTTTGATTTTTGTCTTATTGTGAAAGCTGGGGTGCTTATTTACCGCATGAAAGTTGGCAACTGTGAGTGTGAGTAAAAAAAGGAATAAGGGAGTAGAATGCACTTTTTTTTAAGTGCAAACAAACATTATACAAAATGAATAAAACAAGGTCTTATAAGGAAGAGGATGGACAGCAAACAGATTGGGTTAGATGAAACTAGAAGTGGGATGGAAATGAGAGTTTTGCCCACAATTAAAGCATCAGGAACAAAAAAGGTACTGTTAGAATCTTAGGCAACCTATTAATTATTCACCAAATTTGGATTTAGAAGAGTGGATCAAATCCCAAATTAATTACTCAAAGTAGGGCCAGGGATTGGAATAAGCATTCTTTTGCTATCAGAATGGTAGAGGGAGAAAAAGTGGAAAATTTTTTTTCCACCAAATGCATCCGATGAAGTGAGCTGTAGCTCACGAAAGCTTATGCTCTAATAAATTTGTTAGTCTCTAAGGTGCCACAAGTACTCCTTTTCTTTTTGCGAATACAGACTAACACGGCTGCTACTCGGAAAACTGATTTAATTATGTAGCAGTTCAAGAATTCCCTTTTATAATTATATCTAATCACTTTGTCCAACTGTTCCAAAGATGCAACTAAATTTGTTACATTATTGGTTTTTTAGATAAATGTATGTGGCATTATTTAAAACATTTAAAAAAACCCCCACAGAATATCAACTACATTCCTTAGGCAAAACAGTTTAGCAAATGCCAGGGAGCTAATGGCTGATCCTACAAACAGTGAGGTTAATATGTGCATGAATTCCCATTACTCAAACTTTATGCTAAAGTGATCAATTTCTTCCCAAATGAGGTATTTGTTTATGGTAACTTTATTATAGAATACATTTTATATATTCTACTTTTTAAAAAAATATATTGAAGGAGGCTTGTTATAATGATAAGTTGTATGGAGAGGATTTGGTTTACATTCATATTGGCATTCAATGCTGTCAGAGCAGCAGAGTGTAACTGTTATTCCATGCTCTTATCATTTAACTTCAGCTGATGGTACAAAGCCAGCGCAGCCTGCCATAAGCCAATAAATCCCATAATAGTTGTAATAATTAACTTTATAATTTCCATGTGTTACTATGTCTTTGAGCTTTCTTACACACTCTTAACCAATTCCAGGGGGGTAGAGAGAGGGCACTAAAAGGGAGTCAAGAAGAAAGAGATGATAAAACGTGAGATAAATGACAATGGAAAGATGATGGTGGTCGATTGTGAAATGTTTGAAAATAATTTCATTTCATTAATAGAGTGAGAGAGGAAGGAACCCACAGGCTACAAAAAGAATAGTCACAATTAAAGAGAAGTGTAAGGATTGGATTTTCATAAGTATGCAAAGAAGTTAGCTAATGGGATACGGGGCTCTTTCACCTTAAGACACCCTGAGCAGCTCAACATTGAGGAGTTGACACTAGCCATGAAAACTGTGAATGTGAAAAGGCAACTGGACTTGATAGTATATCTAATGAACTATTACTACACTTCAGGATGAGAGCTGCTTGACTTCTTTAATTCCTGCATGGAGACAGTGCAGGAACCCAGGCTGTAGAGACAGGCCAAAGTTGTTGCACTACTTAAACCATATAAAGTCTCTAACTCTGCAAAGTGTAATCACCCAATATCCTTTTTCAGCTCAACCTAAAAACTATATGATTGAATGATAATTGGTAGTATAGCACGAATTGCAGAAGGGCAGCTGACTGATGATCAAGCCATTTTCACCCAGGACATTCATTCTGTGGCCAAGTTGTAAACCTAACTCAATACATAAAGGATGGCTTTGAAATCTTTAAAATTACAGGGATGTGTTTGTTGATTTGTTGGCTGCTTATGACACTGAACCACCATACACTACTGAAACCGGCAAAAAATTTGAGAAATAGCAAGATGGTCTAGTTCATCACCTCTCTGATTAAGAATCAACATTGGTGTATTCAGTGGAATAGACTGCTCCAAGGTTCCGTACTACCACCCTTGCTGCTTAATGAATAAACAAATGACCAACCAGAATTCCCTGATGTGTGAAGATTCATTTATGCAGATGATCTTTGCATTGCTACTCAGCTGGAAAGATTTGAGGCCATTAAGCTCATTCTAACTGAGCACACTTGCACATCAATCCTTGACGGGAAGACATAAGTGTGCACCATCCACCAGAAACACTGTCAGGCCAAGCAAATACAGATAAATCTTTGAACACTGTGAACTTCTGGTGTACCTAGAAGTCACATTAGACTGAGTGCTGACATTCAAAGAGCACATCCAGGAGCTGAAAAAGAAAGTGAACTCCCAGAATTGTGTACTCGAGAAACAGGTTAACACAGAATGGGGAACTGACCCCAAAACACTCCAAGCAACCAGTGTCACCCTGTGTAACTCAGCTGTAGAGTACTGTGTCCTCATATGGCCATGCTCAAGCTATGCACACAAAATTGATACTGAACTCAATTAATCCTGTAGAATCATCACTGGAACATTGAAATGGACCCCGACACAGTAGCTATACTGCCTCGTGGAAGTTGCACCATCAGCGAGGCAGGATGCCTTCAGTAAAAAGGACAGACAGAAACAGGTGCATGACCCAAGACATCCGCTGCATGGACACATTCCATCACCTAAAATGCTGAAGACCAAAAAGAGATTTGCCCTCTGAAAATCCCTTTCCTCAAAATACCACTGAGGCTACAGAATAACAAAATGGCAGGAAATGCCAGTGATCTTAGAAAACCTGGTTGCTTCAGAACAACTCCCTCCAGACACTGACCTCAAATGGAAACACTGGGGTACTCTAAAACAAGCAAGAGAAAAGCTGGCAAAGACTAGTAACAATATTAGCAAGTGGAAGCTGAGGAACAATCCCGGATGTGAATGCAGAGAACCTAGGCAAACACTTGAACACTACATCATGCAGTGCCCTCTGTCAACATCCTGTATTCCTGAGGAAAGTATTTGAGAGAAGTGACACCACCAGGTCTTGGCTGCAGTTTTGGAGTGACAAACTTTGAGATGACCCCAAGACATTAACAACAACAGCTTATCAGAAGTTGGCTACCCAGATGGGCAGGAGTGTTAGAACCTGAGCTGTCCAAAAACTAAGAATATCTTTCAGTGATATTTGTTGTGAAAATGAGCAGCATTTCATTCTGAGCTCTCTCATGAGGAGTTCCACAGTGTTCTTTCTTATTTGCTTTCCTCTTCAACCAGAATACGAGGCTTCCAAAAGCCAACAACATGTGATAATACCAGGTCTGTGATGTGTTTGTTGGAAAGGACAATGAATGTATGTATATGTGTGTGTGTATGTCTCTCTTTATATATATTCATACATCTATATATACACACACAACTCCATAGTTGTAGAGGTAAGAAATGGTCTGCAACAGTCTGTTTCACTAATGGAGGTGTTCTCTTTTGACTATCACTAGTACAATTTGTTTCTTCAGTGAACTTTTAGGTTCCTGACTGGAATGAGATTATTTTCCTTGCATGCAATTTCTTCCTATGGTCTCTGATTTGGCATATCTACATGGGAACACTCAGGAAAATTAAGAGGAATTAATTCAAGGTGTGACTTTAAAGTACATTAATTAAAGCTCATTAAACCCATGTGGACAGTCTCATTCAGAAGTAAACACTGTCAAACAAAACAAGTAAACAAGTAAATTTTTAGACCTTCAAAGGAAATTAAGCTAAAGCAAACTAAAGCCGCTTTAGGCCATGTCTATCCATCCAGCTGTGCCACTGTAGTGGATCCAGTGAAGACTCTATGCTGACAGGAGAGAGTTCTCCGATCAGCATAAAATACCACCTCCATGAATGAAATAAGCTATGTCGGTCCTGCCAACATAGTGTGTGCACACAAATGCTAATTTATGTCACTGGGGGGGGGGATTGTTCACACCCTTGAGCAACACAAGTTTTGCCAACATAGGCTGTTGTATAGATATAGCCTTACTTCTGAAGGGGAGTGTCCCCAAGGGTTTACTTTGCCTTAAATTCACACCTTTTAGTTAATTTGGCTTAGTTTTCCTGCATGCCCCCACATACACATGTCCAGGCTGCAACTGGAAGGGCAGTCACTCTTCTACACTGTGGTTCATTTGGAATACTAGGATGCATTTGCAATCTTGGGTGACATTTGCAGACACATCACTTGATTGACGAGATCACCACAGCACAAGGCTTTCCCCAGCAGACTCTTACCGCGCAAGATGGGAGGCTTCTCATTGTCATGTGTCAATGATGGCATTTTCCAAGGCTACTAATTATATTATCACCCTCAAACTAACTTCTAAAAATAACATTTGCTAAAATATTTGCAGCTCTGCAACCCATGCTTCAGAGAAATCACTGTCTTCTCCTCTTCAAATTATCAGAGGAAAAAAATCCCCTTGGGAAACTGAATAGTAGTGCTGCCTGCCTTAATGCTTTTTATTATGTTACTAATGCAGTGGAACAAAAGCTTGTCCTACATTCCTTCCATTACATTTATTTAAGAGTCATAATAAAATAGATCAAGTATCAGGAGCACAGAGATTCTCATCCATGTCCTGCGTAACTATGTGATATAGGTTTGCTTTAAGAGTGGAAGTGCAGGACACTGAGCCCACACTGGGGCCTGGCACACTGCATAGCTATGTTGTACAAGGTTTCCATTTCTTTAGCATGCAGCGAATTTTTTGATGGAAATGGGTAGATGGGAGAGGTGTAGGGAGCAAGGCCCAGCTGCGGCAGTTACATGAAGCGATGGGCGAATATCCTCCATTGCAATGGCTACAAATCACTCCAGTCTGGCATTGGATTATGCAAGTGACAACACTGTGACTTTTGCTAACTTTGTTTTATGAGCTCCCTTTCTCATCCAGCTTCTTTCCTCCAGCTGTTGCATCCTGTCAGACATACAACTTGAGAGGCCCCTGGGGCAGAGACTGTCTTTTTGTTAGTGTTCAGTACAGGACCTCTGATGGGGCTCTGATGGGGGTCCTAGATACTACTACACTATAAATAGCCAAAGCATATCCTGCTGCACTGGGGGAGAGGATTAAGGGCGCCAGCTGAGGCGCCCTTACCCAGGGGATGCCTTCTCCCCTCATTCCAAGAGCACTAGGACCCAGGTGGTGCCTCTGATCCCCCTACCCCATGTGGCCCTGGGGGAGAACTGCAGAGTGGAGCCAGCCAGACACTCCAGCCAGTAGGATCAGAAGCATGCAAAGCAAGGCCCTCTGGACATCCTGAGCACCTTCTACAGTTCTGACTTGAATTTCTCTGCTCTGCGCTGTTGACTATTTGCTCCAACGTTCTACTTCCTGCTTCTGTCCCAGTCTCTTCACAGCTTCACTCCACACCTGTTCCCTCACCCTTCCCTTTTCTTTCAATTTCGCCAATCCCCTCGTAACTAAACCCACCAATAATTGTTTTTAAAAAAAACAAAGGGAACTAATATGCCATTTGATGCCATCACATTCTTCACTCTGCTTGTGTGTTCTAGCCCTCCTTCCTCCCTGTGTCTGTCTTGTCTATGTAGCTGGTAAGCTTTTCAGGGCAGGGACTGCCTGCTATCTGCGTGTGTACAATGCCTAATCCATTTTAGGTTGATGCTTAGGCAAGACCCTCATAAACATGATTCATAATTATGTTAACTACATCATAGTTCAGACCTAGTATCCTTGGCTGGGACTCTTTCCAGCTCCCAGCTGACAGTTCTCTTCTTTCCACAATTCAAGAAGTCTGTACGTGGTTTGCGTTGTTGCCTGAAGGCGTGTATTTCCTGATGGGAGTCTACGATGCGGGCACTGTTTTAGCCATGCAGGTGGTTCTTGTTCTCTACTTTATAGGTAGCTGCTACTACTTCCTTTTGTGCAACAGAACAGTTGGGAGGAAGTATTTATTAGAAACTTTCTGAGAACTGACAACTCTTTAATATACATACAAGAGTAGCACAGAGTTAGAATTATAAACTATGTATTACAAATTGTTAATTATTGGAGGGTTTCCTTTTTTTTTTTATGAGAAATGTAGTTCTCATGAGTAATGTTCCATTGACATCTTGGAGAATTACTTCCACGCTATCTACAAAATTTGTGCAGATTGGGTAGCTCCAGGCAGGGCCGGCTCCAGGCACCAGAGAAGGAAGCAGGTGCCTCGGGCAGCCAATAGAAAGGGGCGGCATTCCGTGCTTTATTGGGGCAGGCATGTCCGGGTCTTTAGCGGCAATTCAGTGGTGTGTCCCCCATTCCCCCCTTCCTCTCTGGCAGCACTTCAGCAGCAGCTCAATTGAGTTTTTCTTTTTCTTTGCCGCTTGGGGCGGCAAAAAAGCTAGAGCCAGCCCTGGCTCCAGGGTAAGCATGCCCAGTCTGTGCTTCAATCCTGGTCTGAGGGGCCCTTCTCTAGGGCTGAGGATACTGTAGCTCACTTTCAGGTCATTTTGTTCTTGTCTTTTTAGCTGACACATCCAGGAAAGGCACCAATTAACACCACTCATGATGGTGGTGGTGTGATGTGGACAAATCTATTAAGAATAAATAGTCTAAATCTAGGTACATATATGACCTCCGCCACTCTAGTATCCGAGTTTCACATAGGTTACCAAACAGCTATAAAATGGTAATAGCTTTCATGACTTCTTATTCCATACAGAATCAGAGTAACTTCCCTGACTGGCAATGTGACAAGCATCTAAAAACAACTGTGGAACTTACATGACATTAGTACACCATCACTCTGTTGTATGATGTCATATTACCTTCCCACATCCTGTGTTTATCTTGTATATTTAGTTTGTAAGCTCTTGAGGACAGGCATTATTCAGCTCTTGCTTTATGGCTGTCCAGTGCCTAGCACAATCGGACCCCAGTCTTGGTTGGGGTCTCCAGTAACCACCATAATAGGAATAATAACAGCATTTTCCTGTGTGGTTTTCTCTATTTCACTTCCTTCCCTTGGGTGGAAATTATGTGTGCGGTTTTTTTTTTTTAAATTACATGTACACTGTGGTGTGTGTGTTTATATTAGTAAAGGCAATGACGAAGAAGAATGCCTTGCTGTTGGAACAAAAAGTGGTGAGGTTTATGGTAGTTCTTAGATCTTGCGGGATTTCATTCCATAGCCTTGGATTGGGCCCCCAAAAATCTAGTGCACAGTCCAGGTTTGCTCTTATGGTAGATCACTACCATTGTGCCCAAGTTGTTGGCTGCAGTCCTCACCTCAGAGTGTTAGGCATGAGGCTAAAAATGCAATACCATAAATATACAGAATGGTCCAAAATCTGCCCTCAGTTACACCTATGTAAAGCCACTGGCTGCAGTGGGGCAACTAAGAGTGCAAATCTATAGCTACATCTCCTTCTTCTTAACTGTGGGTGCAAATCCAACAATTAGAGATGCAACTACTCTGATCTGTATCTGCAATTTAGTGGAGGATACACAGTGAAAACTGAACCCACAAAGAGTCAATATATATATACATATTTTAATAAGAAAATTCATGAGCATATCATAACTCTATTAGATCTAAATGAACAAGTACTTAGCAGTCTTAACTTATGGTATCATTTTTTCTTGCTACTACAACTTACTGACTCTGAGCAGATACTAATAGTTGGACTCTGTTCTCACATTTCTAATAATGAGTAAATAAGGTGATGTTTTCATTGTAGTTCCTGAATTCCTGGGATGAAAATGGAAAAGTGCCCTCTATTTACAGAAAATAATCGCCTTTGAGAACCCCAAGCCAGCTCCAATATACTAGCTGCTGTCTACTTATGGTATCATTTTTTCTTGCTACTACAACTTACTGACTCTGAGCAGATACTAATAGTTGGACTCTGTTCTCACATTTCTAATAATGAGTAAATAAGGTGATGTTTTCATTGTAGTTCCTGAATTCCTGGGATGAAAATGGAAAAGTGCCCTCTATTTACAGAAAATAATCGCCTTTGAGAACCCCAAGCCAGCTCCAATATACTAGCTGCTGTCTACATAGCGCTCTTCTCTATTTAGAAGCTAATCTATCAGCTTTGTTCTCGAGTCTATATTTAATTATTAGTATCAGAAAGATACCAGTGGGAGCAATGGTCAGAAATGTCAAGAGTTGCAGTAATAGACAGCCAAAGAGGAGTCTCCGTAGAAATGATGATTGCTGAGAATACACTGTTAAGACGAACACTTTTACTTTTGCAAGGAGAAATGCTGTTGCATCATAATTATGAGAATGCTATACACGAGTCTGATCCTACTTCACTGACTTCACAGACATCCTATGTGAGCAAATAATATGCCTGCACCCATTAACTTTAATGGGCATTGAAGGTACTGAGCACTATGCATTAGATAGTCAACATCTTGTCGGATTGGACCCATAGTGTATACAAAGAGCCTGTTCTCTTATGGAAGTCAATGGGACTTTTGCCATTGACTTGAATAGAAGCAGGATTGGGCCTTCAAAAGGCTTTATTTTGTGTATAAAAGTTGTGCTTATCGCCTATGTATTTTTCTCCCTGTGACTTGATGAGATAATTTTTCTGCAAACTGTAGTTGCATTTCTTTCAATAGCTCTGAGAAAATGAATGCCTTTTAGAACTCCACCTAAAATAATTTGCTTTTATTTATTAAATTATAAAACCAACAATGTAACAAATTGAGATACTATTCTAAGCATGGTGATTAGATGCAATTAAGGAAACGTATTGGTCAGCTATATAATTAAATCAATGATGCTAGCAGTATATTTGCACAAATGTTCTAAACATCTTATTAATTCAGCACAGAACCAATAATAGCAAACATTATGTGCACGGGTATTTATGTATTTCAAGCTACTACAGCAAATTGCTAGCTACCAGCAGGTTTAACAATCACTTTTGGACCCATTTCATCATAATTATTTTTTAAAGTTACCTTGGGCTCCATATGATAATGTGATGTCCTAGTGTCTGGCATTATATTATATGAGTCATTCGAGATCGTTAGGTCCCCCTCCCCCATCCCCATCCCCCGCACCCCCATAGGTTCATTGTGTTTCTAGGATACAACAGCAACATTTGTTAGATTAGTGGGCGAGGTGGGGGGTATGCAGCTGAAAATCAAGAGACCAGGGAAATAATGATCCTGTTTATAAATGAAAACTGGAAAGAGGCCCATCTTTAATGCTAAAAGGTTAACAACACTATATGAAACATTTAGAATAGTTTCATGTATAGCACCGTTAAGGATGTCATTTCAAATGCAAAGATTGCTCTATGTTTAATGAACCAGTAATAATTTTTCCTTCAATTGTTTTTCTTCCCCCATAAACCCCAAATTAACTGTGCATCATTAAAATGTCTCTGTTTTGTGTTAAACCTAGAAAGATTAGGGGCCAGATGGAGCCATGGGATCTGCCCCTAGATATTTCCTGACAACAAAATGTAAATATATGCGTGAATGGAATGGAATTCAATGACACCTATATGCCTCACAGGAGAAAAACAAGCTTCTTAAGGCCCCAATTCAGCAAAACATTTTAAGCACATGCTTAACTTTAATGTTGTGCTTACGTCCCACTAACATCAATGAGATGTAAACACAAGCTTAAGTACTTTGCTGAATAGGGATAGGATTATTTGGATGTTTGAAGTTAAGCACATGATTATATCACTTTGCTGAATCAGGGCCTTAGGTGCCTACTAAGTACCCTGGTACTCATATAAGCTTCCCTGAATTGTTATAGGCCCAAATCCTGGCTTTGGTTTACACAGCTGTAAGGCTTGTCATGCACATGAACTTCACATTCCTTAGGCACTCATATTCTGATCCCCAGCCCACACTCTTCTCCCCGCTGGGATCATGGCAGGCCATGTAACTACAGCAGCATTGCAGCTGGAAGTACTTCTGTGACTCAACCAGAGGTAAGTAGAATACAAAGAGATTCAATCCTGGACAGTATGTGTGTGTAACCTTGCAGAGGTGGATTTTATTCAAACGAAGCTATTAAACTTTTAGATACATTTGGCTTGTGTGGGTTTGAAATACAAGTGCTAGTACTGTACGGGCATAGAACTGAACCAGAACCTTGAATCTGAACACCAATAAAGTTCACTCTGTTAGGGCTGCTTTCAGCACTTGCAACAGCTTATTATTTCTTGTTCACTAGGGACTAGACCAACAAATGGACTTGGGCATTACAATGCTCAGCACTGAAGTGCCTAATTTTTAGGCCTCCAGTTAGATGCCAAGGCTCTCTATACAATGCATGGGAAGAGTTAGTCATTTAAGGGCTTGTCTACACTTAAAATGCTACATTGAACCAGCTGCACCGCTGCAGCTGCACTGCTGTAGAGCTTCAGTGTAGACACTACCTATGCACAGCGGAGAAGTTCTCCCGTCGGTATAGGTAATCCACTTCCCCAAGAGGCGTGTCAGGGTTCTCTCCCCACTCTGAAGATGTGGGGACCTGCATGAAAAACTCCCTAAGTTTATTTCTACCAGCTTAGGTTAAAACTTCCCCAAGGTACAAATCTCTATTTGTCCTTGGACTGAGGTATGCTGCCACCACCAAGTGATTTAGATAAAGAATCAGGGAAAGGACCACTTGGAGTTCCTATTCCCACAAAATATCCCCCCCAAGCCTCCACCCCCTTTCTTGGGGAGGCTTGAAAAATAAACAAGGTGAGCACAAACCAGACCCTTGGTTTGTAGGACACTAAAAACCCAATCATATTCTTAAAAAACAGAACTTTATAATAAAGGGGAAAAAAAGTTAAAGAAGCACCTCTGTAAAATTAGGATGGAAGGTAATTTTACAGGACAATCAGTTTCAAAACACGGAAGATTTCCCTCTAGGCAAAACTTAAAAGTTACAAAACCCAGGAATAAACCTCCCTCTAGCACAGGGAAAATGCACACGCTAAAACAAAAGATAAACTAACGCATTTCCTTGCTTTACTTACAATTTTTGTAATCTAGATGCTTAGTTTAAGTAGGGCTTTGGGAGATATATTTTCCTTGTCCTGATTCCTCACTGACCCGGAGAGAACCAACAAAGAGAACAAAGCAAAAACTTTCCCCCACAGATTTGAAAGTATCTTCTCCCCTTATTGGTCCTTTTGATCAGGTGCCATCCAGGTTATCTGAGCTTCTTAACCCTTTACAGGTAAGGAGGGATTTTATGATACCCGTAGCTGTATGTTTATGACAAGGCGGTAGCTAGGTCAATGGAAGAAGTCTTCTATCGACCTAGCACTTCTAGACTGGGGTTTAGGTCGGTATAGCTACGTCTCTCGGGGTCTCCCAGATTTTCCAATTCCCAGACAAGTGCCCTAACCACTGCACTATTGGGGATCACCACCATTTTTTGTGTGAGCTAGAAGTACTCTGAGAACACCTACCAGATTGAGACCAGCAGGCAAGAAAGTCAGGGGAATGCCTAGTTTGAGAATGCCTCCAGGGCTTAGGCATCAAGCTGATCAGCAGTGTCAAGACTTAGGTAGCTTTGCACATGTGCACAGCCCAAAATTTGGGTTACTTTATCGGCATAAACTTTGGGGCCTAGGGACTTTAGGTGCTTCCAAGGTTAGGCAGCAGTTGAGCGGGGGTTCTGAAGATTTCAGTGGTGCCTAAACATTGAACTGAGGACCTAAATCCCTTTGTGGCTATCAGTTAGGCACCTAAATCCCTTTGTGGCTCTAGCCCTAAGATTCTTCTGTTTTCTCTTTAAAATCCACTTAAACTTTCCATCATCGTTGGGCTAGATCCAGGAGTCACTGAGTAAGATTCCCTGGCTTGTGTTACGCTGGAGGTCAGACAAGATGTTAATAGTGGTCTCCTTTGTGACCTTAAAATCAATGAATCCAGAATATGTTGATCTCCAATGTTGAATCCAATGTTATCCTTTCATCATCTTGTGTTTCAATGGTTTTCCTGGGGATCCTATTTTTCTGTCTGAATTAGATTCTGAAATCCTCTTCATAAGGAAGATGTATACCGAGTGTCTGTTGAACTCTGAGCATGCTAACAATGATCCCTCAAGAATCATAATAATAAATAAAATGTAAGGCCAGAAGTGATCATTATGATTATCTAGTCTGACCTCCTGCATAATACAGACCAGAGAATTTCACTCCATAATTTCTGCATCAAGCCCACAACTTTTGGCTGAGGTACAGCATATTTTTTAGAAAGACATTCACTCTTGATTAAAAGACTTCAAGTGATAGAGAATCTACTATATCCCTTGTTCAGCAGTCCCCCACTTAACCCTTGCCCGTTTTCCTTGAAAGCTGCTTCTCTATTGGATGGGACCTGATTAAAAAGGTCTTTCTGCTTTGTGGGGATACATGGAGTGGTTTGCAAGAGAAAGGGTTTGCCCTGATGTCCTTTGTCAAAATTCTCCCCCCTTTGTACAGCACACTGAAAAAGCACAGCAACAGATCTGTGCAGACACATGCCTAGAACCCCGACTAGGAGTTTTCTATTTGCTACCCAAGATCCATAAACCTGGAAATCCTGGATGCCCCATCATCTCAGGCATTGGCACCCTAACAGCAGGATTGTCTGGCTATGGGGACTCTCTCCTCAGGCCCTATCCTACCAGCACTCCCAGCTATCTTCGAGACACCACCAACTTCCTGAGGGAACTACAATCCGTCGGTGATCTTCCTGAAAACACCATGGCCACTATGGATGTAGAAGCCCTCTACACCAATATTCCACACAAAGATGGACTACAAGCTATCAGGAACAGTATCCCCGATAATGTCACGGCAAGCCTGGTGGCTGAACTTTGAGACTTTGTCCTCACCCTCAACTATTTCACATTTGGGGACAATATATACCTTCAAATCAGCGGCACTGTTATGGGTATCCACATGGCCCCACAGTATGCCGGCATTTTTATGGCTGATGTAGAACAACGCTTTCTTAGCTCTCATCTCCTAAGGCCCCTACTCTACTTGCGCTACATTGATGACATCTTCATGGAAAAGAAGCCCTTGAGGAATTACACCATGATTTCAACAATTTCCATCCCACCATCAACCTCAGCCTAGACCAATCCACACAAGCGATCCATTTCCTGGACCTACTGTGATAATAAGCAATGGTCACATAAATACCACCCTATACTGGAAACCTACTGACCACTATACTTACCTACGTGCCTCCAGCTTCCATCCAGGACACACCACATGATCCACTGTCTAGAGCCAAGCTCTAAGATACAACCGCATTTGCTCCAATCCTTCAGACAGAGACAAACACCTACAAGATCTCTATCAAGCATTCTTAAAACTACAATGCCCACTGCTGAAGTGAAAAAACAGATTGACAGAGCCAGAAGAGTTCCCAGAAGTCACCTACTACAGGACAGGCCCAACAAATAGAATAACAGAACACCACTAGCTGTCACCTGCAGCCCCCAACTAAAACCTCTCCAGCGCATCATCAAAAATTTACAACCTATCCTGAAAAATGATCCCTCACTCTCACAGATCTTAGGAGACAGACCAGTCCTCGCTTACAGACAGCCCCCCAACCTGAAGCAAATACTCTCCAGCAACGACACCACCAAAACAGTAACCCAGGAACCTATCCTTGCAACAAAGCCCTATGCCAACTCTGTCCACATATTTTTTCAAGTGACACAGTAGGAACTAATCACATTAGCCATGCCATCAGGGGCTCGTTCACCTGCACATCTACCAATGTGATAATGCCATCATGTGCCAGCAATGCCCCTCTGCCATATACATTGGCCAAACCAGACAGTCTCTATGCAAAAGAATAAATGGACACAGACGTGACATCAGGAATCATAACATTCAAAACCGGTAGGGGAACCAGTGATGAGCTGGAGCCGGTTCGCACTGGTTCACTGGAATGGGTTGTTAAATTTAGACGCCCTTTAAGAACTGGTTGTCCCGCGAGACAACTGGTTCTAAAAGGGCTTCTAAATTTAACAACCAGCCAAAAGTGGCGCCTTAGGCACTGACGCCGTGGGTGCTCCAGGGCTGGAGCACCCACGGGGAAAATTTGGTGGGTGCAGAGCACCCACCGGCAGCTCCATGCCCGGCCCCAGCTCACCTCACCTCTGCTCCACCTCCTCCCCTGAACGCACTGCCCCGCTCTGCTTCTCTGCCCCCCCGGTTTCCTATAAATCAGCTATTTGCCCGGGAAGCCTGGGAGGGCTGACAAGCAAGCAGCGGCTTCGCACTCAGGCCCAAGGAGGCGGAACGGAGGTGAGCAGGGTGGGGGGGGCACAAAGAGGGCTGCCCACGCCATAGTAGGTAACCCAGGGGGTGCGCAGGGGAACTGCTCCCCGCCCCAGCTCGCCTCCACCTCCCTGGGCCTGAGTGCGAAGCTGCCGCTTGCTTCTCAGCCCTCCCAGGCTTCCCGCACGAAAAGCTGATTCGCGGGAAGCCGGGGGGTGGAGAAGCAGAGCAAGGCAGTGCATTCAGGGGAGGAGGTGGAGCGGAGGTGAGGTGAACTGGGGCTGGGCACGGAGCTGCCGGTGGGTGCTCTGCACCCACCAAATTTTCCCCGTGGGTGCTCCAGCCCCGAAGCACCCATGGAGTTGGTGCTTAAGGCACCACTTTTGATGTGATCAGTGGGGGGAGCGGCTGCTTCTCCTGCTCCCCCCCAGCTATGCTACCCCGCCCCTAGGAGCCAGAGGGTCCTGCTGGATGCTTCCTGGGATCCGCTCCAGGTAAGTACTGCCAGGACTCCTCACCTCGCCCCTTGGCAGGTACCTCTAGCTCTTAAGGGCGGGGTGGGGTAGGCACCCACTACGGTGGCCCACGAGACCCTCCTGCCTGGTTCTGGGGGCAGTCAGGGGACAGGGGTGGATGGGGCAGCAGTCCCAGGTGGGGGACGGCATCAAGGAATGTGGGGGTTGGATGGGGCAGGAGTCCCAGCGGGTGGGAGCAGGGCAAGAGTCCCAGCGGCCGGCCACGACCCCCTAGTGGGGTGAGCAGGGAACCGGTTGTTAAGATTTTGGCAGCTCATCACTGAGGGGAACACTTCAATCTCTCTGGCTACTCAGTAAAAGACTTAAGGGTGGCAATTTTGCAACAGAAAAGCTTCAAAAACAGACTCCAATGAGAAACTGCTGAGCTTGAATTAATATGCAAACTAGATACCATTAACTTGGGTTTGAATAGAGACTGGGAGTGGCTGGGTCATTACACGTATTGAATCTATTTCCCCATGTTAAGTATCCTCACACCTTCTTGTCAACTGTTTAAATGGGCCATTTTGATTATCACTACAAAAGTTTTTTTCTCCTGCTGATAATAGCTCATCTTAATTAATTTCTTTAAACCACGATTTGAGGACTTCAATAGCTCAGACATAGGTGAGGTTATTCGTAGGAATGGGTGGGTGAGATTCTGTGGCCTGCGTTGTGCAGGAGGTCGGACTAGATGATCAGAATGGTCCCTTCCAACCTTAGTATCTATGAATCTATGAATCTATGTTCCATTCTATGCATCCGATGAAGTGAGCTGTAGCCCACGAAAGCTTATCCTCTAATAAATGCGCTAGTCTCTAAGGTGCCACAAGTACTCCTGTTCTTTTTGTGGATACAGACTAACACGGCTGCTACTCTGAAACCTGTTCTTCAACTGTACTACTGGGCCCCAGCCTCACCTCCTTTAGGGGGTCTTCTATTTCCATGGTGAGTGAATGGATGTATATAGATATTAAAATTAGAGCTGGCTGTCAAGGAACTCTAGGGTACAGATGTGGGGACCTGCATGAAAAACCCCCTAAACTTATTTTTACCAGCTTAGGTTAAAACTTCCCCAAGGTACAAACTATTTTACCTTTTGCCGCTGGACTCTATTGCTGCCACCACCAAGCATCTAACAAATACATAACAGGGAAAGAGAACACTTGGAAACGTCTTCCCCCCCCATCCTCCCAAACCTTACACCCCCTTTCCTGGGGAAGGCTTGATAAAAATCCTCACCAATTTGCATAGGTGAACACAGACCCAAACCCTTGGATCTTAAGAAAAAGGAAAAAGCAATCAGGTTCTTAAAAGAAGAATTTTAATAGAAGAAAAAGTAAAAGAATCACCTCTGTAAAATCAGGATGGTAAATACCTTACAGGGTAATCAGATTCAAAACATAGAGAATCCCTCTAAGCTAAACTTTAAGTTGCCAAAAGACACAAACAGGAATATACATTCCCTCCAGCACAACTTATTTTATCAGCCATTTAAACAAAACAGAATCTAACGCATATCTAACTAGATTGTTTATTAGCCCTTTACAGGAGTTCTGGCCTGCATTCCTGCTCTGGTCCCAGCAAAGGCACCACACAGACAGAGAGAACCCTTGTTTGTCCCCCCCTCCAGCTTTGAAAGTATCTTGTCTCCTCATTGGTCATTGTGGTCAGGTGCCAGCGAGGTTGTCTTAGCTTCTTAACCCTTTACAGGTGAAAGGGTTTTTCCTCTGGCCAGGAGGGATTTAAAGGTGTTTACCCTTCCCTTTATATTCCATAGGGGGTCTTCTATTTCCATGGTGAGTGAATGGATGTATATAGATATTAAAATTACAGCTGGTCAAAACATTGCAAAATTATTCTAGGATTCAGGGAGTTCAGAGCCTCTCTAGTTCCTACTGTGCATAGGTTGGGCAGTTATTTCATGCCTCTTCCTTCTTCACTGATATGACCATCCTCCTGATTAGTCAGGTCAGCATGGAGCACTACATTACTGGAATGGGGACTCATGAACCCCTGGACCACTGGAAGTTTTGCCTTAGTTAGAACTGGGTCAGAATCTTAGAATACAGTCCTGAGGAAGTATCCCTCAAAGTGTGACCAAGAGAATAATATTGCATTGCCATACAATTCCCTGAAACATATGTGCATAATACCGGGGCTGTTTATAATTCTGTGCAAGTCTGTTTTGCTGTAATCCTGATCTTCATAATCTCTCACCAACCAACAATATCATATACAAACATCTGCATGACACCCTGACTCCCACAGAGAATAATCATGGTCTGATTTTGGCATTTGATAGTCTTGCATAATAACTCTTATAAATGAGCAGCTGCTGTGCCTACTGCAACTATATGGACTGAAAGCCAGGTAAAAAAACAACAACCCATTCTGAGTTTAGTGAGTGCTTGGTGGCAAACATGACTCACCATGTTAAAAATAATTGAAATTTTATTTTTAAATCCTGAAAGCAAGATGAAGGAACAAGTGGAGTGGAACTCCAAAGCTACTGACACTTCAGTCTGAGAGATAATGTAGTGAAACTGAGTGAGCTAGTAATAGTAATAGCAAGTATTTTAAAATTTAATAGCATATTGATTGCCACTGAGAACTAATAAGAAACGTGGAGGATGGACTACTTATTGTCTCATCCCTCTTTCAGAGCCCAACATATTCAGCCAGTGTACACTCATCACTATTCCAAGGAAATATTCATTTGGATGAGCTAGGTTGGAATGTCTTTTATGCACCAGAAAAAGCATCAACCATCCAAACAAAGGACATTACATTTTCCCCAGGGTTTGCAATCATTTTTTTAATCTTTAAAGCTCCCAACTTTAAAACGGCACACACATTAATTGCTTTCCTGCCTTCCATCCTCCAGGATTCTTTTCAAGACTTCTCAGCCATCATGGGATCATCTTTCTGGCTTCCCTCTGAAGCCACATAGCCAAATGAGATAACCCCAGGTGGCTTCCCTTCCCCTTCCCCCATCACTCCCTATCTCACCCTGTAAGCATGCTTATTTTGGTGGGGAGCCTGGCCAACCAGCAGTGGAAATCCAATGTGCTGCTGGAGAGACATCACTCCACACACACAATTTTTGCAGCAGCAGCACCTTCCATTAAATTAACCCGAGGCTCCAGAGTAAGCAGAATTTCAGTGTAGCCACAATACGTAACACACAAAGGTCTTACAGTTGCCAGAGCCAATGGCCTCAGGCCTCCCCTTGCTCCTCTCCAGCCTTCAAACTTCTCCCAGGAAAAAACTTTCATTCTTTTGGCACCTTGATCAGTTCAGGCCCCTGGTCTCTGGCAGTTCTCACCTAGGTATCAGTTCCAAAGAGACACTACTACACAAAGTACCATAGGTTACTTTGGCCTTGATTGAAGAATAGTTACCATCTAGAAGGTTCCAGACCTGCCCCTGAAAAAAAGCTTTTGGAGGGAGGGGGTTGTACAGAGAGGAGTTGCATGAAAAGGGCCAGGGGCTACTGGAAACTGGACAGGGGTCTCCTAACTTTCTTGTTGGTTATCTAAACTCAACCTCGGAAGCTTTTCAGGTTTCCCAGTCACTAGTCACTTCATGAAGTACCAACTGTTTCATTCACAGAGAGTGAAGCTAAATGCGTGCTAAATTGAACTAGAAGGACTTTATTTAATCTTGTGTACTGCTCTGTACATATGGCTGAGTTCCATCCAGCCTAACTCCCCACATTCCCTGTTCTCATAGACTTTAAGGCCAGAAGGGACCATCATGATCATCTAGTCTGACCTCCTGCAGATTCGAGGTCACAGAACCTTACCCACCTACTCCTGTAATAGATCCATATAAGCTCTAGCTGAGTTACTCACATCCTCAAATCATGATTTAAAGACTTTGGTTACAGAGACTCCATCAGTTACTCTAGTTTAAACCTGCAAGTGACCTCAGCCCTATGCTACAGAAGAAGCTGAAAAAAACCCAAGATCTCTGCCAATCTGACCCAGGGAAAAATTCCTTCTTGATCCCAAATATGGCGATCAGTTGGACCATGTTGGCAAAACCCACCAGGCAGACATCTGGAAAGGAATTCTCCATAGTAACTCAGAGCCCTCCCCATCTAGTGTCCCATCACTGGTCACTGGGGATATTTGTTACTAGCAGTAGCAAGTTAGCTACATGCCATTGTAAGCAGTCCCAATCCAGAAGCCAGTCAGATTTTTTGCCCCCACTGCTCCCCCTTGGATGGGCTGTTCCAGAACTTCACTCCTCTGATGGCTAGAAACCTTCATCTAATTTCAAGCCTAAACTTGTTGATGGCCAGTTTATATCCATTTGTTCTTGTGTCAACATTGGTGCTTAACTCAAATAACTTATCTCCCTCCCTGGTATTTATCCCTCTGATGTATTTATAGAGAGCATTCATATCTCCCCTCAGCCTCCTTTTGGTTAGGCTAAACAAGCCAGTCTCTGAGTGTGCACTCTCAAGGTAGGTTCTCCATTCCTAGTAACCCTTCTCTGCACCTATTCCAGTTTGAATTTATCTTTTTCAACATGGAAGACTGAAATGCACACAGTATTCCAGATGAGGTTCCATCAGGCCCTTGTATAATGATATGAACACTTCTCGCTCTCTACTGGAAATACCTCTCCAGATGCATCCTAGGATTGCATAAGCCTTTTTCATGGTTGTATCACTTTGGCAGCTCATAGTTATCCTGTGACCAACCAGTACACCCAAGTGTTTCTCCTCCTCTGTTGCTTCCAAGTGATAAGTCCCCAGTATCAGGATGCCAACAAGAACAGTCAGGGCCAAGGGTCAGGGCAGGAGCAAATTTGAGACTGGGAGTAGCAGAGCAGTTCAGAGTAAGTTCCAGGCCAGGGTTAATGCCAAAGGTCAGAGAGTTCAAGTCAGGTTTCAGAGTCCAAGTCTGGAGGTGAAGTCAAAATCAAGCCGAGGTCAAGGCAGGAATTCAAGAGCAAGGAGCAGAAATGGTCATGGCAGCTTCATAAGATCTGTACTGTTGCCTAGACACTTTCTGGAATGCCCCTTGGGTTCATATAAGGCAGTGAGCCAATCAGGAGCCATGGGGCTGCTGTCTGTCAAACTCTTGAGGCAGAACTACCCATGGTCTGTGTTCACAGCAGGTCATAGGAGGTGGAGTGCAACTTGATAACAGCTACTGCTGAGTGGCAACTTGCAGCTGCCAGGTAGCTCTACAGGCCTTGGTTCTAGACCTGTGAGGCCTTATACCCAGCTTATAGCAAAAAATCTTGTTATAGTGCATGACCTTGCACTTTGTGCTATTAAACTTCATCTCATTTTTATTAGTCCAGCTTTCAAAGTCATCCAGATCTTCTTGAATGATATTCTAGTCCTCCTCCATATTGGCAATATCTCCCAACTTTGTGTAATTGGCAAATTTAATTAGCACACTCCCACTTTAGGCCAAAGTCATTAATAAAAAATGTTAAATAAGATTGGTCCCAAGATGGATCCCTGAGGAACTCCATTAGTTACCTCCCTCCAGCCCTCCACTTCACCTTTCAGTTTGACTCGTTATAGTCTCCCCTTTAACCAGATTCTTATCCACCTTTTGATTCTGTATTCTGCTGCTGTCCCATCAATAACAATACCTCCAGGGCACATTGGCCCTCTGATTGTAGTTCCACTGATCATGATACACAAACCTGAAAGAACTATTTCTGAGAGGGAGACGAGGAGAAGGGACATTTTTTTCCTTGTCTCTCAGTGCTGAATATTTTTTGTCACTGCATCAAATTAGGATGCAAATATTTTTTCCAAATATTATTGAGAAACCACTGTAAACTTAGCCAACAACATCATAGTGTAGATGATATTTAGGTTATATCTATACTACGAGAGAAAAGTGTGATTACCAGCTCATGTACAGAGGCACCAACTTTCTGATTTCCCCAGCGGTGCTTGACCTCCAGCCCTGGAGCACCCACGGAGTTGGTGCCTATGCTCACGTACATAGTCACATAAGCTTTCATTGAGCTAGCATAAGTATAAGTAGTAGTCTAGCTGCGGTAGTATGGGCAGCAGCAGCAGGGCTAAGTCATGCCAAGTACAAACCCACCTGAAGCTCATGGGTATGTCCACAGTGTGGCTAAACCATGCTGCCATCGTCCATACTACCAGTGGCTGCACTACTATTTGTAATCGCACTAGCTCTCATCGAGCTCGTGTGTGTATGTATATGTGAGTTGTGAATCACACCCTTAACTCATTGTGTGGACATAGCCTTAGGCCAATTCATAATTCATATCAGCTGTGGACACAAATACAAGAAAATGAAACTTTGACACACGGAGCTTCTCTGAGAGGCGCTGTTACATCAGCTATCTTGAGTGAGCAGAAGCCAATCACTGCAGATGAAAAATCCTTTCAGCACCACGGTGATTTGGTTGTGGATGCATCCTCATGAAATAAACTTGTGTTGAAGTGTCTCCTATTTAGTTTTAGTGCATAAACACATGTACCATCAGAGGATTTAAAGCACATAGCACCATAGTATACTACCTATGTCACAGAGTGGTTGGCCCCTGTAAATAGAGTGGATCCAGTTCCCCTTTGCCAGAAGAAGTGCTCCCATTTGGCCAGTTAAGAGGCCAGGGAACCACCTCTGGGCTATACAAGATCAGAGAAAGATTGGTGAGAGGGAGTCCCAGTGAGTCAGAGAACAGACTGGAGGAGCAAGGAAAGAGGTAGGTGAGAGCTGCCTGGGTCAGCCAGGGTCAGGTGAGAACTGCCGGAGACCAGGGCAATATCCTGGAAGAAAGCAGTTTTTTTCCTGGGACGAGGCTGGAGAGCAGCAAGAGTGGTTTGCTGACTGATGTCCCTGAACAAAAGCTGGAGAGACATGAAGGCAGCAGCAGGAGCAGCACCAGTAGCAGATGGAGTTGCCTGCTAGTTCTAAGCCCAAAAATTACAGCCAAGGGCGAGAGAGGGTTGAAAGCCAGGGAGCAGCAGAGGGGCTCACCCGCTGACCTCTCCACAGCTAAAAAAACTAGACCCAGAGGAACTATGAGAGGCTCAGGGAGGGGCTGGGGTAGGGATATTCCCCAGCAAAGAGACAGTGGGGATTTCTGCTGGAAAGACCATGGTGGCACCCCAGTTGAAAGGGCTGGGGTTGATGTCCTTATACAAGGATAGGAGAGGACTGACAACAAGTCTGGGTGTGGCTGAAGGCACTGCTGTGCGATATGTGGGACAGCAGGCACAAGATGCCTTAAATTCCAGGCACTGGGGTGAGAAACTGACTATCTTTTTTAGACTTTTATTATAGATTGTTTTGAACTGTGTAGCTATGTTCTGGTAATAAGCCACATTGATGAACTAGAGGATAAACCTTGCACATACAGTTTCTGGATTGCCTGAGAGGGGAAATTGAGGAAGGCACACTTGTTGTGCTGTGGTCTGCAGCAAGAGGGTGTTCCAAGCAAGGTTGCCCTCTGACAGCTTGCTAATATTTTGTGTGTGTGTTTTAGATGTTTACTACTATTTTTAAGCATGTTGGTACATCCAACCAGCACTGTAAGGTCTTCTCTAGAAACATTGTCAGTTTCTAAAAAGGATATCCATTAATCAGTCTAATAGCCCATAGCTGAAAGCTAGTAACCCATGCTGGGAAATAAATTGTTTTGTTTGCCAAGCAATTGCTTGCATCACTGACCCAGTTTATTTATTTCTCTCTCTTATAAAAATGCTGCTGTGGTGGAAGTACTTTCCTGCACCTGCAAGCCAGTCATCTAGTGCTGCAGATATGGTGCTGGCAGAAGGCTTAATGCCATCTGTGACAGGGAGCTCTACTCACTGCAGGACGGTACCTCTTCCACTTTGGGGATTAACGCTGCACAGCCAACACCCCTTCCTGTGGTTGCACACTGTCTCTCTCACTTTCTCTCCCTGCAGCCCCTCTCTCATTCCAGGAACTGCAGCCTCCTCTTTGTGCCTTAGTCTTCCAGCCAGGTCACTACTTGGTTTCCCCTTCGATGTGGTGTATCAAAGTCCCTTCACACCAGCAGTCTCAGGCAATCTTCCTTTTCACTGCCCTGCCCCATGGTGCCACTCCCTCAGTGGCTAGTAAGGGAACCCAGGCCCATCCTCTAGTCCAGCTCAGGAACCCTCTAATCAGCAGCCCAGGTCTGTTCTTTCCTGAATGCTGCTGCCTTTCCTACTTGTCTGGCTTCCTCCCCTCTCTGAGTTTGTCATCCTCCCAAATCCCTCCTCCCAGGGAGCAACCATAGGCAACTTTGTCTCTGTCCCAACCACACCTCCCTTCTCCCAGCAAGCGACTGCAGCCTACTTTCCTGCAGTCCCTTACCCTGTTGCCAGACTCCTAGTTTTGTAGAAGCCCCCCAGTCTCTCACAGGTGAGCTTGTCTCTAATTAGCTGCCTCACGCTCCCCCGTTTGCCACCTACTTGACTGATTGGGTCCATTTGGCTTAATTTAGCTGTTGCAGGGACAGCATGGGGAGTACACCCCCATCACATATGCAAGTAATGAACTAATTGCAAATGTCACCATTTGTGACCTGGGGGACAAAGCATAGCGAAAGTGGACACACATGGGAATCAGCTGGTTGAATAGATTATAGGAGCTATTCATGAGTGACCAACAGCAACAAGGTTTTGAGTTTTATTAGGCTTTTTTGGGTTTCACAGCTCTAGGAGAACACTTGATGTAGTTTTACTTTAATTCTATGCATGTTTTTAATTTGGAAACTCTAATTCTTTCCTGGTGGTAGTGCAATTATGTCTAGTGAGATGTTAAAATGGGTACTACACATTGTGTAGGAAAGACTAACTGTAGTGAACAATTAACAAAGACTGTTATAAATGAAAAGGGTGGCTTGATAGGAATTACTGGGATAGAACAGTCCTATTATAAGTCTAATTAGAGAGCATACTTTACTGCTAGAAATATTGTATTTGCTAGACTTGCATCTTTTCCTCAGAGGGAAATGTCACTAGGAGTATGATCATCCCTTGCCAGCTAGTTTTATATTCATATATTAATGGGATGATTAATTTTAAAATGGACCTGAGACTTGACATCTTTGCCTTCACTAATAGATATGGTAGACTTGAATTATCAGCATTTAGAGGTAAAGCTCAGAATGAAACTAAACACTGTGGTCATACAAGCCATATTCCAAGCCAGTCTACATAGTAATATATTCATGTCTTGATGATCATCTGTTTCTGAGAGTTTGTAAATCTTATTAGAAATGTACATCATGTGGTTGGAATGAAAGGTTTCTGGTTTATAGGCTGAAACAAGGAGGGAGTAAGTGGGCAGAGTTAAGATTGTTTTTTGAACTATGCAATAAAATGTTACATATGTACATTTAACAGACTTCATGAAATGGAAGCATATTTGTACAATTATCTACCTTTCCTTACTGTTCATTTCCATGCTTGAAATAATTACACTTAAAAAAATGCTAACTTTAATTATACATTCTTTCCATAATGTTCCTGGTTCTTAAAAGAGAGTGAAACCTTCTTCAGTCAAAAGGAATAGCTTCAAGTTATAATTCAAAAAGTCCATGAGGCTCAGCTAAACAGGGTGGCATAGCAGACAACCAAGTTAAAGTTTCAATCAGTTATAAATGTGCATTCCTTTGTAATGAGGTACAGCAGCTTAAATTAGATTTAAATGGCATCTATCAACCCATTCATTTTAAGCATCAGGAGACTATACTAAAAGTATCAAGTATTCCAATAAAGCAAGGGATATCTTTACCTACCTTCTTTTCATGTCTGTTATACCTCTGATTTCAATCTGGTGCAATGCTCTTTTGGGTGAGCAATGTCATGATACTGGAAATCAATCTTAGCACTTATATTTACCCTGCCCATACTATCCAAGCACATCACAATTTTATCCTCACAATGTCCCCGTGAGGTGGGAAGTGCTATTGTTTCCATTTTACAGACAAAAAACTGAGGCACAGAGAGGCTCAGTGACTCACCCAAAGCTGCATAGGAAGCCTGAAACAGAGCAGAGACTTAAACCCATGACTCCTAAGTCCTGGGCTAGTGCCCTAACCACTGGGCCATCCATCTTCTGCACTTCAATCTACCTACTTTAATGCAATTTCTAGTGAAATTCAGGAGCGTCCATTAGAAACAGGTTTACAATGTTTTAGGATAACAATTCCCTCTGATTAGAGTGTTGAGAGTAGTGTCAAATTTTATAATAGAGTCAACAGGTAGTTGATGTTTTTGTGCTTCACCCCACCCGCAGCTGAAAAGCAGTGATGCAATTGGATTGTCCAGACAGCACAATGAGTTAGGAGTGCAAAGTGATGTTAGCCCTAAATTGAAGTAGTATTGTACCAATCTGAAGGGAAGCAGTACTCTGAGTCCCAATTTACTTAGGTCTATACTATCAATTGCAGGAGGCAATTCAAGGTGGGACAGGGTGGATGTTCTTATTAGCAAACAGCTGATCTTAACACTCATTTCATTTCCAGCTTTGGTAAGGTTTAGCATCACTACATGGGGACCCAACTATTAATTTATTTTAGAAAATCATTTATGCTGTGAAAGATGCCAGATAGAGAATCTGAAAGTAGCAGCATCTCCTGCTCCCTCAAATAAAGGCTGGGAGAGAAGCAGTTCAGGTTCCAGTCTGATGATATTGCTGAAATGTTCCAGTCGAAAGGGGGGATTAAGGATCTGAGATTCATAATAAAAACAAACAAACCCAGCAAAACATTTTTAAACCTCTTTTTATGAGGCAAATTAGGAGCAGTAAAGGGTAGAAACAAGGCTTTGGGTTTTTCAATGATTTTTGCAGAGATGATGGATGAACAAGAGATTAAAGCAAAACAGACCCTGGAACTAGCGTAACAGATGGAATTGAATGAGATACGTGATACTGCAGACAGCCAGTGTTTAGCGCTAAACATGGAATCAACTGAGGATGTGTGGTAATGTAAGTAGTGCAGAACACTCAATATTCAGATTGTGACATTTGGCCACATCTGAGGGTAAGGGGCACAACAAATTCACACTGGCTCCAGTGGGTACTTCATCACTGCTTGTTCCTCATAAACCCCCACCTCATATCACCTTGGGATGGTGCAGTATGACTGGGTCCAAAAAAGTCTAAGGATAACTTGTCCCCATAGATTGTCATCCCTGATCCATTTGTATGTCTTTTAACTGATTGTCCTTCCTAGAATATTTAGAAATAGTTGCAAAGTGGCTGAATATTTTCCTCCAGTTCACTATGTGATTATTGGCATCTCAGCTTACACCGAAAAGTGCTGGGCCAAATTCATCCATGGTGTAATTCCACTCCTCCGTTGTTATGCAGGGCCAATTTCATGTGTAGTGTAATTGTTCTCTACTAAGATTGCAAGGGAGACTAAATTGTGCAGAAATATTTATAGTGATTGTTTGAAACCTGGATTGAAAATTATAGTATAAAGCTGAAAGCAAGCAACCTAGTTGGATGCTAAAATCTCTTTTGTTCAACACCACAATTGTCTGAATCTGACTCACTTTATCCCATTTAAAGAACAGCGGAGGGTATATGATATTAAGGGTGCACTTTAGTAAGCTGAGACTACACTTCCCATTATGAATACAGAGAACTGTGACAAGATATCACACAGTTTGAAGTATTTAAATGGGATTCTACTTTTGGTTAAATATTCTCCCTGTTGTCAGTCAAAATCTTCAAATCCTTATTCAGCTTTTACTTTTCATAAAAATACACAGTTCCATTATCTTTCTCTCTCCGCATCTATATAGTCAGTCAACAGAAGATGACTTTTACCATTTCTTACCTCTGATAGTGCCTATTCTATGTACAATTAAGGAAGAATGTGATCTCCGACACCACTATGTTTTAACCGTTGGCAAAAGTGGACTTATTTACATTTTAAAAATAGCAACACAAAAAAAACCACCTATAGAAATAGCTCTAGTGGCGAGGCAATTAATAATAATATCACAAAATAAAGATAACTCAGCAGCATAAAAAATCATAACAAAAACTTAAACAATGACAAACTAATCCAGCTAATCAGAGCAAGGAAAATGGTAGTGTAATCTATATGAACAAAAGAGAGAGAAGCCAACACTCATGTCTTAAATGCAAATCCCCTCAGATTCCTTGGGTTCAGATTTGAATCTTCAGATCCAGACATAGTTCTATGCTTTCAGTACTAATGAGATCCATACCAGAGACTGTTTTCTAGTTTGGAAGCAACCAAAATCTCCCAGGCTTCAGCCCAAGGTGCTATACAAATATTAGGAGAATAACTTAACTGGCAAGATTTCCTCAATAGACTCAATATATCCAACTATATACAGCACATATCTAGAGTCACTTCACCAAGGTGAGGATGAATCATATCTCCGCAGATACAAAATAAATAGAAACAACAAAAAAAGACAATAAAAGTTAAGAATACCTACTGGGTGGGAGGAAGGTGCAGTCAGATGTAAAATGGCTACTTTAGGGCTGCAGATGCTTGCCTCTCCCAAATTTAAATGGTCTATCAGAAAAGCATTCTGGGAAAGGTTCCTATGCATGGATGACCCTAGAGTAGAAAATTCAGAGAGGATCAGGCAATTGGAGGATATAGTTCTTAAACTACAACTGTATGTTTTCAAGGGCTAGAAACCAGAGCGGCAAATATCCTGGGTTTTCATAGATGGTGTGTGTGAGAAATAATGTTTGTTTGTCTCTGATATTATAATTTTATAATAAAAATCTAGATTGCCCTTTGACTTTCATTGCATTTTATGCTTAAAGTTTGTGATCATTGTATCACAAACTGCTAAGATAATAGAAGCACAGAGGTTTAAGTGCTTAATGCTTGAAACATGCACCTCAAACTGTCATAGTTTTAAACATATATACTAGTGTCAAAGTCTTAAATAGAGAATGGCTTCCAAAATCAGTGGGTCATGTACTCCATAAAACAGCTTTAATGAGCTCCCATTTCCTGGCTGGTGTCCATTTCAAGCGCAAAGACTGGTTTTTCCAGAAGTACAAATAATGTACAGGAAAATGTGTTTCAGAGTAGCAGCCGTGTTAGTCTGTATTCTCAAAAAGAAAAGGAGTACTTGTGGCACCTTAGAGACTAACAAATTTATTAGAGCATAAGCTTTCGTGAGCTACAGCATCCGATGAAGTGAGCTGTAGCTCACGAAAGCTTATGCTCTAATAAATTTGTTAGTCTCTAAGGTGCCACAAGTACTCCTTTTCTTTTTTAGGAAAATGTGTGTATGTGTGTGGGTAATGCACTGGTCAGTGTGTGTTAGATGGCTGCCTCTGTTCCTGACCTAGAAGGGATGGGTGTCTGTTACAGCCCCTACCTGTAACAGCTTGGCTCTTCAGGGCTACCTGTAGAGATCCATGCTTTTAGATCAGAGGTACCTGGTTTAATCTCCAGGGGTAGCAAGATAGGCTATGACATGTTGTGATAGAAGGCACCTGTGTATTCACACCCTACACATCATTGTAATAATCTTTGTACAAAATATGCCATGTGAGGTAGCATTGAAAACTAATAACTTGCTGGTCAATAATATCATGGTCAAATGTATGTAGTAACATTATATGTAAGGTTCTGAAGATAAACGGAAATCATGACTGAAGTGTGTTTACCAGACAAGTCTGGGGAGTGAATAAACCTGTTTCACAAAGACAAAGGAGAAACTGACATCTCTAGTCAATCACAGTTGATGGGCCATCACCTATCAAGTGGCCATTCTTTGGCAAGGAAGGGGGGCAAGAACAAACTGCTCTGCATTTTAGCAAACAGCAGCATAAAACCTCTCCCACACAAGACTCTGGTATCCAGCTCTCAGCTGGAAAAAAAGCTTTATCTAGGGGTCACTCTCAGGAAAATGCATTTCAAAGGGTAACTGAACTATAGAAGTGAGGGGCAATAGCGTCCCAACTTCTTTCTCCCTACCCATCTCTCTTTTTGCCTAAGAAGACAAAAGAAACAGCCATTGCACCTTGGAAGCAGATCCTGGCCCGAGACTATGTTACTGGAACCATGGTAAGGGACTTCACCTTGACCCAAGTCTAGTTAGTTAAGTTTAGAAAGTGTTTTATCTTTTTTTTTGTCACCATTTCTGATCTCAATGCCTCATTACTTGTATTCCCTTAAAACCTATCTTTGTAGTTAAATAAACATATTTTATTCTTTAATTCAAACTAATCCAGTGTTGTGAATTGTTTAGGTTACTCCATTTAAGGTAGCAGACAGTTGTATGTTGATCCCCTTAGAGGGGAAATGGATCTAATGTATCTGGACCGTCCAGGAGAGGGCTGGCTACTGCAAAACATTTTTGGGGAAAATCCAGGACTGGGAGTGTATGTGTGGTGGGTCACCCTGCAAGTAGTAACCAAGGCTGCTGGAAGCTAAGGTGTGGCTGGTGTTTGCTGACAAGCTGCTGGGATTAGAGTTGCTGGACCAGGGCTGCAGCTATATACAGACACTCAGGGTGGGACCTGCATGCTGTTTCGCTGTTTGTGAGGAGCCTAGGTTGGGAGCTACAGCAGCAAAACATTGTGAAGCACCCGGGGTTGCAGGGCAGCTGGTGACACATCCCCTCACTGGTCTGGATTGCGCCCCCAAAGTGTCATATGTGTGCACAGAGATTTTTGCTGGTTAAGAATTAAATGCTTAAATAGTGCAGTGGGGTATAAAATCCTACACAGAAATTTGTATAGTAACCCACACTAGGAAAATGTGGGTCTTTGTCCCCCTCTTGCTTTCCAGATGAGGTTAATGAGACTCACATAGTAGAAAGGTTTCAGAGTAGCAGCCGTGTTAGTCTGTATTTGCAAAAAGAAAAGGAGTACTTGTGGCACCTTAGAGACTAACAAATTTATTTGAGCATAAGCTTTCGTGAGCTACAGCCGATGAAGTGAGCTTATGCTCAAATAAATTTGTTAGTCTCTAAGGTGCCACAAGTACTCCTTTTCTTTTTACACAGTAGAAAGTAATGCTTTTAGTGCTGACTATCCTGGGCTTCAAACCCCCCCCTCCCCCGGGACTAGTTACCAATACACACAAACTTGACAATCATTCTCCTGAGCCCATACCCAGAATGTTCAAGCACAGCTGCCATTTGAGAGATCCTCTAGAACAGCCTCTCTGCAGGTTTGCAGGGAACCCAGGCTAGGCGTGGCCAGCTCCTGCTGCAAACGTTGGGTTTTCTATGGGATGTATAATGCACTATGCTTCATAAGATTTGGCCTTTCATGATCTAATGAAAACAAAGCAGAGGGGTAGGTATTCCCAAGGGCATCTGCACAATGGTTTCACCAACACGCCATGATTTGTGAAAATAATTAGCCAGCTTGAGAGAACTCCCCTCCCCGCAACTGCAAAACGTTTATTAATCCACACGTCCTATCCTGCAAAGTGCTGCTGAGTGACCTCAGCTCCCATTGCTTTCAGTGGCAGTCGGGGATGCTCAGCACCTTGCAAGACTGTGCCATGTATCGCCATGCAAAAGACAGCTTACAAATTGCTGCTGAATTTAATATTATGAACATTAATCTATTTGTATTAGCTCTCAGAGCAGTGGCTGTTTGCGGTAAAGTATACTTCAGACAGACTATAAAGTAGGCTGAGCCGTAACAAAAAAACAATTTTTGCAACTGCCCACCCCCTCTTGCCACACAGATTGTAACCATTTCAGGAATGCTGTAAAAATAACTCAATTACTTGGGCGGGCCTTACATTCTAGCCATGGAATCAAAAATCTCTGCTTCAGCACCTATTTTGGGATCACAAATGCTCATCAGCGTTTCATGGTAATGAAAGCTTTAAAGGCACCGTCATCATTTTTCACAGTAAATCCTACATCCTTCCCCTTTTCCAGAGGGGAATGTGGAAAGAGAGTCTGCTTGGTCTTTTTCATTAGTGGATCATGCAGCTGTGACAGTTGGAGCGACATGAGGGCTAGCAGTGCTTCTCAGCTGTATAATTACACACACCCTGAGGAACATTCACCTAGTTTCCAGCTGCGTGTTCTCTTTTCGAGAGGGTGGAGAAAGACCACCCAGTCATTAGTTCCCATTATGTATTGTAGCTGAATGAGCCAATTTGCACATTTGTTGTTTCTACAAAATGGAGAGTAATGAGGTCAAGAAAATCAGCGAGGGAGGGGATAAAACCAACCTGGAGGCTACCAGCTAACCACTTAAGGCCTGCTCCTGCTCCCATTGAACTGAGTGGCAAAATGCATAGGCTTTGATCTTGCAACAGACCATGTGGCAGATACCAGCACTTGCATGGAGCCCGGTGGTTTGAAATAATTAAGGATCATATCCTTGTTTTCCTGTAGATGGGCTGGTCCTGATCCTGGGAGAGGTGCTGAGCAGCTTCAGTTTTCTTTGACTTCAGTGTGCACTTCAACAGATCCCGCCTTACCCAGAGGAGGAAGGATTCAAATTATCTTTTGTTCTCTAAGCCCCAGACAGGGCAGAAGTCACTGCAGGAGGAGCACATTGGATGGACCAAAAGCATCACAAAAGGCTAGATTACAGCTTCCCCCACATTAGTATGCACGGGAGATTCCCCCACAACATCCACACCAGGAAGCACTTGGGTTGTCAATCCTCCAGGACTGTCCTGGAGGCTCCAGAACTTAAAAATTAATCTTTAATTAAAGATAGTGTCATGTGATGAAACCTCCAGGAATTCATCCAACTAAACTTGGCAACTCTAGGAGGCACCTATCATGCTGCTGCTTGTGCTCCTAGATTGCAGGAGTGGAGCACTGCACCTTCGGAAGGAGACAGGTCTGATAACAAGCACTTAGAGGAGAGGACAGTGATCAGGAACAGTCAGCATGGATTCACCAAGGGCAAGTCATGCCTGACTAATCTAATTGCCTTCTTTGATGAGATAACTGGCTCTGTGGATGAGGGGAAAGCAGGGGACGTGTTGTTCCTTCACTTTAGCAAAGCTTTTGACAAGGTCTCCCACAGTATTCTTGCCAGCAAGTTAAAGAAGTATGGGCTAGATGAATGGACTATAGGGTGGATAGAAAGTTGGCTAGATTGTCAGGATCAACAGGTAGTGATCAATGGCTCCATGTCTAGTTGGCAGCCAGTATCAAGTGGAGTGCCCCAGGGGTCGGTCCTCAGGCCAGTTTTGTTCAATATCTTCATTAATAATCTGGAGGATGGTGTGGATTGCACCCTCAGCAAGTTTGCAGATGACACTAAACTGGGAGGAGAGGTAGATTCGCTGGAGGGTAGGGATAGGATACAGAGGGACCTAGACAAATTAGAGCATTGGGCCAAAAGAAATCTGATAAGGTTCAACAAGGACAAGTGCAGAGTCCTGCACTTAGGACGGAAGAATCCCATGCATCGCTACAGACTAGGGACCGAATGGCTAGGCAGCAGTTCCGCAGAAAAGGACCTAGGGGTTACAGTGGACAGAAGCTGGATATGAGTCAACAGTTTGCCATTGTTGCCAAGAAGACCAATGGCATTTTGGGATGTATAAGTAGGAGCATTGCCAGCAGATCGAGGGATGTGATCGTTCCCTTCTATTCGACATTGGTGAGGCCTCATCTGCAGTACTGTGTCCAGTTTTGGGCCCCACACTACAAGAAGGATGTGGAAATATTGGAAAGTGTCCAGCAGAGGGCAACAAAAATGATTAGGGGACTGGAACACATGACTTATGAGGAGAGGTTGAGGGAACTGGGCTTGTTTAGTCTGCGGAAGAGAAGAATGAGGGGGGATTTGATAGCTGCTTCAATTAGCTGAAAGGGGGTTCCAAAGAGGATGGATCTATACTGTTCTCAGTGGTAGCAGATGACAGAACGAGGAGTAATGGTCTCAAGTTGAGTGGGGAAGGTTTAGGTTGGATATTAGGAAAAACTTTTTCACTAAGAGGGGGTGAAGCACTGGAATGTGTTACCTAGGGAGATGGTGGAATCTCCTTCCTTAGAAGTTTTTAAGGTCAGGCTTGACAAAGCCCTGGCTGGGATGATTTGGTTGGGGATTGGTCCTGCTTTGAGCAGGGGGTTGGACTATATGACCTCCTGAGGTCCCTTCCAACCCTGATATTCTATGACAATGGTCTAACCCACAATTATATACGAGCATGCGGCCGAAGGGTAGTAATGGGAGAGCACATGCTGCACTTTTTATACCTACGTAGCTGAACATGTTCCTGGAGGTACTATACTTTACCCCCCTCCACCACTGCTCTAACATGACATGCTGCAGACAACAGCCAGAGTTATTAGGGAGGGAGCTGGGACTAGAGCCTTGGCAGACATTCTACCACTTCAGCTAATGTAGTATCACAGAACCATGTTGGGTTGGTCACTAGAGGGTGACATGATCACAAGTACCAAATTAGTACGTTCCCCTTCCCCAGTGCTAAACTGGAGCCAAAATATAGCCCTTTGTTTTTTGGGTAGATTGTGGGGTTTTAGTTAAAGTGATCTTTTAGATGCTATCCTAGCCACATCTGCCCAATTTTGTTACAGAAATATGTTCACCTCTTTCATGTTTGCTCTATATTTGCAATTGTCTCTTTTGAATTAGGGGGCTGACAGCTACTTCTGAGCTTGCGCTCTCTGCAAGCATACTCAATCTAAAGTGTTAAAAATGGTTGAGCTACTTCAGAGCCCAACAATTGGCTTCAATATGTTTCCTGGTAATTTTTTCCTTTGGTTCTTGCTAAAACTCAAGCTAATTAGATGTGAAATGATGCTGTGAAATACTCTTCTCTGTTGCATTTTGGCTTATGATTTGTGTGCGTTCATCTTCCTTCTTGAGAAAGGTTCTCAAATGTCATCTTACGTAACTTGTGAGCACTTTTTGTTGTGATATTTATATACACCAAATCAGTGAAGATACAATTAAATCACATGGGGTTCATAGCAAAACAAAAGCAAATAAATATTATAGGCCATATTCTGCAGTCCACTAAGGCCACAGTGGCTTCAAAGCAACTGGAAGTCCAGGGTAGGGGAACTCTGCCAGTAGAAAGCAGCTTTGCCATCTGCTGTGTCAGCTGCTCACCCCTGCCAGCCCCCCAGCCTGGGGCGGGGCCAGGAGAGAAGGAGCATCTAATGTCACAGGTGCCAGTTCCTAGAGACTACAATTTTTTATGCTTGCTGCTCAGAATATAGTTGCATTCAAGGTGTGTCAATTTTACATTAAAGTTGCTGGCTGGACTGAGAACATAACTGCAATTCCTCATATCTGATTTTGTTTATGGACTATTATAATGAACTGGTCAGTATGTATGTGCCATAGTCTTTCACTGGTTGAAATCAGAACTCATCATAGACCCCTTACTGATGACAGCAAATGGAGATCCCCCTTTAACTCTAAAGGGAGAGACCTGAAGCAAGCAGATCTGAGTTCTACATGCTCTCCCAACATCTTTCTGAATTGTAGCACAGTGAGAAATGTGAAGATGCAGGTGCCCAGTGGTTTACAATAGCAATGCCCTTTGTACTTCCACTTGCCCCTTTATTTTGAATTACTAAGGGCTAGATTGTTAACACCTTACTCCCATTGGTGGTTAGTTATCTGCACAAGTAGGTGACTTCAGTGGGTCTTGTGTGAATAACTGATCACAAAGAGGAGTAAAGAGTTCACGAAGCTAGCCCCAAGCACATTTATAGGAAAACCCAGACCTTGCTTGTTTAGAAACTCCTACTGAAGACCTAGATCCCAATCCCGTTTCCAATGAAGTCAATGTAAATTTTGAAGAGTGAAGCCCCATGACTCACTTTTAGTGATATCACAATTGTTTGAAATGGAGATTATTATGATGCCATTAACAGAAGTTTGACATCAGCTGATAAATAAGAAGGAAGAAGAGCTGAACTCTACAGCAACAAAGAGCACGCTTTTATGCAAATGTCCCTAAAATCATCAGGATGATAAACAGAAAATATGCTGTCTGACAGCAGAATTGGCTTTTATATGGGATCCATGAGCCGTCAGCAACTTTTTAAACTCTGTACTTCCTGCTCTATTCACAAAGGGTTTGGTGAATGAGAGCCACTAAATGAAGTCAGTAATAAAAATTGCTGATATGCTGTGAAAAGGGTTGTACGTCATTCAGTGCATCTGGCAAAGGGGGAAGAGCTCTTGTTATCATGCTTGCAATTATTTTCTCCAAGTGTGCTAATAAAATCCATAATTATCAGTACATGCAGCTGGGAAATGTATTAGGCTAGCAGTTTGCATCAAAGCGATGCTGCAAATATTAATGTTAAAAACATTGATGAATATGAAATCCTCCTGTCTCAATGTTTTTAATGCTCAGAACAGCAGATCAGCCAAAAATGGTCCAAAAATCTCTGATCATCTTAATGATAAAATAGTATTGCCTAAGACTTTATATTTCTAACGTTAAGAAACAACAACAAACTTTCAGATCTTCTTTCTTTATAAGGAAATTAGGGTTGTTGATTAATCAGTTAACTTATGCGATTAACTCAAAAAATTAATCGCAATTAATCACAGTTTTAATCATACTGTAAAATAATAGAATACCAATCAAAATGTATTAAATACTTTGAACGTTTTCCTACATTTTCAAATATATTGATTTCAATTACAACACAGAATACAAAGTGTACAGTACTCACTTTATATTACTTTTGATTACAAAAATTTGCACTCTAAAAATGACAAAAGAAATAGTATTTTTCAATTCACCTCATACTAATACTGTAGTCTTTATCATGAAAGTGCAACTTAAAAATGTAGATTTTTTTTGTTACATAACTGCACTCAAAACAAAACAATGTAAAACTTTAGAGCCTACAAGTCCATACAGTCCTACTTCTTGTTCAGCCAATTGCTAAGACAAAAAAGTGTGTTTACATTTTCTGCTGACTGCTTCTTGTTTACAATGTCACCTGAAAGTGAGAACAGATGTTCGCATGGCACTTTTGTAGCTGGCATTGCAAGGTATTTATGTACCAGATTAGCTTAACATTCACATGCCTCGTCATGCTTCAACCACCATTCCAGAGGACGTTTCCATGATGATGATGCTTATTAAAAAAAATGCATTAATTAAATTGGTGACTGAACTCCTTGGAGGAGAATTGTATGTCTCCTGTTCCATGATTTTACCTGCATTTTGCCATATAGTTTGTTTTATGATAGACTCAGATGATGACGCACCATATGTTGTTTGATTTAAGAACACTTTCATTGAAGATTTGACAAAACACAAAGGATCCAATATCGGATTTCTAAAAATAGTTACAGCACTTGACCCAAGGTTTAATAATCTGAAGTGCCTTCCAAAATCTAAGAGGGGTGAAGTATGGAGCATGCTTTCAGAAGTTGTAAAAAAGCAACACTCCTATGCAGAAACTGCAGAACCTGAACCACCAAAAAAGAAAATCAACCTTCTGTTGGTGGCATCTGATTCAGGTGATGAAAATGAACATGCATTGGTCCACACTGCTTTGGATCATTATTGAGCAGAACCCATCATCAGCATGTCCTCTGGAATGGTGGTTGAAGCATGAAGGGACATATCAATCTTTAGCGCTTCTAGCATGTAAATATCTTGCGACACTGGCTACAACAATGCCATGCAAATGCCTGTTCTCACTTTCAGGTTACATTGTAAACGAGAAGTGGGCAGCATTATCTCCTCCAAATGAAAAAAAACTTGTTTGTCTGAGCAATTGACTGAACAAGAAGTAGGACTGTGTGAACTTGTAAGCTCTAAAGTTTCACATTGTTTCGTTATGGAGTGCAGTTATGTAACAAAAAAAGTCTACATTTGTAAGTTCAACTTTCATGACAAAAAATTGCACTACAGTATTTGTATTAGGTGAACTGAAAAATACTATTTATTTTGTTTTTACAGTGCAAATACTTGTAATCAAATATAAATATAAAGTGAGCACTGTACACTTTGTATTCTGTCTTGTAATTGAAATCAATATATTTTAAAATGTAGAAAACATCCAAAAATATTTAAATAAATAACTGGTATTCTTTTATTGTTTAATAGCGATTAATCACAATTAATTCTTTTAATCGCTTGACAGTCCTAAAAGAAATAACAATGGCCACAACCTCACAATTGTAAGTTACATATCTGTCAGTCCCCAGTATGTTTAACAAGGGGAGGAGAATCTTAAATTACTTTTGCTAGTTGTCTGAATTACCTTGGGACCCAGCAAAGGATGTCTCTTAAAGAACATAACAGTCCCAAATTGATTTGAAGTATCCTGTACTAGAAAAAGTTTTCAGAACGGGCCTAGGTTAACCTTGATTTAGGGTACATCTACAGCACAAATGAAGACATGATGGTGGTGCATGTATGCATCTCTGCACTAGCTTTAATCTAACTGGCACAGGTAAAAACAGTAGTAGAGACATAGCAACATGAACTCCAGCATCAGTTAACTGATCCACTATGATCCATCTGGGAACCCTGGATTGTTAGCTCATGCAGAAGTCCATGTCACTACATCTTCACTACTATTCATCTGCGGTATAGACATTCCCATAGACCTCATCTGTGCTAGTCTTTGTCCTTAAAATTTCCCACTGGTACCACTACAGAACATTTGGACCTTGATTTAAAATCATTGGAATGTCACCCATTGATTACACTTGGCTTTGGATCAAGCCCTTGTTGAATCAGTGAGGTGCAGATTCAGGCTACAGATTGGAACTACTCAAGGGCTTGAAGTTAGGTCATTGCAAAATCGGGACCTGGTACTGCAGAATATTTTTTAAAAAAGAAACCTGAAAATGAAACAGTGGTCAAAATAAAAGGTTTCCTGAAAGGCAAAATTCCTGTGGACTAGAGGTGAAATCCTTGCTCCATTGAAGTCTCCCCTTGACTTCAAAGGCAGCAGGAGGTCCACCAGGATGTACATTTCCACCTGGATGCGATTTTCAATAAGTTTTGTTCAACAATCAGTAAAGCAGTGATGCAGATTTACTTGTATACACAGTGACTGCAGAGCAAATGCCAGTCTTGGTTCAAACTGGCAAATATGAATAGGCATTGGTACCACAGTAGTATCCTTTAAGATGAATCCTGAAGCACACTGCGTTGTTATTCCAAAAGGGGTGGGAGGACTAGCCAAAGAAACTTAAAGCAAAACTTTATTAAATATTTAGGATGTAAAATACCAGTATGTGGACAAGTAACTATTACAACTTGTTTAATAATCCATTATCTCAGAAAAATGATGCAAATCCTCTAACTTCTTTCTCACCTTACATGGTGTCTGAACAAATGTTAAAAAGAACATAAAACAAAACCAAAAATAACCCTTAAAATTCTCATTGAAGAACTCAAACAAAATCCTGAAAATGTAAAAGGTTGAAAATAGTCTGATTCAGTGGCAAAGTAACATGCCTAAGGGCCATGCAATATGTTGTCCTTGATCTGACATGGACAACAGGTGTTCCATGAACAGCTTTATAGCAACATATGGCTGCCATTCTGCCGTGAATTCCATACTGATGGCACCCCATACATTCATCTGGAGCCTAACTAAGTCACAGAGGGTCTGTGCAATTGTCTGCTTGCACGCAGCTCATTGCAGGATCAAGGCCTATTATATAGTTAATTTTGTTTCAGTAGCAAATACATAAGCTTTCCTTGTTTCCTCCATCTTTCATTCTGTTGTTGAGAATGAGAACACAATGAAGTGGTTCTGTGCATTACCTGAGTATATTGTTTTCTGCATTGGCAGCAGTTTCAAGGCTCAGGGGCCTGATAAATACCATTAATCAGAAATGAGACAGGAAAGACTGATTTTTTTCTCCCACTGCTAACCAAGTGTAACGTGTCTGACAAGCAAAAAAGAGATAGGAGGGTGTAGATAATTTTTTCAGGAGCTCATACATGTAATTCCTTTCTCTGACAAATAGTTCACTTCAATTGCAGTGAAAAGCATCCAAAATAGTCTCGGGTAATTAAAAAAAATGTTAGGATACTTTGAGGTATAAATAAGATTTTTGTAAACAAGAAATTTGGATTCTGATATTAATCAAAGAAAATATTGAGGGCAGGAGGTTGTCAGCATAATGTTTTCAGCAGGTTCTCTACACAGTGCAAGATGTAAGATATTTTAAATAGGTCCGTATTTAGTCAACAACAGGTTATCTTTATGTATAAATTAAAAGGACAGTATCAGCTAGAAATGTAATGCCCTTCAAACAATGAATTTTAAAGTAATTTCAGGTACTACACCTGCCCTAGAGGGCAACTGTTATTCTTTTTCTATGACATTTCCCTATTTTTAAAATGCTTTTGTCTCCCACACTAACAACATAGGAAAATTTAGTCCCAGTCATTTATTATTTATTCATTTGAACATAGCACCTACTAGCCCCTGTCATGGACCAGGCACTGTATAGACACAAAACAAAAAGACAGTCCTTGCCCCAAGGGGCTTACAGTCTAAGTGTAAAACAGACAATAGACAGATTGATGGGAGACTGCAAGGAAACAATGAGACAGAATTGTCCAGCATGATAGGTTGTGGTATCAACACACCTACAGCCTACATATGCAGCTGACAAATTGGTCCACCTGTGTGAAGCCCCACTGACTTCAGTGTATAAATTATATGGGATTTGCATATGTGAGTTTGATTAGTCACAGTATATGTTTTAGAATATTTTGTATTATATAATCACAAAAGAGAACATATGTTTTTCTACTTAAATGGAAGAACAGGTAAAATTTGAAAAGAAACAGAGACTGGATGGTTCAAGATACTAGATTTATAGGCCACTGATTCAAATTCAGCCTAGGTCAGTATAGACTGAAAGGTTTTCCATCTAATGAGTGTTTGGTGGCCTATGTATAATGACTAGGTGATTTCAGACCAGTTCGTTAAAAACAGGTGTTCACATCACAAAACCGCATCTGAGGTCCTGATTCTGTCACCCTGACTCACAGGCCTTGTCAAGACAAGGCGTTGGAAAGTGTTAACAGCCACATATAGGCAAGTAAAGACATGCCTGAACCCTGTGAGTATATAGTCTACACCGCTCTCTACATGACCAAGCAGTGTCTCCCACATCTACATTGGTATTATTAGCTGCTTCCCTGCTGCCAGAGTCTTTCTCCACCCCAGGGAAAGGCCCCAGCAGTGGGGAAAGGCTTTGGCAGGAAGGAAGTGGGGAAAGCCTCTGGAAACTCTTTGCTGCTGGAGCCCTGCCAGAGCCTTTCAATGACACGGGTAGCTTCACATTACAGTGTGGATGCAGCAGCATGTAAAGAGAACAGGAGTACTTGTGGCACCTTAGGGACTAACAAATTTACTTGAGCATAAGCTTTCGTGGGCTACAGCCCACTTCATCAGATGTAGTTACACATACTCTACACATCCCTGCCAGTGGAGTGGAGTGTAGACCCAGCCATAGATGTGAGCCTTACAGGTCAGATTTCAGATATAATATCCGGGAAATGTGAGGAGGTGCGTACAGCTGCTAGTCATGCCATGCCCCTTGTTCAGCTATGTGACTTCAGTCTGTAGGACTGTCAATAAAGACCCTTTCAGAAGCACTAAACTGACTTGTTTCACAGATAATGGGTCATATTCAACCCTGGCATAACTGTGTGCAACTTCAATTGACGTCAATGGAAATTTTACCTCCTTTCAGAAGGAATAAATTTGATTCATTATGTTTAGCAAATATACTCTAGAATGTGTCCAGAAACCACTGTGGTTTTGTAAAGCAGAGAAGCACTGAGGCTAATCAGGAAAACCATGCATGGAAGGCCAATGAAAAATAGTTTAAGTAAAGTGACTGAATAATAACAGTGCTGTATAATGTAACTGTTTCTAGATAGGCTTACCATAGTCTCAAATAAAAAGGCAAAATGAACACCTCAAATGTGTCTAATTATCTCCAAAGAAATTGTGCTAATTTATTGGCTTCCCTTTTATTCTGTAATTTGTGCATTACTATGACATTTGGAAAAGATCATGCAAAAATTCTCTTTTGCTATTTAAAAATAAACTAATGATTTATTATTTAAATGTGCCTCAGTTAATGAGACATTAAACACAGATTATTTGATTATACAAAGTAAAAGCGGTGATACAGGGTAATTGCTAGAGATGGGGAAAGAAGGAAAGATGCATGGTATTTTTTTTTTAAAGAAAAGATACATGAAAATGTAATGGGCCGGATCCTCATTGAGTTCTCCAGAACCATGCCAATTTACACCAGCTGACGAGCCAGCCAATAATATAGACATACCACTATGGATGTTTAAGTGAATTTGCATTGTCATGGTACCAATACATTTTTCAATAGAGATTTCAGGCCTCCGCTATGTCTACCAAAGCAAAACAGTTTATACGTGCCCATGGATGCCATACCAGCCGGGGTTACCTGGCTCTGGGAAATAAATGAAAAATGAGTAGTCAGCTAAAACCTCTTGTTTCTGCATTTTTCAGTCAAATGCAAATTTCTTTTTTTAAATCTTCAGCGCTTGATGCATCACTCTGACATGTCCAGCCGTGCTGGCCCATCATAGTGCACATGGTGACTTGCTTACAGTATTCCTGTAACTGCACATGACTCTCCTGAGAGCATTTCTGGTTAAATTAAAGCATGGCTATCAGGCCATAGTCAAGCAACTCTGGGACAATCTGAGTTTGGACTTCTTTGTCACTTCCAACATGCTGCATAGTATATGGAGTTCTGTGGATGCAATCAGTGACACCCCTGCTTTGATGATAGTATGGAGCGATCATTGCACCAGCAGGAGCACTAGGAGGCCTTGTGCCTCAAGGAGACACAAAGCATTCCAGAGCTCCCACTGTCCACTTGGAAACCTGCCTGCCTACAAAGGATGCAGCGTATGCTCCTCCACATGGTCAGCAAGCTCAGAGGAGAATGTACTGATGATCCTACTACCTCCACACTCCCTTGCAGATGGTTAGCACTAGTAGAGAAAAGTCCCTGTCCTCAGGAGATCCCATGGACTGTAAAGGTGGCCAGACCCCCTTGTGTAGGCACTACAATGGGTGAGAGGGATGGGAGAAGGCTCATTTCTTTTCCCCATCCTTGCACATCAGCACAGTCTGGCCCATGGTAGGGTGTTTGATTTAATGCCCTCAATAATGGAAATGTATAATGTTCTAGAATGAAGCTCCAGTCTGGATCTCCTGAGTGTAATATGGCACCTCTTGTACAGTAGCTGAAAGATGGGCTAAAACCCAAACTCCATTCTGAACAACCCTGAATTTCAGGGACTCTAACTGAGACTTATCAACTCCAAGCTCACTGCAATAATAATTAGTATAATCTGTATAATAAGTATTATAATCTGCTCAATAGTCACAGGAGTGAATTGTTTTCCTTTTACCTTTTGTATCAACAAGCTGTTGTGTGAAAACAGCAAACTGCTACTTTCCCTTTTTCTCTTATGCATCAATCAATGCCATCTCCAATTTGTTTTCCATAAGAATATTAATTTATTTCAAAGGAAAAGACAGATTGCTTTCATATGTTCAAGTGCCGGTAGCCCCTATCTGATATTTCTATATTGTTTGTAAATAGATGAAGTCAGCGCACCTGTTGAAAAGCATAACTGTTTTCAAACACTCCCAGAGTGACTTCTCTCTCCCGCTTAAAGGACTTTAATGGAGTAGACAGATATGGCCAAATTTTGGCCTAACTTGTACCCTGGACACATCCATTCACTTCCGTAGCCTTGTATGGGGTGTAAGTCAGGACAATTTGAACTGTTGAATTTTAATGCCATAATATGATATTTCAAAAAATATTGTATTACCCTTTCACATACTCAAGTGCATTATTATTTTAAAATCTATGCCACTGTTCACCTCAGATTTTGCTGGCATGGCCATGTTACAACTTCACGATACAAAATGGCTGAACTGAATAGTCTTGAATAAAAATGAATTTGTCTATTCATGATCTAAGACTTGATGCCCTAATTACACAAAATATCTAGCACCCAGATCCTCAAAGGAGCCTAAACACCTCTGAGGATCTGAATCTAAGTTTGTAACTGGCAAAACACAGACACTTTCCATAACTGGGAGAGGCTTCATCTCACTAAGAGCAAATTAGAATTTAGACTAGAAGGCAATTCCTGCTCTTTGATCTTGGGAACAAAACTACAGAGAGGAGCCAGCCGAGACTCCAGCCAATAATAGTAGGTGTAGAAGCATCCAAAGCAGGGACTGATGAACTGGGGGTAAAATGGGGTTCAACAAGGCATCCCCCAAAACTTTGCAAGGGAGATTCCCCTCCCTCGCGCATACACACACACACTCTGGGGGCCCTAGAACCCAGGTGTTGTCTTCTGACCTACTGTCATGCTGTCTGGAGTGGCTCATGACTGAGCGTGCCAACCTCAGGGCAGACTGTCAAAAGCAGGGCAGACACTGCAAACCGGTGGTATGTTCTACCACTGGATTTGACCAACCCAGTAAGAAATGTGAAGTCCTGGATCACTGTAACAGTCCTCCCATGGAGTCACGGACAATCTCCTTGGGCACTCCAGTCTATCTTGCCACCCAGGCAAGCTCAACTTATTGATAAATGGTCACTTACACCAAAAATCACAAAATATTCAGGTTGCTCCCAGTCCCAAGAAACTGGTCACTTATTGCAGATCACACCAAAGACAAAGCTGATAGCCAATCCTATAGTAAACTAATTAAGGATTTATTAGCTAGAAAAAAGAAATTAGAGAGTTATTTACAGGTTAAAAGCAGGCAACATATATAACCAAATAAATTCAGTCTATGGATCCAAACCGTGACCGAGATGTAGTAATCTGTCAATAATTAATGTCTTTTAGGGCTAATTCCAGGTTGACCCTAGGATCTCTGCTTTTGTTTCTTAGCTCCAACCTTGTAAGAATTCAAACAGCAAAGAAATAGAAAATCTTTATGTCCACTATCTTTATTTTGCTCTTACAGAATTCAAGCTGATGGGACCTGCTTTCTCTCATGCAGCACCTTCACGGGTGTAAGAGGGCCATTAATCCAGCCTTTGTGTTGTGATGTTCCACAATGGTCCACTTAGTCCTGATAAAAAGAAAAGGAGTACTAGTGGCATCTTAGAGACTAACAAATTTATTTGAGCATAAGCTTTTGTGAATGCATCCGATGAAGTGAGCTGTAACTCACGAAAGCTTATGCTCAAATAAATTTGTTAGTCTCTAGTCTAGGTGCCACTAGTACTCCTTTTCTTTTTGCGAATACAGACTAACAAGGCTGCTACTCTGAAATTAGTCCTGATAGTTCTTCTGGATGCGGGGGAGGGAGAGGAAACCATTCTTCCTGCCTCGGTTCACAAGTTCAGAGCAGGCATTTTTACAATTATAAAGAAAAACT